>NC_066585.1:268717829-269917829 GCF_024323335.1 Lathyrus oleraceus | reverse complement strand
GATTGATCCTAGGACATGTGATAGTTGTTTTTGAAAATGATTTTTAATAATCGTGAACACTTCGACAGTACTCGTGTGACTAGTGATTAAAACTTTACAGTAAAAGACTAATATGGATTAAAGAGAGAAATTGTAAAGGACTATGATAATTGTCGCATCCTGCGAAAATCAACCGGCGAGCCTAAAAATAAAAACACACAGAGCCGCCACTAAACGTTATTTATCCCAAGATAGGGAAAGGAAACGCTCAGAGAAACCTGGAAAGACATGGTCTCGCGACCAGAGAGAAAAGGTTCGGGAGTCGGTTACGCAAGGGGAAGGTATTAGCACCCCTCACGTCCTAGGTACTCCTAGGGATCCACGTTCTAAGAAAAGAAAAGGTTGCTAAACATCACACACACACGGGGAACGCAGGTGGGGTTAAGAGAAGGGAGCTCGATAAGGTATCGCACCTTATGCCTACATATCTTGTCTGGAACAAGAATCAGAGCCTCTGTAGTTCGGCTTACGCACGCCAAACAACACAAAACATACAAACAAGCAAGAGTGGCAAACATGGAGCCCGACAACCACTGGATGGAGTTACGTCGGCATCCGAACCAAAACACACTCAAAAGGGCAAACGTGGAGCCCGACAGCCAATCACTGGGCTTACGTCGGCATCCGAGCCAAACACACATAATCAGATAACAAGTAAACACACGCAAAAAAGAAAAAAGGTTGCCCGGAGTGGTCTCGCACGACCACCTGCCTACATACCTCGTCTGGAACGAGGATCAGGGCGATGTAGTTCCCCTGAAAGGGACTAAATTGCTAACCAGAAACCGGGGAAAAATACACAACTAGGGAGCTGAGACTCGAGCCTAATGTTGTCATGCATCGTTAACCCTAAGTTCGGTTTTCTATCCTACTTGCATAAGCAAACTAACCTAACCAGGAAAGAAGCTAGCACACAAGCATACAATCATATCATACATCAAATGAGAACAGGCATCTCAAACAAGCATGTCAATCAGATATTCACAGAGCACGCGCTATAACCACACAAGGGGCTCAATCAATGGGGTTTGACCGCCGAAGCGAGTCGTCTGTACAGGCTGGTTTTGCTCTTAACCTTGCCATTACGAGGCTAAGGTGAAGCAGATGAAAGGATGAAGTGAGGATCAGACCTCACAGCTCTTATCCCTAACCAGGGAGAGCTGACAAATGAGCATGGGTCCAGAATAGGGGAACCCTTTTATACTCGATGACTCTGACACAACAGATCTTGGGCTTTTGATCTCAATGCTACAACCATGTAATGGGAGCAAGGAGAAGACTCAACTGAATAGTGGGGGACAGGTTGCTTGTCCCTACCTTCCACCAATTGCCTTACTTGAAGGGCTTTTCCTGCTTGGCTTAAAAATAAACATACACAAGCATTGCCTCTTAAGGAGGACTTCAGACAATTTGCCCGGCCCGGTAACAGCCGGGTCTCCAGACTACATGAAGTTTTAGGAAGTTACCTCAATGCAAGTTGCTTAAGCAAAGCAAAGCAATAGTTCACAAGGAACTGAGCAACTAAAGTACCTGGAAACAATCAAACTCAGTCAGTATTCAATCAGACAAATTGTACAGCAAACAATCAAACAGTTTAAACAATACAACACAAAGCAAGCTCAAGGCTTAAGCCCAAGCTCCAACACCTACAAAACAATGTTATGTTAGTGTACAAACATCCACAACATCAATTAAAATCAACTTGTATCATTCTCCATGTACATTGCTTTTTTGATCCTGAAAAATCAAGCAAATATTAGCAACTAGACCACTAGGCCAAGCCTAGGGTCCAAAAGCAAGAAAAACTTAAAACAGCAAGGTATCCACCATCCAACATCAAATTAACATCAAACAAGATCAAACATCATTGGTCTCATGTTTATATCATCCATCATGTTCAATTCATGCACAAAACAATCCATATGAGGTCAAATGAACCACCAAGCATACAAACAGAAGTATTGCATTCAAATCCCTATCAAAATAAATCCAAAAATTCTCAAATTAAATACACCTAAACAGGGGATAATCAAGGTCTACCATGTCAAATTTGAGCTCAATTGGGCAAATGGAACCATGTCAATGAAAATCGTCAAAAACAGACACAATTTCATGCTTCAATTCACACCATCAATGCATACATCCAATTCAAAAATTCATATCTCATTGAAAACAAAAAAGAAATGGATGCGACCAAAACAGGGAGGTCACACAACGTGTCTAGTTCATGCATATCAAATTTCATGGCCATACAATACAATATGAGGATTTCCCAATCAATCTACCAACATGTATCACATGAGCTTGCAATTTCAATCACCAGAAATGAAAAATCATGATCAATTAGAAAAGGCAGTGAAAAATTCTACAAAAATTCATACAACATCCTAACATATCAACAATTCACCATGCCAAATTTCATTCAATTCTAACATGCATAGGTTATCCAATTAAATTCAACAAGTTGACATCAAGAGGTGTGACACAAATTGTCACACCTAAGTTCCAGAATTTGCTGCTCTCTAACCAGGTATCAAAAATTCATGAAATTTACATATAAATAAACATCAATGAGTCTACAATCATCACAAAAATTTTCAAGAATTTATTTTACAATATGAGCATTCCATGATCAAATTGGTAGAATGTGTCAAAAATGGATACATGTGAAAAAAGTCTAAGTCAAACAAGATATTTGCCATGCACAACTTTGACCAATAGGTCAAAAAAAACCTACACTCAACAAGGAAGCTATAGAAAAAATTTCCATATTTTTAGGATTTTTCTCCTATTTTTTATGAATTTTTTAAGGTCATTATCAATTTTTAATAATTAAACAAAATTAAATTAAACTAGCAATAGCATACTTGTAATTATCATTTGGCGGGGGCGGTAAACAGCTTTTTGAATTTTCAAATGCATTTTCAAGATCAAACAAGGTTTCTCATCGTCTCCAACACACAACGTTTCCAGAAAAATGAAAAAAACGAAGAACACAAAAAGTTAACGAAAATGGACGAGGCTATATCCGTTGAACTCGTCTCAACTCCTACAATCCAAATATCACACTATCCAAACCTAATTGTTCCTAAATCAACCAAATCGAGTGAGTTAGGGTTTATGTTCTTATCTTCAAATCGCGATTTCTTAAGCTACAGTCAACCATTCTATAAACCGCAAGCACCATTGGATTCTACAAGAAATGCACTACACAAAGCACCTATCAATCGAACAAAACAGGAGATTCAAAATTTCGACATACCGGCAATGGCAGTGCGTAGATCGCGGCTTTAAGCTCCAACTCTTCAAAACAGTTGTACTAGAGCCTTGTGGAAGATGAATGACGCGTCCAGTTCCAATTGCTTCGACCTCTACTGCTCTTAATTCGAATTTGCCATTGTTGAGGTGTTCTTGAACAGTTGCGATGCAAGGCTTGATTGATGATGAATCATGAAAACAGTCCTAGTACATGTTGAAACAAGATCACAGCAAAAAGAAAATCAAGTTTTGGTTGAAGATTGAGGAAGAAATTTGGATTTGAAGATTGGTGTGTTCTTGAGCAAAATGGAGAGAATGAGAGGTTTCTAGATCTGTTCTTGGTAATTGTGAGGTTAGTTATGATTAGGAGATGATTTGGAATTTATATGCACCCTTAATCCAAGCTCTAATCTTGTTAATTATCATTTGGCTTAATTAAGTGATAATGTAATTTTTGCAAATGAGGGCAAATTGGTCAATACACAATGACAGCACATGCCAGCTCACAATTGGTTCCAACATGTCCAAAACACCATATGTGAAGTGTAGAAACAATTCCCATTGCAATTGGTCATGTATTTCTCAAACTCACCATGTATTTGCAAAATGTCCATTTTTGTCATTTCCATTTTTCAAGACAAAACTCAAACCATGTGCATTAACCATGAAATGAATATTCAAACACACTTAAAATGCCATTCCTGAGGTGTTGGAAAAAGCCCCATTCAAAAATTCCCAATATTTTGACATTTGGACAATTTTGCCCCTGGTCCAATTCAGCTGTCCAGTTGAAAAGTGACTTTTTGCCTGGGCCATTTTTGGGAAAATCCAATGATGCACCCTCAAAGTACATGTCAAATGGAGTTTGTGCATATAAAGAACTTGCAATTTGGACAAAGTATGTGGTAGTTATGGCCTCCTGATTACGGGTCTTTTCTGAAATTCACTGAGCCATATCTTGCAAACCACACATTGGATTTTCAAGTTCTTGGACTTTTTGGAAAGGTGAGAACAAGATCTACATCTGTCATGTTGAACAATTTTTCATTTGAAGCTTCCTTGGACATCTGTTTTTGAGGTCAAAAACTTTCCATTTTTGGAAACTTCAGTTACAAGTCACTTTCTATTTTTGGCAGTTTTTGTCCTGACTTGATTTTCTTCATTTTTAAGCTTTGCAATGTCAAATAACACTTGTTCCAACATGAATGAAGTGTGTCTAACTTGTTTCCACCTCCAAATCCACCAGATCATGTACAGTTGACCACAGTTGACCTTTCATCTGATAGATGAATTTGGCAATGCACAGATCAATTTGAACCCCAATCTTCAACTGAAATGGCTCAAGGGTGACACCCTAGCCTCAATAAGCACAATATAATCAAAGAATGATCCTCATAACCATCACAGACCTCATCTCCTGATTATGCCCTGATTGGCCCAATGCAACTGATTAGGGTTGACCAGTGGTCAAAACCCTAATCTCAAGGAATCTTCTTCAATCTCCTGATGACATCCAACCATGATGATGATGATGTATCATTTCAAACAAGATGAAGACCAATACACTTGAGAATCATGAAACCCCAATCCACAGCCCAATCCTCAGATGGCCCATAATCAGTCAGTAAAACCCTAGGCTTGCACCTTGACTCCTCATCTTCTGATCAAGACTTGGGAGAATGACTTGCACAATGTTACCACATGATATGCAATATGCAATGCCTAATGACCTAAAATGATATGCACAATGTTAATGCTAGTCCCAAGAGAAGAGGGCAAATTTTGAGGTGTTACAATAATAACTAACTGGCAAAAGTAAGTGTTTAAAGCAAAGAAAGCTTAAGACTTTAAAATGACGAAGTAAAGGAAGAGTGTTTGGAATAAAGCAGTAAAGAAATGTATTTCTGGAAAGATAAAGACAAATTTGTATTGCTTTGAGATAACTAACAATGGTGTAAACAAACGTACATTATGTGATTTACGATTCTTCTTCACACGAATACTTGGTAAATTTACACACTTTGACACAACCTTATCCTAACACTAAGACCCTTTATTTATACCTGATCAAAATAACCGTTTCTGACGGCCCTTCAATCACGTTGAGACACATGGCACCTTGCATGGATGTAACTATGCATTATGCTCCACGTGTACTTTCAACAGTTTCGGATCAGAGAAAAATTCTCTCCTTTATTTTAATTTTGAATCTCCAATCGAAAACCGTCTTCAGCCACTTTAAGAGATATTTCTGAAGTCTCAACTGCATGCTAACTCTTATTATCCTAATCCAGTCGAAACACCTCCATCTGGTCGAATATCACCTCCTGTTCGAAAACATATATACATAGGATTTCCTTTTTTGGTAATTCTTAATGGGCGCCAAAATTATGAGCTAACAACTTGCCCCAAAAAATGTTATTTTCGACATATGAGAGAAAAATACATTTTTTGAGACCTTGTTTCGACGCCTTAACAACTCTGACATTGTGCCAAGTGTTCCAATGTTGCAAAACTTTTCAGTCTCTCCATTTGTCTGGTGACGTCAAGATCATCATTATCTTTTTCCTAACCACGTCTTTTCATCCCACAACCGAATCTTTTCAGTCATCATGTTTCCTATACTCTAGGAAATTATGGGTTCAGGCATTAATTAACATCTCCATCACACTGCCCAAGGAAGACATGTGTCCCACTAACTTGTCAACCATTAATGCTGATTTGAAGCGTTTTCTCTTCCAAGCACGCCTATAAAACCCACAAACTTACCCATTTCACACTTTACGCTTTCTGAATTCCCCAACACTCTAGTCTTTCTTCTTCAAACAATCTTCAACCAAAACCCATATTTCTTTCAATCTCCAACAATGGCAACTTCAAGCAAAGCCCTTAAAGAAGCAGACATATCCATCAAGACCACAACCACCAAGACAAAAGCTCCGGAGAAGATCTCAGAGCTTCCTCCTTTCACTATATTGTCTGCTCCACTCCCGGTTGGTAACCAATAATACATACCAGAGCCCAAAACGGAGGAACAATGCATAATTTATACTTCTTAGGTACTCATTCCCGTCTCTGTTTCTGGAAAGAATCATGCACTGTATGGACCTCTAGCTGATTTAGATATTGATTCTAGTAAGCTTAGAGATTTTTTCCTTCTTATCACAAATGCGAGCCTATAGCGCAAGCGAAAAACGCTAGGACTGGAATAACCACCGCCGAAAACCCTAAGGATAGTGATGTTATAGATTTGAGATTTATGAATAATGGTTTCAGAGCTTTCCGTGCTATCCCCACCTTCAAAGATCCCACTGATTATCTAGATTGGTTAAAAAAAGTAGAGAAATCTAAATATCAGGATTGGAAAGACACATGCATTTATGACCTGGTCATGCTGTCGAAGCTAGATTTAGAGTACAACACCCCTATGTTGATTTCTTCATTATACTTTTGGGACAATACACATTATACTTCCACCTCCCCTGTGGTATGGCCACGCCAACCCTTTTCGACCTGGACGCTATCACAGGGCTAAAACCTACCGGACACACCTACGATCCCGACATTGATGATGCGGACACCATAGCCTTTTCAACCAGCAGAGCAGCATATTCGACGCACATTGCATATTATCACGATAAAGAGACTGACACCGTCTCCGACGTGGAGCATAAGCTTTTTTGGCCTTGTGGTTGTCCCACTCTGTTTTCTGTTCAAAATCCTTGCAAGTTGCCAAGAAATATCTCACTTTGGCGAATCAACTACATGTTGGGCATGATATTTATATAACTGAGATGATCTTGGCAAGTTTATATGAGTCATTGAGCGATGGAGTCGCTAAATTGAAAATTTTGGGCAACAAAGGGAATTTTCTCCTTTCTGGCCCTTTTTGGCTATTGCAACTTTGGCTCAATGCCACTTTCGAGGCTAGTCTGTCGAACAAAGGCCTCATTGACGAAGAAGCTGAGGAGATTAAAAACATAAGGATCAAAGGCACGAGACTGGCTCAGCTGACTCCTAATGATGAAGTACAAGCCCTTCAATCAACTTTCATGAGCTACATAATGATGTTCGCCAAGTGCCATATGTTCACTTCGAGCATGGCCCCATTTGCCTTCAGAAAGTACGGTCGCAAATGGTTTACTAGGACTTTCCCATCTCCTTCCAAGAAACAAGAAACAAAATCTTTACTGATTTGGGAAGCCTTTTTGACCCCAAGGATTCTAACCCTTCAACTTAATCCTTCAAAGGTTCAGGTTACTTTGATAACCTATCAACCCAACCTTGTCGCTCGATAATTTGGGTTAATTCAGGTTCTTCCAAAGTGCCTGTATGATAAAAAGGGTAGTCTCCTTCTCCACAATACAGTCCACAATGAAGCTACTGCCCTCAAGCAAATTGCCAGATACATTGGCAGAACCCAACTTACTCTGTTTAACTTCGAGCCTAACTTCCTTTGTAGTCGAGAGTTTGGGAGATGGTGGACTAAATACTACATTGAGGAATTTTGTGATGTCTCTTCCTTCATTCAACTTTTTGACAAAGATTTTCTTCTTGTGCAGGAAAAGACGAGAAAAGGTACTTACACGCTTATAAAAGAAATCCAAGCTTTTCAAAACTACTTTGAAATTGCCTATAGGCCTAATGATCCTAGTCGAACCATCCACGAAGCAGCTGTCACCCTCAAAGAAATTTGTTCAAAGAAAATGGAAAATCTAAAGATTCTTTCATACGTTCCTCATGAGAAACGCTATGAAGTGGCTTTTGAATTATTTCCACAAAAATTTCCTATACTGCCTAATGTTGACTTTGGAGTGGCCCTTGCCCCTCCATTTCCAGATTGGTTTATTTGTGGAGACTCCATTAAAATACTTCGATAGTAGTCCCATAAAAAAGCTCAATGGGTGGTTGCGACTAAGCATACTCTAGACAGTTTCAAAGGGAATCTTCATATAGGGATAGAAGATGTCAGAATTGAGTCGGACATATATGAAGGTGTGACACAGGAGGTTTCCCTCGAAGCACATTCCATTTTCAGGCTATTTACTCTTAGCTAACATTAACTTCTTTATGTTACTTTCTCATTTAGCCATCAGAGTTCCACCTAAGAAACCCACCAACAGGAGACCAGTCGAATCGAAGACTGAGGGAGGTAGCAAGCCTATAAAGGTATACTTTTGCTTTCTTATTTCTTGTTGCTTTTGTTATGTTTAATGATGTTGACATTCCCATTCTTAACTCAGGCTACTCGAAAATCTCCTGTAAGCCCCATTAAAATCCAAAAACCTGCTGAGATCCCCGTCATAATAGAGTCCTAAGAAGAGGATTTGTCGCCAGTTCTCAGCCTAACTTCTAGGAAGAGGAAGAAACAGCCAAAGGCCACCGATACTTCGAGCCAACCTACAGCAAAACTCCCGAGGAAGAGGCCTTCTGCACTAACTATCCAAAAGCCCACTCTTGAAGAAATGGCGAAGATAACAGCGACCCAAAGTGAGAGTGACAACTCTAGCCCTGGGGTCGAAGGTGAAAAGGTAAAACAAACTTCACTCTACCTTACATAGTTTATTTACTGTCTTTCCCCATTCATGGTTTTGATTGTGTTGATTTCAGGGTGGCGCAAGCACTGTCTTTTGAACCAAAACTACAACTTCCTCTGCGGCAGCCTCTATAACATATGTCTTAAACAGTGCTGGCAAACCCACTTATCGACCATCATCTGAAAAAGGCTCTATGAGTGAGATTAACCAACCTCCTTCTGGTGTCTTTGATGCTTCACCACCAAAGATTGCTACTCAACATTCTCACACTAGCGACTCAGATCATGAAACTGCTTCGATCGAAGAAGGTGAGGCTGGAGGGAACCCAGAACCCATGGTTGTGGATGAATTGGTTGAAGAGGGAGATACTCCTAAAGACGATTTATACAACGTCGGAGGAACAATCAATCCCCAAGAGGAAGGTGGCAACGTTGAGGATACAGTTATGGAGGAGGAGAACAAAGGCAACCAAATCCCAACCCCTGGTGATGATGAAGGCTTTGAAGGGAGGGAGGATGATATCGGCGAAGGGCAGGCTCAACATCAAACTCTTGTCACTCCACCTATTGCATTTGTTCCAATGGGCGGAGTTTCAACAAGTAGTACCGAGGGCCTTTCTGCAGAAAAAGTTCCTCTGACAAATGCCTTAACACTGCTTCAGTGTCTGAAGATCAACCTTCAAGCACTCCTGCAGATGAAGTACTTTCCAAGATTAAAGACAAAGTCTTCAAATGTGACTTGTTCCTGCTGTTGCTGGCTGATCCTTCCGCCCCTTTGACCCTAAGGGCTCTTCTTAACCAAGTCGATCTGCTGGAAACTTCTCCTGAAGTTGCCAATGTTATATTGGAGATAGGTATTATGATCGACCAAGATGTCACAGATCATAAGTTACTACCTCAACTTATAGGAGAAATTGATAAGAAGTCTGGTTCTGAGGCTGCTGCCTGGGATGCTGCCACCGAGTCTACCAACATAGCGATGGAATTGGAGCAGACTAAACAAAAGAACAAAGAAAATATCGAAGGCCATGATCGTGACATTGCTTCTTGGAGGAAGAAAATAGAAGAACTTCAGGTGAAGATTTATGGTTTTTCGATCAGCTGATGCCGTTGGATTCTGTAGATATACCACTATTGGTTTTCTCCAATCTTCATTTGTCAAACTGTCTACTACCAATATTTCGAAGTTCCCCTCATCAGCGTATCCCAACTTCGTCCTTTCTAAGTCTGAAGGGGTTAATCTTGTTGCCGCAACCTTTCCTCTGACCCTGATGACTTGTTGCAACCTTTCTTTTGAAAGTTTATACCCAGATGAAATTTGAGCCAAATTGTTAGCCACTTGATTTTCTAGTCGAGGTATGTGTCGAATAATAGTCATTTCAAATCTTTTTAGCAATCGACTAGCTATTATGAAGTACATGATTAAATTCTCCTTAATACATCTGTATTCCCTTGTGATCTGTTTCATGACTAACTCTGAGTCACCCATTATTTCGAATCGAGTTGCCCCTAATTCCAACAATATTTCAAGTTCGGCTATGAGGGATTCATAATTAGCCTTATTGTTTGAGTAGAGACCCTTCACTCTGTACTTGAATCTTGTTGGAATTTTATTAGGAGAAATAACTAGAACTCATATGTTTGTCCCATCCTTGTGACTAGACCCATCTAAGTACAACTTCTAAAGTTCTATTTCGAGATAGTCCAGTGCATTCGCATCTATGAAGTGGTCAACTATAAAGTTTGCTACCACTTGTCCTTTTACATCCCTTAATGGCATGTATGTTAAAGAAAATTCGATTAACGCTAATGCCCATTTCCCAATTCGACTATGCAAAATTAGTTTGGATAACATATGTTTAATAACTCCGAAATGAGATGAAACATACACATCAACAAGTTTTAAATAATGCTTCAACTTTGTACAAGAGAAATACAAGCATAAACACAATTTTTCAACTTTGATATACCTAGTTTCTGCATCATTTAAGACTCTACTGAGGTAATAAATGGCTCTTTCGACACCATTATCATCCTCTTGAGCCAACATGCTCCCTAAAGTCTTATCAGACGCAAATATATACAATCTCATACTTTTATTTCTACAAGGGGGCGTCACAATTGGTGGATGACTCAAGTATGCTTTCATCTTATCAAATGCTTCTTGTTGAGCCTTCCCTCATTCGAACCCGTCCTTGTTGAGTCGAAGCAATGGTGAAAAAGCGTGCGTCTTCCCACTTACGTTTGAGATGAATCTCCTCAGGAAATTGATCTTGCCTAGTAATGACTGCAATCCTTTCTTTGTTGATGGCACTTTCTCTTCCATTATGGCATTGGTCTTATTTTGGTTTATTTCAATCCCCTTCTTGTGGACCACAAAGCCTAAGAAATCCCCAGCCTGCACACAAAAAGCGCATTTTAGAGGATTCATTTTCAAACCATGCTTTCTCATCCTTTCAAAGGATATTCGAAGATGGTTAATGTGACTCTTCCCTGAAGCAGATTTAATGACAATATCATCTATATAGATTTGCATAAAAGTCTCTATAAAATCATGGAATATCGAATTCATCGCTCTTTGGTAGGTTGCCCCAACATTTTTCAAACCAAAAGGCATCACCACCCATTTGTAGGTAGGCATGGCAATAGAGCGGGTCAAAGACGGTTTTTACCTCCCCCAAACTCAAATCCAAATCCCCAAACAATTCCCGCTCCCCGCCCCAAAACCCAACAGGGATGGAGAATTAAAACCTAAACTCATCCCAAACGGGTTCGGGTATCCCCGTTTCGCCCCCATCCATTTAGTAAAATTAATTTTTTTAATAGAATTAAAAAAAAATCAAATTACATTACAAATAATAAAATAAAAACAATCTAAAAAAATTCCATACATGCATTTCGAATATTTTAAATAAGTAATACAAATCAAAATATTAAAATATTTACCATTTATTTAATATTCTAAATCATCAAAAATAAATAATAATGTACATAATAAAATAAACGGGGCGGGTTCGGGGTGGGTACAAGTGTCCCCATTACCCGACCTGTCCCCATATTTTATAATCGAGGAAAACCCAAACTCAAACTCAAACTCAGTCAAAGCGGGTTTTCCCTGTCAACTCCGGGGCGGGTTCGGGTGGGTACCCGCGGGTACAAGTTATGTTGACATGCTTATTCATAGGTGCCTAAGGCTCCAGGGCATCAAAATGTTGTTTTTGGGACATCCTTTTCTGCAATAAATATTTGATTATACCCAGAATATCCGTTGAGCATGCTTAAATATTTATATCCTGCAGCGGAATCGACTAGCATTTCTGCCATAGGCATTGGGTATTCATCATCTGGGGTTGCAGTATTTAGGTCTCTAAAATCTATGCAAGCCCTCAAAGTACCATTCTTTTTTACAACAGGCACAATATTAGCTAGCCATTCGACATACCTGGCTGTGCGAATGAAATTGTAGTGAATGAGCCGTTCGACTTCTCCTTTAATCTTCGAAAGTATTGCTAGTGCAAATCGCCTTGGATTCTGCTTCACAGGATTCTTTCCAGGCTTGATTGGCAACTTCAATTCGACCAGCTCTCTGCTTAAACCAGACATTTCATCATAGTCCCATGCAAAGCAGTCCTTGAACTCTCTCAACAACTGGACTACTTCGACCTTTAGTTGAGGGTGGATATTGGCACTAATGTAAGTTGGACTTTACCTTAATCCCTCTCCCAAGTCTACTTCTTCAAGGGGATCCTAAGCCAACATTTTAATGTTTGTTGCTAGTGAATCCTTCTCGAAACCCAAAGGCTCATCATCGTAGATAGCATCGAGCATTTGGTCTTGCTCTTCGTTCTTACCTATGTCAGGTGGCATTGGGTCAAAGTCCTTCCCATGACCTATTGGATGAGAAACTTCACTGGCTTCGACATCCATGTTTTTTACTTCGGCCTCTAAGGCCAATTGTTGCTTGTTTTCGGCTATGTAAGCCGAAATCCTTTTTAGCATCGTAAACTCGGTCATTATTACTGAATTCACTTCCCTAACCTGTGGGTTTAATTCCAGACGCTCCTAAATGTCCAAAGTCGTCTTTGTCTACTACTTCTCTATCCCAGTGAAAACCATCGTGAGGGTGCAGTGACAGAGAACAATAAGCATTGTCATCAGGGGTGAATGCAAAATCGGCCGAATCACAGGGAGCTATGTTGGCCAAATGCTTGTCGAATTGACGTTTGTCGATATGATTGATAGGGGTTTTGAAGTACCCCTGATCCTCCTCTATGTTTTCCATGATACCATCTGGGCGCCAAATTATTATCCTCTGGTGCATTGAGGATGGGACAGCTCCGACCCCATGTATTCATTCCCTTCCAAGCAACATATTATAAATAGCCTTCATTTCCACAATCATAAACATTATGGATCTTGTGACCGTCCCTACTGTTAACTCAACTTAGATGACTCCAATAGTGGAACCCACTTTGCCTTCATAGTTGGTAAGCACTATATTATGAGGTTTGACATCAGTATCATACTTGCCATTTTTCCTCAACATGTGATAAGGCATTAAATTCACAGTCGCTACACAGTCCCACCAATATTTTATTAATGGGGACGTCTTCGACTTTTCCAATAATGAAAAGGGGTTTGAGATGGCTTCTCATGGCCTCATTATGTCTCTCGAAGAAGGTATTTTGCTCTTCAACACAACCATTATTCCTCACATAGTAGCATACTAGCTTATGAGCAACCATTTCTCTCTCCGTGATGTTGTCGGTATCTTCGACTTCAGTAATCCGATTGAATTCCCTAGGCATCAAAGATGTAACACCCTTCTAAAATACCCCAATAATTTAATTAAATATCAAAATACAACATCAGAGTAATTATGCAGTTAAGGGTGTCACATAAACACTTCACACCATGTTCCAAAATAACAGTCATGCTCTTTATTTAATCAAATAAACATTTGCATAAATCGCAGCGGATATAAATCAAATCAATCAAAACATGTAACACATTACATGTAAAATGGTTCGCAACCAACAGTAAAACATTTAAACATCCCTTCTCGATGTTACATCTATCAGAGCATGACCCACTACGGAGACTACACTAGACTCCAATAATTAGCTTCTACTCAACTCATTTCTCGTTACCTGAAAAATAGTTGTAAGGGTGAGTTCCTCAATCAATATAATGAGTATTATAAAATATCATGCTATGTTAAGTGATTCAACACACTTCATCACCCTAATCAAAACACACATCCAGGAACAGCATATTAATTCAATATCATACTCAATAACCACACAACAATACCAACACAAATACACGTGTAATATTGGAATACATCCATTCATATTACACGCCATACATATATTATGCAATGAGACTCCATGCATGCGGTACCGACTATTTGTGAACATATAGTTCAACCTCACCGTCCAAATCCAGGCACGGCTACCAAGCTCACTAGTCCCACTCATTTGAGACATAGTGACTCACTCACTAATTCCTCACCATGGGAATTAGCTACCACCCCAAATGGGCCATGCTATGCACGCTAATCACCTAGCATGCAAACATCAACAACAATCAAAATGATTTACTCACTAATCCCTCACCATGGGAATTAGCTACCACCCCAATTGGGCCACAATATGCATGCTAATCACCTAGCAATGCAACAACAACAACAACTCAAGAATAGACATATGCTCACACTCTAAGCCATAAAGCAGTCTATTCACAAATGCATACATAACTAATACATTCACAGCATCATCAACACATTTTATCACAAGGCATATCATATCATACCTCATCATCACACACAGTATTAGCACACTCTACTAATACCTATACTACTCAAAACAACGGGAAATAATCCCCACTACATCATACATCAGCTAAGTTACAGCACTCAGCCTAAACAACAAAAACTGCACCACAACTGTTCAGAAAAACCACAAGTCTGCCCATACGCGTATCGCCTATGCCCATACGCGTATTGCCCATTCCTGACCAAGTCCATACGCGTATTGCCCACGCCCATACGCGTATGCTACGCGTACCACATCCTCATACGCGTACCAACAGAGACAATTTCATGTTCAAAACATCATCTTTTCCACTTATACGCGTATGGTATACCCCATACGCGTACCACGCACAGGATACGCGTATGGCGCGTACCAGCGCCAAAACTCCCTTTTCTAAACCATTCCATACGCGTATTGCCTAGTGCCATACGCGTATGACCAGAATCCAGTTTTCCAGAACTGCTATGGGTTTTCTCGGCTACGAGATCCTTCCGATCCAACCTCTCACAGTCCAATTTTTCATACACGTTCGTTCGTTTTATCAATTACAACTCAGATACATTCAACTTCTCAAATCGCTAACCTTACTACATCTAATTCCTACAATTTCATCAATTATCATCCAATTTCGTTCATCAATATTTCACAAATTCATCACATATCATTTCAATCAGAGTCAAATTCAGAGGTTCATCACTACCCATTACATGCTATCCCATAAGACCCATCAAACGATGATAAACCCCCCCTTACCTGATTAATCCGGCAAAATTCCGTTAGCTTCAAGCTTTTCCTCTTCTCTTGCTCTGCCTCTTTGCCCTTTCTCACTTTCAGCCGCTTGCTCTGTTTTCCTTTTCACGTGAAAACCTTTTTCCAAAAATTGGGACTTATTATTATTCCCACTTATATACTCCAATAATATTATTCCACTAAATAATTATCCCAATAATAATTTTAATAATCCAATAATAATAATTCCCATCATATTTTAATTATTTAATTAAATTAATAAATAAATATTATTAACTCAATTTAAATAATTATCTTATTTTATTGGGGTGTTACAACTCTCCCCCACTAAAAGAGTTTTCGTCCTCGAAAACATACCTCAAGCGAATAACTCCGGATAAGACTCCTTCATCTGACTCTCCAGTTCCCAAGTCACATTGCCACCTGCTGGTCCTCCCCAAGCTACCTTCACCAAGGCAATCTCTTTACCCCGCAACTGCTTCAACTCTCGATCCTCGATCCTCATAGGTGATGTTTCAACAGTCAGGTTATCTCTCACCTGAACATCATCTACTTGGACTACATGCGACGGATCATGAATGTACCTCCTCAACTGAGACACATGAAAAACCTCATGCAAATTCGCAAGTGACGGCGGTAAAGCGATACGATAGGCTACCTCCCCTATCCTCTCCAAAATCTGATAAGGACCAATAAATCGAGGTGTCAACTTCTTCGACTTCAAAGCCCGACCAACACCAGTTATCGGAGTAACACGAAGAAACACATGATCTCCCTCTTGGAACTCAAGTGACTTCCTCCTCTTGTCATGATAACTCTTCTGACGACTCTGAGTAATTCTCATCTTCTCCTGAATCATCTTAATCTTTTCCGTAGTTTGTTGAACAATCTCCGGTCCAACCACAGCACTCTCACCGGACTCATACCAACATAAAGGTGTCCGACATCTCCTACCATATAAAGCTTCAAACGGTGCCATACCAATGCTCGAATGAAAACTATTGTTGTAGGTAAACTCAATCAAAGGCAAATAACCATCCCAAGCACCTCCTTTTTCCAAAACACAAGCCCTCAACAGATCCTCTAGTGACTGAATCGTCCTCTCAGTCTGACCATCAGTCTGCGGATGATATGCAGAACTCAATCTCAGCTTAGTTCCCAAAGCCCTCTGCAAACCTTCCCAGAACTTCGATGTAAATCTAGGATCTCTGTCCGAAACAATACTAGACGGAATACCATGCAAACTTACAATCTTCTCGATATACAACTCGGCCAATCTTTCTAACGGATAATCCATTCTGATCGGAATGAAATGAGCCGACTTCGTCAACCTATCCACAATCACCCAAACAGCTTCAAAATTCTTACTTGTCCTCGGCAAACCAGAAACAAAATCCATACTGATACTATCCCACTTCCACTCTGGAATAGCCAACGGTTGCATTAGCCCAGACGGCTTCTGATGCTCAATCTTTGACTTCTGACAAGTCAAACAAGAATAAACAAAACTCGCAATTTCCTTTTTCATTCCAGGCCACCAAAATAACTTTTTCAAATCATGATACATTTTCGTGGCTCCCGGATGAATACTCAAGCCACTACGATGTCCTTCCTCCAGGATACTCTTCTTAAGTTCGGTAACATCCGGAATACACACCCGATTACCAAATTTCAAAACACCATTCTCATCAACTCTGAATTCACCACCTTGACCTTGATTCACTAAAGTCAACTTATCAACCAAAAGCATATCGGATTTCTGACCCTCTCTAATCTCATCCAAAATATTACTCGTTAACTTCAACATTCCCAATTTAACACTATTGTGAGTACTCTCACACACCAAACTCAAATCCCTAAACTGCTCAATTAAATCCAATTCTTTAACCATTAACATAGACATATGCAATGATTTCCGACTCAGTGCATCAGCCACTACGTTTGCTTTACCCGGATGGTAATTCAAACCAAAGTCATAATCCTTCAGAAATTCTAACCATCTCCTCTGTCTCATATTCAGCTCTTTCTGATCAAACAAATACTTTAAACTCTTATGATCACTGAAAACCTCAAATCTTGATCCATACAAGTAATGCCTCCATAATTTCAGAACAAATACCACAGCTGCCAACTCTAAATCGTGCGTCGGATAGTTCCTCTCATGAACCCGCAGTTGTCTCGAAGCATAAGCTATAACCTGCTTATTCTGCATCAACACACCACCCAAGCCCAACAATGAAGCATCACAGAAAACCTCAAATAGTTCTGACGGACTCGGTAATATCAAAATAGGAGCAGTAGTCAACCTTCTCTTTAACTCTTGGAAACCTTCTTCACATTTCGAATCCCAAACAAACGCTTGCCCCTTTCTAGTCAACATCGTCAACGGTAACGTCAACTTAGAAAATCCCTCAATGAACTTCCTATAATAACCAGCCAAACCAAGAAAACTTCGAATCTCAGCAACAGACTTAGGAGCTTCCCACTTAGATACCGCTTCTATCTTAGAAGGATCAACAGCAACACCACCTCTTGAAATCACATGACCAAGAAAACTCACCTCTTCTAGCCAAAATTCACACTTGGATAGTTTAGCAAATAACTTCTTTTCTCGCAGAACTCCTAAAACCACTCTCAAATGCTCCGCATGTTCTTCTTCAGATTTCTAATACACCAAAATGTCATCAATAAACACCACAACAAACTGATCTAGATACGGATGGAAAATCCTATTCATATACTCCATAAATACTCCAGGCGCATTAGTCACCCCAAAAGGCATTACAGAATACTCATAATGTCCATACCTTGTTCTGAAAGCAGTCTTCTGAATATCCTCAGTTTTCACACGTATCTGATGATACCCAGATCTCAAATCTATCTTGCTGAACACACTCGCACCAACCAATTGATCCATCAAATCATCAATCCTCGGCAAAGGATACCGATTCTTGATCGTCACTTTATTCAGTTGCCTATACTCCACACACAACCTCATAGTACCTTCTTTCTTCTTAACTAATAACACTGGTGCACCCCACGGTGACACACTCTGACGAATAAATTTCTTATCCAACAGATCTTCCAACGACTCTTCAATTCAGCTAACTCAACAGCAGACATACGGTACGGAGCCATCGATATCGGTCTAGTACCAGGTACCAAATCAATCGAGAACTCAACTTCGCGCTCTGGCGGCAATTCATTCACTTCTTCTGGAAACACATCAGGAAAATCACACACTACGGCTAGATCACCGATCACCAGTTTATCTTTAGCCTCCAAAGTCGCTAACAGCATAAACAACTCTGCCCCATCTGCCACTTCCTCATTCACCTGCCTTGCAGATAGAAACAAATTCTTTCCTTCCTCAATCTCAGGAAAAATCACAGTCTTATCAAAACAGTTGATATAGACTCGGTTAAACACCAACCAGTTCATACCCAAGATAACATCAACCTGTACTAGTGGAAGACACACAAGGTCTATTCCAAAGTCTCTACCAAAAATACTCAAAGGACAATTTAAACAAACTGAAGTAGTAGTCACTGAACCCTTCGCAGGAGTATCAATCACCATACTTCCATGCATCTCAGATATCTCTAACTTAAGTTTCACAGCACAATCCAAAGATATAAAAGAATGAGTAGCACCGGTGTCAATAATAGCTATAAGAGGAAAGCCATTAATATAACACGTACCTCGGATCAAACGATCATCTGCAGAAGTCTCCGAACCCGATAAAGCAAAGACCTTGCCTCCCGACTGATTCTCCTTCTTCGGCTTAGGACACTGTGGACTGATATGACCCAACTCTCCACAGTTGAAACAAGTCACAGTCTTCAACCGGCAGTCTGCAGCCAAGTGACCACCTTTTCCACACTTGAAACATTTCTTCTCATTACTGGTACACTCATGGATACGATGTCCAGCCTGACCACATCTGTAACACTTAGCAGGAGCACTAGAGTCTCCCCCACTAGGCCTCTTCATCCCACTCTGTCTCTGAAAACCTTTGCCAGCTGCATACGGTTTTCCACGATCATTCTGACTCTTGCCTTTCCTATCAACCCTTTGCTGATAACTCTCTGCCCTGGCTTTGGAATCCTGCTCAAAAATCCTGCAACAGTCAACCAAGTCAGAAAACACTCTGATCCGCTGATATCCAATAGCCTGTTTGATCTCGGGACGCAGCCCGTTCTCAAACTTCACACACTTCGAAAATTCTCCAGCAGCCTCACTATAGGGAGTGTAATACTTCGACAGCTCTGTGAACTTAGCAGCACATTCTGTAACAGACTTGTTACCCTGCTTCAATTCCAAGAACTCTATCTCTTTCTTCCCTCTAACATCCTCTGGAAAATACTTCCTCAGGAATCTCTCTCTGAACACAGCCCAAGTGATTTCAGCATTCCCAGCAGTTTCCAACTCAGTGCGGGTAGCAACCCACCAATCATCAGCTTCTTCTGACAGCATATGCGTACCGAACCTGACCTTTTGGTTATCGGCACACTCAGTCACTCGAAAGATCCTCTCAATCTCCTTCAACCACTTCTGAGCACCATCTGGATCGTATGCTCCCTTGAACATTGGAGGATTGTTCTTCTGAAACTCACTCAGTTGACGAGCAGCTCCCATTCCCACAACATTCGGATTTCCTCCAAGTACTCCAGCTAGCATACCCAGAGCCTCAGCAATCGCAGCATCATCTCTACCTCTTCCAACCATCTCTATTCTGAAAACCCAAACAAACTAAAACAATGAGTACTGATAGGTTACACAACACCTATACCGTACAGGGGAAACAGAATAATTACGCCTCGACTCGACCGACTATGCTCTGATACCACTAATGTAACACCCTTCTAAAATACCCCAATAATTTAATTAAATATCAAAATACAACATCAGAGTAATTATGCAGTTAAGGGTGTCACATAAACACTTCACACCATGTTCCAAAATAACAGTCATGCTCTTTATTTAATCAAATAAACATTTGCATAAATCGCAGCGGATATAAATCAAATCAATCAAAACATGTAACACATTACATGTAAAATGGTTCGCAACCAACAGTAAAACATTTAAACATCCCTTCCCGATGTTACATCTATCAGAGCATGACCCACTACGGAGACTACACTAGACTCCAATAATTAGCTTCTACTCAACTCATTTCTCGTTACCTGAAAAATAGTTGTAAGGGTGAGTTCCTCAATCAATATAATGAGTATTATAAAATATCATGCTATGTTAAGTGATTCAACACACTTCATCACCCTAATCAAAACACACATCCAGGAACAGCATATTAATTCAATATCATACTCAATAACCACACAACAATACCAACACAAATACACGTGTAATATTGGAATACATCCATTCATATTACACGCCATACATATATTATGCAATGAGACTCCATGCATGCGGTACCGACTATTTGTGAACATATAGTTCAACCTCACCGTCCAAATCCAGGCACGGCTACCAAGCTCACTAGTCCCACTCATTTGAGACATAGTGACTCACTCACTAATTCCTCACCATGGGAATTAGCTACCACCCCAAATGGGCCATGCTATGCACGCTAATCACCTAGCATGCAAACATCAACAACAATCAAAATGATTTACTCACTAATCCCTCACCATGGGAATTAGCTACCACCCCAATTGGGCCACAATATGCATGCTAATCACCTAGCAATGCAACAACAACAACAACTCAAGAATAGACATATGCTCACACTCTAAGCCATAAAGCAGTCTATTCACAAATGCATACATAACTAATACATTCACAGCATCATCAACACATTTTATCACAAGGCATATCATATCATACCTCATCATCACACACAGTATTAGCACACTCTACTAATACCTATACTACTCAAAACAACGGGAAATAATCCCCACTACATCATACATCAGCTAAGTTACAGCACTCAGCCTAAACAACAAAAACTGCACCACAACTGTTCAGAAAAACCACAAGTCTGCCCATACGCGTATCGCCTATGCCCATACGCGTATTGCCCATTCCTGACCAAGTCCATACGCGTATTGCCCACGCCCATAAGCGTATGCTACGCGTACCACATCCTCATACGCGTACCAACAGAGACAATTTCATGTTCAAAACATCATCTTTTCCACTCATACGCGTATGGTATACCCCATACGCGTACCACGCACAGGATACGCGTATCGCACGCGTATGACGCGTACCAGCGCCAAAACTCCCTTTTCTAAACCATTCCATACGCGTATTGCCTAGTGCCATACGCGTATGACCAGAATCCAGTTTTCCAGATCTGCTATGGGTTTTCTCGGCTACGAGATCCTTCCGATCCAACCTCTCACAGTCCAATTTTTCATACACGTTCGTTCGTTTTATCAATTACAACTCAGATACATTCAACTTCTCAAATCGCTAACCTTACTACATCTAATTCCTACAATTTCATCAATTATCATCCAATTTCGTTCATCAATATTTCACAAATTCATCACATATCATTTCAATCAGAGTCAAATTCAGAGGTTCATCACTACCCATTACATGCTATCCCATAAGACCCATCAAACGATGATAAACCCCCCCTTACCTGATTAATCCGGCAAAATTCCGTTAGCTTCAAGCTTTTCCTCTTCTCTTGCTCTGCCTCTTTGCCCTTTCTCACTTTCAGCCGCTTGCTCTGTTTTCCTTTTCACGTGAAAACCTTTTTCCAAAAATTGGGACTTATTATTATTCCCACTTATATACTCCAATAATATTATTCCACTAAATAATTATCCCAATAATAATTTTAATAATCCAATAATAATAATTCCCATCATATTTTAATTATTTAATTAAATTAATAAATAAATATTATTAACTCAATTTAAATAATTATCTTATTTTATTGGGGTGTTACAAAAGACACCACCCCGACTAGAATATCTAGCAAAGCTTCTGACCCTTAGTTGAAGTTGTCAGTCGGTATTTCATCTTCAGCAACCACTTGATTATATCTTTCTCTAGCCGCTTCTGTTGGATCATTGAGCTTTCTTTTGACGAAACTTGAGTCTTTCCTTTGCTTCGCAGGTACGTTGGTGCTTGACTCAGCTTTGCCCTTCTCACCAGATTCTCTCTAGGATTTCCTTCTTCTTTGTTCCCTCCGCCATTGAGACCTTGTCATAGGGTTTTTCCCTTTATAGTTCTTAGATACATGGGAAGTTCTTTTATCAGCCTGAAATTATTTACGGTAAGCTAATGACGAACCCCTTTCGACTTCAAAGCTCTGCCATTTCCCTTGACCATGTTTCCTGCCATCAGTTGGTTTGACCCACTTTCCATTCAACCCTTCGACATTAGGTTTGAAGGAAGTGGGTTTAGTGGTCGACTCTATTCGCTTGGCTTCACCAAGTTTCACCATTGGCCGCCTTGGGTTGTGATACCTCCTGGGGTCGAAAGCCCCTCTGAGCTGAACAACCTTGCAACCTGGTGATTCACTCTCCTTAGCCCTTCGAGATTTTGAGTTGCCTCCTTGTCAAACACACCACTGCACCGAGGGCACAACATAACTTTTGATTTCTTCTTCTGACACCTGCGAAGGAAATCAGACAACGTTTCATCCTCTTTAGGCAAGGCGATTTTGTTATATTCTTCTTGTCGACATTCATCGTTAACTTCCATGGAGATGTCCTGGGATATTTCGACCATATTGACCTCCACGTTGACATCTTCAGTGATGTCCAACTTTTGGAATTGTAACTGAAGGCCCTCAGTGGCCTTGTCCATCTGTATGAAACCATCAGCGGTTTCTTTGGTGATCATCACCAACTTGGAACCTTCAGTGTCCTCAGCGTCGGAGACATCAACACTTTTATCGGTGATATCTCCCACGGCTTTTTGAATGAAATCATTAAGAGATTCCTGCTCGAAGTATTCAGAAACCTTTGCCATAACAGGTTCTTTGACAAAGTCTTCAGTGACTTCATTCATGTCGAAATCCTCAGTGACTTCAACAAGGTTCACTTCTTCTGGCTCCGTGTAATAGGCCTCAGCTACTTGTAGAGGGTCGGAGTCAATCTTAATCTGGCTCCGTGTTTTGTCTCCGAATTTGAGTCTCCCTTCCTGGATGGAATTTTGCACAAGATCCCTGAAAAGAAAACTTTGAGACGTTTTATGACCCAGAAAAACATGGTATTTGCAAAAACCCTATTTTCTTTCTTTGTTCTAAAGGAGGTACTTTAGCACCTTGAGGTACTATCATTTGACCATCCTTAACTAACAAGTTGAAAATTTCATCACATTTTGTAACGTCGAAAGTATAAGTTTTCTTGGGAAATTTGTCACTCTTTTCTGGTTCGATAGAGCTTTTTCCATTCGAAGGCCCTAAAACTTTACACGCATACGATAGTCCTTGCGCCAATTCGGCAAGGCCGACCTCGTTATCGTCGAACTTTGAAAGTCCATGACAGGAACCTTCATCATCATTTCTGAAATCGACATAGGTTACCCTTTTACCTTTATTCGCCATATCCTTTTCTTCCTTCAAACGTTCTAACTGTCGAACCCTATCAGCCAGTTGGGTCATATCTCTTAGATATTGGGTATCCAATTTCTTCCTAATCGAATAGTCAAGTCCCCCAACGACTATTTCGACCAGTTCATGCTCTGGTATTTGTATAAAACACCTAGCTTTAAGCAATTAAAACCTATTTAGATAGTCATCAATTGGCTCAGTAAACTTTCGTTTGATACTAGCCAATTCCTTCATACTATCTTTGTTTGTCCCATGTAAAACTGCTCATGGAACATTCTCTCCAGTTGGTTCCAAGTGTGGATCGAACTTTGGGGCAAGGTGATGAACCATGTAAAGGAATTATTTATGAGCGAACTTGGAAAAAACTTTATCCTAAGGCTCTCATTGTTTGACATGTCTCCTGCCTCAATTAAATATTTAGCCACGTGCTCGATAGTGGATTCACTAGTATCCCCAACAAACTTAGTGAATTTGGGGATTTTGGTTCTAGGGGGTGCTTCTTCCTGTAAGATATACTCTGACAGAGGTGATGTATAATTTGGCCTTCGAAGGCCAAAATTTACCCCATTTCGGACCATAATTCTTTCGACCATGGCTGCTAGATTATTACCTGTTGCCAAATCGTCATGTCGAACTTGTCGTATGATATCATCGACATTTTGGTTTCTATTTACCATTACTACCCTAGGTTCCCTGGGTATTTGTGGTTCGATCCTAGGGGGTATTGCTCCTCCCCTTGGTTTTATGGGATCTGGTTGATAGTAAGGTCTTCTTCAAAGATGGGTTCCTGATTCTCTCTTACCCAATCCCTAGGAGGGTGCCGCTGGTGTTACGGTACACCAAGGGATTCATACATTCGTGCTACCTATGTTGTCATCTGTTGATTCGATTGATCCATATTTTGAATCAGATGATTCAATACGGTGGTCAAGGTTTGGGTTAACATTTGGACCATCTCATGGTTACTTTCGTCATTCTGTTGCCTCCACGCTACTGCGCAGTTATAGGTCAGACTAGATAGTTGTGTCTGGTGCCTCAAACCTGAAGATTGGTTAGTTCGACCCATGTTAACCCCAGACCCTTGTACTGGAAATTTATGTTAACCACTGGTTCTGAGAAAGTAGAACCGGCGTTGTGTAAATTGGCCATCACTGAAGTCGGCATTCTGTATTGCTGTTATCGACTACCAAATGGTATTGAGAAAGTAGGGGATACCAAAGGCCTATTTGGAATATCTCTAATTGGTGGGGGAGTATGAGGAGGTCCCCTAGGCCCAATGTAAGTTAAAATTGGTTCAGTATGGTAAATCGAATGCGTAGGCACCAAACTCACCATAGATGGAACTATTTCAGACACGTGCGTTGTGTTTATGTTTGCACCTATCAAAGAAGAAGGGGGCATTATGTTACTGGTTGATGGATTTTGAGAGTTTTGGTTATTTTGCGCATTTACATTTTCCATCCTCGTATGGGATTCTCTCCTTGGTCGTTGTTCGTTGTTTATGGCTACTTTACCACTTCTCAATAACATACAACGAATCCTTTCCCAACAAAAAAGGAAAAAATAACTTAACAACCATAACTAAAAATAATTCACAATGCTAGTACCGTCCCACCGGGTGTGCCAATTTGTTTACCTTGAAAATTGGTAAACAACCGCTGATCTTTCAAATTTATAAATTTGGTTACTCACATGATCGATCAGATTTCTCCTGGGACATGTGCTAGTTGTTTTTGAAAATGAGTTTTAATAATCATGAACACTTCGATAGTACTCGTGGGACTAATGATTAAAACTTTACAGTAAAAGGCTAATATGGATTAAAGAGAGAAATTGTAAAGGAATATGATAATAACTAACTGGCAAAAGTAAGTGTTTAAAGCAAAGTAATCTTAAGACTTTAAAATGACGAAGTAAAGGAAGAGTGTTTGGAATAAAGCAGTAAAGAAATGTATTTCTGGAAAGATAAAGACAAATTTGTATTGCTTTAAGATAACTAACAATGGTGTAAATAAACGTACATTATGTGATTTACGATTCTTCTTCACACGAATATTTGGTAAATTTACAGACTCTGTACATACTTTGACACCCCCCTATCCTAACACTAAGACCCTTTATTTATACCGGATCGAAATAATCGTTTATGACGGCCCTTCAATCACGTCGAGACACATGGCGCCTTGCATGGATGTAACTATCCACTATGCTCCATGTGTACTTTCAACCGTTTCAGATCAGAGAAAAATCCCCTCCTTTATTTAAATTTTGAATCTCCAATCGAAACCGTCTTCAACCACTTTAAGAGATATTTCTGAAGTCTCGACTGCATGTTGACTCTTATTACCCTTATCCAATCGAGACACCTCCATCTGGTAGAATACCACCTCCTGGTCGAAAACATCTATACAGAGGATTTCCTTTTTTGGTAATTCTTAATGGGCGTCGAAATTATGAGCTAACAACCGTTATAGATAATGTTGATCTTTTATCAGGATTTACTATGGTGAACAACCCATTGTACGATTCTCCTTCACAAATGGATGACCCTATCCAACGTCAACCAATGCACAATGATGTATCCAATAAAATCCATACGGTGCAAGGACACTTCACTATTCAAGCTAGGCATATCTCGCCTTTTTACGCTACTGAAAACCCTTAAGTGGTAGATCCAATGATAAATGTCAGAACTCATCAGGATATTGAAGCTATTCAAATGTGTCATGTTCTGGAAGAACAAATAAGAGCCCTAGAAGGAAAATATGCTTATGGTCTAGATGATGTTGACACGTTCTTAGTGTCAGACATCGTAATCCCACCAAAGTTCAAGATGCCAGATTTTGAGAAGTACAAAGGAGTTAGCTGTCCAAGAACTCATTTGACGATGTTTATTCGAAAGATGGTTGCGTACGCTCATGATGACAAGTTTCTCATCCATTGTTTTCAAGATGGTCTTAGTGGGACGTCATTGGAATGGTATACACAACTGAAAATAAACAATATCCACACCTAAAAAGACTTGGCTATGACATTCCTGAAGCAATACAAATACAACACTTACGTGACGCTCTTTGTAACGCCCCAACTTATTATTTACGTAATTTAGTTAATTGTTACGTGATTTAGTGGTTATATGAGGATTGTGGTATTTTCGGAATGTATGGATAATTTAGTAATTTACTAATTACCAGGGTTAATAACTGTGAGAGCAGATATATAGTATTATTTTAATTATTACTTAATTTTTTAGTAATAAAACAAAATAATAGAAAGTGAAGAACTATGATTAAATAAATATTTAATTAAATATTTATTTAATTTAAATATTTATTTAATTAAATATTTATTTAATTTAAATATTTATTTAATTTAGATAATTATTTAATTGATTAAATAAAAGAAAATGTCATTTTTGTGATTAATGAGAAGTAGAAGGTAGAAAGAGAGAAAGTTAGATTTATTTGGTGAAAAGTGTGATTTGGAGAAATAGAGCCATATAAATACTAAAATGCTGGGAAAACTAAGTTTGACAAATTCTTTCAGTACGTGAAAAAGAGACGGAAGAACAAAAGGGGCGGTTGGAGAGGGAACTGAGTTTGAGATGAGGGATTTGCAAAAGTTGTTGGAATCATCATCCTTGCTGCAAATCTAAAGTAAGAGGAAAGAATTATCTATTTTTGGGTGATTTTAGGCAAGTAGGATAGTGAGGGTTCCTTATCCTCTTATCAACGTCATGAGGTTTATATGATTTTTCCCTAACTTTTTCCTTTTGATCCGTGTAAGTTGACCAAATAAGGTTTGGGCAAAACCTTATTGATCAACCAACGAATTTTTTATTTATTTGATTTCTAAAACCCAAAAAGGGGATTTGGGATAAATCCCCTATGGTCTATATAATTCCTATTGTTTGTAGGTTTATAAACCTTTGGTTGATGATGATATTATATGAGTTTTGTGATGGGTTGTGTTGTGTGATTAACTCTGTAGGGTTGGGATTTTGCCACAGAAAATCAAACACTCTGTTTGGGTCGTTTGGTTTCACAATTTTGTAATGACCATAGTTTTTGGTCGACGTGGCCATGGCTAAATGTTATCTCATACATAACATAGAGTGTTGGCTATAAAGTCTTTTGATAAGTCGAGAATATAACCATGTAATATTTGAATTCCTATTATCCATGGTTAACCTTCTCTGTTTTGGGGTGGTTGGTACTCAATTGGGCGAATTAGTCGAGTTTAATAAAGTGAAAAATGCAGAAAATCATGGGTAGCCATAGAAGGGGATTGACTGTCTTATTTTAGGTATAACTTGAGTTTCGTAAGTCGATTTAAGATGTCGTCACTTGAGTTGGAAATATATCATGGTAATCTTCCTTTTGAAGTAGAGAAATTGGGCTTAGGGGTGCTACTATAGTAGCAATTGCTGGTTTTTATACCAGATGCATAGTCAATTTCAGTCTTGCGGTGGTCATCATGTTTCACGCGTAACTTGAGTTCTGTAACTCCTTTTAGGATACCGTCAATTGCATTAGAAAGAGAGATTAATGATATTTCAAACTGAAAATTTTCATAATTGTATCACGAGTATATAAGTTTTCGTGCTATTTTGAAGTCAGACATTCTGTTTTACCGTTTATGCAGGAATTGTTGCGATATGACTGAACTGAAATGAATAGAATTGGAGTTTCGTCACTCTGCTTGACATTCGATTAAGTGAGTTTGAAAGTTTTAGACTATGGCACGGATCTAGAAGGGGGGGGGGGTTGAATAGATCCCAATTAAAAAATAAGTCGGCGCTACCAATTTGAAAATTGGTTTTGAAAAATTGTTTTAAGTGCGGAAGCGGCCGAGGAAAATATAGTCTAAAACGAACTGTTATTGGAAAACCGGATATGCGTCAAGCCTATGGATTAGTGATAATGTGGAATAAGAATCACTACACTAGTCACACAATCAATGATTTGTTTCACTTACTAGGATTCCTAGTTCCAATGATTCAAAGAGCAAATCAAACTAGATACACAACTAAGATAATTTTGGTTTAGGCAAATTATCAAACACTTGGTGTGTAAAAACACTCCAAGTGATATTTATGTTGAGTAAGTGATTCCAATTAATCTAGTACAATATCCTATTGTACTTTGGATTCAAAAACAGAGTTTTAACCTCTTACTCAATTAATATCAAGGTTTGACAAAAGTGTTTATACTAAAATCACTTAATTTTTAAGCTAAAAACAATTATGCAGAAAATTAGAGAAGGCAAGGATTTGATGAGGCAGTTCCCCCGTCGTCCTCGCTTCGGGGTACGTCTGCCCTCAATTCTAAAACTAGAATTGAGATGATTTAGATATCACCTGTTGAATTTAACCGTTTATACGAGGATTGCAAAGCAAATATACAACAGAACTCTCAAGACGTTGAATGTTGCTTCCACTCCTTGTTCCTTGATTCAAGATGAATCAAGTCCTTCGATTGTTGTTGATAGACCTCCGATTCCAGCCCCTTTGTTGAATAACCCTCAGTTCTTCAAACCCTCAGCCCGGCTGATCTCAACTATAACAAATCGAACCCGAATTCTTCCCTTCAATATCACTGAATCCGCTACTAGACTGATGAAGACTTCCTCTTCTCAATCACCTTCGCTCAGCTGAAAATTGATGAAGCAATTCGTCCAAAAACCCCCAAAATCAAACCTATCTTGGAGGACAAAACCCTAAAGGTTTTATTCAAGAAAAAACCTGTCACAAGCTTCAACCCGAACCGGATTCTCCAATCACGGCTTCGAACCTTATCACCTTTAACCAATCACACAACACCTCAAAAATGGTTGTGTGTAGTTGATGTGTTGTGAGATGTTGAAGATGAAGATGAAGAATCTTGGACACCTATTTCACTTTTTCTTGTTCTTTGAACACTTGAATCAGAATATTAAAATATTGGTTAATACAAGTAACTTGAAATTCTATTTATAGTAACCAACCAACCAACCCACTTAACAGCTTTTCAAACAGAGTGGGAAACATCAGAAAACTGAATTTGCGCACGAACGGTCGACCATAGCAGGACTATGCGTCGACGCATGGCCTGCAGTTTTGGTCAGACTGAAAAATGCTTCAGTATGCGTCGACCATAGGTCGGCGTGCGCTGACCCCTGCGGTCGACGCAAGCATCTTGTGCGCTGACCCGTGGGAAAAGCGATGTGTTCATGCGCTGACCCGTGGGGAATGTACTATGTCATGCGCCGACCCTACGGTCGACTCATCCCCTGCAGATCTGCAAAAAATAACATTTTTGTGGTTTTCATGCCTTTTGTCATGACCACACTTTGTCCACATATGTTGTACAAAATATAACAATACAAATGAGCAATGAAAAGGATATGATAGGTGATACATTGCATTTGTTTTGTAGAGGTGGAATCGACATTGCCGATTCATCCATGGTGGTCATTTGTCATCATCGAAACCTATGATTGTATGTTGTATGACAATTTACCCTTACAGAAAGATGGTTTAAAGAAATTTCAAATTGGAGAGTTTTATAATTTTATCATAAGTCTATAATATTTGATGTTATTTTGAGGTGAGACAATTTTAGAGTTAGGTCTAGAGATTTTAGCAATTTTTGGTGTTGTGACTTTTTGTTACCTTTTGATGGGTTTAAGGATCCTATTTTATTTGGTTAGAATTATTATAGAGTTGTCATAATTTCTTTTGAGTTGTTAGAGTTGGAGATCATAATATATGATACACTTGAGCCGAGTTTATAACACTATTGAGATTATAAGGTTACCTTTCTAGTAATTTTGAGGAAAATTGCCTTCTAGGTCTTTAGTAGAGTTATCACTCGTGAATATTAACATTAGAGCAAAGGGGTGCTTTAGAATACCTTTGGGATACTTGAAGGTTATGAGAGTCATTTTGGTGATCTTAGGATCACTTTAGAGTAAATTGAGGGAATTGTTTGTCATTACCCTTTTGAGTAAACAAATGCAATCTGGGAAGCACTACAAGCTTCGTCTCAGGTGTCATATGACTAACATTAGTATGTAGCAGTTATTCAATACCAACAACCATGAGCCCTCATGCAAATCAACAAGTCCAATGCTGCATATATTTGATTCAGGCTTGATAAAGCTTAACTCGGCCCAACTTATCCATCCTAATCACAAGTTAAAAATTATGACAATTAGTTAATGTCAATATGATTAAATTGACAATTAAGCTAATTAAATATTATATATAACTAATAGCCTGAAACTAATAATATTACATTAACAACTATGCTAATTAACCAACAATTAGTAATAATAAATAATACCCTTAAATTGGACTTAGTGAAGTGGGAATATTACAAAGTTTTAACTTGGACAATAAAGTTGTAAAGTGTAATAATTGAGAAGTAGATAACACAAACAAATTAATTAACTTTGATGGGATATTTTCTCTAAATTCAACTCTACATAATTACTTCTTTCATAAAAACATGGGGTGTGAGTTAAATATTAGTTGGCCGATTACCACGGTAAATAGAAACCATTTTGCAAAATTAACTTGTTGGTCGTGTAACTATTCTAAAAATTGATTCTTCAATGGAATTCGACCACCTCTACTCGTAATAGTAATTATTTAACATGTAAATTAGTAAATAATTAAACAAATTTGAGACATGTATGAATACTATTTTTAAGGATTTATCCGTCTTATAAGCGCAACACCCTTATGATTCAACAAGTTTTTCTCATATTCTCATTATGAATCAAAGTCACCAGAATAAAAAGAAATATTGACCGGAAGATGAAACCAAAAAAGAACTAAGATGAATAAAAAATACAAGAGAATGAGAGTTTTCAAATTATATTCTTTTCGTATTCTCTCTTCTCTCTTGTTATATGTCAGGAGAGTAATATAGGAGGGAGAAAGGGGTAAAGGTTTTGACTAAGTCAATTTAAACAACTTTGTCATACCAAATCAAATCATAAATAATAATAATAATATTGATTTTCTTATAAAATATTTTATTATATTTCTCACTTAAAATCATAATTAAAAATTAATTTAAAACTTTTAAAATATCTCTCTCTCTTTCTCTCTTTCTCTCTCTATATATATATCAAAAGTAATAGAAAAAAAACAATTTTTTGAATTAATATAATATGATGCATCAAACTGGTGTTACAAGGTATATGAGCCAACTCTAGAATGATAGTACTTAACACAAAGTGAAATTGGTGTAATAAACTATATGAACCAAAGATACCTGACCTATGTTACGGGTCTAACATAATTGCATGATTTTCTTTATCTTTTTAAGGATGTGTAATTGAAGAAACTTTGACAATATTTATTCAATTAATTTAGTTGTTTGAGTGTTTGATGCAACTGTTAAGCTATTTTTTTAAAATATTTACAGTATGTTAAATCATATTAATATTACTTGTCATATTACCCCTTATATTCCTTTTTAATGGTCACTTTTTGATTTTTTTCCACATACTAAGAAAATTAATAATATTTACTACTTTTTAAATAATGATTGTCTTTTTACTTATATATTCTTAATTATTTATTAATTTATTTGAATTTTATCTCTTTTCAATAAATAATTAAGGATAGTTTTGACAAAACAATCCTGAATTTTAAAAACGACAATTAAAAAGAAACAATTTTTTTATTAAAAACAACAGTTAAAAAGTTAAAGAGAAACGGAGAGAGAATTATCATTTTTTAATTTGACATGAAAATAAATAAATAAAATATTACATATTGAAGAAGCTTCCTAGAAAAGTTACTGAGTTCAAATTCAAAAAGAAAAAGTATATATACATATTGAAGAAGCATCCGCATCCATCATCATGTATAACATTTTCCAAAACAAAAAACTCATGTCACCTCTTGTCCATAACGTTAATTGATTCCCCGATACCCATAGCAAACTCGTGGTAGCTACTGAAGGATAATGAAGCGTTTGGAACTGAATCAAGTTGCGCCGAGAGAATACATGGACGCTATGAACCATAAGGCAGGTTAAATGTTAGAAGCTTTACTAGCTTTGTCGAAGAACAATTTCCAGCATACCGTTATAGAGAATGTTGATCTTTTATTAGGATTTACTATGGTGAACAACCCATTATACGATTCTCCTTCGCAAATGGATGACCCTATCCAACATCAGCCAATGCATAATGATGTATCCAATAAAATCCCTATGGTGCAAGGACACTCCACTGCTCAAGTTGGGCATATCCCACCTCTTCACGCTCCTGAAAACCCTCAAGAGGTAGATCCAATGATAAATGTCAGAACTCATCAGAATATCAAAGTTATTCAAATGTGTTGTGTTATGGAAGAACGAATAAGAGCCATAGAAGAAAAATATGCTTATGGTCTAGATGATGTTGACACGTTCTTAGTGTCAGGCATCGTAATCCCACCAAAGTTCAAGATGTCAGATTTTGAGAAGTACAAAGGAGTTAGCTATCCAAGAACTCATTTGACGATGTTTATTCGAAAGATGGCCGCGTACGCTCACGATGACAAGTTTCTCATCCATTATTTTCAAGATAGTCTTAGTGGGACGTCATTGGAATGGTATACACAACTAGAAATAAACAATATCCACGCCTAAAAAGACTTGGCTATGACATTCCTGAAGCAGTACAAATACAACACTTACGTGACGCTCTTTGTAACACCCCAACTTATTATTTAAGTAATTTAGTTAATTGTTGCGTAATTTAGTGGTTATATGAGGATTGTGGTATTTTTGGAATGTATGGATAATTTAGTAATTTACTAATTATCAGAGTTAATGACTGTGAGAGCAGATATATAGTATTATTTTAATTATTACTTAATTTTTTAGTAATAAAATAAAATAATAGAAAGTGGAGAATTGTGATTAAATAAATATTTAATTCAATATTTATTTAATTTAAATATTTATTTGATTTAAATAATTATTTAATTGATTAAATAAAAGAAAATGTCAATTTGTGATTAATGAGAAGTAGAAGGTGGAAAGAGAGAAAGTTAGATTTATTTGGTGAAAAGTGTGATTTGGAGAAATAGAGCCATATAAATACTAAAATGTTGGGAAAGCTAAGTTTGACAAATTCTTTCAGTACGTGAAAAAGAGACAGAAGAACAAGAGGGGCGGTTGAGTTTGAGAAGAGAGATTCACAAAAGTTGTTAGAATCATCATCCTTGCTGCAAAATCTAAGGTAAGAGGAAAGAATTATCTACTTTTGGGTGATTTTAGGCAAGCAGGATAGTGGGGGTTCCTTACCCTCCTATCAGCGTCATGAGGTTTATATGATTTTCCCCTAACTTTTTCGTTTTGATCCGTGTAAGTTGACCAAATAAGGTTTGGACAAAATCTTATTGATCGACCAATGGATTTTTTTTTCTATTTGATTTCTAAGACCCAAAAAGGGGATTTGGGATAAATCCCCTATGGTCTCTATAATTGCTATTGTTGTAGGTTTATAAACCTTTGGTTGATGATGATATTATATGAGTTTTGTGATGCGTTGTATTGTGTGATTAACTCTGTAGGATTGTGATTTTGCCACAGAAAATAGAACACTCTGTTTGGGTCGTTTGGTTTCACAATTTTGTAATGACCATAGTTTTTGGTCGATGTGGCCATGGTTAAATGTTATCTCATACATAACATAGAGTGTTGGGTATACAGTCTTTTGATAATTCGAGAATATAAACATGTAATATTTGAATTCCTATTATCCATGGTTAACCTTCTCTGTTTTTGGGTGGTTGATACTTAATTGGGCGAATTAGTCGAGTTTAATAAAGTAAAAAATGCAGAAAATCGTGGGTAGCCATAGAAGGGTATTGACCGTCTTATTTTAGGTATAACTTGAGTTTCGTAAGTCGATTTGAGATGTCGTCACTTGAGTTGGAAAAATAACATGGTAACCTTCCTTTTGAAGTAGAGAGGTTGGGCTTAGGGGCGCTACTATAGTAGTTGTTGCTGGTTTTTATACCAAATGCATAGTCAATTTCAGTCTTGCGGTGGTCATCATGTTTCACGCGTAACTTGAGTTCTGTAAGTCCTTTTAGGATGTCGTCAATTGCGTTAGAAAGAGGGATTAATGATATTTTAAACTGGAAAGTTTCATAATTGTATCATAAGTATATAAGTTTTTGTGCTATTTTGAAGTCAGACATCCTGTTTTACAGTTTATGCATGAATTGTTGCGATATGACTGAAACGAATAGAATTGGAGTTTCGTCACTCTGCTTGACATGCAATTAAGTGAGTTTGAAAGATGGTTTAAAGAAATTTCAAATTGGAGAGTTTCATAATTTTATCATAAATTTATAATATTTGATATAACACAAACAAATTAATTAACTTTAATGGGATATTTTCTCTAAATTCAACTCTACATAGTTACTTCTTTCATAAACACATGGGTGTGAGTTAAATATTAGTTGGTCGATTACCACAATAAATAGAAACCATTTTGCAAGGTTAACTTGTTGGTCGTGAAACTATTCTAAAAATTGATTCATCAATGGAATTTGACCACCTCTATTCGTAATAGTAATTATTTAACATGTAAATTAGTAAATAATTAAACAAATTTGAGACATGAATGAACATTATCTTTAAGGATTTATCCGTCTTATAAGCGTAAATCCTTTATGATTCAACAAGTTTTTCTCATATTCTCATTATAAATCAGAGTCATCAGAATAACAAAAAATATTTAACAGAAGATGAAATCAGAAAAGAACTAAGATGAATAATGAAATACAAGAAAATGAGTGTTTTCAAATTATATTCTTTTCATAATCTCTCTTGTTATATATCACGGGAGTTATATGGGCGGGAGAAAGGGGTAAAGATTTTGACTAAGTCAAGTTAAACAACTTTGTCATATCAAGTCAAATCATAAATAATAATAATAATAATAATAATAATAATAATAATATTGATTTTCTTATAAAATATTTTATTATATTTCTCACTTAAAATCAGAATTAAAAGTTAATTTAAAACTTTTAAATATATATATATATATATATATATATATATATATATATATATAATATATATATATATATATATATATATATATATATATATATATATATATATATATATATATATATATATATTATATATATATATATATATATATATATATCAAAGTTTACAAAAAAAACCAACATATTTTAAAAGTTCAAAAATAATAGATTTTATTTTGAATTAATATAATGTGATGCTTTAAACTGGTGTAACAAGCTATATGAATCAACTCTAGAATGGTAGTACTTAACACACAGTGAAATTGGTATACCAAACTATATAAACCAAAGATACTTGATTTATGTTAGGGGTCTAACACCCACATCACACCTTGAAATTATGTTCCCGAGAGGACAAATGTTGGGCACGATGTTAGGACAAATAATCCAACTTGCTAAACTAGTATGACATCAATATAACAACAACAGTGACACAATACAAAAATCCATAAAATAACACAAGAGAATTGGTAATCTAATTCGGTGTAAATAACACCTACGTTTGGAGGACACTTTACCCAAGAAAGAAAATTCACTATTTTTAGTTAGTACAATTAGTCTTATAGGAACATCAACCCCATGGTGCTCAACACCTCTTCCTAATCCCAATGACTTTCTATTTAAGTCTCGCTCTAAATATGAGAACCCCTTTGACTTTCTCTCAATCACTAATCCCAAGTGATCAACTTTAATAACAACTCTATTGAATGTTGAATTTACAATTCAACTAAGACAAACCAATAACTATGCCAAACTATTGAAACATAGTGTGGTGTATCTCAAAATAGATGGGGACTAAAAATCTCGAAAAAAAACCAAATTAAATAGACTAAATTTTTGTATTTTAAAATGGAGGGATCAAAAACGAAAAAAAAATAGATCATATAGTGACAAAAACTACAATTAAGTCTTAATAAAAATGAGAGAGCCTGATATTGAAGATTTTTTTTCTTCATGGAAAGATCCAAACTCCATTTTTTTATCGGATAACACTTTAGAGAAATGAAGTTGGCAACTTTCTTTATCATAAACTACTTTATAAGTACAAACTAGTTCAAAACTAATTTTAAATTAGATTAAAACTATTTTGACAGTTAAGTAGTACATTTTATTAAAGTGACTTTTATAAATTGAAAATTGCTGATCATGGATCCCTATTTAAACTGAAATAAGGATTTATTGCTCTTTTAAAATTTGATTCGAAGCAAATTAACTCTTATAAAGGATTTTTTTTTCCGGAGTTGATTCAAAATTAACTTCTTAGGAGTATCATCTTATTGAAGTTTGACATCATAATTACATGATTTTCTTTATTTTTTAAGGATGTGTAATTGGAGAAACTTTGACAATATTTATTCAATTAATCTAGTTGTTTGAGTGTTTGATGCAACTTTTAAACTATTTTTTCGCTCATCTTTTGAACTAGTTAAAAACTTCAAACACTTTGTTAAATCATATTAATATTAGTCGTTATATTATTATTATTTTTTAATTTGACATGAAAATAAATAAATAAAATATTACATGTTGAAGAAGCTTCCTAGAAAAGTTACCGAGTTCAAATTCAAATTAAAAAGTATATATACTACAACTAGGTCAATTGAAATTGCGGGGGAAACCAGGGTTAGTGTTGATCGGAAGCGAAAAATGAAGAAGAAAGAGAGAGAAGAAATCGAAAGCTGGATAAAGGGAGACGAAACTGGCGCTCAGATGCTGAAACGGGTATGGAGGGTCCGACCTTTCATTCTTCCTCCGCCGCTTCACAGAGTGCCTCTCCGCGTCGGTAACGTCCTCGAACTCGTCGGTCCCTCTCCTTCCGCCAAAACTCAAATTCTCATTCAAACTGCAATCACTTGCATTCTTCCAAAACACTGGAATGGGATACACTATGGTGGATTTGATCATTTGGTACTCTTTATTGACCTTGATTCTCGATTTGATATCAATCGTTTCGCTCAATTGCTTCTTCATCGCATTATGGAACCTTACGGTAACAACTTTCTATTGCTTTTCATAGCTCGGGTTTATTACTGTGTTTTATTATGGTTATTTATCTTGCTTTTTCTTTGATGCAATAGGGGAAGCTAGTGGAGATTATGATAAATCGTTATTTGATTTGTGCATGACTCGGTTTTTGTATGTTCGTTGTTCCGACAGTTTTCAATTTCTTCAGACTCTCAAGGTAAGAGGAGGAGGTTGCTTCTGCATCCAATCTATTAACTCGGCACTTTTTATATTTGCGAAATTAGATTCTCTAATACTCAACTTTGAAAATCAAATTTCTTGCTATTAGACACTTTTGGATTGTTTGAAACTTTGGATTGACTTATTTGAATTAATTTTATCGCTCAATGTTTGAAAGAACTTATGGAAATAATTTATGACATGTTTATAACCTGTTTAGGCTTATTTGTATACGCACTCTTAAGATAGATTATGAAAACAGAAAAAGGTTATAGTATGAAAATGATTTGACTTCATTTTATCTTGAGTTATAGAATCAATTTTGTACTTATGTGTTTAATTAAGTTGTTTATCCAAACACGGAAAATCCAAGTGTCTAACTATAGATTTTTTTGATGAAGTTAATATTTTCCCTAGAAGGAGCATAATACAAACCAGCTAATCTAACAATTTTAAACTTCTATTTATGTATCTTGTTCCTTTTGTTCTTTAATAGACATTAAATTGGCGCTTGGATAAGGAGAAAGAAGTTCACGGGGCTAGTGTTCACTTGCTCATGATTGACAGGTTGGTTTTTTCTTCCTGTTTATTGAAAGTGACATTTTATTTACAGCTTGCTAGGGTGGAAGGTTTAGAAATCTTGAGTAGTTGAGAATTATCAAAATAAGAGTTTGATATGATACTGTGTAATGAATCTGGTTATGTTTCTAATTTGCAAAAGTTTAGATGTGATTATCAACCAAAATATAAGAAAAGGTTGAAGAGCTGTCATTACGATGTTATTAGTTATGTCACCTTACTGCGAACAATAAATTCTTATTGCGAATTCCACCCATATACAATGTTACTAACAATTAGTTTTGGAGAGCTGAGGATATTGTGTATACTTATGGTGAATGATGCAGTTATTTTGTACTGTAGCTTCCAGAAAACTATTTAAATGAAATGCTAAACATAAACAATTGTCTTAATGAGAATTTGTTGATCAATATTCATTTCAATTTTCTATTATTGAAGATACTGTTTCTTAAATGAGAATTTGTTGATTAATATTCTTTATGAAATGTTTATCCCTTTTCTATTATTATTATTATTATTATTATTAATTTATTAAAGATATTGTTTCTTATTGTTCGCTGTCAACTTGAAATATGATACTCAAGGAACAATATTGTAAAGCAAAGATAAAATCAATCTTTGATGAATATATATGAATATGGGGTGTGTGTTTAGACTATGTGATGATTTATTAGTCAACAAGATTTTCCAAATGTCTTTCTTGATCCTCATCCTTCTAGCTCTTTCCATTTTACTTGCTATTATTTTATCTGTGTTAGTTTTTATTTCTGTGTAATGTAACTTCATCTTTGTCCTCTTGATTTTCTATTGATGAATAAAAGCAACAAAAAAATGAAATCCGTTTCTCACTAGGTGTGATTATTAGCCTCAAAAATCAAATGACATCATAATGATATGAAAACTCTATGAATCATTGTTAGCAAAACCAAACACCCAGATTCATGCTAGAACCACAGTGATTCAAAAGAACCCCATCAGAAAGTAGAATAGATTATACTTTTCTATTCTCACTAGCCTACAATATGATTTTATCCAACTGATTATTTGAACACTGTTGCTTAAAATATGATCTGATGTAATAACCAATAAGTAAGTTTGACTGATCAAACTGTTTTTTTTAGCATCGGAGCTTTTCATTGGATGGATCGTGCATCTATGTTATTGCCTCTAAAAGAAAACAGCAGGTAACTGATACCCATGTTGATATTTTCCAGAAGATGGCACGTGTCTTTTCACTATGTTTTAGAATTCTAAAAGAAACAATTTCTCTTCAGAATTCTCAATTGATTGACTTGTCTCTTGCATTTTATGGAAGAATGAAAACTTAGATTAGAAATATGTAACATTGGTCCAAATATATGTCGATTTTAACTTTCAGCTGTTATGTGATGCAGGAAAAAGCTTTTTCTTCAAAGTGTGTCAGAAGCTGTAGTTCAGGATATTAAAAAGCTTCTTCAGGTGCATCCAATGCTTGTTATAGCTACAAAGTCAGTGATTTTTTGGAATAAACAATCCACAGCTTCAGTTGAGGTAAAAGGGTGAGTTCTATAATGGTTCCGGAAACTCAAACTTGTTTCTTTCAATATCCAGATGATGAAGAAACTTGTGAAGCTTTTGAATGCTACCTGTGATATTGTATGAAGAAAGCGATAATATCTTTATTTGGTGCAAGATTCATTTTAGTTGACCGGTTGACCCAGTGGCTGTATTTTAGGAGGCTGACCCAGCAGTCATGGGCTTAGAGTAATGCATGCTTCTTCCCTTTTTAGTGTCTCCTTTCCTCTATATCTTTCTATCTCTAACACAGTAACACCACTGTGATTCCGTGCCCCTATTTTCTCTTTCTCTCTCTCTAGTATAGACAATTTAGTGAATCCTGATTAGCCTTTATGGTTTAATAGTGATTGGTTAGGTCTTTTGCATTTGCAATGATTAGTATTTTTGTTTCGTCATTTGAAAACTCTTTTATTAAGACATTATTTTCTGTTAAAGTCTCAATATTAACACACTTCCTGATTTTGTGTATGATGATACCCTATCACAGGAGTTTCATGAAAAATAATTGGGAAGAGAGAAGTTCGAGAAATGTAACAAGAAACAGTCAACATGTTGAGTATCGTGAGTACATGCCTTCTGCCTGGCAGGTAAAGAACTTCCTATAGCTCCTTTTTTTGATCGGGTAGGAAAAGGTGGGCAAAAGCCCGTTTCAAATGCTGTTCTGTTTTGTACTTCTCTAATATGCACACTTCTTTTCCTGTATAAAAATTTCTAATTTGATGTTGGTCCTTTCACCCGTCACAGTCCTTTGTTACACACAGAATACTCATACGTTCTTCAGGTTTGCACTCCATTGCTACTAATTACAATTGTCAATTGCTTTTAGCTATCAGCATGATTCCAACATATTCCCTTTTCAGACGATCATTCTGTTACAAGCAACTGTCAGAACTCCTCATTCTATTTGTTGGAATGGTTATTGCCAAGATTGAGTATTTCAGACAAGATTGTAGTGAAAGATGTAAGGACATTATACTAATGTGGAAATCTTGGTTTTTAGACAACATCTTTCGTTGTTTCTTGCACAAATCTTTTGAAAACTTAAAACAGATAGAAAACATTTTTGTAATTAAAAGTAAAAATAAAATATAAAAAACCAAAATTTTCTTAAAACGACTGGACCTTAAGGTTATCAATTCTAGACTTTTAATTGAACTTAGTTTTGTCTTTTTGTTGAACTTGTAGACTGGAGTTTTTGTAGATTCATGAAGCATGTTTGCAGTACGTGATCCGCAACTGCTTTTAATTGCAGGTAACAAAATCTTTTCTTCTGAAATTTGTAAACACATTCTCATTGTTACTACTCATAACAGCAGCCCTCTCATTTGTTTTCATTTTTTTTGTGTTGCTAATTGATGTGGTACAGATTCCGTAAAAGCTCTTAGACAAATGGAGTATATGACTTCTTGGTTGGACTCAATATTATGACAGAAAATAGGATCCATGATACTATCAAGAAGATCTAGTTTCATGAGGTTAAGTTACTCTTGTGTGCTACTGCTACAAGAGAAAAGGAGTGCTACAAGTTATATTTCACATCGATATTCGAGAAAGATTGGCCATATTTTTTATCCTATACAGCGGGGTAGTAGCACTGGCTGAGGACATTCTGCTAAGCATTATCTCATGCCAAGGAAGGGAGCATTCAAAGTGTAATTCCCAGGCAAGGTCTAGCCGCATAAAGAAACCTACGGAACCGGTGAAAGGATCTGTACTCCTAGATCACAAGAATCCATCTTAGATGTGGCACTTATCAAAAGGAGGACATAATTTTGATTAGGAAATGTCTTCTATCAATTATCTATTATTTTGTTCACTCCTATAATAAAACTCTTCCCTTTTTAGGTGATCTATCATTGCATCGTTTCTAATTTGTTACGTGCCTATTGTTTTAGCTAGGCGTTGTTTTATATGTCTTTTGAGGAATGAAAGGAAAACATTGGAAGGACAAAGTTGGTCCTATGTTTGGTAGAACGTTAGCAAAATATAGGGTTTGTGGGGGGTTAAACTTTTAGTGAGCCTATTACTCTTGTATGTCTTTTGGAAGGAAAGGGACTAATTTCGTGGGCTATACTGTATTTTGATTTTGATTTTCATTCACTTATGTTCAGTGAAACAAACAAAGAAAAATCAACTTTTTGTATCTTTTTTATTTTATGATACTACCAAACAAGAGAAATAATAATTTATCCATTTCTCCTTTCACTACCTTTCCTATAAGTATTCATTATTTTCTTTTCCCTCTACCATTCCAATTAAAGCCTAACCATCAAATTTAGGATGCAACGATAGCTGTTTTTCCTTAAATGAGCAGAAGAAACACAATTATGACTTATCCCGGCTCTACATGCATGTGTGTTTTAAGTATCAACTGCTTTTTATTTTTATTCACAAAAAATAAACATCTGCTGTTGCTCTCTTTAATTTCTTATTCGTAATACCTGACCCGAAGAAAAGGTACATGAATACAATGTCAATCAAAACATTACTATCTCTAGATATCATATTTCTTGTGTTTTATCAAGTACAATATTTTCCATGTAAGCAAGAAGTTCAAGAGCTATAATGATGGAATATTTTCTATACTATTCCTTCTATCACGTAGAAATTCTAAGCAAAAATATAAAATAAAAATGAAATGACAGCTTTTTACAACACAATAAAAAACCAGTGTATAATGGATAGTGATAGACATACACAACAAGAGGAAGATATTCAACAATATCTCGGCGAGGCTCTAGCACGAGCGGGAGTGAGCAAGACATTACGGCTAAACATATTTGAAATCTGACCATTCATTTCTTCTAATTTCTCTACTTCTACTGCCTTACATTTCAATATCTCCAGGTTTACTTTCATGTGTTTTTTCTCTTGAGAGAAGCTGTCAATATTACCTTCATTATACAGAACTATTTGCGAACGGCTTTTTCTCGGACTCTCAGTTACAAAGTTGCTTGTTGGAATTTTTGTTTGTTGAGAAATAAGTGCCTGCATTGCAACCATTGGAGGTATTCTGGGGTTCTTTGCAAGATCTTTACTAGCTCCAAAGCTGAGTTTACTGTAGTTAAGACATTTGCACAATCTTGATCTTTCCTCAAATGGGACATTTGGATGAGACTGCAAAACATTGTTTGTTCCAAACATGAGAATCTTTTGTAAAATGCTATTGTAGTAGTTAAATATGCTGCTGTAAATGGGAAATGCTGTCAATAGTTATTTATGCATCTGCAATTTTTCGATTTCTTATGATTCTTTAGGAACATGATGCATATGAAAAGCAATGTAAAAAGGAAAATGGCATTCTCACCTCAAGATAGATATCAATGGCTCTGTAGATCCCATCAAAGCAATCCCTTGCAGAGTCAGGCAAACATTCTGCAACTCCAAGAAATTTCGAGATCTTGAGATTCTGATCAGGTGATATCTCTCTCAGATACTTGTCGATTAATCTACCAACCCTTTTCATTTTCTGCAAAGACATTCCATCATAGCCATTGGTATCAACAAATTGTTTAACCAATCTTATCACCAAGTTAACATCATAATAGATCCCCATATCTTGCCCTGAGACCAAAAGATCATCCAGCGTTGCTTGTTCGAGCATTCCACCAATCAATTTCTCTAGCTCGGTTCTGCAAATTTTGCTCAACCCGAATCTTGAAACAATCCTTAATACCCAAAAAAGACCTCTGCAAGAGAAGTTTTTCTTACCTACAAATATGACTCCATAAGCCGCTGTTTCTGCAAGAGCAGCATACTCGCTGTTGCTTCTGTAATCGGCGTTTCTGGTTTGAGTAGCTGTTTTCAGATATTGCAACAGAAATCTTGTAAAGATTAAACTGTTGTTATCATCTTTATATGATTCGATGCACTGAAAAAGTTTCTCAATTATCTTTGGTGGTAATGTTTCCAAATCTTCAAACCACCATGCTTTGCTGGTTTTTTCTGATGTAGTTTGTGTTGAAGAAGAGAATCTCTTGGCGTAATTGCTTTCCGGCGAAGACGGTGGTGACGACGACGACGGTGACGACGACGATAACGAGGTGAAGGAAATATTGAGGTTTGCATCTGAATTTTGGACAATCTTTGTTAACACTGCACTAATGATCTTCTCCAAAAGACCATAACAATCTGCATACTCATAAAACATTCTGCAACTCATTAGACTTAAAACCATGTCATTCCATTTCCAGTAATGAATTCCCTCAAGAAAAGTTTGCGTCTGTTGCAAAAGATTGTTGTTGAAAACTTCCTCAGTCATTCCAAGATAAATAGCACAACAATGAAGAAGAGACACATTAGCTACATCAATTGGTATTTTTCCATTGTTGTAACAAAACCTTGAAACTAGCTCAAACCCTTCTGAGCCTCCAGGGAAGTCACTGATCCTAATTCCCATCTCCTTCACATGACATCTTCTCTTTTGATGATTCAAGATTTTCTTCACCTTTCCACAATATTTTGATATAATCTTCTGCAAAATAAATGAACAAACTAAAAAATCATTTATTCTGACTCAACTATTTAAGGAAGAATCATCGAAGAAGACTAATAATACATACCTCTTTCAAAAGAAATATCTGCTGGCCATTAACTTTGATTTGCAAATCACAAGGCTTTGTCATAGCTACTTGTGCATATTTTGTTTTCCAAGTGCTTTTAGATGAAGAGTGTTTTTTTTATATGGAACGTACTAGTACTCATGATTTGAAGTTGAATGGTTTCTCATATTTTTATATTCTCAAATCTAATAATGACAATATGTTATGTCATTGAATATGTTTTTGTGCCGTGAGTCTACAGTGTTAATTATGTTAAAATTTTTGGCAATTTTATGACAGATCCCATGAATGTGTCCAATATAAGACAGGTTTTGAGATTATTGTAAACGTGGAGTCACAGGAGGTAAAGGCCTACATAATCTATTTGGGTAAGTTGTCGTATTGTCTTTTTAACCAACAAGTTGTTGCTGTTCTATCTGAAGATATATTATAAATTATGAACTAGTATATGATAATAATGTTGTGTGTTTTGTCATTGTACATGTATTTGTTGGTGGGTCGAATAGCAGAACCTTTTGTGTGGTTTTATGTAGGAAACAGTAGTGTCTGTGAGAAAGGAAGTGGAAACCCAAAACATATTTGTTAATATTTTAGATCTCTGTCACATTAATGTAGTCTTGTTTTCAATGAGTGATTCAAATTTAGGTACACGTGAAGGTAGATTCTACAGCAATTCTTTAACATGTGGTTGGCTTTTCATAATTTATATATTACTCTTGCTATATAGGAGTAAAGGCATTTTTTTTTCATCTATTTTCATAAATATTGATTTTAGTTCAACTTTTTTGGTCTCTTTTAACAACTAATAAGTAAGATGTCACGATTTCAATACGAATGTGTTGTATTATCCTAATCTATTTATTTTAAATATAGGATTTTATTATTATTTTTAAATATTTATGTGATTTTAAAATTTTTAATTTTTACTTCCTCCGTGTTAAAGTAATGATGTTCGTTTTAAAAAATACAATTTATTTCAAAATGATTTTCATTCTCACTTTTAATGCATAAATGATAGATATTTTTTTTAATTATGTCATTTAATTATTACTTTTTACATGATTTTTATATAATTTATAGAATTAATTTAGTAAAAATATAACTTTTTATGATAATATTATTGTGTGTTTTAATTTAATAAAAATGTAATATTTTATATATATTATCATATTTTTAAATATTTTTGTCTTAATATGACATCATTATTCATAATATGACACTGATGTGACATGAATCTTTGACTTAAGATTTTTCTCGATTTTATTTTAAAGAAATGAATGATGATGAGAAACAACCAGAACAATAATATATATAAATGATAAAAGAGTGAATAATAAATATGTGAAATAAAAGAATGAGGATAATAGAGATGAATAAATTATTTATATTAATGAAAAATGTGCTAAGCTATGAAGCTAGCATAAATATAAAGATTTTATTTACTTTAAAATGAGGATCGTTTAATATTTTTGTATCCATATTAAAATGAACATTGTTATTCCTACATTAAAAATTATATTCAATGCTTACATTAAATACCGCTCATCGTATTTATATAGTGATTAATATTTTTATTTTTATAATTATTTATATAACATAAATATATATTTTTTTATTAACCAATTTCATTATTATATTAATCACAAAAATATAAATAATTAACCATATATTTTATTAATAATTTATTAACCAAATTTATTATTTAATTAACCAATAAAATATATGTTATTAACAAAATTCTGATATTAAAATATAAAATATAATAATTAATTTTTTTAACCAAAGTTTATATATATTTTAACGTCAGAATTTAGTTAATATTATGTATTTTATTGGTTAATGAAATTATAAACTTGGTTAATGAATTATAAGTAAAATATATGGTTAATAATTTATATTTTGATGGTTAATTTGATAATAAATTTGATTAATAAAAAAATTTATATTTGTGTTATAAAAATAATTTTAAAAATAAAAATATTTTTTTATAAATTTTTTTATTTTTTTATTAAAAAATAAAAAATACTGTTCACCGTATAAATACAATATACAGTATATGTCATATGTATTGGGTGTAACATTTGGGTGTAAGAATAACGTATTAAAAAACATAATAATATTGTTATAAAATATTGTGTATTTATTAAAAAATATATGAGAAATAATGTATAAAGTAATAATTAAAAAACAAAATTATTAAAAAATGAAAATGATATTTATTATGAAATAAATTTAATTTACTAAAAAAATAGTTATTTTAAAACAGAAAAAATATTTTCTATCTATTTTTCTGCCAAAAATATCAGAATTTCGTTCCCCTATATTTTGTCCCTAGTGATATTATTTCTAACAAAATCAGATGGGATTTGTTGCCACTTCACCATCAATCTTCTATCTCCAATTTTCCATATCATAAACCTTCCACATAGTGAATCTCTTTAATTGGGAAATGTAAAAAAAATCGTGAACACTAGTAGTTGCAAGCAATTTTACCTTGTATAATACAATCACTATATTCTCCACAATTGGGCAAGGTCCAAAGTATCTAGGAGCTAGTTTTGATTAATTCTATCGATGAGGTCTTAATTCTATAAACACTCACTTTTCCCTTAAATGAAAATTTGTCACTTCTTATCGACATACTTATTCATCTGTTGCATTGCCCTCAACAAATGATACTTCAATTTCCTTAAGGCTTCATCTTTATGCACTAAATAAGGTTTGAACATTTGGTTCATAGTTCCCTTCATGTGTAGTAAAATTACCAATCTAGACTGCCAATTTTCTGCATCTACATGTGGTTATAATTTGATTATAGTCTCCCAAATTTAACCCCATAGTTCCTTCATGTTCTATCTTCAATCCCTATCCCATAGCCATAAGCCGAGAAATGAAATGGTGGGTTGCATCATGATGACATCTCGGCAAGTGTATCGATGCTGTCAAATTAACAATAAAATCAATTGCAAAATTTAGTAATTAAAAAGGGAGTTTTTGTCAGAAAAAAATATTCTAAAATGAGAATTGAAAAGATGAAATTCAAGATGCAAAAGACGATTAGGACTATTTATCGCATCCCCTTATTTTTACCTATTGATGAACTGTGTTACATGTTAAGTTTCAATTATATTATCATCTCACTGCGAATTAACATTACCACTACATCCAATTTCTTTGTGTATAACTCACTAATTTATACAATAATTTCCTATTTTCTTAGGCCAATTCAAAGTCAAATTAGGCGTTCTACGCACGTTAATTCATTAACAACAACTTCTAAATTCCTATTCCTAGTTCATTACAAAGTTGAATAAAGTACCAAGTTCATATAATTAGACTAACAATAAGAAATCCCTAACCATCTAGATCGATCCGCACACCTGTAAGCGACAAAAATCATTAAACACGAGAGCAATTTAAATAAGATAATAACATTAAAAATACTCAACAAATCTCAAACATACATATGATCCAACAAAGTAAGAAGAAGGTTCATCTTAAAAAGCCTTAATTTAGAAGAACTTAGTTACTCATTGATAAGATAACAAATACCATGAGTGGAGAAGTATTCATCATCAAAATCTATGGAAGAATTGCTCTCCAATGACTTCAATATGCTCAAAAGTCGCTCCTTGAATGACCATAGTCATCATTTTATATCTTCGATTAAGAACCCCTTAAAAAATGATCAAAAGATGCTTTTAATAGAAAAAATTGTTAGCTGGATAAGAACCATCACATTCGTGACATCCAGTATCATGCTGCGACACAAGCCTCATTGCACCATGATGGGATGCATCACGGGCACGAGAATTCCATTGGCGAAACATACATTTTTCTCCTTTTATTCGCATTTTTCACAAAGTCTTTGTATAGTCCTTGTATTGGCTTTTTGCTCAATTCCTCACACTTTAACATGGTTTTTGATCATTATTCTTCATAATTTACCCAAATTTCTTCATAAAAATCACGTAATGACGACTGTCATCACAACCCTAAACTTGAAATGTTTCTTGCCCTCAAGTAACCTGTCTCTGCACAATGAACATTTCATCAGAATTAAAATGCTCACCCTTACCAATTCTTTATACCAGTATTTTTTTATCAACACTTTGGTTCCCTGCTTCAACCCGACCAACTCAGAAAAGCTCTTCTGACATACAAACAATCAACTTGTCTCTCATCTCACCATGATGCACTCAAATTGACAGGGTAATCACTCAATCAACATACAAAAACATTTATCCATGAATTTGAAAATGTTCTAGTCAAATCAATCAAATTAATATTTAAACACACACTTTTGAGATCTTTTTCCGGTTGTAACGTGGCTTATGTCAGGGTAAGATAATTTAGGATAATATGCTTACACCTTTGGAGTTAGGTACCTAGTTTTCCCGATGTTATCAAATTCCTTCATGCTCACTATTTTATACTTCACTTGGTACTAAAGAATTGCATATTGTTGGTCCTATTTTTCACAACTTTTTTCAAATAATCTATTTTAACTTCTTGTTTTTATTTTTCTTTTTGATCAATTTTTCTAGTACCCCAACCCTAAACTTATTCGTTGCTAACTTCCAAGAGCAACCCCAAACTTATTCTTTTGCAATCAACTAAGAAACTAAATATTTCTACATAACTCCAAAGAGGGTGGGGAGATTTAATCTCTCAAGTCAATGTGTATTTATAAGACCAATATACTCAAAATTAGAAAAGTACGAATTCTAGAAAATGACTAATTCATGGATAGTCTCATAAGAAGGAAAAGTAAACAATGGAAAATATTTGGCTCAAACCTTAATATATGAGGTATTTGGAGATTGAGTATAAGTAGTCAGTTTCCCATTCCTTTATCAACCTTTAATCTACAAGGGAATTTAATTATTGATCTCTTTAATTCTTTTGTTTTTTTTTTGGTGACTTTTCTTTTTCTTTTCATGATAGAATTGGTAAGGTAGCAAATAAAAGCTGAAAGAAAAACAAAACCAAACATGTTTATTAATTTCAAGCAAAGAAAAGTATAAGGGGAAGAGCTTCTTTAGTTCTGACTAGTACTCTTCTTTATTATTGAAAAAACTAAATAAATTTTTTAATTGAAATTCAAACTTTGAAAGGTTGCCTCCCATTAAGCGTTTGTTTAAGGTCAATAACTTGACTCTATTGTCTAAGGCTCTGCGAGCATTGAAGAAGCCTTCTCTGATGCTTCTTCATTTTTTTCATAAGACCTCAACTTCTTTCCTTTCACAAAAGGGTGCGCACAATGCCTGTAACACCCTTCTAAATACCCCAAAATATTTAATTTAAAATAATAACATATCAATCAGAGTAATTATGCCCCGAAGGGTGTCACACAACATTCGTCAAAATATCCTGTCATGCTCATGTATTTAATCAAAATAAGATACTTTTGCATAATTAGCAGCGGATACAAAATATCGACATTCAAATCATGTATTACATTACATGTAAAGTTGATCAACAACTAAAAGAAAACATAGTCAAACATCCCCTCCCGATGTTACATCTATCAGAGCATGACCCACTAGGAGACTACACTAGACTCCAAGCACTAGCTCCTACTCAACTCACTGCTCGTTACCTGAAAAACAGTTGTAAGGGTGAGTTCCTCAATCAATATAATAAGCATTATAGAACAACATGTAATGCTAAGTAAATAACACATTTCATCACCCAAGTCAGATTAATACATTCAGTAACGGCATATCAACTCAATCATCATACTCCACATCAATACAACTCATATTCATACTTAATAGCAACACGACACACGTATAATATTGGAATACATCCATTCATATTATACGCCCTACATGACTCATGCAATGAGACTCCACACATGCGGTACCGACTATTCTTGAACATACAGTTCAAGCTCACCGATCCCTCCGGATACGGCTACTAAGCTCACTAGTCCCACTCATTGAGATCTAATGACTCACTCACTAATTCCTCACCATGGGAATTAGCTACAGCCCCAAAGGCTAGACTATGCAAGCTAATCATCTAGCATGCAAACATCAACAACAATTCACAACGATTCACTCACCAATTCCTCACAATGGGAATTAGCTACAGCCCCACAGGCTATGCCATGCACGCTAATCATCTAGCAATGCAGCATCAACAACAACTCAAGAATAGACATATGCTCACACTCTAAGCCATAAAACAGTCTATTCACAATGCATACATAACTGATACATTCACAGCATAATGCATACCATCACATATCATCAACACATTTATCACAAAAGCATATCATATCATGCCATATAATCAATCATAGTATTAACACACTCTACTAATACCTATGCTACTCAAAACAATGGGAAATGATCCCTACTACATCATGCATCAGCTAAGTCACATCACTCAGCCTAAACAGCCAAAAACTGCACAACAACAGCACAGAAAAATCTCAATTCTGCCCATACGCGTATTGCCTATGCCCATACGCGTATTGCCCAAACCTGACCAAGTCCATACGCGTATTGCCCACTCTCATACGCGTATGCTACGCGTATCACTTCTCCATACGCGTACCAACAGAGACAATTTCACGTTCAAAACTTCATCTTCCTCATCCATACGCGTATTGCCTAGTGCCATACGCGTACCAGCCATCTCATACGCGTATTGCCTAGTGCCATACGCGTATGACCAGAAACCAGATTTCCAGATCTGCAATGGCTTTCTCTGCTACGAGATCTACCCAATCCAACCTTCCACAGTCCAAATTCTACACAGTAATCGTTCATATTTTCAACACAATTCATACTCTGTTCAATTTCACACTCCTAACATTATTCCATCTAATCTCTACGAATTTTCCTTCAATTATCATCCAATTTTCGTTCATCAATTATTTTCACAATTTCAGCATACAACAATCTAATCAGAGGTAAATCAATGGTCTATCACTACCCATGACATATTATCACATAATACCCGTTAACCGATGATAAACCCCCCTTACCTGAGTTACTCCGGCAAATTCTGCAGCTTCAAGCTTTTTCCTCTTCTCTTGCTCTGCCTTTTTGCCCTTTTTCCTCTTTCAACCGCTTCTCTGTTCCTTTTCACGTGAAAACCCTTTTTCCAAAAATTGGGACTTTTTATTATTCCAACTTATATATTCCAATAAATAATTATCCCAATAATTATTATTCCAAAAATAATAATAATAATAATCCAATTATCTAATTAAATTAATAAATATATTATTAACTTAATTTAAATAATTATTATATTATTATCGGGGTGTTACAACTCTCCCCCACTAAAAGAGTTTTCGTCCTCGAAAACATACCTCAAGCAAATAACTCCGGATAAGACTCCTTCATCTGACTCTCAAGTTCCCAAGTCACATTGCCACCTGCTGGTCCTCCCCAAGCTACCTTCACCAAGACAATCTCTTTACCCCGCAACTGCTTCAACTCTCGATCCTCGATCCTCATAGGTGATGTTTCAACAGTCAGGTTATCTCTCACCTGTACATCATCTACTTGGACTACATGCGACGGATCATGAATGTATCTCCTCAACTGAGACACATGAAAAACATCATGCAAGTTCGCAAGCGACGGCGGTAAAGCGATACGATAGGCTACCTCTCCTATCCTCTCCAAAATCTGATAAGGACCAATAAATCGAGGTGTCAGCTTCTTCGACTTCAAGGCTCGACCAACACCAGTTATCGGAGTAACACGAAGAAACACATGATCTCCCTCTTGGAACTCAAGTGACTTCCTCCTCTTATCATGATAACTCTTCTGACGACTCTGAGCAGTTCTCATCTTCTCCTGAATCATCTTAATCTTTTCCGTAGTTTGTTGAACAATCTCTGGTCCAACCACAGCACTCTCACCGAACTCATACCAACATAAAGGTGTCCGACATCTCCTACCATACAAAGCTTCAAACGGTGCCATACCAATACTCGAATGAAAACTATTGTTGTAGGTAAACTCAATCAACGGTAAATAACAATCCCAAGCACCTCCCTTTTCCAAAACACAAGCTCTCAAAAGATCCTCTAATGACTGAATCGTCCTCTCAGTCTGACCATCAGTCTGCGGATGATATGCAGAACTCAATCTCAGCTTAGTTCCCAAAGCCTTCTGCAAACCTTCCCAAAACTTCGATGTAAATCTAGGATCTCTGTCCGAAACAATACTCGACGGAATACCATGCAAGCTTACAATCTTCTCAATATACAACTCGGCTAATCTCTCTAACGTATAATCCATTCTGATCGGAATGAAATGAGCCGATTTCGTCAATCTATCAACAATCACCCAAATAGCCTCAAAATTCTTAATCGTCCTCGGTAAACCCGAAACAAAATCCATACTGATACTATCCCACTTCCACTCTGGAATAGCCAACGGTTGCATTAGCCCAGACGGCTTCTGATGCTCAATCTTCGACTTCTGACAAGTCAAACAGGAATACACAAAACTTGCAATTTCTCTTTTCATTCCCGGCCACCAAAATAACTTTTTCAAATCATGATACATCTTCGTAGCTCCAGGATGAATACTCAAACCACTACGATGTCCTTCCTCAAGAATACTCTTCTTAAGTTCTGTGACATCCGGAATGCACACCCGATTACCAAATCTCAAAACACCATTCTCATCAACTCTGAATTCACCACCTTGACCTTGATTCACTAAAGTCAACTTATCAACCAAAAGCACATCGGATTTCTGACCCTTTCTGATCTCATCCAAAATACCACTCGTTAACTTCAACATTCCCAATTTAACACTATTGTGAGTACTCTCACACACCAAACTCAAGTCTCTAAACTGCTCAATTAAATCCAATTCCTTAACCATTAACATAGACATGTGCAATGATTTCCGACTCAGTGCATCAGCCACTACATTTGCTTTACCCGGATGGTAATTCAAACCAAAATCATAATCCTTCAGAAATTCTAACCATCTCCTCTGTCTCATATTCAGCTCTTTCTGATCAAACAAATACTTTAAACTTTTATGGTCACTGAAAACTTCAAATCTTGACCCGTACAAATAATGCCTCCACAACTTCAGAACAAATACCACAGCTGCCAACTCTAAATCATATGTCGGATAGTTCCTCTCATGAACCCTCAGCTGTCTCGAAGCATAAGCTATAACCTGCTTATTCTGCATCAACACGCCACCCAAACCCAACAATGAAGCATCACAGTAAACCTCAAATGGTTCCGACGAACTCGGTAATATCAGAATAGGAGCAGTAGTCAACCTTCTCTTTAACTCTTGGAAACCTTCTTCACATTTTGAGTCCCAAACAAACGCTTGCCCCTTTCTAGTCAACATCGTCAATGGTAACGCCAACTTAGAAAATCCCTCAATGAACTTCCTATAATAACCAGCCAAACCAAGAAAACTTCGAATCTCAGCAACAGACTTCAGAGCTTCCCACTTAGATACCGCTTCTATCTTAGAAGGATCAACAGCAACACCACCTCTTGAAATCACATGACCAATAAAACTAACCTCTTCTAACCAAAATTCACACTTGGATAGTTTAGCAAATAACTTCTTATCTCGTAGAACTCCCAAAACCACTCTCAAATGCTCAGCATGCTCTTCTTCAGATTTCGAATACACCAAAATATCATCAATAAACACCACAACAAATTGATCTAGGTACGGATGGAAAATCCTATTCATATATTCCATAAACACTCCAGGCGCATTAGTCACACCAAAAGGCATTACAGAATACTCATAATGTCCATACCTTGTTCTGAAAGCAGTCTTCTGAATATCCTCAGTTTTCACACGTATCTGATGATACCCAGATCTCAAATCTATCTTGCTGAACACACTCGCACCAACCAACTGATCCATCAAATCATCAATCCTCGGCAAAGGATACCGATTCTTGATCGTCATTTTATTCAGTTGTCTGTAGTCCACACACAACCTCATAGTACCTTCTTTCTTCTTAACCAACAACACTGGTGCACCCCACGGTGACACACTCGGACGAATAAATTTCTTATCCAACAGATCTTCCAACTGACTCTTCAATTCAGTTAACTCAACAGCAGACATACGGTACGGAGCCATCGATATCGGTCTAGTACCAGGTACCAAATCAATCGAGAACTCAACTTCACGCTCTGGCGGTAATTCATTCACTTCTTCCGGAAACACATCAGGAAAATCACACACCACCGCTAGATCGCCAATCACTAGTTTATCTTTCGCCTCCAAAGTCGCTAACAGCATAAACAACTCTGCCCCATCAGCTACTTCCTCATTCACTTGCCTTGCTGATAGAAACAAACTCCTTTCTTCCTCAATCTCAGGAAAAATCACAGTCTTATCAAAACAGTTGATATAGACTCGGTTAAACACCAACCAGTTCATACCCAAGATAACATCAATCTGCACTAGTGGAAGGCACACAAGGTCCATCCTAAAGTCTCTACCAAAAATGCTCAAAGGACAATTTAAACAAACTGAAGTAGTAGTCACTGAACCCTTCGCAGGAGTATCAATCACCATACTTCCAAACATCTCAGATATTTCTAACTTAAGTTTCACAGCACAATCCAAGGATATAAAGGAATGAGTCGCACCTGTGTCAATAATAGCTACAAGAGGAAAGCCATTAATATAACACGTACCTCGGATCAAACGATCATCTGCAGAAGTCTCAGAACCCGATAAAGCAAAAACCTTGCCTCCTGACTGATTCTCTTTCTTCGGCTTAGGACACTGTGGACTGATATGACCCACTTCTCCACAGTTGAAACAAGTCACAGTCTTCAACCGGCACTCTGCAGCCAAATGACCACCCTTTCCACACTTGAAACACTTCATCTCAGCACTGGTACACTCATGAACACGATGTCCAGCCCGACCACACCTGTAACACTTAACAGGGGCACTAGAGTCTCCCCCACTAGGCCTCTTCATCCCACTCTGCCTCTGAAAACCTTTGCCAGCTGCATACGGTTTTCCACGATCAATCTGATTCTTGCCCTTCCTATCAACCCTCTGCTGATAGCTCTCAGCTCTGGCCTTGGAATCCTGTTCAAAAATCCTGCAACAGTCAACCAGATCAGAAAACACTCGGATCCGCTGATATCCAATAGCCTGCTTGATCTCGGGACGTAACCCGTTCTCAAACTTTACACATTTCGAAAATTCCCCAGCAGCCTCAGCATAGGGAGTGTAATACTTTGACAGCTCTGTGAACTTAGCAGCATACTCAGTAACAGTCCGGTTACCCTGCTTCAATTCCAAGAATTCTATCTCTTTCTTTCCTCTGACATCCTCTGGAAAATACTTCCTCAGGAATCTCTCTCTGAACACAACCCAAGTGATCTCAGCATCTCCAGCAGTTTCCAGCTCAGTGCGGGTAGCAACCCACCAATCGTCAGCTTCCTCTGACAGCATATGTGTACCGAACCTGACCTTCTGGTTATCAGCACACTCAGTCACTCGGAAGATCCTCTCTATCTCCTTCAACCACTTCTGAGCACCATCTGGATCGTATGCTCCCTTGAACATTGGAGGATTGTTCTTCTGGAACTCACTCAATTGACGAGCAGCTCCCATTCCCACAACATTCGGATTTCCTCCAAGTACTCCAGCTAGCATACCCAGAGCCTCAGCAATCGCAGCATCGTCTCTACCTCTTCCAACCATCTCTATTCTGAAAACCCAACAAACTAAAACAATAAGTACCGATAGGGTTACACAACACCTATCCCGTACAGGGGAAACAGAATAATTACGACTCGACACGACCGACTATGCTCTGATACCACTAATGTAACACCCTTCTAAATACCCCAAAATATTTAATTTAAAATAATAACATATCAATCAGAGTAATTATGCCCCGAAGGGTGTCACACAACATTCGTCAAAATATCCTGTCATGCTCATGTATTTAATCAAAATAAGATACTTTTGCATAATTAGCAGCGGATACAAAATATCGACATTCAAATCATGTATTACATTACATGTAAAGTTGATCAACAACTAAAAGAAAACATAGTCAAACATCCCCTCCCGATGTTACATCTATCAGAGCATGACCCACTAGGAGACTACACTAGACTCCAAGCACTAGCTCCTACTCAACTCACTGCTCGTTACCTGAAAAACAGTTGTAAGGGTGAGTTCCTCAATCAATATAATAAGCATTATAGAACAACATGTAATGCTAAGTAAATAACACATTTCATCACCCAAGTCAGATTAATACATTCAGTAACGGCATATCAACTCAATCATCATACTCCACATCAATACAACTCATATTCATACTTAATAGCAACACGACACACGTATAATATTGGAATACATCCATTCATATTATACGCCCTACATGACTCATGCAATGAGACTCCACACATGCGGTACCGACTATTCTTGAACATACAGTTCAAGCTCACCGATCCCTCCGGATACGACTACTAAGCTCACTAGTCCCACTCATTGAGATCTAATGACTCACTCACTAATTCCTCACCATGGGAATTAGCTACAGCCCCAAAGGCTAGACTATGCAAGCTAATCATCTAGCATGCAAACATCAACAACAATTCACAACGATTCACTCACCAATTCCTCACAATGGGAATTAGCTACAGCCCCACAGGCTATGCCATGCACGCTAATCATCTAGCAATGCAGCATCAACAACAACTCAAGAATAGACATATGCTCACACTCTAAGCCATAAAACAGTCTATTCACAATGCATACATAACTGATACATTCACAGCATAATGCATACCATCACATATCATCAACACATTTATCACAAAAGCATATCATATCATGCCATATAATCAATCATAGTATTAGCACACTCTACTAATACCTATGCTACTCAAAACAATGGGAAATGATCCCTACTACATCATGCATCAGCTAAGTCACATCACTCAGCCTAAACAGCCAAAAACTGCACAACAACAGCACAGAAAAATCTCAATTCTGCCCATACGCGTATTGCCTATGCCCATACGCGTATTGCCCAAACCTGACCAAGTCCATACGCGTATTGCCCACTCTCATACGCGTATGCTACGCGTATCACTTCTCCATACGCGTACCAACAGAGACAATTTCACGTTCAAAACTTCATCTTCCTCATCCATACGCGTATTGCCTAGTGCCATACGCGTACCAGCCATCTCATACGCGTATTGCCTAGTGCCATACGCGTATGACCAGAAACCAGATTTCCAGATCTGCAATGGCTTTCTCTGCTACGAGATATACCCAATCCAACCTTCCACAGTCCAAATTCTACACAGTAATCGTTCATATTTTCAACACAATTCATACTCTGTTCAATTTCACACTCCTAACATTATTCCATCTAATCTCTACGAATTTTCCTTCAATTATCATCCAATTTTCGTTCATCAATTATTTTCACAATTTCAGCATACAACAATCTAATCAGAGGTAAATCAATGGTCTATCACTACCCATGACATATTATCACATAATACCCGTTAACCGATGATAAACCCCCCTTACCTGAGTTACTCCGGCAAATTCTGCAGCTTCAAGCTTTTTCCTCTTCTCTTGCTCTGCCTTTTTGCCCTTTTTCCTCTTTCAACCGCTTCTCTGTTCCTTTTCACGTGAAAACCCTTTTTCCAAAAATTGGGACTTTTTATTATTCCAACTTATATATTCCAATAAATAATTATCCCAATAATTATTATTCCAAAAATAATAATAATAATAATCCAATTATCTAATTAAATTAATAAATATATTATTAACTTAATTTAAATAATTATTATATTATTATCGGGGTGTTACAATGCCCGGATCAATCACCTCATCTGCTCCACCTGCAAAAACTTCATTCACAATTAAAGGAATAAGTATCCTATCTTTCCACTTATCTAGCACTCCTTTCCAGTGAAATGTATACAACATAACTTCCTGACCTATCTGAAATTTCTTTCTTACAATTTTTTCCATGAAGCTTTTTCAGTTTTTCTTTCACCATGCTTACCTAGTAACATTGAGTTTTTTTTCCTTATGGTGCTTCAATGATTTAAAAACATTGAAGACAACTTTTTCTTCGTTAAAACTCAATATCAATTCTCCTAGTGCCACATTGAAGAGAGTTTTACCTGTCGCTAAGAATGGTCTTCCTAAAAGTAATGGTGTTTCCAAATCTTCAGGCATGTCAAGAATTACAAAATCAGTTGGAAACAATAATCCATAAACTCTAACAAGTACAACCTCTAACACTCCATATCGATATGTGATCGAACGATTAACTAGTGTCAATGTTATATGTGTTGGTTTTGGTTCACCATACTTCAGCTTCCTCATCATGGATAAAGGCATTAAGTTGATGCTAGCTCCTAAATCACATAATGCATGATTAATGGTTAGTGAGACAATGGAACAAGGAATAGTAAACCTATCCGGATCAGTGAGTTTAGGTAGAAGCTTCTTCTGGATGATTTCACCACACCCTTCCGCCAAAGCGATATTTCCATCATGCTTTAACTTCTGTTTTCCCGATAAGAGCTCTTTCATAAATTTGGCATAAACATGCATCTTCTTGAGGGCTTCAGAAAATGGAATGTTTACTTGTACCTGGTTTAACATTTCCATACAAAAATTAAACTGACTCGCTTCCTTTTCATTTTTTGGTGTCTTTTTTAGAACTGGATAAGGTGGTTTAACGTAGTCGGGTAGCTCGGGGTTTGACTCCTTTAAATTCTATTTCTGGGTTCTTCTTATGGGTGAAGTTTTATTGATGAATTACTCAAGTGTGTACCCTTTAAATTCATCGTCACTCTCATGCACACTTTTTTCTCCCTCGAATTTTTTCTCTAACTCATTCTCAGCTATCGTTTCTTTTCTTTTCCTTAACTTCAGTTGATCATTTTCTTCTCTTTACCATTGATAGGTTCGAAGGGTACCACTATATTTCTTAACTCGATGGCCTTGCACATTTTATTTTTTGGATTATCTACAGTGTTACCTATAAATCCTCCACTTGAACTAGCTTCAGCTGTCATTTGACAAGACAATTGACCGACTTGCATCTCTAAATCTTTTATGGATGCTTCGGTGTCCTTGTTCATCAGAATCTGATTCTAAGCCATCTCTTGCTAATATTTAGTCATGTTTTCTTGAGCCTGATTTACCTTGGAGAAGCTTTCTTGAGTGGACTTAATGAAACTTTGCAATGCTTTTTCAAGAGGTGAGGGCTTGCGTTGAGGTGCTTGAGGAGCTTGTTGAACACCTTGATTAGAATTCAAAAGTTGATTATTTCTCCACTTGAAGTTTGGATGATCTTTCCAACCCGGATTGTAGGTGTTTGAATTAAGGATTACTCTTCTGAAAATTAACACACTGAACCTCCACACTCTCAACCTCAATAGTGCAATTACCATTGGCATATTCTCCTCCACTGAAATCACAATGAAGTATCTGAATTTGACTTACATTAGCTTGAGCTAGTTGGGTTGCGACTAACTATTTGGTAAGTGCTTCTATAAGAGTGAATAAAGTTAAGGTTGATTCAACTGCATGAATACCTTTTAGTTTCATTCCTCATTCGCTTGAACGACACACATTCTAACATATGTTCCCAATCAATTTTTCCAACTCTTCATAAGTTTTTAATCTCAATGTACCTCTAGGTAGGGCATTGAGAAGAATTCATGTTTCTGTTCTCAACCCATCAATCAGGTGCGTCATCTTCCCCATAGAACTCATGTTGTGATTCGAACACTTTCAGAGTAACAACTTGAATCTTTCTCATGCATCAGATATTGACTTCTTCTTGATCAAAACTGGTAATTGCAACTTTTCTTTCCACAAACTGAGTGTTGGAATAGTACCTCTCGAGAAACTTGTCTCTGAGCTCTTTCCAATTATAGATAGTACCATTTGGGATGCATTGCAATCAGTCCACTGCGCGACCTATTAAGGAAAAACCAAATAAACATATTTTTACCTGATCATCAGTGATGTTACCAACCGATTTACACATCGAACAATTCTCATGAAATTTAGTGAGATGCTCCCAAGGATCTTTGAAAACTTGTCCATCAAACGAGTTTTCTTTCAAACCTGCCAGTACATGATTTTGATGTCAAAGGTTACTGGATTAGCTGGTTGAAATCCTAAACAAATTTGACCGAAGTCAGTCATTCTGCAATAGTCCCCCAACGTTTGACGTGGTGGATCGTCCATCTCTACTTTCTCTTTATTTTTATCTTATGAAGTGCTTCTCTTTTCGCCTTGCAAAGTGTCACGTCGTTTTTTCGATTTCGGGATTGATCGGTATCGGCGTCGAATCGGCACCTCGCATAAACAAACAAGAAATACCTTAGTAGCACGCACAAAATAAAACAAAAGTAGAGAAAATTTTAAATTTTAGATTAATAAAAAAATAAAATAAAAAATAGAACTAAAATTAGAAATTGAATAAATTAAAACAAAACAAAAATAAAAACAAAGAAATAGAAAACTAAAAATATCGCACTAAATTGTCTTGTTGATTATCAACCATCTTCGACACCAAAAACTTGATGACCTCTCGACAAGTGTGTAAGACCCCAATTTTGTCCCTAAGATCCCTCATGGCATCATATCATATCATATCATTGCCTCAAGGATCATTGTGCACCTTGCTTGCCTCTTAGTGGGTGGTTTATCTTCTGAGTGTGGTTCTTGATCACCAAGCATGTATTGCATTTGTATATCATTGCTTTTCATTTGTTTACTAACCCAAAAGTACAAAAATATTGTCATCTAACCTTGTTACTTGCAGCTGAAGCAATCAACAGTCAATCAGTCAAGCAAGTCATTAAGCCATAGATGGTGGCCATTCTGAAGAATTTGGGCACCATGATCATTCATAAGAGATTCATATGAGTTGTGACATCATTGGGAATCAAGGTCTCAAGTGGTAGAGGCTTGAAATTCATCAAAGCATGGCTCAGTCAACCAAAACCCTAGCAAAGTCAACTGTGGTCAGCTGTGCATTTAATCAGTGATTTGATGGTGGGAAATGGTTTGAGAAGGCTTATTCATGTCCATACAAGCCTCATATAACATGTCAAACATCAACATTGAGGAATTGGAGGTCATCAAAAAGTTTCTAAAAATAGCAAGTGACTTGTAATTTCAAACTGCCCAAAATGGAAAGGTCTTCTCCTCAACTTTACATCATCAAGCAAGCTTCAAATCAAAATTTGTCCAACATGAAAGTTGAATATCTTGCTCTTGCCTTTCCAAAAAGTCCAAGAACACTCATTTCTCATTTATGGTTGGCAAGTTATGATCAAATCATTTTCAAGAAAAGTTGAACTTCAAGGAGGCATAACTCTTGAACCATTTGGCCAAATTGAGTGAGGTTTCTTTGAGCAAATTTCATTTGACACGAGCTATCATAATGCATCATTACATTTCATCAAAAATCATCACATCAAAATGTCATTTTTCAAGTGAACCATTTAAATTTTGGTGGGAAAAATAGTGAATTTGAAAAATACACATGATTTTCACTCCAAACCAATGCCAATCACTTCAAAACAGAATTTGGGACTTGCTTCAGCTGGTTTTACACTGTTCCATTGATCACACTTACATAAGGGCATTTTGGCATTTTTACATAACATGTGCATTTTCACTAATCCAATTTCATTTTGCTAATCATGATTAACAATGCTGATTAACAAGGAGTATATATTCCTAATTGTAACAAAATTTCGGAATCCACAATCACAATCTCAGATCCAAATCCAAAAATCTCCAAATTCTCTCAAATTTCTTCCAAACTTTTTTGACTTTGTTCATCCAATTTCACTGTTCTTTTGGCTTGTACTTGTGTTGATCTTCATCTACAGGTACTGTTAGAGATCTGTTGAAGAAGAAAGGTGGAAAATCTTGAAGAAATCGCAACTGTTGGAGCCTTGCATTCACATGGCAGTTTGAGAATTCTTCGAACCTGAACATTGTTGAGCTAAAGAACACACTTCATTCATCTTCCTATTGATCATTGAGCATCTGTTTTCACCATTGGAGCTTTGAAACCGACAGATTCAAGATCTGCAACTTCAAGAGGTAAGAATTCGATTCTTACAATTGCTAAAATTAAGCTATGGCTTTGGTAGATCTTGTAACATAGAACACACTGCAACTTGAATCGTGCCATTCCATTAAGTATTGATCAAGATATCTGGATTTATATTTTGGATTGTGAAACTTCTTTGGATCGGTTCTTATGCTATGAGTAAAATTAATCGAAATAAATGTTAGATTAGTGATCTAGGTTGCACGCTGGTTCGATCCATATAAGTTTCATAAATTTCTGTGTGAATTTGTTCTTGATGATGATGAATGCTGAAGAACACGATGAGTTCTTCATATTTTCGTTTCCAGATCGCGCTCAGATCCATTTTGCCTTGCCTTGCATGTGATTCCGTGTTTGTTTCCCATGTGACCTATCGTAGCACGCCACCTCATTTAGTGAAACGCAGTGTTTCACTAAATGGCGCTCAATTTGAATTGCGCTGGGAATCGATTCCCCGTTCCAGCAAAAGTCCATTTGCCTTGCTTGTTTTTCTTCCAATTGCTCACATGTTTATCCATGGTTATTCATGCTTTTTCTTATTTTCTTTCACATTCAAAAAATCATAACTCACTCAAAAATAATCCAAATCATGTGCAATTTTTTGTGGAATGTTCATCATCATGTGCTTTATTTTTTGGTGATTTTTAATAATTTTGTGCACGTGTAAAAAAAATAATTGCCTAGGGTTTGTTTTCATGTGTCACTTTTTGCATATAGCTTACTCTTTCTTTCATGAAATCATGATGATTAATTGGAAATTCTTGAAAATCTACATGCATGATCTAAACTCACTCCTGGTCATTTTGGTATATGGTTTGCTAATTTTGCATTTCTGGATTGTGAGATATGATGTGATCTTTGAAGGTGTGACAATGTATGTCACACCATGTCTTGTTCATGTTCTTGATTTTATTTTCCATGCTTATGCTATACCAAATGATCTGGATTTTTTCATGCTAATACTTATGGATGTCTAGTTTACTTGTTATTTTTCCTGGAAGTTTTGAATGCATTTTCTATTTGTTTGAGAATTTTCCCTCTGTTTGACCAATTGTTGACATTTTGTGAGTCATGATTTCATATGATTTGTGAAATCCTTGGTGTTTATTTGATGAATTTGAAATTTGGCAGGTGTATTATAGACATCTTGAAGTTTGCCATGGCTTTGATTGCATTCATTTATCATGTTTGGTTGCTGTTTTATGATTGCTTGAAGTTGGTGCATGATTTGTGGCCTTGTTTGAGCTTACTTTTGCATACCATGACTTGTTGATTTTAATTGACTTACTTCCACTTGTCCAAATGACATGAAATTTGGTGTGTTGCTTATTCAATGTGTTCTGTTTAAGCATGACTTTTCCTGGAATTTATTGAGCCATTTTGGTATTGATATGCTTGTGTTCATTCTGTTTACACCATTGAGTTCTCATCTTGCCTAGTTTGACATGATTTGCTTATAAAATGCAATTGATGAATGCTTTTGATATGGGACCAGCTGGAATTTGTTCTTATTAGATAAATCTTGATTTTGGTTAAGTTTCATGTTCTGTTTTAAATATTTTCTCCTCCTTTGACCCTAGGCTTTGGCCTAAGGGTTTACTTCTCACATTTGAGTTTGATTTTCAGGTTTAAGAAGCAATTGCTTTAAGGAGATTAATTCAAGTTGATTGAGTTTGGTTTAGTTGATTGTGATGAACTAACTTGGTTTGTTTTGTAGGATGCTAACTCATTTGGTTTGAGTTTGTGCTTTGCACATGTGATTGATTGTGTCGACTGTTGGTTCTTATCTTGTCTGTTTTGACTTTGTGACTTGAATACTAATTATATTTGATTGATTTCAGGTACCATAGTTGCTTTAGTTCCTTTGTGAACTTGCTATTGCTTTGCTTTGCTTAAGCATTGAGGTAGACTCTCTTGTATCCATGTAGTCTGGAAGACCTGGCTTGTTACTTAGCCAGGCACATGTCTGAAGTCCTCCTTAAGAGGCAATGTTTGTGATTGTTTAACTTTGTCCCCAAGCAGGAAAAGACCTCATATGAGGCAATTGGTAGATAGAAGAGATATGTAGCCTATCTCCTACTATTCTGTGTGTCACTCACCTTGCTCACACCACATGTGTTGATGCATAGTGAGTAAAAACCCAAGATCTATCGAGTCCTTAACTTGTGGAGAGAGTTCCATCTTTCTGAACTCCCACACCTTCTGATATTCAATGCTCTCCCTGACCAGGGATAAGAGTGATGAGGAACACCCCTCATATCCTTTCATCTGCTTCACCTTGGCTCTCAATGTCAAGGTTAAGAGCACCATTTACCCTATTCCAGTTGACTTTTAAGTCTAACCTTTGATTGAGCCTAATTGCTTGGTTATAGTGTGTGCTAAATGACTTTGTTTGATTGATTGCTTGTTGCATTTGTACATGTTTGCTTGATTGCCCTTGTGCACTTATCATCCTTGATTGTTCATTATTGCATGATCATCATTTCATATCTTTGTGACTTGTTTGAGTTTGCCCATTGAGGAATCAGCTATAAGTCCATCCTTTGGCCTCTATTCCTATGATTTGGAAGGGATAAAGTGTAAGACCATTTCATTTGGCTACTTATGTCCATTGCTTTTGCTTGTTTGTTGTATGTGAGGATGCAAGTGTAAGACCATGTTGTTGGCTTTTGCATTCCTATGATCATCTGTTGGAGATTAGAGTAAGCCCAGATAGATTGGCATCTGATATCCGCCTTTGTTTGTGAGATTGGAATAAGTCCATTGATGGCATCCGGTATCATTGTTTTGTTTTAGGAGATTGGTGTAAATCCATTCATTGGTATCCAGTATCCGCTTTTGCTTTGTGAGATTGGAGTAAGTCCATTTATTGGCATCCGGTATCATTGTTTTGTTTTAGGAGATTGGTGTAAATCCATTTATTGGTATCCGGTATCCACTTTTGTTTGTGAGATTGGTATAAGTCCATTGATGGCATCCGGTATCACCTTGCTTTTATTTGCTTACTTGCTTTGTTGCCTCATTCCTAAGGACACACTTGAATCATCTTCTATATGATTTCAAGAGGCGAACCTCTAGGAAGTTTTACACTCCTTCATCCACACCCTTTTTGTTTCAAAATCCCTTTTCACTTGTTGACTTTCTAAACTTGTAAATACATGTTGTGCAAACATTCTCATGTCCTTTCAAATTAGAAACCTAGACCCTAAGTCCTTGACTTTTCAAACTTCATTTCATAACACTTCTTTGAATCAATCCTAATCATACCTTGACCATATTTTGTGAATACTCATAATCAATTAACTTCACCCATTCAATTGTTTTGTGGCTTTGTCCATTGTTAACATGTTTTCATACATTAGCCATAGGTTTCAATTACCATAGCGGTTGATGTAAATCTTACCTTATCCTTAGTGAGTCGATTGTAAGACTTCCGTACTGAAAACAGGGTTAACCCCTCTAGTACGTCGAAGCCGTCCTCGCATGGTGGATTGTTGAATTCAGGTTGAGTTTTCTCCCATTGGTAATGAAAAGCCTTAGTGCTTGTGTTTTAAAATGAACTCACTAATTTTTGGAAATCTTTTAGCCGAACTACGGCGTTTTGATCCTTACCTTTGATGGAAGGTACGTAGGTAACGGGTTCATCCGTTCAAACACAAAAATAATAAAATTGTACATTCTTTTCTCATCTTCCCATTCATGTTTGCACAATATGTCATAAACAAATAAACATTTTTATACAACAAGTGTGAAAAGGGCTCCCTAGGAGTACCTAGGACGTGATGGGTGCCTAACACCTTCCCATTGCGTAATTTACCCCTTACCCAGATTCTCTGATCTTTTTCATTAGTTTTCTACGTGTAAAACTTCTTAGGTTTTTGTTCGCTTTTTAACCAGTCCTTAGGATAAATAAATGTGCGGTGGCGACTCGATTCTTTGTATACTTTGCTTATGGTTTAATCAATAAATCATATAGCGACGAATACACCGCTACAGAAAAGTGGCGACTCTGCTGGGGAAAACATTAGACCTTCCCTGATGGTATTGCCTACTTTTCACCCTTGTTGTATGATATCTGTTTATGTGTTATTTGACATATTTTTGTACAATTTGGGATAACTGTATTGATTGTAATGTTTGAATTGCTTGATATACAATTGCTGTTTGCTTTGGTGATCTCTGTGAGATGAGTTCTATACCCGAACTCGAGTGCACTCTAGGATAGGAGAATGGCGTAGTCTTGTCGACTGGTGTGGAGTATTCCTTAGCCAGTTGACTTGCGAGTCCATTCACTTGGTGGAGGTCATGTTGGATTAATAATGTCACACAAGTTATTTATGGTTGGGCATTATTCTTTCAATCATGTGCCTTAGAAGCCAAGAACCGTAGTTTACCAAGCCCATCTTGGCCTATTTTAGGACGTAGTGCGGAGGTCGTTCAGATGTAAGATCTGATGCGATTGTTACGCGATACTACACTCATAAGAGTCTCTCTTGAGAATATTTTTGGAATACGAGTATTCGTTTCTCCGATAATATCCGAAAGATGGGACGATGATTATGGGAACCTCTGGTAGAACATGTCTGGCAGGTTTAAACCCTAGTACACTCCCTTTGGGTGGTTCTTAACCAAGACTCCATGCTCGTGACTCTCAACAAACCCGTGATTCATGGTTGAGTCGTTCAAATATCCTTAATATCAATGGAACTTGGGCGTCGATAAGGTGTAAACCATAATCCGCCAAAATGGATGGTTGATATTAAGGATGTTAGAGCCGGTTCATGTACCGTTAATATCAATGGAACTTGGGTGTCGATAAGGTGAAAACCTAAATCCACCAAAATGGATGATTGATATTAGGGATACATTGAGCTTTCCCATGACCTTTGTTTGGTGTGCCTTGCTTGATCCTTGAGTGTGATTGTTGCATTCATGCATTCATGCATTCATCCGCATTCATATCATCAGATAAAAAGAAAATTTTCAAGGAACTTAAAGGGTTTATTTGCAAAAAATTTCAAACATGGAAAAAACCGGGAAAATTTTTTCACCTGATATATCTGATGAGATATTCTCATATATGATCAAAATGCTTAAATATTTCAAAGTTTGCAAATAAAACCCTCGAGTTCCTTTGAAATAAAAACCAAGCATATGCACAAACACTTCATGCATCATTTGCATAAGCTGGTATTTTGTTCCGGTCTCCCGTCCTGTGGTCTGACCCTGCGATCTTCATTTATTTTGGAGACGCACTTCGCCGGTATTACACCAGAGCCAACTCTGCCAGATTTATGGACCGTTTTGAGCAAGAGAGTTGTGAACTCGAGGAGGAATTTGCCAGACAAAGTGCTTTTGATGGATTTATTCCTGGTTAGCCATTTGTCTTCTTTCTCATATATTGATGCTGAGGATGAAGTTGGAACTCCTTTCCAAGCTTTGTCTATTGATGAACCAATTGAGAAGAAGTCTCCTTCATTTGCTTCCTATCGTGATGCAAAACTGGCCATTGAATGTGGTGCAGTTGCTGGTTTAGGGAAGATGATCGAGCTTGAAGACAACAGATCCCGGGCTGGCATTGCCTACTGTTCTGGGGCATTTAATGAGCAAAGTTTGTTCAAGAGTGGAGGATTCATCCATGCTGATCAACCTGAAGAAGCTGCTGCTATCTTGGAAGAGGATGCAGAGGATCTGAACAATTTCGTCATTCCTGGTGGTGTCTGCCACAATTGGGTCGCTGTAGATGTTCCTACAGTCATCCATAGATCAGAGTAATTGTTCACTTTGTTCAAAACCCTTCTCCCATGCCAAAAGGAGAAGTGATGACATTGTTGGCAGCATTTAATACAATGATGTTTTCATTCAATTAATGCATTGTTAAACATTTGTTTTTCCATTTGTTTTCACTTTTTGCTTTTGCATGAAATCAGTGATCACAAAAAACCCTGAAAAACAAATAAAACAACATTTTTCATCTGCATAAATGATTTGCTTGTTTAAATTCAAAAGCTTTTCATTATCCAGAATCATTATGCAGGGACTTCTAAACCCATTGAACATAATGATCCAACGCCATCTCCCAATCTTGAATTCTTTGTATTCGAAGCAGAGGAAGATGATGTTGAAGGGGATTCCTGATGAGATTACCCGACTTCTCGAGCGCCAAAGGAGCTCATTCAGCTGTATCATGAGAATCAGCAAAACAGTCAAACTGGGGCATTGCAAATGCAATAAAAAAAAAGAAGAAAAAAAGGAGGGTGAAAAAGATGAAAAATCAAAAATCAGGAAAAAAAAATTCAAAATTTTTTCAAAAGAAAAAAGAAAAAGTATACCCTCAAGTCCCTAGTTGACTGATGCTGAATGGATTCAGAGTCGTTACGACCAGCTGGATTTGATTGAAGAAAAGCGATTGACTGCCATGTGCCATGGTCAATTGTATCAGCAGAGAATGAAGAAAGCATTCGATAAGAAGGTCAAGCCTCGTGTGTTCCGAGAAGGAGACCTCGTGCTCAAGAAAGTCTTGTCTTTCGTGCCCGATTCCAGGGGCAAGTGGACTCCAAACTACGAAGGTCCATATGTTGTTAAGAGAGCCTTTTCAGGCGGAGCTTTGATGCTTACAACAATGGATGGGGAGTATTTCACTCGTCCTATGAATTCAGATGCAGTCAAGAAATACTTTGCCTAAAAAAAAAGTATATGCAAATGAAAAACAGAATGGCTCGCTAAGTTGAAAACCCGAAAGGGCGGCTTAGGCAAAAATGAGCGTCTCGGTGGAGTACATGCAAGGGTAATCCAGGCAAAAATTAGAGACTTGAAAAAAGGATATTTGCATCCCGCTAGATTGAGTACCTCACCCTGGGGCAATCTAGGCAAAAATTAGGGATTCGGCAAGTAACTGCGTCCTGACAAGACTTTCTGTTCCGCAGCTGTCTGTTCGTCAGAGATTCTCGATTCGTCGTCAACTGAAGCTTCGCATACATCGAGATTCAAATTGGTAGAGAAAGGATCATTATGTTCGATGTAGCCCTCTTCCAATATATATCACTGATTTCAAATTTGTACAGATCTATGGAGTCTTGCCATTTGCAGGCTACCATTCCATCAAATCAATTTGAGCTTTTATCCAATTATTTGCATTCCTATTTGTTTCAATTCAACAAATGTTTTGCATATTTTAATTGATAAAACGTCATTGTTTAAACGAATAAATTTTTCAAAATTTGTTGTTTTGAACAAAGTGAACATTCACAATGACAAAAGGATACTTAAGAATCTCTCAGTGCTCTCCCGAGGGTGGCATGATTTCCAACAGGTAAGACATTTGTTCATATTCCTGGCATTGGTTGTATCCTCTTTCTCCTGCTTGTTTGTTGGGGTTGCTCCCCAAGCAGAGTTTTTTGTGGTGGGTTGTTCACCAAGCAGAGATGTTGAAGACTCCGTCTCCTGCTCAGCAGTTGTGGTTTTTCTCCTCAGCATGGTTGCTTTCCTGTTGAAGATTCAATGGTTGGTAGATTGACATCACGGTACCTTACCGCTTTCCCAGCATTGTTGCAAGCCGAGTTGTTGCTTCTTTCCTCAGCACAGTTGATAGTGGGATCCGTGATATATCCCCAGAGCAGAGTGTTGTGGAAGACTTTGTTTGCTCCAGTAGTACTCTCTTCCCCGGCCACGTCGCCAGCGGAGTTGCTATATCTCCCCATCAATGCACTTATTCCTTCAGCAGGGCAGTGATTGTGTTCCTCCTCAGAAGTTGTGGATTTTCTCCTCAGAAGGTGTAGCATTTGGTAGTTGATGCCCAACTCGCCTCCTTATTCCCAGTGGATCCCGCAGTGGATTTCCCCAGGAACCGTCAGTAAGTTTGTGGTTTGGTAGATCGTGTATATGCAAAATCCCCAATGGAACAGATATTCCTCAACAGAGTCAGGGTTGCATCCGTGATATTCCCCTCAGAATCTCCGCCGGAGTTGAAACCTCTGTTTTCCCCAGTAGGGTTGGTTGGTGATTTATCATACATAGATTGGGTTGATTCCCTTATTGCTTTTGATCCCCAGTAGAGTGGCTTGTCGCAGAATCTACTTGTGTGATCTTTTCTTCCTCCTCAGTGGGTTATTCCCCAATGGAATGGATATTTGTGTCCTCCCCAGGTAGATTTGCTTGTGCAGCCAGATTCTACGTGGATGATCTGTTCTCCCTTTGAGGGTTGTTCCTCAGTGGAGTTATTGCGGAGTTGCCTTCGTGGCAGTTTTTGCCTGAGCAGTGAGCTCTTGTTCCCCTACATATATTTTGGGATTTATCCCATTCCCCAACAGATTTGTCTTTGTGGCCGTTGTTGCCTGTTGTGACTTTCTGTACTCCAGTTGGGTTGATTGCTGATCCATCACTCAAAGATTTGGTGTTTCCTGATATCTCAGATCTTTTGCCTCCTCGCAGATCTTTGCTTTTCAGCTTGAAGATCTCCAGCAGATTGGCTTTCCAGTTGGACCTCCTTGGTTTTCCCTGGAAGTATAGTACCGGATGTTTGATTCCTGGTCCTGTTTGTGTTAGAAGTGTCTGTTTTGTCAGCATTCATCAAACATAAATCACGCATATTCATGCATACTCGTAAACATTCAGATATTCATGTTGCATATTTTGCCATATATCTTTTGTTTGTTGTTTCCTGCTATGGTGATATAGATCTCTTTATAGATCTCCCAAAGCAGATGTCGGGTGTTTAATCTCTCAAAATAGAGTCAGCCCTTAAGCAGAAAGTGTCTGTCCTTTCCTGCCATTTCCCCACTGAGATACATCCTCGTGGATGACGGTTGTTTCCGTTCCCTCCCAACACACCTTGGGACGGGTTTACCCTTTTGAGTTATATCCTCATCAGGACGAGTCTTGATTCAGTCCGCCTTTTTGGTTCGATCCTAAATTGGCCTTTTTCAACTGTCTCTTGCGCTTCGCTGAGGCATAAATGAATAGTTGCTTACAAACCGGCGCTCATTCATCTTATCCTCAGTGGAATGTTTGGCCTTCTGCCTACAAACCAGCAGTTGTAAGTCCTATCTTTGCGGTTTTCTACCTACTACCCGGTAGTTATAAACCCCGTTTTCTCCCCTAACAGAGTCAACTTTGTTGTTCATCCCAACCGATGACAAGTCACCCCTTTGTGGTTATCTTCATCTAGTTCTCGATGTTGATTTTCCCTTTGTTTGGATAAGTCGCTTGAATAAGCACTTATATCCCCAGCAAGCCTTTTGCGGATAATTGCCGTACGCTAGCAATTTTATCCCCAGCGGGTCCCTTCACCGTTTGGCAGTGATTGTGTTCCCCGGATCATTGATTTTTCATCATTGTATCCCAGCGAGTCTTCTTTCATTTACCCTCTTGTTGGTAATGTCTGTTGCTCCCTTTGATTGGCCATCTTTATATACATAGTTTGGTATCCCGATGCCTTTCTTTTCGGATTTTTATCCTATAAACAATCTACAACCCGGTTCAGGATAATCTTCCTCTAGAGGTTATTATTCACGTTTTGACGGCAATGAATAATATATCTCATTCACTCTTCAGTTGAAACCTCTTGTGTTTCCCTAGTCGAGTAAGATTCGTTATTTCCCTTTTGCGGAATCGAATATTTGTTTCGGATAATTGCCGGATGCTTGCAATTTATCCTTTGAGTTGTCTTTCGTTTACCCGGATGCTTGGTATCGATTGTCTCTCTTTTCTGGTTGATCACCTATTATATACTTCGGTATCTCTGGTGTCTTTTCCTTTCGAGTATGTTATTCACGGTCGGCCGGTAATGAATAATATATCTCTTTCACTGTTTGGTTGGAATCCTTTGTTGATCTTCCCCCAGTAGAGTAAGATTCGTATTCCTTGTGGAATCGAATGTTCATCCTATAAACAAGACCGCTTTTCTAGCTTTCTTCAGGGTGATGAGTGTCTTGGAACACAAACCAATTCACATTTCCGGATTTTTATCCTATAAACAACCTACAACCCGGTTCAGGATAATCTTCCTTTTGAGTGTACTATCCACGTTCTGACGGTAATGGATATTATGTCTCTTTCGCTCTTGGGTCAACCTTTTGATTGTTTTCTCCGCAGAGTAAGATTCGTATTCCTTGTGGAATCGAATGTCCATCCTATAAACAAGTCTGCTTTTCTAGCTTTCTTCAGGGTGATGAGTGTCTTGGAACACAAACCAATTCACGTTTCCAGATCTTTATCCTATAAACAACCTACAACCCGGTTCAGGATAATCTTCCATGCGAGAATATTATCTACGTTTAGACGGCTATAGATAATATATCTCATGCGCTCTTTTGTCGGATCCTTTGTTTGTTTCCCCAATTGAGTAAGATTTGCATTCTTTACAGAATCAAATGTCCATCCTATAAACAAGTTTGCTTTCGCTTTCTTCAGGATGATGAGTGTTTTGGAACACACACCAATTCACGCTTTGGTCGGTCACCTGTTTCATACCTACAACCCGGTATCCTTGGTGTTTCCTTCCTTTCTGCTCCCTATTATGACCTTGGTCCCCTGTGGAGTCAGATTTGCCTGAGTTGATGTACCTTTTTCAAGTCTTTCTCAGATGTTTGGATTGATTGATATCTCTCACCGTCATACAGGTTTTAGATATTCATTCTTCCTGAGTTTGTTACTCACTAACCGGTAACATCTCATCCTTTGGTTTCCCCTGGAAAGTCTTTTCTAGATTTCCCCAGCGGATTTGTGTTCCTATTCGTGTTGTTGTATTGGTGTTATCCCCAGTACATGCATTTTGTGAATCAACTTGAGTCTTTCCAATGGAAGTGTTTTCCTTTGGAATTTCTTTCTCCCCCCAGTTTGAGTCCTTTACTTCCCCAGTAAAGTCTCCAGTCCGATGTTTCGTTATCCCCTAACTCAGAGTCGTGTCCTGCTCACGCTTTCTTTTTCTTTTTCTTATCCCCAATAAGAGTCCTGTTAATGTCTATGTTCCTGGTGAGTGAATTACTCCGATGGATCGTCTTTTCTTCTGTGCGAACCATATCCCCACAGAGTTTGTGTCTTTTACATGCATACATCTGCATCATGAGGTCTCTTAGGGACCAAAATTTGTTTCATTACTGTTATTTAAGCCCATTCTACCGCGTCGAGATGAAGATTTCTAAACTTCACTTCTCCGGCTAGAATGACCTTAAATAGGGGCATCTGTAAGACCCCAATTTTGTCCCTAAGATCCCTCATGGCATCATATCATATCATATCATTGCCTCAAGGATTATTGTGCACCTTGCTTGCCTCTTAGTGGGTGGTTTATCTTCTGAGTGTGGTTCTTGATCACCAAGCATGTATTGCATTTGTATATCATTGTTTTTCATTTGTTTACTAACCCAAAAGTACAAAAATATTGTCATCTAACCTTGTTACTTACAGCTGAAGCAATCAACAGTCAATCAGTCAAGCAAGTCATTAAGCCATAGATGGTGGCCATTCTGAAGAATTTGGGCACCATGATCATTCATAAGAGATTAATATGAGTTGTGACATCATTGGGAATCAAGGTCTCAAGTGGTAGAGGCTTGTAATTCATCAAAGCATGGCTCAGTCAACCAAAACCCTAGCAAAGTCAACTGTGGTCAGCTGTGCATTTAATCAGTGATTTGATGGTGGGAAATGGTTTGAGAAGGCTTATTCATGTCCATAAAAGCCTCATATAACATGTCAAACATCAACATTGAGGAATTGGAGGTCAGACAAAAAGTTTCTAAAAATAGCAAGTGACCTGTAATTTCAAACTGCCCAAAATGGAAAGGTCTTCTCCTCAACTTTACATCATCAAGCAAGCTTCAAATAAAAATTTGTCCAACATGAAAGTTTAAGATCTTGCTCTTGCCTTTCCAAAAAGGCCAAGAACACTCATTTCTCATTTATGGTTGGCAAGTTATGATCAAATCATTTTCAAGAAAAGTTGAACTTCAAGGAGGCATAACTCTTGAACCATTTGGCCAAATTGAGTGAGGTTTCTTTGAGCAAATTTCATTTGACATGAGCTATCATAATGCATCATTACATTTCATCAAAAATCATCACATCAAAAGGTCATTTTTCAAGTGAACCATTTAAATTTTGGTGGGAAAAATAGTGAATTTGAAAAATACACATGATTTTCACTCCAAACCAATGCCAATCACTTCAAAACAGAATTTGGGACTTGCTTCAGCTGGTTTTACACTGTTCCATTGATCACACTTACATAAGGGCATTTTGGCATTTTTACATAACATGTGCATTTTCACTAATCCAATTTCATTTTGCTAATCATGATTAACAATGTTGATTAACAAGGAGTATATATTCCTAATTGTAACAAAATTTCGGAATCCACAATCACAATCTCAGATCCAAATCCAAAAATCTCCAAATTCTCTCAAATTTCTTCCAAACTTTTTTGACTTTGTTCATCCAATTTCACTGTTCTTTTGGCTTGTACTTGTGTTGATCTTCATCTACAGGTACTGTTAGAGATCTGTTGAAGAAGAAAGGTGGAAAATCTTGAAGAAATCGCAACTGTTGGAGCCTTGCATTCACATGGCAGTTTGAGAATTCTTCGAACCTGAACATTTTTGAGCTAAAGAACACACTTCATTCATCTTCCTATTGATCATTGAGCATCTGTTTTCACCATTGGAGCTTTGAAACCGACAGATTCAAGATCTGCAACTTCAAGAGGTAAGAATTCGATTCTTACAATTGCTAAAATTAAGCTATGGCTTTGGTAGATCTTGTAACATAGAACACACTGCAACTTGAATCGTGCCATTCCATTAAGTATTGATCAAGATATCTGGATTTATATTTTGGATTGTGAAACTTCTTTGGATCGGTTCTTATGCTATGAGTAAAATTAATCGAAATAAATGTTAGATTAGTGATCTAGGTTGCACGCTGGTTCGATCCATATAAGTTTCATAAATTTTTGTGTGAATTTGTTCTTGATGATGATGAATGCTGAAGAACACGATGAGTTCTTCATATTTTCGTTTCCAGATCGCGCTCAGATCCATTTTGCCTTGCCTTGCATGTGATTCCGTGTTTGTTTCCCATGTGACCTATCGTAGCATGCCACCTCATTTAGTGAAACGCAGTGTTTCACTAAATGGCGCTCAATTTGAATTGCGCTGGGGATCGATTCCCCGTTCCAGCAAAAGTTCATTTGCCTTGCTTTTTTTTCTTCCAATTGCTCACATGTTTATCCATGGTTATTCATGCTTTTTCTTATTTTCTTTCACATTCAAAAAATCATAACTCACTAAAAAATAATCCAAATCATGTGCAATTTTTTGTGGAATGTTCATCATCATGTGCTTTATTTTTTGGTGATTTTTAATAATTTTGTGCACGTGTAAAAAAAATAATTGCCTAGGGTTTGTTTTCATGTGTCACTTTTTGCATATAGCTTACTCTTTCTTTCATGAAATCATGATGCTTAATTGGAAATTCTTGAAAATTTACATGCATGATCTAAACTCACTCCTGGTCATTTTGGTATATGGTTTGCTAATTTTGCATTTCTGGATTGTGAGATATGATGTGATCTTTGAAGGTGTGACAATGTATGTCACACCATGTCTTGTTCATGTTCTTGATTTTAGTTTCCATGCTTATGCTATACCAAATGATCTGGATTTTTTCATGCTAATACTTATGGATGTCTAGTTTGCTTGTGATTTTTCCTGGATGTTTTGAATGCATTTTCTATTTGTTTGAGAATTTTCCCTCTGTTTGACCAATTGTTGACATTTTGTGAGTCATGATTTCATATGATTTGTGAAATCCTTGGTGTTTATTGGATGAATTTGAAATTTGGCAGGTGTATTATAGACATCTTGAAGTTTGCCATGGCTTTGATTGCATTCATTTATCATGTTTGGTTGCTGTTTTATGATTGCTTGAAGTTGGTGCATGATTTGTGGCCTTGTTTGAGCTTGCTTTTGCATACCATGACTTGTTGATTTTAATTGACTTACTTCCACTTGTCCAAATGACATGAAATTTGGTGTGTTGCTTATTCAATGTGTTCTGTTTAAGCATGATTTTTCCTGGAATTTATTGAGCCATTTTGGTATTGATATGCTTGTGTTCATTCTGTTTACACCATTGAGTTCTCATCTTGCCTAGTTTGACATGATTTGCTTATGAAATGCAATTGATGAATGCTTTTGATATGGGACCAGCTGGAATTTGTTCTTATTTGATAAATCTTGATTTTGGTTAAGTTTCATGTTCTGTTTTAAATATTTTCTCCTCCTTTGACCCTAGGCTTTGGCCTAAGGGTTTACTTCTCACATTTGAGTTTGATTTTCAGGTTTAAGAAGCAATTGCTTTAAGGAGATTAATTCAAGTTGATTGAGTTTGGTTTAGTTGATTGTGATGAACTAACTTGGTTTGTTTTGTAGGATGCTAACTCATTTGGTTTGAGTTTGTGCTTTGCACATGTGATTGATTGTGTCAACTGTTGGTTCTTATCTTGTCTGTTTTGACTTTGTGACTTGAATACTGATTATATTTGATTGATTTCAGGTACCATAGTTGCTTTAGTTCCTTTGTGAACTTGCTATTGCTTTGCTTTGCTTAAGCATTGAGGTAGACTCTCTTGTATCCATGTAGTCTGGAAGACCTGGCTTGTTACTTAGCCAGGCACATGTCTGAAGTCCTCCTTAAGAGGCAATGTTTGTGATTGTTTAACTTTGTCCCAAAGCAGGAAAAGACCTCATATGAGGCAATTGGTAGATAGAAGAGATATGTAGTCTATCTCCTACTATTCTGTGTGTCACTCACCTTGCTCACACCACATGTGTTGATGCATAGTGAGTAAAAACCCAAGATCTATCGAGTCCTTAACTTGTGGAGAGAGTTCCATCTTTCTGAACTCCCACACCTTCTGATATTCAATGCTCTCCCTGACCAGGGATAAGAGTGATGAGGCACACCCCTCATATCCTTTCATCTGCTTCACCTTGGCTCTCAATGTCAAGGTTAAGAGCACCATTTACCCTATTCCAGTTGACTTTTAAGTCTAACCTTTGATTGAGCCTAATTGCTTGGTTATAGTGTGTGCTAAATGACTTTGTTTGATTGATTGCTTGTTGCATTTGTACATGTTTGCTTGATTGCCCTTGTGCACTTATCATCCTTGATTGTTCATTATTGCATGATCATCATTTCATATCTTTGTGACTTGTTTGAGTTTGCCCATTGAGGAATCAGCTATAAGTCCATCCTTTGGCCTCTGTTCCTATGATTTGGAAGGGATAAAGTGTAAGACCATTTCATTTGGCTACTTATGTCCATTGCTTTTGCTTGTTTGTTGTATGTGAGGATGCAAGTGTAAGACCATGTTGTTGGCTCTTGTATTCCTATGATCATCTGTTGGAGATTAGAGTAAGCCCAGATAGATTGGCATCTGATATCCGCCTTTGTTTGTGAGATTGGAATAAGTCCATTGATGGCATCCGGTATCATTGTTTTGTTTTAGGAGATTGGTGTAAATCCATTCATTGGTATCCAGTATCCGCTTTTGCTTTGTGAGATTGGAGTAAGTCCATTTATTGGCATCCGGTATCATTGTTTTGTTTTAGGAGATTGGTGTAAATCCATTTATTGGTATCCGGTATCCACTTTTGTTTGTGAGATTGGTATAAGTCCATTGATGGCATCCGGTATCACCTTGCTTTTATTTGCTTACTTGCTTTGTTGCCTCATTCCTAAGGACACACTTGAATCATCTTCTATATGATTTCAAGAGGCGAACCTCTAGGAAGTTTTACACTCCTTCATCCACACCCTTTTTGTTTCAAAATCCCTTTTCACTTGTTGACTTTCTAAACTTGTAAATACATGTTGTGCAAACATTCTCATGTCCTTTCAAATTAGAAACCTGGACCCTAAGTCCTTGACTTTTCAAACTTCATTTCATAACACTTCTTTGAATCAATCCTAATCATACCTTGACCATATTTTGTGAATACTCATAATCAATTAACTTCACCCATTCAATTGTTTTGTGGCTTTGTCCATTGTTAACATGTTTTCATACATTAGCCATAGGTTTCAATTACCATAGCGGTTGATGTAAATCTTACCTTATCCTTAGTGAGTCGATTGTAAGACTTCCGTACTGAAAACAGGGTTAACCCCTCTAGTACGTCGAAGCCGTCCTCGCATGGTGGATTGTTGAATTCAGGTTGAGTTTTTTCCCATTGGTAATGAAAAGCCTTAGTGCTTGTGTTTTAAAATGAACTCACTAATTTTTGGAAATCTTTTAGCCGAACTACGGCGTTTTGATCCTTACCTTTGATGGAAGGTACGTAGGCAACGGGTTCATCCGTTCAAACACAAAAATAATAAAATTGTACATTCTTTTCTCATCTTCCCATTCATGTTTGCACAATATGTCATAAACAAATAAACATTTTTATACAACAAGTGTGAAAAGGGCTCCCTAGGAGTACCTAGGACGTGATGGGTGCCTAACACCTTCCCATTGCGTAATTTACCCCTTACCCAGATTCTCTGATCTTTTTCATTAGTTTTCTACGTGTAAAACTTCTTAGGTTTTTGTTTGCTTTTTAACCAGTCCTTAGGATAAATAAAAGTGCGGTGGCGACTCGATTCTTTGTATACTTTGCTTATGGTTTAATCAATAAATTATTTAGCCAGTCGAATTATTTATTAATTAATAAAAGACTTTTTCTTTATTATGTTTGATTAATAAAGTCCCTAGAATAGCTAGTCCGTTTAATGTATCAAGTATGACTTAATCATGAGATCACATTAAACATAAGGACACTATTCTTAAAGTATCCGTAGTCGAGCTTTATTGTGAAGTGGGATAACATTAAAGCATTAAGACTATTATGTTTGTAGACTGATGATCACATCTCATGGATCATGGATAAAGAGTTATCAAGTCTTAAACATAGGTATGAATATTAAGAGTAATATTTATACCGGATTGACCCGCTATGAGAATACTATATAGAAAGTTATGCAAAGTGTCATAAGTTATTCTCATGGTGATAATGGTGTATACCACTCTTCGACCTGAAACCACTATGGATCCTAGATGTAGAGTCGAGTGCTTTATTGCTGATCCAACGTTGTCCGTAACTGGATAACCATAAAGACAGTTGATGGGTACTCCACAAAGCATGCTGAGGGACATGAGTGTCCTAGATGGAATTTGCCCATCCTGCGTAACAGGATAAATGTCTATGGGCCCAATATTGAACTGGACAAGGATGACAAAGTCTATACCTTGTGTTCAATATAGACATAAGGGCAAAGGGGTAATTATACACATAATTATTATCACAGGAGGTTTTGTCAGATCACATGACATTTTCGTGTCTTGGGTAGCAGTGATGTGTTGCTAGATACCGCTCACTGTTTATTATGTTAAATACGTGATTTAATATAATTGCCAATGTCGCGAAAACCTACAGGGTCACACACAAAGGACAGATTGATGAGAGATAGAGTAACTAAGGAACACTGTAAGGTATGGTGCACTTAAGTGGAATACGAAATATGGTGAGGTACCAAATACTTAAGTGATTTTTGCATATTATGAGATATGGGCCAAAATATACTTAAGTGGGCTTTTAGCTTGAAGCCCACACAAGTGGTTCTATAAATAGAACCCTTGGGTAGAAGCATTGTCACTCAGACTCAAACTCAAGTGAAGACTTGGAATTTCGTTTCCCTCTCTCTCACTCAAAGCCTTCATTTGTACCAGCTAGCACTGAGATTGAAGGAACCCGTTCGTGTGGACTGAGTAGAGACGTTGTCATCGTTCAACGTTCGTGATCGCTCCGTGGATTTGTATCCAAGGTTTTGATCGTTACAAGAGATCTGCACCAAAGGTTTGAATCGCCACAAGAGGTAACGATTCTATCACTGATCATGCCCATTCGTAAGGATCACTAAATGGAGAAATTTTTAAATTTCGCTGCGCCTTGGATGGAAATTCTCCTTCAGTGGTATCAGAGCCACTTACGAAACCATGAATCTGATAACTGTTTTTGTTCTGTAATAATATGATTAAAGAGACAGAATGAATCAAAAATTAAATTGAGATCGATCAAGTTATATATATGATATATGTAATCCTGATGCAAAATACATTATATATGATATAGTGTTCTTGTTTCGTTCATTCAAACACTCAATGGTTGTTTTCATTTGAGCGATCGGTGATCGTTTGCTTCTTGATCCGACATTAGTATGGTGAAGCAATGACATGTTGATCAATCATACTGAATCAACAATCGAGATGTGTTTGACGGTCTGAAATTGGTGCATCAGGGTTAGTGACGGCACAAGGGTTGTGTTGTCAGAGAGTTATGCGATTGGGGTTATGACTGCACAAGAGTTGTGCTTTCTAAACACTTTTTGGAATAGTGTTAACCGATTAACGCATATGGTTAACCGATTAACGCAATACGAAATAATTTTTTTGAGATTTTCAAACAGTGTTAACCGGTTAACGCTTTTGGTTAACCGGTTAACGCAAGACGGAAAACAGTTTTCCAAGAGATTTTCAAACATTGTTAACCGGTTAACGCTTTTGGTTAACCGGTTAACGCAAGACGGAAAACAGTTTTCCAAGAGATTTTCAAACAGTGTTAATCGGTTAACGCATTTGGTTAACCGGTTAACGTAAGGCAGAAAACAATTTTTGAACAGATTTCAAACAGTGTTAACCGGTTAACGCATATGGTTAACCGGTTAACGCAAGGCAAAATTCACCCGTTCGACTAACTCAGTGCTTTAAAAGTATCAAGTGTTGATGCGAAAAACGACGTCGATTTTAAATGAATTGTTCATTAAAATTTCGGCTTTGCGTAGTGTGATCGGTCGTCGAAATTTAATTTGGTTTTAATTAATTAAGAGAATTGATAATAATAATAATGTGTTTATTATTGTCTTGTGGTGATCGGTTATGGCCTTAGTTTTCCTTTATTTTGTTTTGGTTTTTAAAATACGACCTGCGTGTCGTGCCTCTCTTTTAATCTCTCAATGTAACTTCTTTTCTCATCTCACTTCCTCGTATGTAAAACGAGTTTCCTTTATGTAATGTAATAATATGGAGAAAGCAAAGAAGTCAGTGCCAAAGGAGGACAACCTTGAAGATCTTGCTTGGAGAAGCTTAGATCGGTGTTAGGTTAGCTTAGGTTCTCTCATTGGCTTGGGAGAACAATTGCGCTAGGGGCCATAACTGTTTCATTATGTATGTATGTATGTTGATTCATGTGAATGTATGTTGATGCATGTGAGAGGCGATTTATATGATAAATAAGCCGATGAGATCAGAAAAATTGCAATTCCCTCAAATTAAATATTAAGTTTATGCTTTCCAAGTTTTAACACTCATCAAGACTAGTATCAAATAATGTAGGTTTCGCCTACGCGAGGTGCATGTTCTATATTAGTAAGGTGTGATGGGATAATTGTAATATCCAACTGTTAAAGCAATGGGTCAAACTTAACTAAACAAATAATAATAATAATATATGTGTTTGCTTTCCAAGTTTTAGCACTCATCAAGACTAGTATAGGATATTGTAGGTTTCGCCTACGCGAGGTGCATTTTCTATATTGGTAAGGTGCGATGGGATAATTGTAATATCCAACTGCTAAAACGATGGGTCAGACTTAATTATAATAATATTATATATGTCTAGAAGTAAGAGTTGGGAATGATCCATATGATGGATTGGAATAAGGAGTTATTCACCCAACTGAAATTTGCGAGAGTTGTATGAGATACAATTGGAAGGAGTTCCTACCTAAATAACCTAGTTTTGTGTAATCCGCCTACGCGAACTTAGAACGAAGTGAAATATGGATCTCGACCCACTAGAAAATCTTCCAACGGGATTTTCCGAATTAGATGATGAGGGTCATTTGTTTTGAGTAAAATAGTGGGAGCATATTTAATTAAAGGCCTAATTAAATATGTCAATGATACTTATATTTTCATTAATCCTTATGTAGATTACCATGACAACAAACACCTCTAATAACATCTTGCGATCAATCCTTGAGAAGGAAAAATTGTCTGGGACAAATTTTCTAGATTGGTACCGAAACAAGAGGATTGTCCTCAAACATGATAAAGGGAAAGGCAAGGAAGTTGTCAAATCCAAACCCACTATTGCTACTTTGAAGCCTAGTGGAGACATAGAAAAAGAAGGCACCTACTTCCATTGCGGTAAGACCGAACACTGGTTGAGGAACTGCCCAAAGTACCTGGAAGATGGGAAGAATGGAGTAGAGACTCCAACTTCAGGTATTTTTGTTATTGAAATTAATTTATCTACTTCTGCATCATGGGTATTAGATACTGGATGCGGTTCTCACATTTGTACAAATGTGCATGGACTAAAAAGGAGTAGAGATTTGGCAAAAGGTGAAGTCGACCTATGAGTTGGCAATGGAGCAAAGGTTGCTACCTTAGTCGTAGGAACTTATGTATTGACTTTACCTAGTGGTTTGATAATTCAGTTAGAGAACTGTTATTATGTACCAGCAATTAGCAGGAATATTATTTCCGTTTCTTGTTTGGACAAGTTTGGTTTTTCATTCATAATAAAGAACAATTGTTGTTCAATTTATTTAAATGATATATTTTATGCTACTGAACAAATGAACAATGGACTATATGTCCTTGATCTTGAAATGCCTATTTATAACATTAATACTAAAAGGATGAAACCTAATGAGTTAAATCCAGCTTACCTTTGGCATTGTCGATTAGGCCACATAAATGAGAAACGCATTTCCGAACTCCATAAAGATGGACTGTTAGACTCTTTTGATTATGAATCATATGAGACATGCAGATCTTGTTTAATTGGAAAGATGACAAAGTCTCCATTCACAGGAAAAGGTGAAAGAGCTAATGATCTTTTGGCCCTCATACATACTGATGTATGTGGACCACTGAACATACCAGCCAGAGGAGGTTTTCAGTACTTCATCACATTTACTGATGATTTCAGTAGATATGGTTATGTGTATTTAATGAAACACAAATCAGATTCCTTTGAAAAGTTCAAGGAATTCAAGAATGAAGTACAAAATCAACTAGGTAAGAATATTAAAACTCTTCGATCAGATCGAGGAGGTGAGTATTTAAGCCTAGAGTTTGATGACCATCTGAAAGAGTATGGGATCATATCCCAACTTACTCCTCCTGGAACACCCCAATGGAATGGTGTATCTGAGAGAAGAAATCAAACCCTGTTAGACATGGTCCGATCCATGATGAGTCACGCCGATCTTCCAAACTCCTTTTGGGGACATACACTATTGACAGCAGCTTACACACTTAACCGTGTTCCATCCAAAAAGGTTGATAAGACACCATATGAGATATGGAGTGGTAAGAAACCACATATGTCTTACATGAAGATTTGGGGTTGCGAAGTTTTTGTGAAACGACAAATTTCAACTAAGCTTGAGCCCAAATCTGACAAATGCTTATTTGTGGGGTATCCTAAAGAAATAAGAGGGTATTACTTCTACAATCCTTCAGAGGGCAAAGTGTTTGTCGCTCGAACTGGAGTTTTCCTAGAAAAGGATTTTATTTCCAAAGGAATCAGTGGGAGGAAAGTAGAGCTTGAAGAAATTCAAGAACCACAAAGCATCGATACACCTATGGAGGAATTAGAGCAGGAAACACAAGTAGTTGTGGAAGAGCAACCTGCTCAAGTAGAACAAGACCAACGTAGGTCAAGCAGGATACGTCACCTACCTGAGAGATATGGATATCTCATAACAGATCAAGGTGATGTATTACTCATGGATCAAGATGAGCCTGTGACCTACCAAGAGGCCATAACTGGTCCCGAGTCTGAGAAGTGGCTAGAAGCCATGAAATCTGAAATGGATTCCATGTACACAAACCAAGTTTGGACCTTGGTAGAGCCTCCTGTAGGAGTTAATCCTATAGGATGCAAGTGGGTCTTCAAAAAGAAGACTGACATGGATGGTAAGGTACATACCTATAAGGCAAGACTGGTTGCAAAAGGATATAAACAAATTCATGGGGTTGACTATGATGAAACCTTTTCACCAGTTGCAATGCTTAAATCTGTTCGGATTTTACTTGCTATCGTTGCATATCATGGTTATGAAATATGGCAGATGGATGTCAAAACTGCTTTCCTTAATGGGAATCTTCTTGAGGATGTGTACATGACAATATGGATTGAAGCAAGCTTCCAGAAGCTGGAATCTTCGTTTTGATGAAACGGTAAAACAATATGGATTCATCAAGAACGAAGATGAGCCTTGTGTCTACAAGAAGGTTAGTGGGGGCATGATCGTTTTCCTGGTATTATATGTAGATGACATATTACTCATTGGAAACGATGTCCCTACCCTGCAACAAGTAAAGTCTTGGTTGGGGAAATGCTTTTCTATGAAGGACCTAGGTGAAGCAGCCTATATATTAGGAATCAGAATCTATAGAGATAGATCACAAAAACTGCTTGGCCTAAGTCAGAGTACATACATAGACAAAGTGCTGAGACGCTTTAATATGCATGATTCCAAAAAGGGATTCATACCTATGCAACATGGCCTGTGTCTATCAAAAACACAATCCCCTTCAACTAAGGAAGAAAGGGATCGCAAGAATAAGATTCCATATGCATCTGCAATAGGATCTATCATGTATGCCATGTTATGTACTCGACCAGATGTCTCGTATGCTTTAAGTGCAACGAGTAGGTACCAATCTGATCCTGGTGATGCCCATTGGGTAGCTGTCAAGAATATCCTTAAGTACTTGAGAAGGACTAAGGACTCATTCTTGATATATGGAGGTCAGGAAGAGTTGGTTGTAATTGGATACACCGACGCTAGCTTCCAGATAGATAAGGATGACTTTAGATCGCAATCTGGTTATGTGTTTTGCTTAAACGGTGGCGCTGTGAGCTGGAAAAGTTCAAAGCAAGATACAGTTGCTGATTCTACAACCGAGGCCGAGTATATTGCTACCTCAAGTGAAGCAAAGGAAGCTGTTTGGATCAAAAAGTTCATTAGTGAACTTGAAACAGTTCCTAGCATTGTGGATCCCATTGGTCTCTACTGTGATAACAATGGTGCTATCGCACAAGCTAAGGATCCTAGATCTCACCAACGATCCAAACACATACTTAGGCGTTATCACCTCATTCGAGAGATAATAGATAGAGGAGATGTGAAAATATGTAGAGTACCAACACTTGACAATATTGTTGACCCACTAACAAAGCCTCTTGCGCAGCAGAAGCACGATGGCCATACTAGATCAATGGGCATTAGGGGTATGCCTGATTGGCTCTAGTGCTAGTGGGAGATTGTTGGTGTAAGCCCTAGAGGCCAATACTTTTGGTACTTGTATCGACTTATTTATTAATTAATAAAAGGCTTTTTCTTTATTATGTTTGATTAATAAAGTCCTTAGAATAGCTAGTCCGTTTAATGTATCAAGTATGACTTAATCATGAGATCACATTAAACATAAGGACATTATTCTTAAAGTATCTGTAGTCGAGCTTTATTGTGAAGTGGGATAACATTAAAGCATTAAGACTATTATGTTTGTGGACTGATGATCACATCTCATGGATCATGGATAAAGAGTTATCAAGTCTTAAACATAGGTATGAATATTAAGAGTAATATTTATACCGGATTGACCCGCTATGAGAATACTATATAGAAAGTTATGCAAAGTGTCATAAGTTATTCTCATGGTGATAATGGTGTATACCACTCTTCGACCTGAAACCACTATAGATCCTAGATGTAGAATCGAGTGCTTTATTGCTGATCCAACGTTGTTCGTAACTGGATAACCATAAAGACAGTTGATGGGTACTCCACAAAGCATGCTGAGGGACATGAGTGTCCTAGATGGAATTTGCCCATCCTGCGTAACAGGATAAATGTCTATGGGCCCAATATTGAACTGGACAAGGATGACATAGTCTATACCTTGTGTTCAATATAGACATAAGGGCAAAGGGGTAATTATACACATAATTATTATCACATGAGGTTTTGTCAGATCACATGACATTTTCGTGTCTTGGGTAGCAGTGATGTGTTTCTAGATACCGCTCACTGTTTATTATGTTAAATACGTGATTTAATATAATTGCCAACGTCGCGAAAACTACAGGGTTGTAACACCTCAAAATTTGCCCTCCTCTTCTTGGGACTAGTTTAGCATATTGCATTTCATGTTTTAGGACAATAGGTTTGCATCTTGCATATCATTTGAAATAAGAAGGTCATCCTCCAAGGTCTTTGCAAAAGATGGAGATGTTACATGATTCAAGCCTAAGGGTTTCCATGGATTGATTGTCAACCATCTGAGGGTTTGCACTTCAATTAGGGTTTCCTGATCCTTCAAAGGTTGAGCATTATCTTGTTTGCAAGGATATATTACCATCATAATGGTTATGTCATCCTCAAGGGCTTCATTATTCATGCTCAGGTTCCTTTGGATTAGGGTTTTGACCTCTGGTCAACCCTAATCAATGGCATTCTTTCAGCACGGTTTTTCAAGGAGAAGAGGTATTCTATTGAGATGAAGATCACATGAGTATCATATTGAGCTTATATGAGCTAGGGTTTCATTTCTGAGCCATTTCCTCAAATGGTGGAGGCTCAAGCTGATCAGAGCATTTCTAGGTCATCTGAAGACCTAAAAGTCAACTGTACAATCAACTGTGCAAGAGTTGAGACACCTCATTCATGTTCAAAAGAGGTTCATTTGTCATTTTAAACATATATCTTGAAGATTTTGAAGTCATGGCAAAAGTTTCCAAAAATGGAAAGTGATTTGTAATTGAAAGTTTCCAAAAATGGCAAGTTTTTGGTCCATATTCAACTTGACTTTGCAACATCAAAGAAGCTTCAAATAGATTTTTGGTGAACATGAAAGTTGAATATCTTTCTCTCCTCTTTTCAAAAAGTCCAAGATCATGAGCATCTGATGAATGGTTGAGAAGTTATGGCCAAATGATCACAAAGTGCACATGGAAGTTCAACATGGCATAACTTTTGCTCCAAAGCTCCAAATTGGTCCACTCTTTTTGCATTATGCTTATCATGACCAATATTTTCCAAATCAAACATTGCATTGCATGAAATTAACTCACATGATCATTTGTCCATGCATGTATATTTTGGAGGGAAAATGGAGAATTCAAATTCTATTGATCATACATGAAAAATACCAATGCCATTGTGATCTTTGGATGATTTTAAGTGACTTTGAACCATGCATGTGCACTGTTCACGTGTAAAATCTCCATGCACCACACACTTGCCAAATTGGTCATTCACCTTATTTCTTTTAATCTCAATTAACCAAGCTTAAGTGGGATTAGCAAAGTGATTGATACATGGTATAAATAGATAATCATAACAGAATTTGCTAATAATCACAATTCTAGATCTAGAAATTGCATTTCCCTCCAAAAATTCTCTCAATTCAAACTTGAAAATTCTTCACACAATTCATCAAAATTCTTGCATATTCTGGTTTATCATGGATGATTGAGTATGAATCAAGGTTTGGATTGGAAAATTTGAGCAAGAATCATGCATATTCAAAGCTTGAACATGAAGGTGGGTCTTGGAAATTAAGCTTCATTCAAGTGGATTCAAGTGCTATTTCGTGCATAAAGCTTCAAGACACAAAGAGAGGAGGAGATCTGGAGAAGTTGAGCACCTAAGGACACTATTTTTGATCACTGCACAACAGGTTGGTGAAAATTCGATCGTCTTGTTTTGCCTTTCCATGTACATGATATTGTAGATCTTGTGATGGTGATGATTCTGATATGTTTAGAATTAATTTTGGTGAAAAAATGAGTGAGTTATGATGAATTAAAGTTTGAGTGTTGAAACTTCTTTGCTTCGATCCAGAAAATATAGGAGGAATTAGGCTTAGCTATTGTGATATTCGAAACGTACATGAAAAGACCTTTCCAACGGTATAAATTTCATCAAATTCTGGTAATTGGCACGGTGGCGCTCCGCCGGAGACGGCCGGAGAAGACAGTGGAAACCACCGTCCGCCACCGCCTGTAAATGGCTCAGGGTTTCAAGCTTAAACGACGTCATTTTGTCCCTGAGCGCGCCATTGACCCTTGTTACCTCAGTTCGATCCTGGCTCAGCGCGTTTCTTAAATTCTAGTTCATTTTTTTCTTGAGCGCTGGTAACCTCCTTGGCCTGGGATCGATCCTTGGCAATGCATGTTTTGTGAATTTTATTTGAGCGCCTTGTGAACCTCAAGCGCCTGGGTTCAACTCCCATGGATTGCACTTTCTGTTTTTTTTCATTCACATAACATTTTCCATATTATTTTTCTTTATTCCATTTTTATTTCATTGACTTCTAAAAATCACTAAAAATTGTAAAATGATCCAATTTGATTCTATTTTTTTTCCACATGCTTGTGTTGATGTCTATTATTTTTTGATGTTTATTTCATGATTTTTGCACTTCTGGATTTTTAATGATGATTTGTTTGTTTGCACATGATGTTATATTGACATGTTGGATTCATTGTTTTGTAATATGTTCATAATTTGTCCAATTGGCTTGAAATTTGACATGTTTGTTCCTAACATGTGACTGGATTTTTTAGAATTGGTTTGGCATTTTTATCTTGTTCTACCACTATTTTGGATACATGGACATTTGGTGTCACAATTTGTATGTTGCATTGGTACATTTTCATTCATATGCCATTTGATCTCTTTTGGAGTTGAATTTTTGCATGATGCTTGTTCATAACATGTTGAACTCACATAAAAATCTTCATGATCATTGGATACATTTCTGTTTAATATGGATTTTCTATGTTTGATGTCCAAGTTTGATCACATTGTTTGCCTTTGCCTTATCTTGATTAATTGATGGCTTTGCTTATTGAATTGGCTTTGGTCCTTTTGAGGCTTTCTTCTTGCTTGATTGAACATGCTTCATGTGAAATGTTGACTTCTGTTTTGGTCATTTGACTTGCCTTTGACCCTAGTCTTTGTACTAGTGGTTTGTACTCACCAATTGTGTTTGTGTTTCAGGTACTTAGCACTAATGGTTGGTTTGCTCATTATTTGAGATGCAAGTTGCTTTGATTACTAACCTTTGTTGTGTTGTAGGTCCATTGGTGTGATGAACTCACTTGAGTGCTTGCATTTGTGGCTTGCATTGTGTATAATTGTTGGATGATTCCACTGTTGTCTGCTTGGTTTTCTGAATACAATACTGATTGTTTGGTTTTTGTACAGGTACATTAGTCGCTGCTAGTTAGCTTTTGCTTTGCTTTGGAGTGTGGTTGATACACCACTGAGGTAGTTTAGTCTTCTCACTCCATGTAGTCTGGAAGCCCTGTCACTTTTTTGGCAGGCATTTGGCTGAAGTCCTCCTTAAGGGGCAATGTTTGTGATTGTTTATATTTGTGCCAAAGACCTCTAAGTGAGGCATGCTACTTGTTAAGTCCTCCTAAGTGAAGAGGCAATTGACAAATAGAAGGGACTAGCGGCCAGTCCCCTGTTATTCGTTGAGTCGTTCATTATGCTCGCACTACGTGCTGATGCTCTTGAACGTAACCCAAGATCCTTGTATAGAGTCGGTCAAGTGGAATAGGGTCCCTCTTTCTGGACCCCCACGCTTTCATTGATTTAAGCTCACCCAGGCCAGGGTTAAGAGCCATGAGGTCTGATCCTCATCATCTTTCATCAGCTTCACCCTAACTCTCAATGTTAGTGGTTAAGAGCTTCAGCATACCCCTACAGTTTTGGCTTGTTTGTCGAGGTTGATATGACCCCTTGACTAAAGCCCAACCATTTGTCTGAGCCTCTTGTTTGTATATAGAGTGTGATGATTGCTTGTGTGTTTGCTTTTGGTATGTTTATTTACTGTTTGGATTGACTTGCTTCCTGTGCGAGTTAGGTTCTGTTTAGATACCTAAACCTATGGCTATTGTGGATTGCATGACAACTATTAGGCTCGAGTCAGTCTCCCTTTTAGTCTGTTGTTTCCCGGGTCTCTGGTTAGGAGAGAGTTTCTTCCCTGTTAAGGGGAACTACGTCGCCCTGATTCTCATACCAGATGAGATACGTAGGCAGGAGATCGTGCGAGATCTCTCCGGGCAACCTTTTGTTTTTTTGAGTGTGTTCAACCTTTTCCTTTTTTGCGTGTGTTTTGCTTGACAGCTTTTAGGTTCGAGTTCCCGACTCCCTATTAGCTTGTTTGTCTCAACCTTTGTTGTTTCTTTTGACGTCTCAGCGTCTCTCTTTGTGTTGGTGTGACAACTAGTAGGCTCGAGTACCAGACTCCCTATTAGTTTGTCAGTCTGATAACCTATTGCTTTGGTGTTCGCTGGTTAGCGTGTGTGTGTTTGAAGTCGGATGTAAGTCCAGGTTTGGCATTCTGTTTCCTTGTGTGTTTATTTGGAGTCGGATGTAAGTCCATCTATTGGCATTCTGTTTCCTTGTTTGTGATTGCTTTGAGGAGTTAGATATAAGTCCAGCTATTGGCATTTTGTTTCCTTGTTGAGTTTTTTTTTTGTTAACGTCTCAGCGTCTCTATTTTCGATGTTTGTTCCGGCGTGCGTTAGCCGAACTACGATTATTCTGATTCTTTCTCTGGATAGAGAAGATACGTAGGCATAGGATGCGATATCCTATCGAGCATGTTTCCCATCTCCCCGAACTAAGTCGACTCTGATGTTTGTTTCTGACAAACTACGTAGGCCCAGGATGCGACATCCTGCCGAGTCCCCTTCCTCCATCTTCTTTCACCTGTTTTATTATTCCAGTGCGTGCATTCTTTGAGCAGTTATTTAGCAACCTTTTCCTATTCTTTTGAGCGTGGATCCCGTCGAGTACGACGGACGTGAGGGGTGCTAATATCTTCCCCTTGCGTAACCGACTCCCGTACCTTGCAATCTCTGGTCGTAAGACCGTTCCTTTCCCCTTTTTCAGGTTTACTTCGAGCGTTTCCTTTCCCTCCTTTGGGATAAATAATGCACGGTGGCGGCTCTGTGTTTTTTCCGCCGGTTGTTTTTCGCGTTGCGACAGCTGGCGACTCTGCTGGGGACAATAAAGAAGTTGACCTCTGGCTAGTCCATCTTCCCTAAGCGAGTCAATCCTAGCGCTCTTTAGGATAGTTTTGGTTGTTTTTGCTGCTTTATTTATTGCATTTATGATTATTATACTGTATATATATTTGCATATATGTTTGCATGCATCATATTATCATTATGTTGGATTCTGGGCAGGTCTGGTTCCTCTGATTTGGGGTGGGTGTTTTGAGTGGGGCTAAAACCCAGGCCTGAGTATACACCTAGGATTAGCGTGGTCTCACGTTTCCTCACATGTTGGATTAACATGATTGTTGCGACGTGACATACCACAACCGGACGAGGTTCTTTTGAGAAAAGCTCTTCCTTGTGGAGTTTCCACTATGGTTGGGTTTATCTCTTCTGAGCTGTTGACTTCGGTGACCGTTCTTTCCCGGATCTTTGGTTTAGATGATCTTATGAGAGCTGCAATGGCACACCCGAAAGGGCAAACCCGTTGAGTATCTTGTCCGATTGTCGAGACCATTATCCGCCTTAGGATGACCTTATTAGAAATCACCTGTGAGGGGAGGGTTTGATTCCTACAGATGCATGTTCTGATGGTGACTTTCGGATGTTGACTAATGGTTCAGTTTTGAGCTCGGTCCTATTTATGAGTTGGATTTATGGATTTATTTCTGACACGCCGGAGTTCTGTCCGTGGTATTTATCAGTGGGGATCCATTTATTTCAGGATTCCCTGGGTTGGTACAGATGATTTTGTTGTTATCAGTTCAGCGATTTTCCAGTGATGATGGTGATATATCCTCTGGTTCCGTTTATTTCGGAACCTCCCAAGCCGGATTTGTGGTTACTCAGTACCTCAGGTGGTTGTGATCAGTTCAGAGACCGGAATCCAGTGCAGTTGATGTTCAGATGACTTGGAGGATGGCACAGTGTATTGCATTCATGCATCCGCATCATTCACACTTTGCATTTATCCGCATCTAACTCATGTTTATTCATATGCAGGGGACATTCTTGATTGAGATCCTGGTTGAGAGACTTCTTTGTTCCATATATGAGGACCGACTTGAAAGCGGATGTTGTATATAATTTCTTTGATCCAGAGATTCATGGTTTGAAAGATATGATAGCATTGATTACGCCTGACCATATGGGGTTGTTCCGTGAGGCTTATGGTGGTATTCTAAGGATGGTTTTCAGGCTTACAGATGGGGATAGGGACACCATGCATACTCTTCTTCAGTTTTATGATCCTAGTTTGAGATGCTTTGTCTTCCCGAATTATTTGTTGGGACCTTTGATGGAGGACTATGCCGACATTCTGGGTATTCAAATCAGAAACCAGGCTCCTTTCTTTGCCACTAAGGAAGAACCTGATGTTGGGGAGATCTCTCGTGCTCTTTATTTGAGCCCCGAAGTGACTAAAGGGAGGTTTGAAGGAGAAGGGAAAGTTGCCCGGTTTTCATCTGAGTTTCTTGGAAGCTAAGGCCAAGGAGTATGCTGTTTTGGGTGATTGGAAGGCTGTCTGTGCTCTGCTTGCTATGAGCATTTATGGAATCATCCTGTTCCCTAATCAGAAGAACTTTGTGGACATTAATGCCATCCGGGTGTTTGTGCAGAGGAATCCTATTCCTACTTTGGTTGGGGATGTCTATTACTCGGTCCATAATCGGAACGAGAAGCGGCGTGGGGGATTGATTAGGTGTTGTGCTCAGCTGTTATACAAGTGGTTCATGGGATACTTGCCTTCCAGAGGTGCCTTTGTTCTTCTTGACCATACTGTCAGTTAGGCAACCGAGTTGATGGGTTTGCGAGCCAAGGACATAGCTTGGACTCACATTGATGAGGCTGGACGAGACTTTATTTACAGTTGCGGGAGTTTTCACAATGTGCCTCTTATAGGAGTTCAAGGTTGCATTAATTACAACCCGGTGCTTCTTAGGAGGCAAATGGGGTTTGCTATGGATGTTCCTCCTCTCGAGTGTGAAATTCAGGACTCTTGTTACTTCCCGATTGAGGGTAACCGGTCATCGTTGGAGATAGTGTCTGAGGCGTGGCGTAATATTCAAAGGAAAGGCAGGATTCCTTTTGGTAGAGCTAATAACAGGTCTTTTCCTCCGTTTGATGATTGGCTCAGAAAGAGGATTGAGCTCACTCGTCTACCATTTCCTGTGGGTGATCCTTGGTATCAGTTGATTGAGGGGCCACGTTCTTCTGTCAGTATGGAAGAGTTCCTTGAGATGAAGAGGGAGAGAGATCAGCTGCGAGCAGAGAAGACTGAGTTGGAGATGAGTGTTGCTAGGAGTCAAAGGGCTAATCAGGAAGTCAGAGGGAAAATAGAAGACCAGGCTAAGAGACATGCTCTGGAGGCGAAGCGCTTTGAGATAGATACCGCCTATTATCGCAAGATCAGCCAGGCGTTAGAGTCATCTACGAAGGAGCATGACATTACCAAGGAGAAGTTGGCTAGAGCTTTGAAGGTCATTGAAGATGAGAAGAGAAGGCAAATCCTTGTGAAGACTCAGAGAGAGGCTAGAGCCAAAGTCCTTACCGCCGAATGGGAAGCAAAGCTGAAGGTTAAGGGAGAAGAGCAAGTGAAGATTGTAGCTGAGAGAGATCATTACCTTGCTGAGAGGGACCATTATTTCCGACAGATGAAGATTCATCAGAAAGAGTTGGGGAGGCTTCAGCAGGAGAACACTGAGCACAGGTTCGCCGTGAAGTTTACCAAGATGGTTAATGATGCAGAGCCTTCTGTGGGAACTTCTTCAGTATAGATTTTTATCGCAGTTATTATCATGTGTTGGATTATCGTCAGGCATGTTGGCGGAATTCACATGCTTGTATTTTCTTTCTGATTCTGGAGAATTGTAACTTGATTTGTATCAAGCCTGATGTATGACTCTTGCACGTGTTGTGCACTTTTGATATACAGTGGTTATTATCATTCAGTGATTGATCTTCAAGCTTTATTTGCTTTTCTGTGCACACTCACATAACACACACATGGTCGGGTGATATCTTTGCTAAATCATAACTCTCTGAGCTGTATGGTGAAACCAGATGATTGACGTCAGAATGTTGCTGTCAAATTATTATTTGTCTCGATGAAACCAGGATCGAAAGACAGAGTGTTCCTCATATGGATAGACATTACGTTCATTGCATGAATCATAATAACTTGTCTTCTATTTTGCAGGTGTCAGTTTCTAACGTGTTTGATTGTTACAGGAATCATTGCTCGCGCACGTAGAATCATTCCTTTGCACGTAGCACGTCCGCACAGATACCCTACCAGGCGCAACAAATCCAAATTGATGGATACATCCAACGCAGATATTCTTGAGCTGAAAGAGAAGATGGGAGAGTTGATCAATGTTATGCAAGGGTTCGCCTTGGGGCAGAAGGCATTGGTTGAGAAAGTGGAGAAGCTTGAGCGGGCTTCTGCTGCCAACAGTGGTAATAATCTTAAGGGGGTCTCCAACAACGGTCTCGGTGGTTCTAGGGATGGTGGTGATCCCAGAAGGAAGACGACTACTGCTGGTGTGGTAATCAACAACGGTGGTGGGTTTGGTTTTGCTGCAGGCGGTGTGCCAGGTCCTGTAGTCAATAATCTGAAGGATAATCAGTTTCCTCCTTTCTTTGGGGCTGAGGAGGATAGAGAAGAAGATCAGTTCTCGGTACTGAATGAGCAGTTTGGCCAGTATGGTGTTCAACCGCCAAACAAGGAGATTCAGGCACTGGCAGAGAAGATCAGGGCTTTGGAAAGCTATGCTACTTCGGGGGTTGTCAACATGTTAAACATGGGGCTGGTTGAGGGGATTGTGATCCCACAAAAGTTTAAAGTGCCTGCGTTTGATAAATATAATGGGAGTTCTTGCCTGGAAACTCATCTCCAGGCATTCGTCCGAAAGATATCTACCTATACAATGGACCAGAAGCTCTGGATGTACTTCTTCCAGGATAGCTTGTCTGGGGGATCTCTTGAGTCGTATACTAAGTTGAGATCATCAGACATTAAGAGCTGGCAGGATCTTGGAGATGCGTTCTTTAAACAGTACCAATTCAATGCTGACATGGCTCCTAGCCGTACCCAGCTGCAGGGTATGTCTCAGAAGCCAAATGAAGGGTTTAAAGAATACACACAGAGATGGAGGGAGTTGGCTGCCAGAGTTCAACCTCCGTTGGTAGATCGGGAGATGTCTGATCTGTTCATGGGTACTCTTCAGGGGACCTTTGCTGAAAGAATGGTGGGATGCCCGGTTACCAACTTTGCAGACATAGTGGTGGCAGGGGAGAGAATTGAAAGCTGGCTGAAGATGGGGAAGATATAGGGGAGTGCTTCGTCTTCTGGGTCGAAGAAGCCATTCGGTAACGGTCAGCGGAAGAAGGAGGGTGATACGAGTGTTATGTATGCCCAGAGGGGACACGGTAGGGATCGTTACTACCAGCACACTGCTGCGGTGACAATTCCTGCTGATAATTCACCTGCACAACAACAACAACTGCAACAGCAAAGACAACCATTTCAACAGCGATCACAGCGGGCCGGGTATCAGGTGAGAGGACGAATGACTGATCGTCAGTTTGATAGGCCGCCTGTGACATATTCTTTCCTGTTGAAGAAGTTGAAAGATCTGGGTTTGGTTTAGTTGAGGACATTGGCTCCGTTGAGACCTGATCAGAGGCCTGCCAATTATGATGAGAACGCCAAGTGTGAATTTCACTCTGGTGCCCCCGGGCACAATATTGAAGGATGCCAAGCTTTTAAGCATGTCGTCCAAGACTTGGTGGATTCTAAAGCTATCAATTTTGCTCCATCTCCAAATGTTAATGCTAATCCCATGCCGGCGCATGGTCAGATGGGGGTGAATGCAATTTCTGAGGACAGGAGGATAATTGGGCTGATGAATGTAGATCAGTTGAGGACTCCATTGGCTGAGGTCAAGAGACAACTGTTGAAGAATGGGGTCTTTCCGGGTTGTGATGATTGTTATGCTGCGTGCACCGTTGCTACCGATGGGTGTGTTTTACTGAGGGAGGTTGTCCAGAGGATGATGGATGAGGGAAGCCTCAGGTTTGGGAAAGCTGGTTTGGAAAAGGAGGATGTCTCCACCATAACCATTTATTTTGATCCGATTGACTTGTCAGCACTGGCATATGCAGCTCCAGTTACCATCACGGTACCTGGGCCAATTGCTTATGACAATGATGATGCGGTGCCGTGGCACTATGGTGGGGAGGTTTATTGTAATGGAGAGAAGCAGGAAGATCAGGCTGCAGGTGAAACCACCGTTTCAAAGGTGGATAATGCCGGACCCAGTGGTTTCACTCGCAGTGGAAGGTTGTTTGCACCGGACACGTTGAGGAGTGGGGAGGGAGAAAAAGAAAAGAAAGATAAGGCCGAGGCTTTAGCCAGGGCAAGAGGGAAGCAGGTGGTGAGCGAGGGTACTCCTGTAGCGACACCGGCGCCTGGTGGGTAGGAGAAAGAACTTGATGATGAGGCTGAAGAATTTCTGAGGATCATCAAGAAGTCAGAGTATAAGCTTGTTGACCACTTGCAGCAGACTCCGTCTAAGATCTCGATCCTGTCATTGTTGTTAAGCTCCGAGGGGCATAGAGAGGCTTTGTTGAAAATATTGAAAAGAGCCTATGTCCCGCAGGAGATAACGATCAATCAGCTTGAGACAGTGGTGTCTAATGTTAACTCCAGTCATGGGTTGGGTTTCACTGATTTGGATCTTACGGTGGACGGGCGTAACCACAATAGGGCATTATACATTGCGATGGAGTGTAAAGGAGCAGTGCTCTCGCACATGTTGGTGGATACTGGCTCATCGCTCAATGTGTTACCGAAGAAGGCCCTGGCAAAGCTGGATTGTGAAGGGGTAGTGCTGAGGCCCACTGACCTGGTTGTTAGAGCCTTTGATGGTTCGAAAAGGGCTGTGTTTGGGGAAGTGGAGCTCCATGTGAAGATCGGGCCCGAGGTGTTTAAGTCTGTGTTTTACGTCATGGATATTCAGCCGGCATACAATTGCCTGTTGGGTCGACCATGGATACACGCTGCAGGGGCAGTGACTTCGACTTTGCACCAGAAATTGAAGTATATCTGGGACGGGCAGGTCGTAACAGTCTGCGAAGAGGAGGACATCTTTGTCAGCCACCTGTCATCGTTCAAGTATGTTGAAATGGACGATGAGATATTTGAGACACCGAGTCAAGCATTCGAAACCGTCAAGGTGGAGAATGCCAGTTTTGCTAAAGAAGAGAAGAAGCCGTCCATTTCTTCGTATAAGCAGGCCGCCGAGGTGGTGAAGAGCGGAGAAGCCCCAGGTTGGGGAAGGATGATGGACATCGCCGCCAAGAAAGACAGGTTTGGGGTTGGTTATCAGCCGGGCCGAGGCTCGTCTGGACGGAACAGAGGACATCGTCAACCGTTCACGTTCACCAGTGCTGGAATGTTGGACCCAGATCACATCTGTGCGATGGGTGAAGAGGTCGACAGTGACTGCGAGCTCGACTCGTGGATAAAACCGTGCGTACCAGGAATGGAGATCCAGAACTGGAAGGACAAAAAGATCATCACTGTCACTCTATGTGAAGAGTAATATTTCTATTTTTCAATTCCGTCTGCATGAAAACCATACGTTTTGCCCGAAACGTAATGGTTCATTGTAAGGGCCACCTCATGTGTTTCATTTTGCAATGTTTGCATCATCAATAAAAGGATGTTTTTCGCATTAAAAGCGGTGTTCCCTGTTTTTCATTTTTTTTTGCAGTTGAAAATAAATAAAAATGGCAATGTTTGTTTTCATTTTCCTTTTAATTTGCTTCATTCTGGCTCTAAAGCAATGCATGAATCAACATTCATGCAGATGCGATCATTCTCCGGATCTCATTGATAACAATCCTGTTACACCCTCATATGACTTCGACAATCCGATCTATCATACCGAAGAAGAAGGCAAAGAAGATTGTGAACTGCCGGAGGAATTAGCCAGGTTGTTGAAACAAGAGGAGAAGGTGATTCAACCGCACGAGGAGCAAGTCGAGGTTGTGAACCTGGGTACCGAGGAGGTCAGGAAAGAAGTGAAAGTCGGGGCCGCTTTGGAGGTGAATGTCAAAAGCAGAATGGTAGCCTTGTTGAAAGAATATGTTGATATCTTCGCCTGGTCTTATCAAGATATGCCAGGGTTGGATACCGATATTGTTGTGCACAGGTTGCCATTGAGAGTAGATTGTCCTCCAGTGAAGCAGAGGTTGCGCAGAACTCGACCTGAGATGGCCATGAAAATCAAAGAGGAGGTACAGAAGCAGTTGGATGCTGGTTTCCTAGCTGTCACTAATTATCCGCCTTGGGTCGCGAATATTGTGCCGGTCCCGAAGAAAGATGGAAAGGTGAGAATGTGTGTGGACTACCGGGATTTGAATAGAGCTAGCCCGAAGGATGATTTCCCATTACCTCACATCGATGTGTTGGTAGATAATACGGCTCAATTCTCTGTGTTTTCTTTCATGGATGGCTTTTCTGGCTATAATCAAATCAAAATGTCGCCAGATGATATGGAGAAAACAACGTTCATCACACCGTGGGGCACTTTTTACTATAAGGTGATGCCATTCTGTCTCAAGAACGCCGGTGCCACGTATCAGAGAGCTATGGTGACTTTGTTTCATGATATGATTCATCATGAGATTGAATGCTATGTTGATGACATGATAGCAAAGTCCCAAACGGAAGAGGGGCATCTGGTAGATCTGGCCAAGCTGTTTGATCGGTTGAGACAGTTCAGACTGAGGTTGAATCCGAATAAGTGCACTTTCGGAGTGCGGTCCGGTAAGTTGCTGGGGTTTATTGTGAGCGAAAGAGGAATCGAGGTTGATCCTGCTAAAGTAAAAGCAATACGAGAAATGCCTGAACCGAGAACAGAGAAGGAGGTTCGTGGTTTCTTAGGTAGATTGAACTACATTTCACGGTTCATATCTCATCTAACAGCCACATGTGAACCCATATTCAAATTGTTGAGAAAAGATCAGACGGTCAGGTGGAATAATGATTGCCAAGCGGCATTTGAAAAGATAAAAGAATATTTGCAGGAGCCTCCGATTCTGATGCCTCCTGTGGAGGGACGACCGTTAATTCTGTACTTGACGGTCCTCGAGGGGTCTATGGGGTGTGTACTGGGGCAGCATGACGAGTCTGGTCGAAAAGAGCATGCAATTTACTACCTTAGCAAAAAGTTTACCGACTGTGAAACAAGATATTCACTGCTTGAGAAAACTTGTTGCGCTTTGGTATGGGTTGCTCACCGACTGAGACAGTATATGCTGGTTCATACCACTTTGTTGATTTCCAAGATGGATCAGATCAAGTATATATTTGAGAAGCCAGCATTGACCGGATGGGTTGCGAGGTGGCAAATGATTTTGACTGAATACGATATACAATACACCTCTCAGAAGGCGATCAAGGGGAGTGTATTGTCTGATTACCTCGCCCAGCAACCCATTGAGGATTATCAACCGATGAAGTTTGAGTTCCCTGATGAGGACGTCATGTCTCTCAAATCGAAAGATTGTGAGGAACCAATCCCGGAGGAGGGGCCTGACCCTGAGTCCGAATGGATTCTGATGTTTGATGGGGCCGTTAACGTGAATGGTAGCGGAGTTGGTGCTGTTTTGGTTACGCCGAAAGGATCCCACATTCCTTTTGCTGCCCGGCTAACGTTTGAATGCACCAACAATGTGGCTGAATATGAAGCTTGTATATTGGGTATCGAAGAGGCGATTGATTTGCGGATCAAGAACCTTGTCATATATGGAGATTCAACTTTGGTTGTGAATCATGTTAACGGGAAATGGTATACGCACCAATCTCATTTAATTCCATACCGGGACTATACGAGGAGATTGTTGACGTTTTTCACCAAGGTGGAATTACATCATGTGCTGAGAGAAGAGAATCCTCTGGCAGATGCTTTGGCTACTCTGGCTGCCTTGATTAAGGTGCAGTGGTGGAATCAGTTCCCCAGTGTTGAGGTGGGACGTCTGGATAGACCGACTTATGTGTTTGCTGTTGAAACAGCGCCTGATGATGGAAAGCCGTGGTATTTTGATATCAAGCGCTATCTGGAAACCCAAGAGTATCCTGAGGGAGCATCGAAGAAGGACCGAAAGACTCTGAGGAGGTTGGCCATGGTGTTCTATCTGAACAAGGATGGGGTTTTGTACAAAAGGAATTTTGATTGGGTGTTGCTTAGGTGTGTCGATGACGAAGAAGCAAACCAATTGATGAAAGAGGTGCACGAGGGTTCGTTTGGTACCCATGCCAGTGGGAATGCAATGGTGAAAAAGTTGTTACGAGCTGGATATTACTGGATGACAATGGAGGCCCAATGTTTCAACTTCGTGCGGAGATGTCATAAATGCCAGATTTATGCTGATAAGGTGCACGTGCCTCCAAACCCGTTGAGCTTGATGTCATCTCCGTGGCCGTTTGCTATGTGGGGCATCGATATGATCGGGAAGATTGAGCCTACGGCTTCGAATGGGCACCAATTCATATTAGTGGCTATCGACTACTTCACCAAGTGGGTCGAAACATCCTCTTATGCAAACGTAACGAAGCAGGTCGTTGCCAGGTTCCTGAAGAGAGACATCATTTGCAGATATGGGGTTCCCGAGAGAATCATTACTGATAATGGTTCTAATCTCAATAATAAGATGATGGCAGAACTGTGCCGGGAATTCAAAATTGAGCATCACAATTCTTCTCCTTATCGTCCGAAGATGAATGGGGCGGTCGAGGCGGCTAATAAGAATATTAAGAAGATTGTGCAGAAGATGTTGGTGACCTATAAGGATTGGCACGAGATGTTGTCGTTTGCATTGCATGGGTATCGAACCTCGGTGTGTACATCTACCGGGGCAACGCCTTTTTCGCTCGTGTATGGGATGGAAGCCGTGCTACCAGTTGAGGTCCAGATTCCTTCTTTGAGAGTCTTGATGGACGTGAAATTGCAAGAGGCTGAATGGGTAAGGACTCGGTACGAAGAGTTGAGTCTGATTGAGGAAAAAAGGTTGGCGGCCATTTGTCATGGGCAGTTGTACCAGCAGCGAATGAAGCGTGCTTTTGACCGAAAGGTACGACCTCGTGTGTACCACGTAGGAGATATGGTGTTGAAAAGGATCCTTCCTCCTCAGAACGATCGTCGGGGCAAGTGGACACCCAATTATGAAGGTCCATTCGTGGTCAAGAAGGTTTTCTCTGGCGGAGCCTTGTTGTTGACGACCATGGATGGCGAGGATTTTCCATCCTCTGTGAATGCGGACGCAGTTAAAAAATACTTCATATAAGAGACCCGCTGGACGAAAAGAATAAAATAGTCCAGGCAAAAATGGGCATCCCGACGAACCAGAAAAAATGAAAAAAGGTTCGGGCAAAAATTAGGGATAAAAAGAAAAAACTATACACCCGGCAAGTCGAAAACCCCACAAGAGCGGCTTGGGCAAAAAAGGGTATCCCGGTGGACTGAAAACCCGAAAGGGAGGTCCAGACAAAAGAGGGAATGAAACGAACAACTGCGTCTAGCATGATCGCTGGTACTTTGGTTAAGACACCTGGATAATCCCCAGAAGGGATCGATCGGAAGCGTCTTGTTCAGAAGGCAGAAAGTGCGGAGAGTCTTGAGGACATGTGGGGTGTAACCGAGTTAGAACTCGATGAGATCACGGTTTCACATTGCCATTAGGATAGATTTTCCTTTTGTGCGCAATTACCTCTTTTCAGGAATTGCTTCCTGTGTATTGCTCAGTTAAGAGCCACCTTTTCATTCAATAAAATGCATATTCAGTCAAATAATTTTGTTTTTGTTTTCATTACCGCTTTGATTGCAAAAACATCCGTTCATTTTGATAAGAATCTTTGCATTTTGAGACATGGAGATCCCTTCCAATGCATGTTTATAAGATTGAAAGTCTGAAATCTTATTCGGAAGGTTGAGTGACCTAGGTGTTGAAATTTTGGCACGCCTGGGGCACGTTTTTATCTAACGATCTCTCTTGCAGGTGCTGTTAGATATTTTCACTCACTTGCAGGTTGTGATGTGAAGCCTTTTGACAAAAGATCCCCGTGGAGTCTGTCGCATCCGCGAAAAAACAACCGGCGGGCTAAAACAAAAACAACACAGAGCCGCCACTGCGCGTTATTTATCCCAAGATAGGGAAAGGAAACGCTCAGAGAAACCTGGAAAAAGCATGGTCTCGCGACCAAAGAGAAAGGGTAAGGGAGTCGGTTACGCAAGGGGAAGGTATTAGCACCCCTCACGTCCGTCGTACTCGACGGGATCCACGCTCTAAGAAAAGAAAAGGTTGCTAAAACACCACACACACACACGCACCGAAGACAACACAGGTGGGGTTAAGAGGAAGGAGCTCGATAGGACATCGCATCATATGCCTACGTATCTCGTCTGGAACGAGAATCAGAGCTGCCGTAGTTCGGCTCACGCACGCCAAACAAGCAAACACAAACACAGGCAAACATGGAGCCTGAATGCCAATCACTGGACTTACATCAGCATCCGAACCAAAACACACACAAAAGGGCAAACGTGGAGCCTGAAAGCCAATCACTGGACTTACATCAGCATCCGAACCAAAACACACGCACACTGGAACCCGAATGCCACTCGATGGACTTACATCAGCTTCCAAGCACACAACAACCAAACAAGTTGATAGGGAGTCGGGAACTCGAGCCTATAACCGTCAAGCACACACACAAAAAGAAAAAAAAGTGCCCGGAGAGGTCTCGCACGACCTCCTGCCTACATACCTCGTCTGGAACAAGGATCAGGGCGATGTAGTTCCCCTGAAAGGGAAAGAAATTCCAGCCAGAAACCAAGGGAGACACACTACCAGGGAGCTGGACTCGAGCCTAGTGTTATCATGCATCATTGCCCTATGTTGTGGTTTCTACCTACTTGCACAACAGCAAGCTAATCCTATCCAGGAAGAAAGCAAGCATACAAGCATACAAGCAAAACAAGCATCTCAAGCAAATATTCACAAAGCACACACTATATCCAGTCAAGTGAGGCTCAAACAATGGGTTTGACTGCCTAGGCAAGTCATCTGTACAGGGGTAGTGTTAGCTCTTAACCTTGCCATTGAGAGGCTAAGGTGAAGCTGATGAGAGGTGAGTGAAGATCAGACTTCACAGCTCTTATCCCTGATCAGGGAGAGCTTCAGACAAAGGAGCGTGGGTCCAGAATGGAGGGACCCTTCTACGCTCAAAGACTCTGACACAACTGTACAAAGTACGAGATCTTGGGTTTGTGTCCCAATGCGTCAACACAGTGGTGTGAGCAAAGGGACGACGCAACAGAATAGTGGGGGATAGATTGCATATCCCTTGGGTTCCGCCAATTGCCTCATAGAGGTCTTTACCTGCTTGGCACAACAGTAAACAATCACAATCATCGCCTCTTAAGGAGGACTTCAGACAGTTGCCTGGCCAAGTAACAGGCCAGGTCTTCCAGACTACATGAAGACAAGAGAGTCTACCTCAACTGGTTTAAAAAACCAAGCAGCAGCAAGCAAGTTCTTAAGGAACTGTAAGCGACTAAATGTACCTGAAATCAATCAAGTATCATCAGTACTCAGACAAACCAACAGTAAACAGCAAAAGTCAATCTATACAGACAACACAAGTTAATGCATATAAGTGCAAGCCATGAGCTCAAGCTCAAGCATCAAACCTACAACACAAAATCAATGTTAGTTCACAACATCAAACAAAACTCCATTTAATCAACTTGCACTTTTTCCCTTAAGCCTTTTGCACTTTTAATCCTGAAAATCCAAGCCAAATGTGAGAAACTAGACCACTAGGCCAAGCCTAGGGTCCAAAGGGGATAAAAAAATCAAAACAGCAAGTGCAAACCAACCAAAATCACATTCAAACAAATTAAAAGCAAATGCCATTGGTCCCATGCTCATATCAATCACCATTATCATTTCATGCACAATTTAACATCAATAATGCAATTTGCAACTTCAAAAGACCAAACAGAACTATCTCACTCAAAAGCATACCAAATCAATTCAATTAATTCCACAAAAATTCACACCTAAACAGGACTCATTCAATGTATAGCATGTCAATTTTCAGCTCAATTGGACAAAAGAAAGTAGGTCAATAAAAATCAAGAAGTCCAGACACAATTATACAAACCAATTCAAGGCATCCAAACAAGCATCATCTTCAATAAATCATAAAACAGTGACAACATATTAGAAATGAATGGGATCAAAACCATGATGTCCTATAATGTGTCTAGAATGCTCATATCAAATTTCATCTTCATCCAATACCATATGAGAATTTCACAAACAAAATGCAAACATGTGCCACACAAGGTTACCAAATGAGCACACAGAGAAGAAAATTATCAATCAATTAGAAAATGCAACCAAAAATTCCAGCAAAAATCACATGTTATCTTGACATATCAATGATCATTCATGCAAAAAATTGGAGCAATCAAACATTTCTAGGCCATGCAAATAAAATCATGAAGTTGACCTAGCTTAGTGTGACACAAATTGTCACACTCAACTTGCACACATCATATCTACCAAACCAGAGATCCAAAATTCACAAACTATACATCAAAATAACCAGCAAGGAGTCAAGAATTAGCATGTGAAATTTCATTCAATTTGGATAATGTATGAGTATTTCATGAAGGATATGGTGAAACATATACAAAATGCACACAAGTCAAAGATCAATAGGCAAAGTCAAAAATCCACCAAGCACAACTTGAGTTGTCATACCTATAAAAAACTAGAGAAAATTATGAATCTAACAAAAAAACTCCCACTGAATTTGGACTTAAAATGGATTTTATATGATTTTTTTGAAGTTGATTAAAAAATGAGATGTTTATTTAACCTAATTAAAATGAATTAAGATGAACTAATGGCAATTTCGTAATTACTACACAAACAGGCCAAAACTCTGCGTTTAAATAAAGATGCTGGCAACGCGTGATTGGTCCTTCTAAGCGGGAAACACACTTTTGAACGGCCAGGCGCACAACTAAGATCAAACACGCTAACTTTTTCCAGAAAATAGAACCTCCATCGTGTTCATCATTGCTCAACATCATCAAGAACAGACTTCCACGAAAACGCACAAACTACACATGGTTCTCTTCATCTTTCAATGAGGATCACTAATCTCACAATAATTTCATCTAACATTCAACATAGTAACAGATACGCTCAAGAGAAGTTTTGCATCTAAATGTTCAGATCCATATTTCTCCTTCGATACTTAACGAAAATCTATGATCTAAGTTGCATTATAACCTACGTTGTGAGATCTACAAGACGCATATAACAATTCAAGCAATGGTGAAATTCGAATTTGCACCTTATGAAGATTGCAGTGCTCGATTTTGATGTTTCTGCGCGCCAATTGCCAAAATAGATGGAGTTCCTTGATGTGGAAGTTGAATGGAGAAGGATCCTCAGCTCAATGATGCTCCAGCTATGAGATTCATCAATTTGCCATTGTTGAGCCTATGCATGACAGTTGGAATTCTTGATGCTATTGCCACGAGCTTGCCAAAACAGATGGAGATCAAGGCTTGTGAAGAACGAATCAAAAAGAATTATGCCATTTGATGAAGAATTGGTGGAGAATTCTTGAAAAAAAACTTGATGAAATTTGAGAAAAAATGCACTTTTGGAGGGAAAGTTTGTTATGAATCTTGGGAATTGTGATTATGATTTGCAATTCAGTTATGATTAGCATCTTATACTTCACCTTAATCACTCTCTTAATCACCAATTAACAAAAATGAGTTTAATTAGTGTAATGTGAAACTTAAGTGCAAGTCCAAAAATGCCCTTGCCAAATATTACACCATGACAGCTCATGACTGCTCAAACATCTTCTAAATGTCATTTGGAGTGTGTTGCAAAAATCCTCATTCCAAAATTCCATGTATTTCTCAACTTGGACCATTTTGCCCTTGGATTTTAATTGTACACTTGAAAATTGACCTTTTGCATTGACCATTTTTGATGAATTTTGATTATGCACCATGAAAGTACATGTGAAATGGAGTTTGCTCATAAAAATATCATCCATTTTGGACACTCCATGTGAAAGTTATGCCACTTTGATTATAGGTATTTTTGGAAATTGAATGGACCATAACTTGTCAACCATACATGGGAATTTCAAGTTCTTGGACTTTTTGGAAAGGTGAGACCAAGATCTACAACTTTCATGTTGAACAAATTTTCATTTGAAGCTTTTTTGGACACGTAATTTTGTGGTGAAAAACTTTCCATTTTTGGAAACCTCCATTACAAGTCACTTTCTATTTTTGGCAATTTTTGTCCTGACTTTATTTTCTTCATTCTTGAGCTTTGACATGTCAAATGAAGCTTGTTTCAACATGAATGAAGTGTATCCAACTCTCTCCCACCTCTAAATCCATAAAATCAAGCACAGTTGACCACAGTTGACTTTTTCAACTAATAGATGAATTTGCCAATGCACTGATCAATCTGAGCCCCAATCTTCTGGTGAAATGGCTCAAAGATGAAACCCTAGCCTCAATAAGCTCAATATAATCATGAAATGATCCTCATATCCATTATAGACCCCATCTCCTAGCCATGCCCTGACTGGCCCAATGCAACTGATTAGGGTTGACCAGTGGTCAAAACCCTAATCTCAAGGAATGTGCTCCAACACTTGATGATGACAAACCATGATGATGATGATGAATCATTTCAATCAAGATAAAGACCAATCTCCTTGAGAACCACAAAACCCTAATTTGGACCTCCACATCCTTAGATGATTAATGACCAGTCCAATGAAACCCTAGCTTGCACATAACCTCTTCATCTCCTAATCAAGACTTGAGAGGATGACTTGCACAATGTAACCACATGATATGCAATATGCAATGCCTAATGACCTAAAAATGATATGTAATATGTTAAGCTAGTCCCAAGAGAGGAGGGCAAATTTTGAGGTGTTACAGCTGCCCCTATTCAATCCACTGTGAACCTGTCGATATGAACAGCCTCGGCTTTCAGATGATCAGGATGAAGAGTGATTGAATACCAAGAAAAGACGAACAATTTGCACTCTGATGGGCAAATAATTAACAACGCCTGTCAGAATCGGCGAAGAACACAATCTTGAAACAAAAATCCGTCCGGAACGGAGAAAGTCGGCCTGATCACCGAAACAACAACGTCGACCTGGATACCAAAATAAATGGTAACGCAGGGATAACCACGGCCTGAACACCACATATCCGCTGGGGATTATTATTTTTTTGCTTTTTCTTGAACCCCGAAAATTTTCTGATGATTTCTCCCTTTTTTATTTTCTTGAACCCCGAAATTTTCTTTTTCGCGCAAATGATCCCAGATCACCGCATTTGAACCCCGTTCTCCTGTTTCCTTGTGATAATTCCGCTGACAACGTCGGAAATAACACTAATCACCACTCTGAGGGCGACATATCAGAGGGTACACCTTCCACCAAACACTGACTGATGACTGGGAAGAAACTCGACGTTTACGTGACATCGAACGATGATGTTTACTGACACCAAAGAAAACTCGACCAGACACTTACTGATGACTGGGAGAAAACTCGACGTTTACTGGACATCGAACGATGATGTTTACAGGCATCAAACAATGATGTTGACAGGACATCGAACACCGATGTTGACAGGCATCGAACAATGATGTTGACAGGCATCAAACAATGATGTTGACAGGACATCGAACAATGATGTTGACAGGCATCGAACAATGATGTTGACAGGCATCGAACAATGATGTTGACAGGACATCGAACAATGATGTTTACAGGCATCAAACAATGATGTTTACAGGCATCAAACAATGATGTTTACAGGCATCAAATGATGATGTTTACAGGACATCAAACAATGATGTTGACAGGACATCGAACAATGATGTTGACAGGACATCGAACAATGATGTTGACAGGCATCAAACAATGATGTTGACAGGACATCGAACAATGATGTTGACAGGACATCGAACAATGATGTTGACAGGACATCGAACAATGATGTTGACAGGACATCGAACAATGATGTTGACAGGACATCGAACAATGATGTTGACAGGACATCGAACAATGATCGACCAGACACTTACTGATGACCGGGAAATAACTCGACGTTTACTGGACATCGAACAATGATCGACCAGACACTTACTGATGACCGGGAAATAACTCGACGTTTACTGGACATCGAACAATGATGTTTACTGACACCAAAGAAAACTCGACCAGACACTTACTGATGACTGGGAGATACTGTTGCTCCAAAATCCCGATGCTGAACTCCTCGGAGTATCGCCTTCCAACTTCTGTCGAAACCAAACCCCAAGCGGTAACCACGGCTCGAGTCGCGCTGATCGCGTAACATTTCCATCTTCGTCTGACGGAAAAGTGTCCTCCAGTATTGCACTACTGGGGAATATTGCTGATCTGACATCATGATGCTAAACCCATCAGAGTAACATCTTCCTTCCAAATTCGGGCGAAACCACCTCTCAAATGGTATCCACGGCTTGAGACTAGCCTATGCTTGCAATGATGCATGACTTTTTCTGCGTAATGCTCCATAATTATGGAAATGCTACGCGATTTATTTTTTCTTTTATGCAATATGCTATGCTTATTCTACATGATGAATGCATAAAAAGTATCCCCCTCAAGGGACTCCTCTGGGGAGCACAAGACACTCTGCCGAAAGGAACTCGACAATACTCCGATCACCACCCTGCTGGGGAATAGCACTGCTGCTGCTAGGAAAAGGTAAACCTTGCTGGGGAAGAACCTCCTTTGCACCCAATCCGCTCAGGAAACTGCTGGGGATAAGAACCACCAACGCTCTGTGGGGATACAACAGTCTCTGACTTGCTGGAGATATAAATCCCGACTCTGCTTTGAGAACCCTCACAGATACCTGGCAACTTCACTGGGGAAATGCTCACAAATAGCTCCACTGGGAAACAGCAACCTCCAGACCTGGCGACTGGGGAAGCATCAATCTGACACCCGCCGGGGATAACCATCCTGACCCTGCTAGGGGAAACGAATGCTACTCCGCTGGGGAGGACCCATGCAATCCATAGGTAGAATCAACCCAGCTGGGGATGCAGATATCAGTCTGCTACAGAAACTCATCCAATCCGCTGGTAGGATGAACACTGCTGGAGATATATTTCATTGAAACCCGCTCCACTCGGGGAATAGCAACCTTCAGGCCTGGCTGCTGAGGAAACACCGTTTCTGACACCTGCCAGGGATAACCATCTCGACTCGGCTAAGGGATCCATAGACCTTGGATCTGCTAGGGAGTTGGTCCTCTACTTCTGCTTGGGGACCTCGCTGGGGAAATGAGAAAGGTTGGTACAGAACACCCATCGACTTGTCGAACCATGGTATCCACCTCCCAATCACGTATCAGTTTTCCACTTTTGAGAATTCCCAGACTCGTCTGGACCTTTTCTGCTCCATCATCTTGTATTCCCAATCGCTCCGCGCTCGACGGAAAGCGTACTCCTGGGATTATACAGACTTTTCAATCTTCCGACTTTGAAGAGTCTTCTTGATTAATTCCAAAAGTCGTCGCACGTCTCAACGTCTCTCCGTCATCCCTTCACATTCATTCGTCCCTGACTGGACCCCGCGGGAAATTTCTACAGACTTTCCAATCTTCCGATTTTGAAGAGTCTTCCTGATTAAAATCAAGGATCGTCGTACGTCTCGACGTCTTCTCGTCATCCCTTCATATTCTTTCACCCCTCGTCCCTGATTGGACTCCATAGGGATTTCCTTCTGTCAAAGCTTCCACATCACAACCTGCAAGTGAGTGAAAATATCCAACAGTTCCTGCAAAACAGATCGTTAGATAAAACCGTGCCCCAGGCGTGTCAAGATTTCCACACTTGGGTCACTCAACCTTCCGAATAAGATTTCAAACTTTCAATCTTATAAACATGCATTGGAAGGGACCTGTATGTCTTAAAATGCAAGATTCTTTATCAAAATAATCGGATGTTTTTGCAATCAAAGCGGTAATGAAAAACAAAAACAAAATTATTTGACTGAATATGCATTTTATTGATTGAAAATTGTGTGGCTCAAATTGAGCAATACAAAGGAAGCAATTCCTGAAAAGAGGTAATTGCGCACAAAAGGAAAAAATCTATCCTAATGGCAATGTGAAACCCGTGATCTCATCGAGTTCCAACTCGGTTACACCCCATATGCCCTCAGACTCTCCATGCTTTTCGCCTTCTGAACAAGACGATTCTGATTGATCCCTACCGGGCATTATCCATGATGCTTTAACCAAAGCGCAAACGATCATGCTGGACGCAGTTGTTCGTTTCAATCCCTCTTTTGCCTGGACCGCCCTTTCGGGTTTTCAGTCCACCGGGATACCCTTTTTTGCCCAAGTCACCTTTTCAGGTTTTCGACTTGCCGGGTGTACATTTTTTCTTTTTATCCCTAACTTTTGCCCGAACCTTTCTTTCTGTTTTTGGTTCGCCGGGATGCCCATTTTTGCCTGGACTATTTTATTCTTTTCGTCCAGCGGGTCTTTTTACACGAAGTATTTTTTAACTGCGTCCGCATTCACAGGGGATGGAAAATCTTCGCCATCCATGGTCGTTAGCAGCAAGGCTCCACCAGAGAAAACCTTCTTGACCACGAATGGACCTTCATAATTCGGTGTCCATTTGCCCCTTCGATCGTTTTGAGGAGGAAGGATCCTTTTCAGCACCATATCACCCACATGATACACCCGAGGTCGCACCTTCTTGTCAAAAGCACGCTTCATCCTTTGCTGGTATAACTGCCCATGACAGATGGCTGCTAGCCTCTTTTCCTCTATCAGGCTTAACTCTTCGTACCGGGTCCTTACCCATTCTGCCTCTTGCAATTTCACGTCCATCAGGACTCTCAAAGAGGGTCTCTGAACCTCAACCGGTAGCACCGCTTCCATTCCATATACCAACGAGAAAGGCGTTGCCCCAGTATGCGCACCAAGGTTCGATACCCAGGATACCAACTTCGTACTCAACCACCATCGTTGATGTATTCAAATGCTAACCGGCAACGAAGGGAACGTGGGATCCCTTTGGCGTAACCAACACGGTACTAACTCATCCACATTAACCCCATCAGACATCATAATCCGTTCGGATTCAGGGTCAGGCCCCTCCTCCGGGATCGGTCACTCTCAATCCTTCGATTGGAGCACCTCGAGATGTCCTCATCAGGGAACTCAAACTTCATCGGCTGATAATCCTCAATGGGTTGCGGAGCGATGTAATCAGACAATACACCCCTTGATTGCTTTCTGAGAGCATCACAAATCAGTCAACATTCTTTTGCTCTTCTCGCAACCCGTCCGGTCAATGCTGAATTCTCCAACTCATACTTGATCGGATCCATCTCGAAAATCCACAAAGTGGCATGAACCAGCATATACTGTCTCAGTCGGCGAGCAGCCTATGCCAAAGTACATTGAGTTTTCTCGAACAGTGAATGTATTGTTTCACAGTCGGTAAACTTTTTGCTAAGGTAAATTGCATGCTCTTTTCGACAAGACGCGTCATGCTGACCCAATACACCTTGTAGACCCCTCGAAGGCCGTCAAATACAGAATTGACAATTGTTCCTTCCACAGGAGGCATTAGAATCAGAGGTTCCTGCAATTTATTCTTTTATTTTCAATGCCCCTTGGCAATCATTATTTCACCTGACCGTTTGATCCTTTTTTCCTTGAATATGGGTTCACACGTGGCTGTTAGATGAGATGTGAACCATGACAGGTAGTTCAATCTTTCTAAGAAACCACAAACCTCTTTTTCTGTTCTCGGTTCAGGCACTTCTTGTTTTTTCATTTACCCTTTTTTTTTTTTTTTTTTTTAAACAGGATCAACCTCGATTCCTTTCTTATTTACAATAAACCCCCAGCAGCTTACCGGCTCGCACTCTGAAAGTGCACTTATCTGAATTCAACCTCAGTCTGAATTATCTCCACCGGTCAAACGACTTGCCCCGGTCTACCAGATGCCCCTCTCCTGCTTGGGACTTTGCTATCATGTCATCAACATAGCATTCGATTTCACGATGAATCATATCATGAAACAAAGTCACCATGACTTTCTGACAAGTAGCACCGGCGTTCTGCTTCTCTAGAGGACAGTCTCCTTCCCCTGGTATCTTGTGCGCAACGACACCGGTATTAGACCCTGGCATATCCTGACATGACCAGGTGAAGGTATCCACATGCTCTTTCAACAGGACTACCATTCTGCTCTCGACTCGCCTCCGAAGCGGCCCCAATTTTCACTTCCTTCCTGACCTCGACGGTGCTCGGAATAACAATCTCAATCCGCTCTTCATGCGGCTGAATCACCTTCTCCTCTTGTTTCAACACCCTGGCTAATTCCAGCAGATCACAATCTTCTTCGCCTTCTTCTTCGGCATGATAGATCGGATTGTCGAAGTCATATGAGGTGTAACCAAATTGTTATCAATGAGATCCGGAGAATTATTTTTGAAGTTGGGACGAGACAAATCAAAAAGAAAATGAAAATAAACATTGCCATTTTTATTTGTTTTTAAACTGCAAAAATAAATGAAAAACAAGGAACACCGCTTTTTGACTGAAAAACCATCCATTTATTAATGATGCAGAAATGTTGCAAAATATGAACATGAGGTGGCCCTTACAATGGACCATTACGTGTCGGGCAACACGTATGGCCTTCATGCAAATAAAACTGAAAACAAGAAATTATTACTCTTCATGTAGAGTGACCGTGATGATCTTTTTAGGCCTTCCAGTTCTGGACTTCCATCCCTGGTACGCACGGCTTTATCCAACCATCAAACTTGCAGTTACTGTCATTCTCTTCACCCATCACACAGACGTGATCTGAATCTTCAGTAATTGCATTCACCACTGCCTGACCATGCGCCGGCATGGGATTGGCATTCACGTTGGGAGATGGAGCAAAGTTGATTGCTTTAGAATCCACCAGGTCTTGGACTACGTGCTTAAAAGCTTTGCAGTCCTCTACACTGTGCCCGGGAGCACCCGAATGGAATTCACATTTGACATTCTCATCGAAGTTGGATGGCCTTTGATCCGGTCTCAAAGGTGCCAAAGTCCTCAACTGTACCAGCCCCAGATCCTTCAACTTCTTCAATAGGAAAGAGTAGGTCACAAGCGGCCTGTCAAAATGCCGATCATTCATCCTCCCCCTGACTTGATATCCAGCCCTCTGAGGCCTCTGCTGGAATGGCTGACGCTGCTGTTGTCGTGCAGGCTGATTGTCAGCAGGAATAGTTACCGCAGCGGTGTGCTGGAAGTAACAATCCCTACTGGGTCCTCTTTGAGCGTAGACCGCACTGGTATCACCCTCATTTTTACGCTGACCGTTCCCGAAGGGCTTTTTCGATCCTGATGACGAAGCATTGCCACCCTGGATTTTCCCAAGCTTCAGCCAGCTCTCAATTCTCTCCCCAGCCACCACAATGTCTGCAAAGTTAGTCACCGGGCATCCCACCATCCTTTCAGCAAAAACCCCTTGCAGGGTACCCATGAATAGATCAGACATCTCCCGATCCACCAGCGGAGGTTGAACTCTGGCAGCCAACTCCCTCCACCGTTGTGCATACTCTTTAAACCCTTCACTTGACTTCTGAGACATACCTTGCAGTTGGGTACGACTCGGAGCCATGTCAGCATTGAATTGGTACTGTTTAAAGAAGGCATCGCCAAGATCTTGCCAACTCTTGATGTCGGAAGACTTAAGCTTGGTGTACCACTCCAAGGATCCTCCGGACAGACTGTCCTGGAAGAAGTACATCCAGAGCTTCTGATCTGTTGTATATGCAGAGATTTTGCGGACAAAGGCTTGAAGGTGAGTCTCCGGGCAGGAACTCCCATTGTATTTGTCAAACGCAGGCGCTTTGAACTTCTGTGGGATCACAATCCCCTCTACCAGCCCCATGTTGGACATGTTGACAAATCCCGGAGTAGCATGGCTTTCCAGAGCCCTTACCTTCTCTGCCAGCAACTGAATCTCTTTGTTTTGTGGTTGAACACCATATTGACCGAATGGCTCATTCAGCATGGAGAATTGATCAGCTTCTCTATCTTCCTCTCTATCGTCATCAAACCCGCAGAACGGAGGGAACAGACTATCCTTCATATTCTGCCCCAGACCGGGCCCAGGTTGACCACCGGTAGCAGCACCGAAACCACCAGCATTATTGTTCACCAAACCCACAGTCGCTCTTTTACCACCATCTCTAGATCCACCGAGACCCTGGTTGGAGACACCATCCAGGTTCACACCACTGTTTGCTGCAGAAGCCCGCTCGAGCTTCTCAACTTTGTCAGCCAAAGCTTTCTGACCAACTGCAAAACCCTGCATGATGTTGATCAGCTCAGTCATCTTGTCCTTCAGCTCGAGGAGATCAGTACTTGGTAGATCCATCAGTCTGGGAGTATTGCGCCTTGTGAAGTATCTGTGAGGACGGGTTGAGTGCAAAGGTACAGCTCTGCGAGCGCGAGCAATGATTCCTGCAAAACAGCAAACAGGTTAATATGCATGAATGCAACGTCCATCCGTATGAGGAAGATTCTGTCCTTTGATTCTGGTCTCATCGAGACAGATAATAATCCGGCATCCACATTCTGAAATTCATGAGGTCTCTCGACCAGAATCTCAATCAATAATTCTCCCCATATGGCTAGACATAGGTTCGATGCAGATGAATGCAAAATGGGAATGATGCAGATGTATGAATGCGATGCATTGCCATCCTCCAAGTCCTCTGATCCTCTGTTGCTCTGAAGCCTGATCTCTGAATTGATCACAACCATCTGAGGGAGTATGTAACCATAAATCCACCTTAAGGGTTCCGAAATAAACGGAACTGAAAGATACATCATCATCATCATCATCAGACAATCTCTGAGCAGATAACCTCAATCATCTGAATCGGCCCGGGGAATCCTGAAATAAACGGATCCCCACCGATAAATAATACGGACAGCACTCCGGCGTCTCAGAAACAACTGGCCATAAATCCGACTTATAAACACGACTCTGATCAACGGAACCAAAAGTCACCATCTGAGTCACCAACAGAACATGCATCTGAAAGAAACAGCCCTCCCCTCACAGGTAAATTCTAATCAGGTCATCCTAAGGCGGACAATAGTCTCGACAATTGGGCAGAGATACTCAATGGGTTTGCCCTTTCGGGTGTGCCATTGTAGCTCTCCTGAGATCGTCTGAACCAAAGATCCGGGAAATGATCGGTCACCAGAGTCAATAGTTCAAAAGAGATAACCCAACCAAAGTGGAAAACCCCACTGGAAGAGCACTTCTCAGATGAACCTCATCCGGCTTGTGGTATGTCACGTCCCAACAATGTGCCCAACCGGCATGTGAGCGACGTGAGACCACGCTAATCCTAGGTGTATACTCGGGCCTGGGTTTTAGCCCCACTCAGAACACCCACCCCAAACAGAGGAACCACCTGCACAGAGGACGGCAACATGATAGTATGATGCATGCAAATATTTATGCAAATATATACACAATCAGAATAATAAATGCAATAAATAACACAAAACAAGCAACCTAAACTACCCTAGAACGCTAGGAAGAACTCGCTTAGGGAAGATGGACCAGCACAGGTCAACATCCCATTGTTCCCCAGCAGAGTCGCCAGCTGTCGCATCCGCGAAAAAACAACCGGCGGGCTAAAACAAAAACAACACAGAGCCGCCACTGCGCGTTATTTATCCCAAGATAGGGAAAGGAAACGCTCAGAGAAACCTGGAAAAAGCATGGTCTCGCGACCAAAGAGAAAGGGTAAGGGAGTCGGTTACGCAAGGGGAAGGTATTAGCACCCCTCACGTCCGTCGTACTCGACGGGATCCACGCTCTAAGAAAAGAAAAGGTTGCTAAAACACCACACACACACACGCACCGAAGACAACACAGGTGGGGTTAAGAGGAAGGAGCTCGATAGGACATCACATCCTATGCCTACGTATCTCGTCTGGAATGAGAATCAGAGCTGTCGTAGTTCGGCTCACGCACGCCAAACAAGCAAACACAAACACAGGCAAACATGGAGCCTGAATGCCAATCACTGGACTTACATCAGCATCCGAACCAAAACACACACAAAAGGGCAAACGTGGAGCCTGAAAGCCAATCACTGGACTTACATCAGCATCCGAACCAAAACACACGCACACTGGAACCCGAATGCCACTCGATGGACTTACATCAGCTTCCAAGCACACAACAACCAAACAAGTTGATAGGGAGTCGGGAACTCGAGCCTATAACCGTCAAGCACACACACAAAAAGAAAAAAAAGTGCCCGGAGAGGTCTCGCACGACCTCCTGCCTACATACCTCGTCTGGAACAAGGATCAGGGCGATGTAGTTCCCCTGAAAGGGAAAGAAATTCCAGCCAGAAACCAAGGGAGACACACTACCAGGGAGCTGGACTCGAGCCTAGTGTTATCATGCATCATTGCCCTATGTTGTGGTTTCTACCTACTTGCGCAACAGCAAGCTAATCCTATCCAGGAAGAAAGCAAGCATACAAGCATACAAGCAAAACAAGCATCTCAAGCAAATATTCACAAAGCACACACTATATCCAGTCAAGTGAGGCTCAAACAATGGGTTTGACTGCCTAGGCAAGTCATCTGTACAGGGGTAGTGTTAGCTCTTAACCTTGCCATTGAGAGGCTAAGGTGAAGCTGATGAGAGGTGAGTGAAGATCAGACTTCACAGCTCTTATCCCTGATCAGGGAGAGCTTCAGACAAAGGAGCGTGGGTCCAGAATGGAGGGACCCTTCTACGCTCAAAGACTCTGACACAACTGTACAAAGTACGAGATCTTGGGTTTGTGTCCCAATGCGTCAACACAGTGGTGTGAGCAAAGGGACGACGCAACAGAATAGTGGGGGATAGATTGCATATCCCTTGGGTTCCGCCAATTGCCTCATAGAGGTCTTTACCTGCTTGGCACAACAGTAAACAATCACAATCATCGCCTCTTAAGGAGGACTTCAGACAGTTGCCTGGCCAAGTAACAGGCCAGGTCTTCCAGACTACATGAAGACAAGAGAGTCTACCTCAACTGGTTTAAAAAACCAAGCAGCAGCATGCAAGTTCTTAAAGAACTGTAAGCGACTAAATGTACCTGAAATCAATCAAGTATCATCAGTACTCAGACAAACCAACAGTAAACAGCAAAAGTCAATCTATACAGACAACACAAGTTAATGCATATAAGTGCAAGCCATGAGCTCAAGCTCAAGCATCAAACCTACAACACAAAATCAATGTTAGTTCACAACATCAAACAAAACTCCATTTAATCAACTTGCACTTTTTCCCTTAAGCCTTTTGCACTTTTAATCTTGAAAATCCAAGCCAAATGTGAGAAACTAGACCACTAGGCCAAGCCTAGGGTCCAAAGGGGATAAAAAAATCAAAACAGCAAGTGCAAACCAACCAAAATCACATTCAAACAAATTAAAAGCAAATGCCATTGGTCCCATGCTCATATCAATCACCATTATCATTTCATGCACAATTTAACATCAATCATGCAATTTGCAACTTCAAAAGACCAAACAGAACTATCTCACTCAAAAGCATACCAAATCAATTCAATTAATTCCACAAAAATTCACACCTAAACAGGACTCATTCAATGTATAGCATGTCAATTTTCAGCTCAATTGGACAAAAGAAAGTAGGTCAATAAAAATCAAGAAGTCCAGACACAATTATACAAACCAATTCAAGGCATCCAAACAAGCATCATCTTCAATAAATCATAAAACAGTGACAACATATTAGAAATGAATGGGATCAAAACCATGATGTCCTATAATGTGTCTAGAATGCTCATATCAAATTTCATCTTCATCCAATACCATATGAGAATTTCACAAACAAAATGCAAACATGTGCCACACAAGGTTACCAAATGAGCACACAGAGAAGAAAATTATCAATCAATTAGAAAATGCAACCAAAACTTCCAGCAAAAATCACATGTTATCTTGACATATCAATGATCATTCATGCAAAAAATTGGAGCAATCAAACATTTCTAGGCCATGCAAATAAAATCATGAAGTTGACCTAGCTTAGTGTGACACAAATTGTCACACTCAACTTGCACACATCATATCTACCAAACCAGAGATCCAAAATTCACAAACTATACATCAAAATAACCAGCAAGGAGTCAAGAATTAGCATGTGAAATTTCATTCAATTTGGATAATGTATGAGTATTTCATGAAGGATATGGTGAAACATATACAAAATGCACACAAGTCAAAGATCAATAGGCAAAGTCAAAATTCCACCAAGCACAACTTGAGTTGTCATACCTATAGAAAACTAGAGAAAATTATGAATCTAACAAAAAAACTCCCACTGAATTTGGACTTAAAATGGATTTTATATGATTTTTTTGAAGTTGATTAAAAAATGAGATGTTTATTTAACCTAATTAAAATGAATTAAGATGAACTAATGGCAATTTCGTAATTACTACACAAACAGGCCAAAACTCTGCGTTTAAATAAAGATGCTGGCAACGCGTGATTGGTCCTTCTAAGCGGGAAACACACTTTTGAACGGCCAAGCGCACAACTAAGATCAAACACGCTAACTTTTTCCAGAAAATAGAACCTCCATCGTGTTCACCATTGCTCAACATCATCAAGAACAGACTTCCACGAAAACGCACAAACTACACATGGTTCTCTTCATCTTTCAATGAGGATCACTAATCTCACAATAATTTCATCTAACATTCAACATAGCAACAGATACGCTCAAGAGAAGTTTTGCATCTAAATGTTCAGATCCAGATTTCTCCTTCGATACTTAACGAAAATCTATGATCTAAGTTGCATTATAACCTACGTTGTGAGATCTACAAGACGCATATAACAATTCAAGCAATGGTGAAATTCGAATTTGCACCTTATGAAGATTGCAGTGCTCGATTTTGATGTTTCTGCGCGCCAATTGCCAAAATAGATGGAGTTCCTTGATGTGGAAGTTGAATGGAGAAGGATCCTCAGCTCAATGATGCTCCAGCTATGAGATTCATCAATTTGCCATTGTTGAGCCTATGCATGACAGTTGGAATTCTTGATGCTATTGCCACGAGCTTGCCAAAACAGATGGAGATCAAGGCTTGTGAAGAACGAATCAAAAAGAATTATGCCATTTGATGAAGAATTGGTGGAGAATTCTTGAAAAAAAGCTTGATGAAATTTGAGAGAAAATGCACTTTTGGAGGGAAAGTTTGTTATGAATCTTGGGAATTGTGATTATGATTTGCAATTCAGTTATGATTAGCATCTTATACTTCACCTTAATCACTCTCTTAATCACCAATTAACAAAAATGAGTTTAATTAGTGTAATGTGAAACTTAAGTGCAAGTCCAAAAATGCCCTTGCCAAATATTACACCATGACAGCTCATGACAGCTCAAACATCTTCTAAATGTCATTTGGAGTGTGTTGCAAAAATCCTCATTCCAAAATTCCATGTATTTCTCAACTTGGACCATTTTGCCCTTGGATTTTAATTGTACACTTGAAAATTGACCTTTTGCATTGACCATTTTTGATGAATTTTGATTATGCACCATGAAAGTACATGTGAAATGGAGTTTGCTCATAAAAATATCATCCATTTTGGACACTCCATGTGAAAGTTATGCCACTTTGATTATAGGTATTTTTGGAAATTGAATGGACCATAACTTGTCAACCATACATGGGAATTTCAAGTTCTTGGACTTTTTGGAAAGGTGAGACCAAGATCTACAACTTTCATGTTGAACAAATTTTCATTTGAAGCTTTTTTGGACACGTAATTTTGTGGTGAAAAACTTTCCATTTTTGGAAACCTCCATTACAAGTCACTTTCTATTTTTGGCAATTTTTGTCCTGACTTTATTTTCTTCATTCTTGAGCTTTGACATGTCAAATGAAGCTTGTTTCAACATGAATGAAGTGTATCCAACTCTCTCCCACCTCCAAATCCATAAAATCAAGCACAGTTGACCACAGTTGACTTTTTCAACTGATAGATGAATTTGCCAATGCACTGATCAATCTGAGCCCCAATCTTCTGATGAAATGGCTCAAAGATGAAACCCTAGCCTCAATAAGCTCAATATAATCATGAAATGATCCTCATATCCATTATAGACCCCATCTCCTAGCCATGCCCTGACTGGCCCAATGCGACTGATTAGGGTTGACTAGTGGTCAAAACCCTAATCTCAAGGAATGCGCTCCAACACTTGATGATGACAAACCATGATGATGATGATGAATCATTTCAATCAAGATAAAGACCAATCTCCTTGAGAACCACAAAACCCTAATTTGGACCTCCACATCCTTAGATGATTAATGACCAGTCCAATGAAACCCTAGCTTGCACATAACCTCTTCATCTCCTGATCAAGACTTGAGAGGATGACTTGCACAATGTAACCACATGATATGCAATATGCAATGCCTAATGACCTAAAAATGATATGTAATATGTTAAGCTAGTCCCAAGAGAGGAGGGCAAATTTTGAGGTGTTACAGAGTCCAATCAGGGACAAGGGATTGAAGAATGGTGATAAGACGGCGAGAGACGTACGACGATCCTAGGTGATTAATCAAGAAGACTCTTCAAAGTCTGAAATAGAAAGCTAACACTTTAGTTAGATGGTGGATACCAGCATTCGATGAGTCGACAGGTGTTCCGTGCCAGATATTCCGTATTTTCCCTAGCAGGGTCAGGATTGTTATCTCCCCAGCAGGTTCGAGATCAGTGTTTTCTCGGCAGCCAGGCCTGAAGGTTGTTGTTTCCCCTAGCAGGGTTGAGTTTGTTACTTCCCCAGCAAGTTGGAAGGGTGTCGTTTCCCCAGCGGAGGTGTGCGTTGATAGCTGTTTCCCCAGCGAAGTCCCCAAGCGGATCGAGTTCAGTGGAGTTCACCCCTGGTGAGGGTTGTCTTTCCCCAGCAGCAGTGCTATTCCCCAGCAGGGTGGAGATTGGAAAGGTATCAAGTTCCTCAGCGGAGATCCTCGAGCTCCCCAGTAGAGTCCCTTGAGGGGGATGCTTTTTATGCATTCATCATTTAGAAAAGCATAGCATATTGCATAACTCATTGCGTAGCATTTCCATGGTTATGGAGCATTACGCTGAGAAAAACTCATGCATCAGCATTGCAAGCATAAACTAGTCTTAAGTCGTGGTTACCGTTTGAGAGTTGGTTTCGCCGGATGGTGAAGATGTTACTCTGAGGAGTTTAGCATCGTGACGTGGGATCAACGGTATTCCCCAGTAGTGAGATATTGGAGGAAGATTTTCTATCGGGCGAGATGGAAATCAAAATCAAAAAGTTTTGGGGTTCAAGAAAAGCAAAAATAATAATAATAACAACAAGGAGATAATCCCCAGCGGATGTGGCATTCAGGCCAGTTTCCCAATGTTCAGATCAAAGAAGTTTCCGACGTTCAGGTCGAAGTACTTGTGGCATTCAGGCCAGTTTCCCGATGTTCAGATCGAAGAAGTTTCCGACGTTCAGGTCGAAGTACTTGTGGCATTCTGGCCAGTTTCCCGATGTTCAGATCGAAGAAGTTTCCGACGTTCAGGTCGAAGTACTTGTGGCATTCAGGCCAGTTTCCCGATGTTCAGATCGAAGAAGTTTCCGACGTTCAGGTCGAAGTACTTGTGGCATTCAGGCCAGTTTCCCAATGTTCAGATCAAAGAAGTTTCCGACGTTCAGGTCGAAGCGCTTGTGGCATTCAGGCCAGTTTCCCGATATTCAGATCGAAGAAGTTTCCGACGTTCAGGTCGAAGCGCTTATGGCACTCAGGCCAGTTGTTCCGGTATTCAGACCGAAGTGGCGTGCAAGCTAGTTTTCCCGGTATTCAGACCGAAGTGGCATTCAGGCCAATCTCTCGGTGTTCAGACCGATATTAATAATTTCATATCTTTTGATACTCAGATCCAAGTTGGTCTCCAGTATTCAGACTGATGAGCGGCATTCAGGCCATGGTTCCTGTGTTACCATTTATTTTGGTATCCAGGTCGACTTTCCTTTCGGTATTCAGGCCGACTTTCACCGTACCAGACGGATTCTTTCAAGACTACTTCTTTGCCGATTCTGACATGCATTGTTAATTATTTCCCAGCGGAGTGCAAATTGTTCGTCTGTTCTTGGTATTCAATCATTCTTCACTCTGGTCATCTGAAAGCCGAGGCTGTTCACATCGACAGGTTCACAGTGGATTGAATAGGGGCAGCTGTAACACCTCAAAATTTGCCCTCCTCTTCTTGGGACTAGTTTAGCATATTGCATTTCATGTTTTAGGACAATAGGTTTGCATCTTGCATATCATTTGAAATAAGGTCATCCTCCAAGGTCTTTGCAAAAGATGGAGATGTTACATGATTCAAGCCTAAGGGTTTCCATGGATTGATTGTCAACCATCTGAGGGTTTGCACTTCAATTAGGGTTTTCCTGATCCTTCAAAGGTTGAGCATTATCTTGTTTGCAAGGATATATTACCATCATCATGGTTATGTCATCCTTAAGGGCTTCATTATTCATGCTCAGGTTCCTTTGGATTAGGGTTTTGACCTCTGGTCAACCCTAATCAATGGCATTCTTTCAGCCAGGTTTTTCAAGGAGAAGAGGTATTCTATTGAGATGAAGATCACATGAGTATCATATTGAGCTTATATGAGCTAGGGTTTCATTTCTGAGCCATTTCCTCAAGTGGTGGAGGCTCAAGCTGATCAGAGCATTTCTAGGTCATCTGAAGACCTAAAAGTCAACTGTACAATCAACTGTGCAAGAGTTGAGACACCTCATTCATGTTCAAAAGAGGTTCATTTGTCATTTTAAACATATATCTTGAAGATTTTGAAGTCATGGCAAAAGTTTCCAAAAATGGAAAGTGATTTGTAATTGAAAGTTTCCAAAAATGGCAAGTTTTTGGTCCATATTCAACTTGACTTTGCAACATCAAAGAAGCTTCAAATAGATTTTTGGTGAACATGAAAGTTGAATATCTTTCTCTCCTCTTTTCAAAAAGTCCAAGATCATGAGCATCTGATGAATGGTTGAGAAGTTATGGCCAAATGATCACAAAGTGCACATGGAAGTTCAACATGGCATAACTTTTGCTCCAAAGCTCCAAATTGGTCCACTCTTTTTGCATTATGCTTATCATGACCAATATTTTCCAAATCAAACATTGCATTGCATGAAATTAACTCACATGATCATTTGTCCATGCATGTATATTTTGGAGGGAAAATGGAGAATTCAAATTCTATTGATCATACATGAAAAATACCAATGCCATTGTGATCTTTGGATGATTTTAAGTGACTTTGAACCATGCATGTGCACTGTTCACGTGTAAAATCTCCATGCACCACACACTTGCCAAATTGGTCATTCACCTTATTTCTTTTTAATCTCAATTAAGCAAGCTTAAGTGGGATTAGCAAAGTGATTGGTACATGGTATAAATAGATAATCATAACAGAATTTGCTAATAATCACAATTCTAGATCTAGAAATTGCATTTCCCTCCAAAAATTCTCTCAATTCAAACTTGAAAATTCTTCACACAATTCATCAAAATTCTTGCATATTCTGGTTTATCATGGATGATTGAGTATGAATCAAGGTTTGGATTGGAAAATTTGAGCAAGAATCATGCATATTCAAAGCTTGAACATGAAGGTGGATCTTGGAAATTAAGCTTCATTCAAGTGGATTCAAGTGCTATTTAGTGCATAAAGCTTCAAGACACAAAGAGAGGAGGAGATCTGGAGAAGTTGAGCACCTAAGGACACTATTTTTGATCACTGCACAACAGGTTGGTGAAAATTCGATCGTCTTGTTTTGCCTTTCCATGTACATGATATTGTAGATCTTGTGATGGTGATGATTCTTATATGTTTAGAATTAATTTTGGTGAAAAAATGAGTGAGTTATGATGAATTAAAGTTTGAGTGTTGAAACTTCTTTGCTTCGATCCAGAAAATATAGGAGGAATTAGGCTTAGCTATTGTGATATTTGAAACGTACATGAAAAGACCTTTCCAACGGTATAAATTTCATCAAATTCTGGTAATTGGCACGGTGGCGCTCTGCCGGAGACGGCCGGAGAAGACAGTGGAAACCACCGTCCGCCACCGCCTGTAAATGGCTTAGGGTTTCAAGCTTAAACGACGTCGTTTTGTCCCTGAGCGCGCCATTGACCCTTGTTACCTCAGTTCGATCCTGGCTCAGCGCGTTTCTTAAATTCTAGTTCATTTTTTCTTGAGCGCTGGTAACCTCCTTGGCCTGGGATCGATCCTTGGCAATGCATGTTTTGTGAATTTTATTTGAGCGCCTGGGTTCAACTCCCATGGATTGCACTTTCTGTTTTTTTTCATTCACATAACATTTTCCATATTATTTTTCTTTATTCCATTTTTATTTCATTGACTTCTAAAAATCACTAAAAATTGTAAAATGATCCAATTTGATTCTAGTTTTTTTCCACATGCTTGTGTTGATGTCTATTATTTTTTGATGTTTATTTCATGATTTTTGCACTTCTGGATTTTTAATGATGATTTGTTTGTTTGCACATGATGTTATATTGACATGTTGGATTCATTGTTTTGTAATATGTTCATGATTTGTCCAATTGGCTTGAAATTTGACATGTTTATTCCTAACATGTGACTGGATTTTTGAGAATTGGTTTGGCATTTTTATCTTGTTCTACCACTATTTTGGATACATGGACATTTGGTGTGACAATTTGTGTCACAATTTGTATGTTGCATTGGTACATTTTCATTCATATGCCATTTGATCTATTTTGGAGTTGAATTTTTGCATGATGCTTGTTCATAACATGTTGAACTCACATAAAAATCTTCATGATCATTGGATACATTTCTGTTTTAATATGGATTTTCTATGTTTGATGTCCAAGTTTGATCACATTGTTTGCCTTTGCCTTATCTTGATTAATTGATGGCTTTGCTTATTGAATTGGCTTTGGTACTTTTGAGGCTTTCTTCTTGCTTGATTGAACATGCTTCATGTGAAATGTTGACTTCTGTTTTGGTCATTTGACTTGCCTTTGACCCTAGTCTTTGTACTAGTGGTTTGTACTCACCAATTGTGTTTGTGTTTCAGGTACTTAGCACTAATGGTTGGTTTGCTCATTATTTGAGATGCAAGTTGCTTTGATTACTAACCTTTGTTGTGTTGTAGGTACATTGGTGTGATGAACTCACTTGAGTGCTTGCATTTGTGGCTTGCATTGTGTATAATTGTTGGATGATTCCACTGTTGTCTACTTGGTTTTCTGAATACAATACTGATTGTTTGGTTTTTGTACAGGTACATTAGTCGCTGCTAGCTAGCTTTTGCTTTGCTTTGGAGTGTGGTTGATACACCACTGAGGTAGTTTAGTCTTCTCACTCCATGTAGTCTGGAAGCCCTGACACTTTTTTGGCAGGCATTTGGCTGAAGTCCTCCTTAAGGGGCAATGTTTGTGATTGTTTATATTTGTGCCAAAGACCTCCAAGTGAGGCATGCTACTTGTTAAGTCCTCCTAAGTGAAGAGGCAATTGACAGATAGAAGGGACTAGCGGCCAGTCCCCTGTTATTCGTTGAGTCGTTCATTATGCTCGCACTACGTGCTGATGCTTTTGAACGTAACCCAAGATCCTTGTATAGAGTCGGTCAAGTGGAATAGGGTCCCTCTTTCTGGACCCCCACGCTTTCATTGATTTAAGCTCACCCAGGCCAGGGTTAAGAGCCATGGGTTACATTGTCTTGCATTGAGTCGTCTGTAGTTATGTGAACATTGAATGCATGTATTGATGTGAATGCGATGTACGTTTGAAATATGTGAGATGATTGTTAGTTAATATTATTGACGTGATTATACCAAGTGTGATGAATTCTTAAATTGTGTTTTAATTCATTGTTCCTTATTATGCTATTTCATAATGATTTGAATTCTCACCCTTTCTGTTTGAATGTTACCTTTACATGGGTATCGTGCAGATACTACAGAGTAGTATTGCTGGAGTAGGTGGACGGTAGCTCGCTCAAGATTAGCTGGAGAGTTTCCGTATTTAGTTTGAAATTAGGTAATGAGTCAATGCTCTGGTCATGTAACACTGGGTAGATTAGTGGTATTGAACTCATATCTTATTTTGATATGCTTTACGTCATTAATTGTTTTATTTTATTTAAAGTGATTATTGAGAGATGATCATGGTATGGGACATGGATCATATTATGAATTACATGAGTATTCTTTATTTTCCGCTGCGAACGCATATTGCTTGAATATTCATGATGAGTGAAATGTGTTATTTTGAATGACCAGGTATATTGTTGGTTTTTGAAAGTTTTAAGTTTCGAAAACGTCGATGTGACACCCTTTTCTTTATATGCGTGCTTATTTACTCTGATTATATGCTAAATAATTTGGGGTAGAAAAAGGGGTGTTACAGTACCCCCTTCTCACCTCTATTCTAGCCAATAAAGATGAAATTTTTGACTTAGGGTCAAGTTTAGACCTGTCCTCACTAGAAATATGCACATATGCTGAACACCCAAAAATACTTAAAATACTCAGATCAACGGGGTTACCTTTCCACACTTCCTTTGCAACGTTTCCATCTAATGAAGCCTGTGGTGATATGTATACTAGATAGCATGCAATATTGAGTGTTGCTGCCCAGAAACCTTTTGAAAGACCATCATTTAACCAAAAGAACCTTGTCTTCTCCGTCAGAGTCATGTTTATCCTATATACAACACCATTTTATTGTGGCCTCTTCCTCCTAGAAAAGTGCCTTTCGATTCCATTCTCATCACAGAAATGCATGAACGTCTTATCAATGTATTTGGTTCCATTATCAGACCGCAGATACTTTATTTTTCTCCTTGTCTGATTCTCAACCTTTGCCTTCCATAGTTTGAACTTGGCAAAGAACTCTTATTTATATTTCATAAAATAAGCCCAGAACTTACGAGAAAAATCATCAATGAATGTCACAAAGTACTTGGAACCTCCAACCGAGTATTATTTTGTAGGCCCCAGACGCCAGAATGGATATAGTATAAGATTTCCTTGGTCTTGTGTTGCCCGGTCTTAAAACGAACTCTACATTGTTTCCCAACAACACATACTCGCATAATCCAATTGTGCAACTGTGAACACCCTCCAGCAAATTCCTCTTATGTAGTTATATCATCCCATATTCACTGAGATGACCCAATCACACGTGCCACAATTTGGTTGCATCATTATTAGTTTCAACAGATGTTACATCATCCATAACTGTGCCCCCCCAACAACTTATAAATGTTGTTTGCAGTCCTCCTTTCCGTTATCACTATCATTGCACCCTTGCTAACCTTCATTATGTCTCTATCTCCATGAGAGCGGATTGAATAACCATTTGCTTGAATATTACCCAGAGAAATAAACTTCTTCCTTAATTCTGGAACGTACCTCACTCAACGTGTGCACGCCACCATCATCCAAAGAAATTTTAGTCTGCCCCTTTCTAGTGATTGTACAAGTTTTATCATCACCTAAATAGACAAAACCAAAATAACTTGGTTTAAAAGAGTTGAACCACTTCTGGTGCGGCGTCATATGGCAGGAGTGCCCAAAATCAAGGATTCATGCATCAATGCATTTTGTAGATGAAACTCAAAGCAAATCCTATTCACTACAGGAAAGTATCAGTTTGAACTACATTTGTTGGACTACTGTTGTCTGACTTATTTGAGCAATCCCTCTTCTAATGACCTATTTGCTTGCAACCATAACATTATGCTCGTTTTTTGTCCTTGGACTTGAACTTCCTTTTCTTTCTAGAACCCACTGCCTTACCCTTGCCTCTGCCATAATCTTGACCTCCTTTCACAAAACCTTCACATGAACTTCCTCCACCTTCCTCTATACTCTGACGAAGTTGTGCGTGTTGCAAAAGAGTAGAAGAAATAGAATCCAACATGATTGTTTCCCTCGCTGTGAGAATGGTCACCAAGTGATCATAAGAGCTTCGTAAAGAGTACAACAAAATAATGACTTTATCCTTACTGTCAACCTTCACACCAAGTCGTGTCAAATCAGCGAGGATATTACTGAAAGCATTGGCATGAGCCTGTAAATCGCATCCTTCTTGCATCTTCAGGCTATGTAGACGTTGCTTCGCAAACAATTTGTTCATGAGCGTCTTGGACATGTACCAATTTTCCAATTTATCCCAAACATACTTTGGAGTTGTGAGGTCTAGAATATGATTCATCACGTCATCAGAAACACAAAGTCTTATCAAACTCGTTGCCTTCTCCTTCATCTTCTTCCAATCAATAGTTGCGATGTCCGTCGGTTTCTCATCACAAAGCACCTTCTCTAAACCTTGATGAGCCAACAAATCCTTAACCCTCTTTGCTATAAACCGAAATTGTCTGTTTCGTCGAACCGAGTTACTTTGAATTTCACACCTCCAGGATTAAGCGTCATCTGATACCAATTGTTAGAACAAAAACATGAATACATATCAGAGTAGAGACAAACACACAAGTTTTGTTCACGCAGTTCAGCCAAATTATCTACATTTACGACTATAGAGCAGTTATAGTTCCCTTTATTTATATTTTGTAAATTCCATTGAATTATAGTGTTATAAGTCATATATATATATATATATATATATATATATATATATATATATATATATATATATATATATATATATATATATATATATATATATATATATATATATATATATATATATATATATAATTCTAGACTTTAGTTTATATAAAATCCTAATCTCTATTTCCTTAAACAAATCATTATCTTTATTCATAATTATCTCAACAGTATAGTTATACTCTCAACAATCTATAATTATTTCAATTACTCATAATTATCTCAACGGAATAAATTAGATTCTTAATAATTCATAATTATGTCAACAATCCATAATTATTAAGAATCATATTCAACCTAAATAATAAACTTCTTTAGAATTAGAGCCACCCCTACAAGTCGATCTTAGTTCCTATTAGAAGACTTCAATACGAGAGATATAAACACAAAATGGTGGAAACATACTTTTATAATTAAATCATCTTTATTCTTTATTTTCGCTATTACTATTGTTTTGAGTATATATAGTAAGACACATTTTCAAAATATTCAACCATATATTATACACTTATATGATTTTATACAAAACTATTTTATTTAAAAGAAATGGAGAGGATCCCATCCTCTATCTCCTTAATTTTAATGAGCTATTCCAACATTTTATTATCAATCTTGCACTGTCAAATAAGTTAAGAGATCTCCGAGCATAAAAAACTAATTTCACAAATATAACATAATTTTACTTTTAATTATTCAATTTAATTTTAAATTTAATATCTTTTTTTCATATATTAATTTTAGAGTTTATTTTCATTTCTTAATTTTTTTATAAAAATATAATATTAATCTCTTAATTATTCAAAACACAACACATTAGTTCTTTTTATTCATTAATGACAAACTTAACATTTACTTTTGAGGTTTTTTTTCATTAATTAAACAGAAAAACTAATATAATTTGTTTTAAAGAGTTGAAAAATATTCTTTTTAATTTAAGAAAACAAAATAAATTCTAAAATTAACATTGAAAAAAAATATTAAACCTTAATTTTATCACATCTCATTCATCTGATGATGCCAATTGTTGTGTATTAATTCAAACTTAGTTAGTTAGTTAGTTACTATATGTGTATATATATACTAACTACTTGTGTAATTTTGTATCAATCTATCTCTCTTTAACAATCTTCTCATCTCATTCGATATTCATTACTCTCTCTTCTTCTCTTCCACTCCGATACTATCTCTATCTTTCTGTCAATTAACTTTCGCATTCGCAAGGTGTAACAACACCAACATATGGTATCACGAGACTGATTCAGATTCAGATTCAATAGTGATTGTAGCTATGGTTGGAATAGGCGGAAACTACTTCCCTGCAAATCTTCTTGTTCTTGATGGCAATAATTGGAAAAAAAATGATGCATTCAGATAAGGGTCATCTTCAATATTCAAGATGTGTCTGAGTATGTAGCTGATGAGCTTCAACCGCTTGTAGAAATTCTACTGATGCTCAAAAGGAGGCATATAAGGAATCCGAGAAGAAAGATCAGAAGGCTCTATTTTACATTCACTGATGCGTTGAAGCGAAGGTGTTTAATAAAATAGATCATGTTGCAACTTCCAAAGAAGCAAGGGATATGTTGTAGAAATACTATGGTGGGGATGCCAAGGTCAAGAAGGTGCGCCTCCAGTCTTTGAGAAAGCAGTATGAAATGCTGCATATGAAAGTGGGTGAATCGACATCAGATTTCTTCACAAGGGTTCAAGACTTAATTAACCAGATGAAGAATTCCAGAGAGACTTTAACATAGTAAATGGAGGTCGAAAATGTACTTCTAAGTCTCACTCCTCAATATGATATGATAGTAGTAACAACTGAGGAAATCAAGATCTGGAAATGATGAAAATGGAGGATCTGCAAGGATCTCTGGAAGCCAGGGAACTGAGACTGAATCAAAGAGAGATAAATAAAGAATTTGAACATGCCCTTATTTCTCATTCAAGAAAGGGAGGTTCTGATGACATGAAGAAAAGATGGAAGCAGGGAAAGGAAAACACCAGAGAGAAGCCACGACAGATAGCAAAGAGAATAAGAAGTTTGAAGAAATATCTGAATCCTCTAAATAAGAAGGATGACCTAGCAAATTTACAAACAAGAAAAAGCTTCAAGACAAGAGAAAGATTCAATGCTTCAATTGTAAGAAGTATGATCACTTTGCTTCAGATTGTTGGTTTAGAAAGGGAAAGAAAAAGATTGGTGTAGAGGAAGCTAACCTAATGCAAGTTGATTCAGATTCAGATCCTACCATGTTGATGATAACTACCTCTGAAAGGGCTCCAGTTTCTGATGTGTGGTACTTAGACTCTGGTTGTTCTAACCACATGACTGGACACAAGGGATGGTTGAATAACTTTAACTCAAACAAGAAGACATGTGTGAAACTGGCAGGTAGCAAAAGCTTAATGGCAGAAGGCATGGGAAAGATTGACATACAAAGAAAGGAAGACAAAACAACATTGATAGAAGATGTGTTATTTGTATCTGGTATGTAATGTAATCTGCTGAGCATTGGTCAACTAGTAGAGAAAGTATTCTCAGTAATCATGGAAGGGGGCTCGCTGAATCTATATGACAAAAAGAAACAAATGGTTCTGAAATCAACTCTGACCAGAAACAAAATCTGGAAGGCTAGTTAGAAGGCCTTAGAATCACACTGTCTTTATTCATCAATTCCTGAAAGCTAGCTTTAGCATAAAAGGTATGGGCATATGAATTTTAGAAGTCTAGGTAAGCTGATAAAGTATGCGACATGTGCATGCTTGGGAAGCAAAGTAGGTTACCTTATGTGAAATAGTTGTTAATGAGAGCCAAACATGTATTGAATTTAGTTTCATCTGACATTTGTGGTCCCTTTTAAACTCTTTCTTATGGAGGAAGCAAGTACTTCATCTCATTCGTAGATTAATTTAGTAGAATGTTGTGGGTGTACCTGATAAAGACCGAAAGAGAAGCTTTATACATGTTCAAAAGGTTTAAGGCTATGGATGAGAAACATAGTGAAAGACTAATTAAGATACTCAGGACAAATGGAGGAGGGGAATACAACTCCTATGAATTCAAGCAAATTTATCATGAAAGTGGCATCTTGTATGAAGTAACTCCCCTAACACACCTCAACATAATGGTATGGATGAAAGAAGGAATATAAGCATGGTTGAAATGGCTAGGAGTATGCTGAAACAAAAGTAATTGCCTCATAAATTCTAGGGTGAAGTTGTGCCTACTACTGCTTATGTTCTAAATAGATGTCCTACCAAGAATTTAAAGAATCGGGTGCCAGAAGAATGTTGGTCAGGAAGCAAGCCTTGCATCATTTATCTCAAAGTATTTTGATCATTATGCTATAAACATGTGTCAGATAAAAGAAGAACCAAACTTGAAGATAAAAGTGGACTTATTATCTTAGTTGGTTACCATCCAACTGAGCATATATGTTATATAATCTAGTTACTGAGAAATTGGTGGTTTGTAGAGATGTAATCATCAAAGAAGAAGAATCATGGGATTGGAACCAAGGTGGAGAAAGAACAAGAGTGGTTCCAATGCATGCTCCAATGCAGTTTGATTATGATGAAGTGAATCAAGTCTTAACTAAGACTCCAGTTGATGGTGTGAATCCTGCTGAAATGGCAAGACCAACCAAAAGAAGACGAATATCTGCATGACTGAATGATTATGAAATTGTATATCACAATACAATAGATGAGTAAGAAGAAATAATACACTTGGAAATGTTAGCAGGTGCAGAACCACTGAATTATCAGGATGCAATGCAAGACAAAGTGTGGAAAGATGCAATGAAGGAGGAAGTAAGTTCAATTGAAAAATGTGGCACATGGAAACTGAATAAACTACCATAAAGAAAGAAGTCAATTGATGTGCTGTGGATTTTCAAAGTAAGGCTAAGTCCAGAAGGAACACTAGTGAAGCACAAAGCAAGACTTGTGGCAATGGGTTTCCTTCGAAGACAATGTATGGATTACTCCGAGGTATTTGCACCAGTGACAAGTCATGATACTATAAGACTTGTAGTGGCATAGCTTGCAGTAGAAGGTGGACTTTGTCACACATGGGTGTAAAATTTGCCTTCCTAAATGGACCTCTTGATAAAAGGGAAAAGAGCATATAATGTATATACTATACAAGACTTTGTATGGTTTGAAGTAGGCACCAAGATCCTGGAACAGGAGAATTGATGTTTTCTTCATCAGTCATGGCTTTAAAAGATGTTCAGTTAAGCATGGTATGTATGTAAAATACAAGCAAGGTGAAACACTATTGCTGGTATGTTTATATGTGGATGACCTCTTGATAACTGGAGAATCTCAGCTGGAAATTGAAGACTTCAAGAGTACAATGAAGTCAAAATTTTAAATGTCGGTAACTTGTCCTACTTCCTTGGTATGGAGTTTTTATACAATGAAGGTGGAATAATCTTGCATCAAACAAAAAATGCGACTGACTTGCTGAAAAGATTCAACATGCTGAACTGCAATGTTGCGGTGACTCATGTTGAATCAGGACAGAAGCTGGAAGAAGATAATGATGAAGAAAGGGTAGATGTCACCCTATACAAGCAGATGATTGGATAATTGAGGTACCTATGCAATAGTCGATCAGATATCAACTTTGTTGTATGAGTACTGAGCATATTCATGCATGATCCAAGGAACTATGTGTGAACCATGCATGATCCAAGTTGTATTGACTGAACTATGTGTGAACATTCAAGTATCAATCAAGCTCCTTGTTGACAACACATCTGCAATAAACTTAGTAAAGAATCTTATCTCTCATGAAAGGTCCAAGCATATTGAAACAAGGTTTCATTACATAAGGGAGCAAGTGAACAAAGGTAGGTTGGAAATGAGATATTGTCCTACCGAGGACCAAATTACTGATATCTTGACTAAGGCTGTAAAAGGAGAACAATTATCTAAGTTGAATATATACATGTGAATTGTGGCATTTGATTCAGAGGTTGGAACAACTTATGGGCCACTAGCCTCTAAAACTTTTATGGCTTCTGAATCCTCAACCTATAAAGGTGTCAGAGGCTGAAACATCCTAGCCTCTGAAGCGACAACCTCTAAAGGTGTTAGAGGCTAGAACATCATAGCCTCTGGAGGAGTAAGAGGGTGAAGTAGCCCGACCTCTGAAGCTTTAACAGCTTCTGAACCATCAGCCTCTGAAGGAGCCAGAGGTGGGAATTACTTCTATACCTCTGAAGTCTGAAGTAGTTTCTGAAGAGTGGTTGGAGTTTAAAGAAGCTGAGTCTAAAGTATCAGCTTCTGATGTGTATCACTTGGTGAAAATTTGAATTAAAGAAGCATATTATATATTAATTCAAACTTAGTTAGTTAATATATATATATATATATATATATATATATATATATATATATATATATATATATATATATATATATATATATATATATATATATATATATATATATATATATATATATATATATATATATATATATATATATAAATTTTGTATCAATATCTCTCTTTTCAATAATAATATTTTTTTTCCATTTAATATTCATTAGTCTCTTATTGTCTTCCACTATAATACTCTCTCTATCTTTTTCTTAATTAACTTTTTGCAGTCACAACACCAACATCAATTTCATAAGAAATGGTTGAGATAAAAAAAAACAGGAGAGATATACTTTAGATTAAAATTTTAATTTTAGAAATTGAGATATTTAAAATTAAATTTAGTTAAAAGATCAAATTAACTAAGCCTACTATATATTTATTACTTATGTGATTAAGAAATTCTTATAATCAGTTTCATGGGGAGAAAAAAGACATTTAGATAAGTTTTATATATTTGAATTGGAATATCTATAACAATATATAAACGGAATATTTTTTTGGTGTAACGTATTTTTCTATTACTTTTACCCTTATTTTATTGTATAATTTATCTAATAACTTCTAATAAAAATCACTATTATTAACTTTCATGTAACTTCCTACTAATAACTTTCACATGCTATATTTTTTAAAAATTATATTTAAATTAAAAATATCACTTATATTTTCAATGATATGCATTAAAAAAACGGAGAGACAAGCACGTACGACGTTAGTAATATATTAAGTCCAACAAAAAAAAGACTTGGTGTATTAAACTAACTACAAGATCAGTTGCAAATAGACAGTAACTTTTTACCAAAATAAAAAAAGGTTATGTAATAAAAAAATCATCAAAAGTAAATATATAGTTTTTGCAGAGTTCCAATTGCAAGTTTGGCATTATCTTATATTAATAATGAAATTTCAATTATTATTATATAGAAATTCTCTTTCCTTTACTTTGAAAGTGGACGAATGTGGTCGGTGCGTTTAGCCAAAAGATTAAAATCATTTTATGGATGTAAAATATTGATTGATAAAAGTCGGTGGTAGATAATCACAAAAATGTTGTACTTAAATTAAATGGAGTATCCACTTTTTTTAATTTTTTTAATTTTTAATTTTATATGTAGATATACTTGCCAACATATCAAGTACATTGATGAAATTTCTCCGATCTCCCCCAACTCCTTAAATACTTTGTCCAGATGACGTTTCTAGCTTTATATCGAATTATTCAAATATCTTTCGAGTATAACTTTAGATTGAGAAAATTTTAATTTATGTTGGTTAAAGATATAATTTAAAACATTATCACTTGTTTATTAGTCAATTTTGTAAAAATAAATTTATATTAAATTTTAATTTTATCATAATGATAAAAGGTATTAATTCGGAGTATCCATGTGCACTAACCCAATAGTTCCAATAATACTTGAAATGAAGGGGTGAATTGGAAAAATTCTAATCGTAAGACTTTATGTCATCCATCATGTCCTTTCCTTTGCAAAGAATATGAACATCAATGATTCAATTAGCTACCACGATTTCCATTTTATTGGATTTAATTCAAGACAAAATATATATTACGAGAGAATAAACAATTCAAAATTACTCACATTATCTAGAAAGACAACTAAGTTTGATATTGCATTTATGTGGAAGTGTGACTCAAAATTTTAACTCAGGAAGAGAAAGAAAAATATATTTTGGGAAAGTTAACAACCAGAAATGCAAAAAGTGGCACGGAAGAGGCCAAAGAGCCAAGGGGCAGCCGATTTGGCGGTCCACGATTACGAGAAGGTGGCACTTAGTGTCCAATCGAAGGTGGAGGTGCGAGGTCAGACAACAAGTTAGTGGTCATTCGAGCAGGCCACGAGCCTTGGGATGGATCAGTTTACTTCACATATTCATTTGTAGTAGGTCGTGTTTTGTACTTGTTTTGAATGTGTTGGATTTCATCAATTATAAATACGCATCTCTATCATTTTTGTTAGTTAAGAGAACAAAATCGATGGAAGATATGATAATTCTAGTTATAGAGAAGATGATAGAAATTCTTAGGATTGATTGTATTCTTAGAATTTGGAAGACCTTTAGACATATCTAAAGAAATTGAGAAACATTTATAAATACTTTGGATTTGTGTGATTCATATACCGAGAGTTGTAGAGATTGAGAAACACTTAAGTAGAAAATAGAGTTTGTTCTTGAGAACTCAAATGATTATTTTCTTGTAATTTATTTGTAATATCTTGTAACAACTTTTGAAAGTATACTGAATCGAAGAGCTTCACTCCCTCCGGAGTAGATCAATTTTATCGAACTGGGTAAAAATCTCGGTATACTCGTCTTCTATTTTTCTCTTGCTTGTTGTGATTTGCTTACATTGTTTGATAAGTTATTTTGTTCCTTGAGGCCATTTATTTTTTCTATCCATTTTCTTTGTCCCACACATCATTATTCTCCTTGAAATTTATATTTTTTTGTTAGATTTTCAACGAGAAGGTCTTGGTGTGTTGAGCCTTTCAATTTCACGACAAGTGGTGCACATCGTAGGGTAAAGGGGTTAGGTTTACAAGTGTGAACCATAGGTCCTAAATGAGACATCCAGAAGTTTTTCGAAGATAATAGTTTTGGTTCTCGAAAAGTGAAAATGCAAGCAATCTTAACTCAATAGAAGTGTGTATAAGCATTGAAGATTGAAGCGTCGATGCTTGCACGTCTAACATGAGCTAAGAAGACAAGATGATGGATACGACCAAAAATATTGTTATCCTTGTGCCTCGGGGATAAAGTTTTAAGAGAAGTTGTTAGGGATAATGTTATGCCTTCAAAGTACACTACGATAAATGATATATTTTATGATAACAATTTCACCCCATGTATCGAAAAACCGAGGGATAATTCCTGGACGCGTCATTTTTTTTTCTTTTAAAAATATACAATTTATTCTGCAAGTTTTAGTTGAAACTCGAGGAGTAAACTAATTCAGGGTACATCCTTTCAATCCTAACATCTTTAGTTTATGTTTTTATTTCATTAAAAGTGGTGTCTTCCTGAATATTTTATTTTTAATATAAAATTAAGTCACTTTTTACCTCGATTTTGTTTTTCAATCGATGTGAATTTGTTTCTCTGATATATATAGCTTAACTTGTAGCATTTCGTTTCACTTGTCTAAAAACAACACAAACAAAACCCAAAACAACGAGATCCCTAAATACATATCATAATCAATACGAAGATGATATATGTTTAGGGCTCTCGTTCGATAATTTCCAGAATGAAAAACCCAAATCATTTCTTTCACTTCTTCTTCACAGATCCAATATGTCAAACATCATCACTCATTTTACATTAATGTTGTTGTTGTTGTTGTCGTCGTTGTCATTATTATTATTATTATTATTATTATTATTATTATTATTATTATTGTTGTTGTTGTTGTCGATGTTATTGTTGTTTGTTGTTGTTGAGACCCGAAATCCTAGAGGTTTTAATCTTGTTGTTGTTGTTGAGACCCAAAACCTTGGAGGTTTAATTTTGTTTTTGTTGTTTAATCTGAGACTGATGTTATATGTTATCGTTTTTGTTGAGATATGTATGTTATAGGTTTATTGAGTTTGATATCATAGGTTTATTAAGTTTGATATTATAGGTTTATTGAGTTTGATGTTATAGATTTATTGAGTTTGATGTTGTTGCATTATTATTGTTGTTGTTTAATTGTTATACTTAGCAAAGTTTTGAAAGCTATATGTTGTTGTTTAGTTGTTATTGAGCTTGAGTTTGAGATTGAGTCTGAGATTATGTTCTTGTGATTCTTTGTACAACTCTCATCTTGTTCCGCCGAACATGTCAAGAGGATATTATAGCGACATAAAATATAGTTGAGTTTATTATATCTAATGTCACTTGTTTGTTTCAATAACCCCTCTCTGAACATTTAACATATTAAATTGATTTTGAAAATAATAGTATAAAAAATTATGTTGTATTTGAAAAACATCTTACACTAATCAATGTTTTTCGAGCATTCTGTAACTAATCACTCATCCCACGTTCTTTGATTTTAAAATATCTCCAATGCTTCTAGTTTTCGTTCAACTTTTTTCCATACTAGTTCATTTTGCAAATCATCAAACTTTATACTTTCAAGAATGAATTAGTAGAAAATGAAGTGTTGAATGAAAGACTTAAAACATTGAAGAGATTCTGACCATTAAAGAATGAGAGATGAATGATGAGTTACATGACGCTCGAAAATCATTAATTAGTGTAAGCTGTTCTTCAAATATAAATGTTTAATCGTTGATTAAATGACAAACCCGAGGGAAAAGGTGTTTTCACCATTTAAAATTTTCAAAAAGGTTTTGTTGGAGATCGAACCCATGACCCTTAAACATTACTTGTCGGTGGATGTCCAATAGAGGGGTAATGTTGAGGAGGTTAATGTTAGGTCTAAAGCCTTTGTTGACCTTATGGCTTTGCTCAGGATGAAGGGCTCCCAATTGTCTCAGAGAGATAAAGCTAGGTGGCTCAAAGAGAGGGATGCCGATTTGGGATTCTTTCATGCTTCAATTAAGAGTATGAATAGAAGGAATTCCTTCTTAGCCCTTAATGTGGGCGTTGTAACACTATAAACCCCGACTCTTAATATAAAATGGAAATTTGCAACTTCTAGGATGCTACTTCACACAAATCATGCACTTCATAAAATATTTTCAAACTTGTAGCAAAAAACTCAAATAATCCCCATAACATCAAATAATAGATTAAACAACCAATTACCAAAATTAACTCCAAATAAAAACTTCAAAACAAATAATGCGCATGTTCCCGATGTTATAGACCATAGCAGATAAAACCAACTAAAAAGCGATAAATAAAAATAAATGAATAAATCTCCAAGGTCATCTTCCATTTCACAAGCGACTATTTCTGCTGAGTATTTGCATAATGAATGCACAAAACTAACAAAGCAAATAAGAAAGGGGTGAGAATACATCTTACAAAGTCTAAATGTGAAATGTACCAATGTGATGGTAATTATCGATAATCATAAGTACATCATTCACATAAAATACAACCAAAGTTAAATAATGATGCAAATGTTAATGGCACCAACTCCTTCATAAAAATGCATGTGATACCGTGTTTTGGGGGTCAGAGGTATGTTACTGATTGCCTATGGGGTTCCTCTTGAACCGTGTCCATCTCTAGATGCGAGACCGTCATAGTCCCTCTCTGAACTCGGCCATCATTGGACCGAAGTCCTACATAACTCTGAAATATATGCATGCATGACCGTGTATAAAAGCAAGCATACAACTCATCAATCATCAAAACATCATCATCATCAAAAACATCAACATCATCATCATAAAAAAACACATTCGTCATCATAAAAAAACATCATCATCATAATATGGTTCCACTCATGAACCAAAATATGTCATTGTAATCCCTTAGGATTCCTAATCTCAAAAATCGCCAATCACAGGTTGTCATTGTAATCCTTTCATATTACTAATCTAAAAAAATACAACTTTTAAAATATATTTATTTTTCATTAAAAAGAGTAAAGTTATCTTATTACTCAAAACTTTAGCTCATAAAAAATTCTCAAAGGTTTATTATATTATTCACAACTCATCAGAATATAGAAAAAAAAATACAAAAACAACTCAATAGATCTGAGTTCTCAAAATGACTCTAGAGTACCACAAACATACTCTAAAGAATTCAAAAGTGCACTACTAGAAAATATACCTTCAGTGACACAATATTACAACGACCATTTTTCCACCGTCGTCATATCCCATTTTTGCGCGCATGTTTTTATTTTATTTTATTAAGAAACATTTTATCATGGTTCCTTAAAACAATCGTGGTCATAGAGTTTGGATGACAAGTTTCGAGTCCCAGCATAAACATTTTTCCTTTCTTTCAATAAAAATAAGCGCGTGTCCCTTCATATTATTGTTATTTAAAAATTGAAAGTATAACAACTACAGTTGTTTCGTCCAATCGTGGTTGTATCTTTCATATTTCACTATGGTTAAAGCTTGCAACCGTTGTGAAATTATTTCCTATAAAAATTAAAACATAATAGGTACTTTATTTCGTTCATAACACACAAGAGTGTCCTAGCGTACGAGACGACAACGATAGTGAAACCTTCACCATCTTTATTTATGTCTAGAAACGAATATCATTTCTAGAAAGGAAATATTCATCCTCTTCGAATTACGGCACGTTACCATTATGTCTCTATGACGCTTTTGAATGTTTATGTTCTTCGTAATGGTTATTTACCACTATCTCTCTTTGACGCTTCTGAATATTTATGTTCTTCGCTAGGATGTTGTGTGTATTAACATTATCATGTGTATTGTTCATGTTGCCATGTTCATATTTTATTTAGATTTTGTGAATATGTTTTATGTTTTGGTGTTTGATAAGTTTATGTTTTATTCAGACATTATGACGCTTCTGAACATGTTTATGTTTTAGTGTTTCCATGTTCATGTTTTATCCAGACATTGTCATATGAATATAATCATATTAGGATGTAATGTGTGTAACGTTAGGTTGCCATTCACATTATTCTTTTGATATAAATTTTAGAATTTGTTATGGATCGTAGTTGGATGAAAGTCGATATCTTAGGTCCGGTGTATGAGAAATGAGTTCTTGAATTTCTTGAATTTGCCAAAACAAAAGTTCCCGACAATAATGATATCTTTTATTATCCTTGTGTTGTTTGCAAGAATATCAAAACACGGTCAAAGAAAGAAATATTACATCACATATGTTGTGATGTAATATGTCAAAATTATACAACATGGACATGGCATGGAGAAATGGATAATAATCAAAATGCGACGTCAAAAATGGATGAAGATGATGATGATATGGATGATCGACTAGAAGATATGATTCATGAACACGGTCAAAGAATATTATATGACATGCAGATGAAAGAAAATGTGACGGAAACATTTGCCATATAACTTATTCTTTGCAATGGAAGAAAATTGATTCATTGTTTCCGGATTTCAGACTTGAGCTAAGAAACCTTAAGGATTTCGGACTTGAGCTAAGAAACCTTAAGCTTGGGCTTGCAAAAGATAGAATGAACCCCTTTGGTAATTTGAGCACTAATCATTCTTCATGACCTAATCTTATCACGATTTACAACATATCTCCTTAGTTGTGCATGAAGCACAAGTATATGATGTTAAGTATGATGATTTCTGGACCAAGAAAATATGGAAACGACATAGATGTTTATCTAAGTCCATTAATTGAGGATTTAAATCTTTTGTGGTAGAGGTACTCAAGGTTTAAATGTTAAGTCAATGGGTCGGGATGTAGTACTTCAAGTACATTTCTATATATTGAATAATCTTAGTGTAGTTGAACCCTACATAGCTACTCACAAAATTGTTATAAATAAAAAATATCCCTGAATGAATGACAAGATGTTGTTGACACGGCATAACAAGGAATTCATGAGTCAGTTTAATATGAGGATTTTTAATGATAATTGTGCATCCGAGACAATTAAATGGTTATCGTACATGCTAAAATTTACTGTGGTAACTTGGACGACATACGACATTTCTAATTATTCCTTTTATACAAAAGCAAAAGATTGTCGCAGTATAATGCAAAATAGTGGGGTTATCATTGAGGCTGAATCCATGTATTTCTCTAGTTCGAAAGATAAGAATCATATTTTGGCAACCTTCGCATTCTATGGTGCCATTGAGGATATTTTGAAGATTGATTATGTTAATTTTAAAGTGTCTTTATTTAAATGCAAGTGAGTTCCCAATAATAATGAGGTACAAGCTGATGAGTTAGGATTCACGCGGGTTGACCTTGGCAAGGCAACTTATAACACCGAACCATTCATCATGGCTACTCATGCAAAATAAGTTTTTTATGTGACAGACCATGCAGACTTTTCGAGGAGATGGTCAATTGTTCTCAAAGGAAAACACATTCCTCCTAGTGATTATGACAGTTTTGATATTCCTTCCACTCCTTTTTATGCAACACAAGTGCCTAATTCAGATGAAGAAGTTGATATAGATTATGTACATGTTATTCGTAATGATGATCAAGAAGCATATGGGAAAATTAAAAGGTAAGTATTTTATATTCCTCATTCATAATTTATTGTATGTTATAATTACTAATGATGTTATTTTATAACAACTATTATTATTTGAAATTTTAGGTGTTTAAAGTCAAGACACCAAGACAACAAGATAATATTATTTGTTGTAATGATGTGTACATTGTAGGTTGTTTTGTGCCATTTTGGTTTTGATGTAATATACAATTTTTGATTTCTAGTGGAATAGTGTCATTGATGTAATATAATTTTTGGTCTAATTCAATTCAAAAATGGTTGTATTGTTGTTTCTAGTCTGATATGATTCCGAAATATTCAGGTTTAGAATTTAGGAATACTGTAAAATTGAAAAATATATATAAAAAATAAATTATATCACAACGGTTTTTAACTCAACAGTTTTTATAAGTAGAGCACGCTATCTAGAATAATAAAAGGCAAGAATGGCGAGGTTGGGATTCAAAACAACAACCTATAAATTATTTCATAACAATTGTTTGAATAAATTGTTGTTATAAGTAGAGCTCTACCTAAATTATAACTACGGTCTCTCGTCCGTTGTGGAAACCACCATACATACAACCACATGCTACATAATAACAGATGTGCGACCATCATTATATGTGTTTCACAACCGTCATTATAATTGTTTTCCGTAGTAGTGGTGCTCTAAGGGCAACTCTTCACAAGTGATAACTCTACTAATTTGAAGGGTTGACAGTTTAACTCAATTTACTCAAAAGTGACCCTATGGTTACCAAAAGGTCGTCGATGTTAAAGATTGCTCAAAAAGTCTCAAAATTTTATTATATTATTTATAACTTAAAGGAGTTCTCAAAAAGCTAAAAAACCGCTCACAATATCTCTCCTCTCTCAAAATAATTTAAATAATTCTACGGAGATCTCAAGGGAACTCTAAACAAATCGCCAACAAAACTTGAAAACTTTAGGGTGACCATTGAGTGTCCAAAGTACTTTGCACAAGTGATAACTCTATTGAACTCCTTAGAGGTTGACGGTTTGACTCAAATAATAATAAAATTAACTATAAAATAGAAAATTTACCTCAACTTATCAAAAAGGTTGTTGATAAGAAAATTGCTCGGATTTCGCCAAATTGACCCTCAAACTCGAAAATCGCCGAAATCATTGTCTTTCGCCCACAATTCGCCCGTACAACCCCAGTCGTACAACCTCACCCTATAGTCGTATAGTCTAAGACTTATAGTCATAACCTTGTCGTACAACCCCTACTTAACTTTTCCAATTTTCCGTTAAAAAATCACTTTAAGAAAATTCTATTTTTCTAACATTTTGGAAAACTTATGGAACACATAGCGAGGTTTTTGGAAAATTTTGGGAATACACATCATAAGTTTTCTGCAGAAATATTTGGGGAAAATACGACCAAATAGGGTCGCTCAAAATTAAAAGCAAAATCCAAAAAATCTAAAATATGATCATAAAAACATACACTGTCAAAGTATCACAATCAACAACAAGAATTGTTAAACCTACAGTCAATAGCACTTAATTGACCGTAGGGGATTTATCCCACATCCCTTTTGGTTTTCAGAGAAACTTAGACAAAACCATAAAATTCATCGATTGTGCCAATAAGGTTTTGCTTAAACCTTATTTGTCCAAACAATTCATAGATAGTAAGAAATTAGGGAAAATAATGCATTACCCATGGCTCTGATGTGAGGGTAAGGAATCCTCATCATCCTGGCTGCCTAATTCATCCATCAATAAGGAAACCCATGTACCTTATAATTGCAGAACCTTTAAGTTTTTTGGCTATAGATTTCCTTCCTAGAGTTCCTTAGGTTTTCTGCCTCTTCTCCTTCTTCTCCAATTTCACGTATCAGTAAAACTTTTCCAAAACCCTTAATTTTTCTATTTATATAACCTAAGGGATTTTATGAAAATTACACTTTCTCTCAATTATTGGGCTTATACTCCTTGCCTCAAAATTTTCACTAAAATTATAATTTCTAATAATTCCAATAAATCCTATTTTATTTTTCTGCTCTCCAATTGTATAACCCCGATAATTATTAACTTATCAAAATACCCCTAAGCACCAAATAACACCAAAAATTCAAATATATCTAATAAAGCACATGAATAGTTAAATAAAATATTGAATTAAAAATTGAGGTGTTATAATTCTCCCCTAGCTAAAAAGATTTTCACCCTTGAAAATATCTGGCAAAAACAGATCAAGATAAGATTCCTTCATTCGACTCTCCAGTTCCCATGTCAAGCTCCCTCTAGTAGGTCCTCCCCAAGAAACCTTCACCAGAGCAATCTCTTTACCCCTTAGCTATTTCACTTCTCGATACTCAATCCTTATTGGTGATGCTTTAACATGCCCAATCTCACATTATTCGCAGTCACCTCGCACGCCAAACTCAAGTATCTGAATTGCTCGATCAAATCCAACTCTCTAACTATCAACATTGCCATGTGTAAGGACTTACGATGCAAAGCATCTGCCAAAATATTGGCTTTACTGGGATGGTAGTTCAAACCAAATTCGTAGTCCTTCAAAAACTCTAACCATCTCATATGCCTCATATTCAGCTCCTTCTTATCGAACATATATTTTAATCTCTTATGATCACTGAATAATTCAAATCTAGAACCATACAAATATTGTCTCCATAACTTCAACATGAATACCATGGCGGTCATCTCTAAATCGTGATTAAGGTAGTTCTTCTCAAGAATCTCCACTTGTCACGAAACATAAGCTACCACCTACCCATTTTGCATAAGCATGCCACCTAAGCCCATCTTGGATGCATCACAATATAACACAAAAGGTTCCCTAGGGTCTGGTAATATCAACTCTGGTGTTGTTGTCAACTTCTTTTCAGTTCCCGAAAATTCTCTTCTTCCTGCATATCCCAAAGAAATGTTTAACCCTTTCAAGTCAACTGAGTCAAAGGTAGAGCTAACTTAGAAAAGCCTTAGATAAATCTTTGGTAGTAACTAGCCAACTCTAAGAAACTTCTGATCTCGGTAATTGATTTCAGAGCCTTCCACTGTAGCACTACATCTACCTTTGAAGGGTCAACCGTTATACCACCGCTAGAAATCACATGACTGAGAAAACCCAGTTCTCGCAACCAGAACTCACATTTTGAAACTTGGAATACAACTTATTCTCTTTCAAAACCTGGAGTAGAGTACAAATATGTCCAACATGGTCTTCATATGATTTTGAATATACCAGAATATCATTAATAAACCCCACTACAAACTGATCCAAATAGGGATGGAAGATCCTATTCATATATTCCATAAATACACTAAGGGAATTAGACACACCAAACGGAATCATCGAGTACTCATAGTGATTGTATCATATCCTGAATGCAGTCTTCGGGATATATTCATCTTTCACTCGAATCTGATGATAACCCGAGCTTCGATCTTACTGAAAACACATCCCCCACTAACTGATCCATAAGGTCGTCGATTATGGAAAGAGTATATTTATTCTTAATGGTGACCTTATTAAGTTGACAATAGTCAACATACAATTTCATACTTTCCTCCTTCTTTTTCATTAACAACACTGGAGCTCCCCAAGGCGATACACTTGGTCTGACAAATTTCTTTTTCAAGCAGTTCTTCTAACTAACACTTCAGTTTACCCAACTCTGACGCAAACATTTTGTATGGTGCCATCGACATGGTCAAGTACTAGGTACCAAATCTATGGCAAACTTAATCTCTCTCTCTATATATATAGTAATAGATCAGTAATGTCGTTTGGAAACACATCTAAAAATTCACACACTATAGGCAAATCAACTATTGTTGCTTCACTTTCAACTTTCAAAGAAGCAAACATCACAAACACTACAACTTCATCTTTCAAGAACTCTTCCACTTGGCTACTAGATATGAACTTCGAATCTTCCTCTTCAAACTCAGGAAACTGTCTCATATAACAACCTTGACTTTTGCAATCAATGGTATGTTGAACCAACCCTCCACACCTAAACCATCTCAGAGAAGAAAAAGCTTCTCCCCCACTTGTTTCAATCCTGCTCTTGATGGCAAGCGATAAGAAAACAAATGAGCATCAGTAGTGTTTCACACACATGTCGCATGCCAAGAAATAAATAAAAATTACAAAAACCTAGTTGGACAGACCGCTTTGCTATGATACCACTATGTAACATCCTAAACCACGACTCTTAATATAAAATGGAAATTACAACTTCTAGGATACAACTTCACAAAAATCACGCACTTCATAAAATATTTTCAAACTTGCAGCGGAAAACTCAAATAATCCTCAAAACATCAAATAATATATTAAACAGCCAATTAAGAAAAATAACTCCAAATAAAAACTTCAAAATGAATAACCCGCTCATTCCTAATGTTACAGACCAGAGCGCATAAAACCATCTAAGAAGGGATAAATAAAAATAAATGAAGAAAGGTCCAAGGTCGTCTTCCACTCTCAAATGACTACTCCCGCCGAGTATTTGTACAATAATTGCACAAAACCAACAAAGCAAACAAGAAAGGGGTGAGAATACACCTTACAAATGATAACGCTGAAATTTGGCAACAAGATGCTAATTATCGATAATCATAAGTACATCATTCACATAAAACACAATTAAAGTTAAATGATGATGCAAATGTTAATGCCACCAACTCCTTCATAAAAAATGCATGTGGCATCAGGTTTTTGAGGTCAGAGGTATGTTACTGATTGCCCATGTTTTCGGTTCCTCTTGAATCGTGTCCCTCTTTGGACGTGAGACTGCCATAGTCTCTCTCTAAATCAGGCCATCATTGGACCGAAGTCCTACCTAACTCCGATATATATGCATGCATGATCATGTATAAAAGCAAGCATGCAACTCATCAATCATCAAAGTATCATCATCATCATCATCAAAAACATCATCATCATCATCATCATCAAAATATCATCATAATATGGTTCGACTCTTGAACCAAAATATTGTTAATCACAAATCGTCACTATAATCCCTTCAGATTACTAATCTCCAATTTCGCCAATCATAGGTCGTCACTGTAATCCTTTCAAATTACTAGTCTCCTAAAATACAATTTTTAAAATATATTTATTTTTCATCAAAAAGAGTAAAGTTTTTTTTCTCAAAACTCTAACTTATCAAAAATTCTCAAATATTTATTATATCAGTCACAACTCATCAGAAACCTAAAAAAAACTCAAAAAACAACTCAATACCTCTTAATTCTCAAAATGGCTATATATTATCACAAACGTAATGTAAAATATTCAAAATTGCTCTAAAGGCAACTCTTCACAAATGATAACTCTATTAACTCTAAGAGTTGACAACTTTACTCAATTTACTCAGAAGTGACCCTAAGGTTACCAAAAGGTCACCGACGTCAAAGATTGCTCAAAAAAATTCAAAATTTTATGATATTATCTATAATTTAAAGGAGTTATCAAAAATCTCAAAAACCACTCACAACATCTCTTAATTATCAAAATAATTTAAATAATTCCACAGAATTCTCAAGGAAACTCTAAACAACTCGCCAACAAAACTTGACAATTCTAGGGTGACCCTTGAGTATCCAAAGTACCCAAAAATGTCCCACTGACATCTTTCAGAAGTGATAACTCTACTGAACTCCTTAGGGGGCGGCAGTTTGACTCAAATAATAATAAAATTAATTCTAAAATAATAATTTTATCTCAAACTCGAATTTTGCCAAACTGATTGTCAAACTCAAAAATCGCTGAAATCGTCGTCTGCCGCCCATAGTCCGCCCGTACAGCCTCAACCATACAACCCCCGTTGTACAGTTTCTGTCGTACACTCTGAGCCATACAACTACAGCCATGTCGTACAACCGTAACTCCTCTGTACAGCCGCATCCCCGTCGTACTACCTCAGCCATACAACCCCATCCGTAAAACCCTACTCAATTTTTCCGATTTTTCGTTAAAAAAATCAATTTTGAAAAACTTCTATTTTTATGACATTTGGAAAATTTTAGGGAACACATAGTAAGGTTTTTGGAAAAATTTGGGAATACACATCATAAGGTTTTTGCAATTTTTTTGTTGAAAAAACACTACCAAATAGGGTTGCTCAAAATTACAGACAAAATCTCAAAATTCTAAAATATGATCATAATAACATACACATTCAAGGTATCACAATCAACAACAAGAATTGTTAAAAATACAAACAATTACATTTGATTGATCGTAGGGGATTTATCCTAAATCCCATTTGGTTTTCAGAGCAACTCAGACAAAATCACAAAATTCATCGATCATGCTAATAAGATTTTGCCCAAATCTTATTTGGCCCAACAATTCATAAATCGTAAGAAATAAGATAAAACAATGCATTACCCATGGCGTTGGTGTTGGGATAAGGAACCCTCATCATCCTGCCTGCTCAATTTACCCATCAATAAGGAATCCCCAGTTACCTTATAATTGCAGAACCTTCAAGCTTTTTGGTATGGATTTCCTTCCCTGTGTTCCTTAAGTTTTCTTCCTCTTCTCCAATTTCACATATAAGCAAAACTTTTTCAAAATCCTTAATTTTTCTATTTAAATAATCTAAGGGGCTTTCCCTCAATTCTTGGGCTTATACTCATTGCCCCACAATTTTCACTGAAATTATAATTTCACCACAAACTCCCAATTCTCATATTTTTATTAATTTGAATAAATAAATATTTCATTTAAATAAATGTTACATAAAATTTCTCTAAATTTCTCTTTTCTCAAATTATTACAAAAAAACTAAATTTATCTAATTACTTCTAATAATTCCAATAAATCCTATTTTATTTTTCTGTTCTCCAATTGTATAACCCCGATAATTATTAAATTACCAAATATCCCTAAGCACCAAATAACATCAAAAATCAAAATATATCAAATAAAGCACGTCAATAATTAAATAAAATATTTAATTAAAAATTAGGGTGTTACAGATGTGTTTGTATTGAAGGTGGGACTAAGATTCAACAAAGATTTTTTTCTTATTTCTCTAAGCGATTTTAAGTGTGAAGATACGCTTCCAACAAGTTTTGATGAAGACAATATTATAAAAAGCTCAAGTTTCATTATTAAAGAAGAAAGGAAAAAAATGCTTATGATCATCAATCAAGGTATATGAAATTCTTATCATTGGCAATCTTGAAGTGCTCAATAAATTGATCATGCATTCGGAAAAAAAATCACTTTATACTTTGTTAAAATATTTTTCAAATGTTTTTACTATCATTGGTTGAAAATGAGTTATGATGCATTCATGAAGGTTTTGAACTTAGACAATATTTTCAAAAAGTTTCAGCATGCAATCGATTATAGCATCCTTGCAAAATATTGAATGGATTTGTGAAAAACAAATGTTGAGCCCTTGCAGTCGATTGCGCTAATGTAATTCTTTAAATTTTTAAACATTTCAATCGATTGCACCTAAACAAAATTTGAAAAATGTTGAAATGTGGTCACTACTTCATTCACTCTTTTTCATGGCATCTCTTAATTTTAAACTCATTATATTTCTGAAATAGTATCCAACGATTGCCATGTTTTATCAAGAGTTGTTCTCATTCTATAAATAGAATTCAAATTTCATTTTTAATGTTACATCTTTCAAACATATTTTAACTCTCTGCATCATTTTCAATTCACGTGTTCCAGACTTAAATGCTTTTGAAAACTTTCATATTATTTTAAAAGCATCAGTGAGCATTTAGAGAGTTTATGATATTGAACTTTCATATTTGAAAGAGAAGAAGTCATTCATACATGATTTTGTTTATCAAACTTATTATTACTCAAATTCATTATTGTATCAACATCTTATTTTTCCAAATTGCTGGATATAAGATTGTTTGGTTATTATACTTGTCATCCAGGATTATTGGAAACAAAAGTGTAAGAAAAGGAAGAATTGTTTTCTTTTCATAAGTTGTAAATCACAAAAGGATTGTTCTTGGTGATTAGGTTAAACCCCAGTGTATAGAAGTCGAGATTAAGGCTTGTATAAAATTTTAACATTAGTGAAATCTCTTACTACGTAAGGGGACTAAATATACTCTCGAATTATGAGGGGAACTAGGATAATTCTCGGTGTTCTTTATTTTCTGCCTTTACTACTTTCATCACTTATCACATGAAGCAAGAAAAGAAAGATACACCAAACAAAAACCAGATAAAAATTTAAAAGTCCTAATCCCCCCCCCCCCCCTTAGGTATACTCATAACTTACAATTGACATCAGAGCAGGTTATAGACAATATGTTCCTAAAGATCCAAAATGACTTTCGTAAGTGCGAATCCTGGTTTCGAAGATGGTGGCAGTAGCAATAAACCTCCACTATCTTCTAATGAATATTTTGATTTTTGGAAAATTCGAATTAAGGCTCATTTGGAAGTATAGCAAGAAGAAATTTGGGATGTTATGGAGAATGGTCTGTTTGTTCCTACAAGTATTGTAAACGGGGTTGAGACACCAAAGATTAAGAGTTAATGGGATGAAGATGATAAGAAAAAAGTCATTTACAATAAGAAAGCAATCAACATACTTAAAAGTCCATTTAGCATGGATGAATTATTTCTTGTCTCTCAATGTACAAAGGAAAAGTAAATATGGGATACATTGGTATAAACTTAAGAAGGAACTACTGAAGTAAAGAGATCTAGATTGAATACTTTAATTAAAGAGTACGATATGTTTAGAATGCAGCTCGAAGAATCTATCATCGTGTTGAAAAAGAGATTTGTACACTTGACAAATCACTTGATTGCTCTTGGTAAGAGTTTTTCTAACAATGATCTTAATCTTAAAGTGCTTTGGTCTTTAACCAGAGAATGCCAACGTAAGGTGATGATAATATCATAAAAGAAAAGTCTTTATACCATGACATCCGCATAATTGTTCGTAAAACTTCAAGAGCATGAACTTGAACTTGGAAGACTTGAAAAACATGAGAATCAAGAGAAGAAATCCAAAGGTATTGCTTTGAAAGTTGAATCAAAATAAGAACAAGAAGATGATGCTCCGGAAGAAGATGAAAACTTCATGCTCCTTGTAAAAAGACTTAGTAAGTTATTTGGTAATAATGAAAAATCCTTGAATTATGTAAAAAGAAAGAAATTTTTCAGGAAAAAAGATGTTTCCACTTCAACACTAAATGTCACTTGCTATGAATATGGAAATCAAGGACACATAAAGAAGGATTATCTAAAACTCGCCAAGAAGAACGACTTTAAAAGTAGAAAAGAGTCAAAATCCAAAATAGCCTACATTGTATGGGAAGATAATGAAATAAGTTTATCACCCAACTCAGAAAGTGAAGAATGTGCAAATCTAGGTTTGATGGTATCACACTATTCTGATGATAAAAATGAAGAGGTTAATAATGATTATTCCGTTTATGATAATGATGCGCAAGGTGTTATATATGAACTACTCAATGAATGTAAAATTATGTATAAAACGGTGTCAAAACAAAAGAAACAAATTTTATATCTTGAAGAAAAGATTGACACCATGGAAAAAGATTTTCAAATTGAAAAACAAAATTTTGTATGTAAATAGTGTGAGTCACTTTCTTTCCAAATTGTCCAATTGAAAAGAGTTCTTGAAAGATATGAAAAATGACAAATTGGATTCGATGGTGTCTTTAGTCAACAAAGATATTCAAATGATAAAAGTGGACTTGGTTATTCTAAATTTAATAAACCAAGTTCTAGTAAAACCATATTTGTTAAGACTAGTGATCAATCAAATAAATAAAAAGTGAACAAAACAGACAACGTTCATCGTTAACCTAAAAGGAAAAGATTTGTTAAGAAAAAACATTATGTTCCTAGATATATGAGTAACTTTGTTCCTACTTGTTTCTATTGTGGTATAATTGGTCACACATCTAATACTTACTATTAAGGAACTTTAGTGTGGCAAATGGATATTATTTGTGGATCAAGAAAGGAACTAATTATGAAGGACCCAAGGCAATTTGGGTACCTAACAAAACCTAATTTGTTTTGTAGTTATGCTTGAAAACCACTACAAATATATGGTATCTTGATAGTGATTATTCTAAGCATATGACGGGAGATATAAACAAATATTTAAATCTAGTACTTAAAGCCGAGGGATATGTCACTTATGGAGAATACAACAAAGAAAAAATTATTCGCATATGGAAAGTTGGAGCACCACCTTTCACATTTATTGAAGATGTTCTTTATGTTAAAGGGCTAAACCACAATCTTCTTAGTATAAGTCAACTTTGTGACAAAGGCTTCAAGATCAATTTCACCAAGGATGAATACTTGATTGAAGATGAAGTCACTCATGAGGTAAAACTCAAAGATAAAAGATTTAATAATATTTTTATAATTTCCTTAAATGATTTAGCTTTGAAAGTAAAATTTCTCATGGAAAACAACAATGACTCATGGCTATGGCATAAAAGAGTTGCTCATATTCATATGGAACATTTACAAAAACTAGTCAAGCATGATATTGTCATTGGTTTACCTAAGATAAAGTTTGTCAAAGATAAATTATGTGATGCTTGTCAAAAGGTAAAATAAACCAAATCAACTTTCAAACCCAAAAGTGCGGTGTCTACTTCAATGCCACTACAATTGTTGTATATGGACTTGTTTGGTCCATCAAGAACGAGAAACTTCAGAGGTAATGTATATGTTTTAGTTATTGTTGATGATTTTCTATATATTCTTGGACATTATTTTTAGTGAACAAAAGTGATGCATTCAAGGCGTTCAGGAAGTATGCAAAGCAAATTCACTAAGAATTGCCCCATAAGAAGCAATCATGGTGGAGAGTTCCAAAATACATCTTTTGAAGAGTTTTGTGAAGAACATGGGATCTTTCACAATTTTTTAGCATCAAGGACTCCACAAAAAAATGGAGTGGTGGAGAGAAAGAATTGGCCTCTAGTGGAACTTGTAAGAACAATGCTTAGTAATTCAAATCTATGAAAATATTTTTGGGCGGATGCGGTAAGTACAACATGCTATGTAAGTAATCGAGTTATTATAAGACCAATTTTGAAAGAGACTCCATATGAAATCTTCAAGGTAAGAAAGTCAAACGTTGCTCACTTTCATTTGGATGCAAATGCTTTGTCCTCAATAATGACAAAGACAATCTCGAGAAGTTCGACGAGAAGTCTGATGAAGGTATGTTTTTTGGTTACTCTTTTACTAGTAAAGCATATTGAATTTATAATGAAAGAACTTTAACTATAGAAGAATCAATTCATGTTTCCTTTGATGAATCAAACACCTCTAAGGAGGATATAGTTTTTTGTGATGATGATGATGATATTTTAGAAGTTCCTATGGAAGATGCTATCAAAGTTAACAAAGATGATCATTTGGAATGCAAAGAGGAATCAATCCAACAAGAGTCAAATCAAAAGGTCTTCATCAAAAATAGAGAACACATATATATCATATTATTAACAAAGTTATTGGAGACATAAATCAGGGAGTATCTACTCATTTAAATCTTAAAGATGCTTGTCTTGATATGACTTTTGTTTCTCAAACTGAACCTTTCTAAAGTCAAAGATGCCTTAGATGATAACTAATGGATTATATCCATGCAAGAGGAACTAAATCAATTTGAAAGAAATCAAGTTTGTGATTTAGTTCCTAGACCAAAAGGTAAACATATTATTGGCACTAAATGGATTTTCAAAAATAAGCTAGATGAAAATGGTATCATTGTAAGGAACAAGGAAAGATTAGTAGCCCAAGGCTATAATAAAGAGGAAGGAATATATTTTGAGGAAACATTTTCTCATGTTGCTAGACTAGAAGCAATTAGATTATTATTAGCATATGCTTGTTCTTTGAATTTTCAGTTGTGCCAAATGGACGTCAAAAGCACATTCCTAAATGAATACATTCTTAAAGAAGTTTATGTAAGTGAACCTCCAGGTTTTGAAGACTTAAAACATCTTGATCATGTGTACAAACTCAAAAATTCTTTGTATAGATTGAAGCAAACACCAAAAGCTTGGTATGATAGGTAAAGTGATTTTCTTTGCGAACATGGTTTCGAAAAAAGTAAAGTTAATACTACTCTTTTTATCAAAAGAATTAACCATCATATTATCTTAGTGAAAATTTATTTAGATGATATCATATTTGGATACACAAATGAATCTTTATGTGAAGAATTATCATCAATCATGCAGGAGAATTTGAAATGTCCATGATGGGTAAGTTGAACTACTTCCTCGGGTTGCAAATTAAACAAACAAAGAATGGGATATTCATCAATCAATCTAAGTATTGCCAAGAGCTTATCAAAATATTTGACATGGATACTTGTAAAGATATAGCAACTCCAATGGGATCTGTCACATATCTTGATCATGACGAATTCATAATTTCAATTGATATCACTAAATATCGAGGTATGATTGGTTCTTTATTATATCTAACGGCTAGTCGACTTGATATTATGTTTAGTGTATGTTTATGGGAACAATTCCAAGCTTGTCCAACAGAATCTCATCCTACAACTGTGAAGAGAATAATGTATCTCAAAGGATCATCCAATGTCGACTTATAGTACCCAAAAGGCAGTGTATGTAGTCTTGTTGGTTTCATTGGTTGCAGGTGAGTGTTTTTTCAAAAAAAAATCTTTTAATTGTGTCATGTGAAATCCTTTCCTTCTTGGTCAAAAAGTATTCAAAAATAGCATCCCTTTTTCAAACCAAGCATCCCCATGTGACATTTTTCAGCATTTGTCCCCCTTTAACATTCCAAAACCTGCACCCCTCTCTCTCCTTTTGACCAAATTTAAATTCCATATTTACTACCTTTTACCAACTCATCTTTCCCACACACTTAACCATTATTTTTTTTCACCAAATCCCATCAAATCTTACATCTACCAATTCACATTTTCTTCAAAAGATTCAATTTTTTTGCATCAAAAATCCAACCTATCTCTACACAAAAATCAAACTTTCTCCAAACATAAAAATATAACCTTCATCAAACATTGTCTAAGTTTTTCAACCTTCATCCAAGACACCAAAAATTAAGAGTGGCAGGGCTTCAAAGGGCAAGGAGAAGGCTACATCATCCAATCCACCAAAATTCTCCACTTTTGATTCAAGATTGAAGAAGTTTTCTCCCTCAAAAGAGCAACAAAAAAGGTACCTTGAATTATTTTTAACCAAACCTGTTTTTGGACCTAGGTATGTGAAGTTGGAGACTTTTCCTTATCCTTGTTTTCAATTTGGAGAAGTTTTAATAAGTCTGATAGGTTGGTTAACATTAAAGATTTTATATTTCCTGGCCTAGTGAGAGCCTTTTACTCAAACATGACTTACCATAAATGGGTTATTAGTTCTTTGTTAAAAGTACCTCTTTTGAGTTTGATTATGAACTTTTGGGAACAATTTTAGATATACCCTCTGAAGGCTTAGAGTTTACTATGCATAAAACTCTTCCTATACAAAATTATGAAAAGAGAGAATTTTATTTTGGTATTGGAAGAAAATCTGAGCATGAAATTTTTCAGAAGCGTAAAAAGAAAATGGGTGGTAAGCTTCCGAATAAGACATCTTGGTCTGCTGGACATCGTTTTATTGATGATAGGTTGTTGCACTATTTTCTGAACTATATTATTAAGCCAAGGTTTTCAAATCACTCTACTATTATTGACTCTGAGATGCAAATATTAGAAATGAAGCATGGTATTCCAATTAATTGGGCTTATATGATTTTGGAGCACATGGCCTCCCATGATGAAAATTCGCAGGAACTTCCTAATGATTTTTTCATCACTAAGATTCTTCAACATTTTGAGGTCAATCTTGTTAAGCGATCCAGTGCCAATGGAATATTGAGAAATTACTATTCATATATGCAACAACAAAATAGGTTTGGTTTATAACTATAAGAAAAAGACTATCCGATATCTAGATGATGAAGTTGAGAATCCTCCTCCTCTGGTTCAAGAACATCCTCAACAAGCAACTCAAGACATGTGACGTGTTATTCATTATATGACTTACATGCATCACTCCATATCTACCCAAATCACCAACCTCTCCATTCATACACAAGCTCTTCATTGTGAAATTCCTCTTTACCATTCCATTCCTTCAACCCAACAACAACAACAATTTTAACCAAGTCAATCCTTAAGACAACTTTGACAAAGATTAATGTGTTTTCTATATTATTATTATTATTATTATTATTATTATTAATAATAATAATAATAATATGATTAAGTTTATGTTCTTGTTATGTTTTAAGACTATGTCATTGTATTTTTTATGGTTGATTATTGTGTTTTATTTAAGACAATATGGTTATGTTAAGTTTCTTTATTTTATTTTATTTCTTGTTCATTATCTACTTTATCTACTTCTTCTTTTTTACTTTCAATGTTACTTTTCCCTTGTTTTTGATAATGACAAAAGGGGAGAAGATAGTATATATGTGTATGCTTGTAATCTAACAATTTCAGGAAGAATCAAAGTTAGTATGATTTGTCAAAGTTAGGGGGAGTTATCCAAGCATATAATTCTAAGAGAAAGGGGGAGCATAGTGATCAAAATTAATCTTCTTTATTCATACGGTTATCATCAAAAAGAGGGAGATTGTGAAGACAAACTTCCAACAAGCTTTGATAAAGACAATATTATAAAAAGCTCAAGTCTCATTAGCAAAGAAGAAAGAAAAATTGTTTATGATCATCAATCAAGGTATATGGAAATTCTTATCATAGGAAATCTTGAAGCGCTCAATAAATTGATCATGCATTTGAAAAAATTCACTCTATATTTTGTTAAAATATTTTTCAAATGTTTTTACTAGCATTGGTTGAAAATGAGTTATGTTGCATTCATGAAGTTTTTGGACTTAGAATTTTTTTCAAAAGGTTTCAGCATGCAATCGATTGAATGGATTTGTGAAAACCAATTTTTTTGAACCCTTGCAATCGATTGCAGCAGTGTAATTCTTAAAATTTTTAACCCTTGCAATCGATTGCAGCAGTGTAATTCTTCAAATTTTTAACCCTTGTAATCGGTTGAAGAGCTTGTGAAATCGATTGCACCTGAACAAATTTTGAAAAATGCTGAAACGTGATCACTACTTCATTCACTCCTTTTCATGGCATCTCCTAATTTTAAACTCATTATATTTCTGAAATATTATCCAACCATTGTCATGTTTTTATCAAGAGTTGTTCTCACTCTATAAAGAGAATTCAAATTTCATTTTTACTGTTACATCTTTCAAACATATTTTAACTCTCTGCATAATTTTCAATTCAAGTGTTCTAGACTTAGATGTTTTTTGAAAATTTTCATATCATTCTAAAAGCACCATTGAGCATTTAGAGAGTTTATGATATTGAACTTTCATATTTGAAAGAGAAGAAGTCATTCATACATGATTTAGTTTATCAAACTTATTACTACTCAAATTCGTTGTGGTATCAACATCTTATTTTCCAGGATTGTTGGATATAAGATTATGTGGTTATTATTCTTGTTATCCAGGATTGTTGGAAACAATGGTGTTAGAAAATTAAGGATTGTTTTCTTTTTTGAAGTTGTAAATCACAAGAGGATTGTTCTTGGTGATTAGGTTAGAACCCATTGTATAGAAGTTGAGATTAGTGAAATCTCTTACTGCGTAAGGGGACTGAATATACTCTCGGATGGTGAGGGGAACTAGGATAATTCTCGGTATTCTTTATTTTCTGCCTCTACTGCTTTCATCACTTATTACATCAAGTAAGAAAAGAAAGATACACCATACAAAAACCAGACAAAATTTTAAAAGTCCTAATTCACCCTTCCTCCCTCTTAGGCATACTTATAACCTACATAAAAAATCCAATATTTCCAGACCTAGACTTGATGGGGTGTGTTTCATGTCTCTCTTATTAGAGGAAAAATTGTCCTTGACAACTCATTTCCTTCTTGTGGAGATTGAAGGGATGATGTCCTATTGTGATGGGAATAAGAGTCTGGGGCCAAATGAGTTTAATTTTTATTTGCTGAAATGGCTTTAGACACTATTGAGGGAAGATTTGGGGATCATGTTTGATAATTTTCACCGGTTTTCAGTTTTACCCCATAAGCTTGCCTCAATTTTTTAAACTCGTACTCCGAAGGTTAAGAACCCATCCACCTTGGGGATTTTAGGGTGATTTCCATGGTTAAATCCTTTTATAAGTTGGTAGATAAAGTTTTAACTAACCGACTAGGGTTAGTGATGAACGAGATGATTAGCACTAATCAACCAACCATTTTAAAAGGTATATTATTATTCGATGGTGTGGTTGCAATTAATAAGGTGTTTGACTTGGATAAATGCACCATAAAGCCTTATCTCATTTGTAAAGTTGATTTTGAAAAAGCATACGATTCAGTAATCTAGAGCTTACTGGACTATATGTTTGATAGATTTAATGTTAATGATGAGTGAAATCCTGGATAAGAGTTTGTGTTTTTTCTAGTAATTTGGTTGTGTTGGTTAATGGCTCCCCAACTCAAAAGATTAAGATCAAAAGAGGTTTGAAACATGAAGGCTCTATATCTTCTTTCCTCTTTCTCGTGGTGGTCGAAGGTCCTAGTGGGTTGATCAAGAGGGACTTTAAGTTGAGTGTTTTTTCAAGTTTTAAAATTTTCCCCTCTAATTTTGAGGTCTTCCATATTTAGTATGCTGATAACACCCTAATTGTAGTTGATCCTTCAATTGAGAACTTGTGGACTATGAAATTAGTTCTAAGGGGGTTTAAGATTTCTTTGGGTCTTGGGGTCAATTTTGATAAGAGTAACTTGATTGTGATTAATGTTGGTCTAGCCTTATTAGAGTTAGTGGAGGATTTTCACCATTTTAAGATTGAGTCTCTTTCTTTTAGGTATCTAGGGTTGCATGTAGGAGATAACTAGCAGTTGGAAACTACCTAGGATCCTCTAGGGAATATTTTGTGGAAGAGACTTCATTGTTGGAATCATAGGTATGTCATCTTATGGGGCAAACTTATTCTCCTTAATTATATCCTCAATGCTAGTCTTATTTTCTTTCTTTCTTTTATTAAATTTCTTGTGAAAGTATGGAAGAATTAAGTCAGGATTCATATGAGGTTCCTCTATGGAGTGTTAAAGGGGAGTCCGAGATTTCTTGGGTAAGGTGGTATGATGTTTGCAAATACAAAAATAATGGGGTTTTAGGCATTAAAGATCTTTGGCTGATTAACCTAGCTCTCTTATCCAGATGAAGATGAAGGCTTTTGTTGGGTGCTTCTGGTCTTTAGTTTGATATCCTCTCTGACATGTATGGTGCCTCATGTGTCTATTCCTTGAGCAGAGGTGGGTCCTTAGGGATCCGCTCAGTTTCCTTATGGTGGAAAGGTGTGTCAATTATTGGATCCAAATAAGACAACCCTCATAATTGGTTTGAGGATGAGTTAGCTAAAAAGGTAGGGCCAGGTCACCTGACTTCTTTTTATGAAGACCCTTGGATATGGAATATTCCTCTTAAGACTAGGTTTCAGGGACTCTTCATCATCTCCCAACTTTAGGATGTAAACATGGGTGATATGGGAAGAAGGAAGGATTTCTTGGGATATTAGATCGATGAGGTTTTTCTTTGTTCATGAAGAACCTATGGTCTCTGACTTCTTCTCATCTCTAGAAGTTTTTTAATTTAGTGATAAGATCGATATGTGGATCTGGAGTCATTCTAAAGATGGTTTTTTCTATATGGTGTATTCTTATCAAGTCCAAATAGGCATGTGTCCTTCCTATAAGGCCCATGTAGCCGGTGTGAATCCATCCCTGCCCCTTGTCTAGAGAGCTGGTCTCCCTCTAAGGTGGTGGTTTTTTCACGGCAGCTTCTGTAAGACAGGTTCCCATCTAGAAAAGCGATATTCAAGCAGAAGGTCATTGTTGACTCGAAAGGGGATCTCTTGCATCAGGTGTCGAGATTTGATTGAATCGTCCTCTTATTTATTTTTTACATGAAGCTTAACTTATAGTGATTAGTGTAGGATTTTTAGGTGGTTACGGGTGCATTTGGATCTTTCTTGGGATCTTAGGTCTATTTTTGAGTTTTTTATATCTCTAGGTTTTAAGGCTAAGGGGATGTTTTCTTTTGATTTGACATGTTGTGGTGAGGTGATAAGTGATTATTGCAGAGTATTTTTAACTTATTTTATTCTCACTTTATTGTGTGTTTTTATTGTTTTATTTTATTTTTATTCACTTTTGTGTGCTTTGGTTTATTTTAGTTAATAAGGAAGTGTCAGGCAAGATTGAAGTGAAAAAGACGGAAAATTGAACGTTGGAGTAAAGTCTCAGTAAAAAAGATCAGTCGCTAACACGACCTGGCTGTGTCTGCTGACACGAGCTATGTTGGCCCTTGAAGCCCACCAGTAGTAAGAACCTATGAAGAAAATGGGTTGTTCGTGTTTCCTGACACGACTGTGTTCCTCAACATGACCCCTCTGTGTCAGACAACACTATCCATATCAGGCCAAGTTTCGGTTGCAAACTTTGGTATTCTATAACGATTTCCTAACTTCTGGACTTCCAAAACTACTTCTCTTCATCCATAAGTGACCATTATGATTGTTGCACAAATTTAAGTATACTTTAAGTGGATTAATTGTTGAAATCATGTATAAATAGTGCCTCACATGCTTGGAATTTATAGGGATCCACTTTTAGATTATTACTTGTTTTCATTTTCATCTTGTAGAATTAAGCTCTTAAGTTATTTTTCTACAACTTATGTTGTATTCTCTAGATTTCTTTATATTATTCAAGAATTTTGTCTTCAATTCAGGTTATCTAAGTTTATTGCAATTGCTTTTACTTTCTATGCATGATATGTCTTTATGTTGCTTATTTTTAGTCAATCTCACAATGAGTGGGTAGTCCTTTAGGGACAAGGGGTCATGAGATCAATTTCATGCCAAACCCTAGTTGACTTATCCATTTACAAATAATGAGAAAACAATGAGGTTAAAAGTTATTTTAGAATCCAAAATCTTAAATATATTTGTGTCACCTGGCGAAAATAGAGGCAACCCAAATGTTGATCACGTATCGAAAGGTAGTAATTCGGCACTCGACTGTGAGTTGTTAAACATCGATAACAAGACACAACTAACAAGGTGTCTTGTTCTCAATTGAGAAAGACGATTAGATATGATATAAACACGTATAGATACACACACCATGAAAGTGGGTATGGTGCATTTTTATCTACTTTTTTATATCTTGCTCTATCTTCTCATAATTGAAATCGGAAAGTTAATTGGGTAATTTGGGATAAAGCTCATGTACCCCATGTCATGTGTTGCTTTATATTGTTAATTTTATTCCATTCGCACTAAATCCCCAGAATTTTCGAATGTTTTTAGCTACATACCGTTAGGATAAAAATCAATATCTCATTGTGGGTTCAATCTTATTATATTACTTTGCATTGTCACGCACTTGCGGCATGTATCATGAGGACCATTTGGTCAATGTGTAATGATAAGCTTCTTTTGTGGTAAGTCAGCAGATTTGAAAGATGTGGAGGATAATATTATTTTTTGGGGTTGTAATTTGTTTCTTAACATGTCTATAATGAACTTGTCCTCCTTCTCAAATTGGCTTTAGAACCTTAACTTGTGTTTGAACTAATAGCGGACCAAGAGTTCTGACCTACTCTACAAGTGTTGAATGGTTTTTGGTGTTGCTTTGTATTATGGTCTGTTAATGGGGGGTTTTGATGTATGAGCTCTAGCCAGGTTTCTATTGGATGGTACTTTGCTGTGTGGGTGTTCTCTAGGGTTTCTGGTTCTTTTGTGGGGCACTTTGGTTTTGTGCTTGAGATTTTGTTTTCGGTGTTTTCATCACAATCATGGCTCCATACCTAAAATCAAGGACTTAGGGGAAAACTATTTTTGGTTGGCTAAACAACTTAGCAAGACCGGTCCAACACTAAAGACTCAATCCAGAATAGCTGATAACATGAAATTATATAACATTTTAGGACTCAATTTAATTAAATTATATTATTATTTACTGCAATTTATTTCAGTTTATTAGATATTACGCGGTATTTTCTTTCTATTTGCCTCAGGTGGTTTATTTGAAGCACAAGTAAAAAAGGGAAGAAAAGGAGGTGCAAAAAGGAATGAAAAGAACCAAATACCAAAGACCAAAGCCCAACCCAAAAAGCACAAACGATGTGCCTGTGACGAGCGTCACAGAGGCTGTGACGAGCGTCACGCCTTGCACACTCCTGTGACGAGCGTCACACATGGTGTGACGGACGTCACACCCCGCTCCTATATTTTTGGCTTTGACGCATCCACGAAGTACGCTTTGAAGCAGTTAGCCAAACGTGCCAAATTTTGCTCCAACAAACTTTTCTCCACAGATCCCTCATTCAAAACCAAGTCTTCCTTGATTTTCTCAACCACCAAAACCAAGTCTTCCTTGATTTTCTCAACCACCAAGACCAAATGGACACTATATAAAGGACCCAAATGGGAGAAATTGGGACGGCCTACTTTTACATTTTTACGCTCTACAATTTAGTTTTCAGCTTTCTAGCTTTTAGCATTTTTTTCTTTTTCAGCAACCTTGTTTCTGTTGCCATTATTTTTACAGCATTATATTTTTTCAGCATTCCATATTTTTCTTCAGCAATTTATTTCCTTTGTTAGTTTAATTTTCTAGGCATTCAATTAATTTTCTCACAATAGTTTCTACACCGGAAACTATTGTGTAACTTTAACTAGATCTAACCTTACGTTAGATCATAGTATTTTATTCCTTCGCCTTTATTTTACTGTCTGATCGAAGACTGTGAAGAACAAATCCAACCGGTCTGTGGTGGAGTGTTCAAGCATCGAAGTTAGAGAACAATCAAGATTTCTATTAATTTTACAGGTTCTTTAATTTATTGTTTTAATTTATATATGCTCTGCACTGCTGTTTATCTATATTGTTTGCCTAATATGGCTTTAATTAAGCGTAATAATTGTTTAAGCCTGTTTAACATGTCCAGCTAATTAATTTAGATATCGGTATGTAAAGTAAGCGGAATAAGGAATCAAAACTAAGTTGGTTAAATTTTATTTAAAATTAAAGTCACTCTTTTTATGGCCTCAATTTACAGCATTAATCCCAAAGTTTTTGTACGAGAGTAAAAGACATAAAGAAGTTAAAATCAATAGAACGAGAGTTTGAGTTTTTAACTGGACAGTGTAAATTGGACATTAATTCTAGATCAGGGCGAAAGCAATTTTTAGAGTTAATTAAATTCTAATCTTTTTCAAAAAGTATTTTTAAAGGTTGAATGTGAGGACGAGAGTTAAGCATTTGAATTTAATTATATAATCTATTTGAATTTAATTATATAATCTAAGTCAACAGAGCGAGAGTTTGAGACAAGGATGTTTAAACGTTTAGTGTTTTCTTAAAAAGAGTTTCTACGGATTCTATTGTTTTCAAAAAGTGATTTTGGACTTAACTAATAAGTGACAGCTACGTTAATATAAAATCATAGTTTATTCAACAGAGCGAGAGTTTGAGATAAGACTTTTAATCAATAGTGTCTACCGAAAGGATTTGTTTTAAAACCAAGAAACCAACGAAGAATTGATTCCCTAATTACGACGAACTACATACCGATATCCGCTTAATTAATATTTAATTTAGATCTTATTTTAGTTTTAACTTTTCCCCCAAACAATCAAAGTATTATCCGCCTTAGCTTTACGAAGTAACCTTAGAAAACGGTATATCGATTCATAAGTCCCTGTGGGATCGATATCTTTTAAAACTACGCGATAGAACTGTGCACTTGCAGTTTGTACCCCAAATTCGACTCATAAAGTCGCGATCAAGTTTTTGGCGCCGTTGCCGGGGACTTTATTTAGTCGATATCGTAACTCTTCTGTTACGCTGTAGAGACTAAGGCAATTTTTTTTCTCTCTATTACTATGTATCACCCAAACTTTCTCTACGATTATCACTCCCAGTATTTTGAGGAATCGCAAGTTTCCTATAAATCCAACCTGGAAATATTAATGGAGGATTTCATTGAGACGCAAACTCACTCAAGGATAGAATCTATGATGGAACGCTTTGTGGCTACACAAACTCTTCAGAATGAAGAATTTAGAAAACAAAGTCTCTATACCAATGAAACCCTTACGCAACTGAACATTGTGGTCGAGTCCCTCGTCACTCACAACGAGGCATTGGAGACTCAAATCTCCCTACTTGCGCAGACACCTCTAGGACCTTTCCCTGAGAAACATGCGGATATGGTAACAACCACCAGTGAAAGATTTACCGAAAATCCTAAGGATAGTGATAATGAGGAGAGTTCAGGAGAGAAAAAAGTAGAGATTGAGAAAGTTCCACAAACACCACCCGAAAGGGAGGTTGTCAAAAAGGTAGAGAAGGAAGAGCTATGTGTTGTCCCTCCTCCCTATAAATCACCAATTCCTTTCCCGCAAAGGTCTGTGGAAGTTAAGGTAGACCCCAAATCCGAAAGAAATGAGGAGCTATCAGAAAATATCCACACCAATGCACCTTTATTTGCCACCCTGAACAAGAAGAGAGAATTTGAAGCCCATGAAATTAGGGAACTAATTAGTATAAAAAGGGGCAAACCAGACTTTGAGGTGGTGTTTTCAAAAATTGAACCTAAACCTGAAAAGCTAGCTCCCATAATAGAGCCAGAACCACCACCACAAGTTCAGGAGGATAAACTACCTCGCAGAAGAAAAAGAAGAAAAAGTGACGGTTATGAGAGATGGATTGATAAGTGGCCATGGAAATCAAGGATAATTAAAAGTTTGACCGAGGATTCATCCTCGAAAGAACCACCATGAGTACTTACACTCCTGAGTCGCCGCGCTATCGACGTAAAACATAGCGAATATTTCCAGTTCTATTAATGTCAATTTTTCTCTATCCATTTTTTTTCTTCCCTTTCATAAAGTCAATCCGTATTTTTCTTTAATAACCATTACTGACTTAATGCCAGTATCTACTTGAATTCATCGAGCTACTGACTTTCATCATGCAACCAGTGGATACCATTTTCAGAGGCAGTGTTCAGAGAAGGCGGTATGATTATCTAGCCCAGAAGGATATGGCACTGACCATATATTATGGACCGACCATGGATAAATTAGGCATCTGAGATATCATTCCTGTTTATGTTTAACCAGCTTGGGTAGGAAAACGCAGCCATTAAGAGACTGTTTGTCACGTACCGTGAGCTAACCTTAGAATTCCTGATTTCCCTTGTATACATCCCTGAACATGGTTACGGACTTAACAAAGGGTTAATATCCTTTAGGTTATTTAGCATGGACTTCACCTACACCCGTCGAGACCTTGCTGACCTCTTAGGATTCCCTAGCGGCCCTTTCGTCTTTAATACCCGCCAGGAGGACCTTATTGATGACATTGATCTCGATGACTTCTAGGGTTGCATATCCGGAGAACCCAACCCAAACCCGAATGAGATGCACTCACAAAAGATCCATAACCCTGCTATCCGATATTTTCATAAAATACTAGCCCACGCCTTATTTGGTAAGGAAGAGAATAACACCTTAGTGGCCCGACTATTTACCTTGCCTAACCATGAGAGAACGAGTGTTCACAACCACAATAGCTGACTTTATGACTTAGATGAACACCCTGTTGATCCACCTCCATCCTCCTGACGTCGTCGCAGAAAGAGGCCAGCAACTAATGAGGATATCATGGACACCATTGATACCATGCAGGCGCAACTGATGCGCCAGATGCAACAACAACAGGAAGCAAGGAATGCAATAACCGACCAGCGGTTCACTGAGTTGCTCAGCAGGTTTGACGACTTAGGAGTACGTCAACGATCACCAGGTCCCAGAACACGAGGCGGAAGGCAGCATTGACTTTTTCTTTCATTTTTCTATTCACTTTCTTTTGTTTTCTTTGAAACATTGGGGACAATGTTTCATTTAAGTGTGGGGGGGAAACCTTGTTCTTTCAACCTTCCCTTTTCAAGTATGTTATTTTCCCTTTCTTATTATGAAAAAAAAAATTATTATAATATATATTTATTTTAAGTCAAGTCCCTAGTGTGAAAAATTCTTATTATCTATTCCCCTCAATTTTCTTGAGCCATAACAGAAATTTAACACACCCAGTAAGTATAAAAGTTGCTTATTTTATAAAACTTGAGTGAAATCAAGACAAAAATTATTACCATAACAACGCTCTAAGAATCTCAACATGTTAGATCAGGATAAGTACCTATTATACCAATTCCTTGAGCTTTTAGTTTTATAGTAACCCCGATTAGTTTATACGAGAAGTCAGCACCATATTAATAGCAAACTACGTGGAGAGCCGATGAATATAAGTGAATGATTCCCAAAGTAACATAAAAAAATATATATATCAGGAAATGCACTAATTAAGTTAGGTGATCCTTACCAGATCATTTAATCTAAAGGTTGCAGATCATACAAAATCATAATATGAAAGATCCATTATGAGTTGGTTCAGCAGGTATCTGGTGCTGAACTTGGTAGGGCGGACTACGGTCCGATCCCCCACAATTTGCAATGGACTGAATAACGAAGTTATCCGACTTATGTACCAGAACTTCTAGCTAAAAGGGGATCAGAATCACTAACCGGTTACTCCACTAAGTGCGCGAAAAGATAAAGGGCTTAATGTGATTTCGCTAGAATGAAAACGGGTGAAATAAGAGTAAAGGAACTAGGATAGCTATAATGGCATTACTTGAACTGGTTCGCATAAGGTGAGGTTATCTGAGGTTGTGACGGTGGTTGTTGATGTCAAGATTAAACTCAAGTTACTTCTAAACAAGGTTTACATGCAACCTAGTACGAATTGATGTGTGTTTTGAAATTTCATCTGGCTAAAATTTTTAAAACAAGTTCTATACTGTATTTTGCTTGAGGACAAGCAAAGATCTAAGTATGGGGGAGTTTGATAACATGAAATTATATAACATTTTAGGACTCAATTTAATTAAATTATATTATTATTTACTGCAATTTATTTCAGTTTATTAGATATTACGCGGTATTTTCTTTCTATTTGCCTCAGGTGGTTTATTTGAAGCACAAGTAAAAAAGGGAAGAAAAGGAGGTGCAAAAAGGAATGAAAAGAACCAAATACCAAAGACCAAAGCCCAACCCAAAAAGCACAAACGATGTGCCTGTGACGAGCGTCACAGAGGCTGTGACGAGCGTCACGCCTTGCACACTCCTGTGACGAGCGTCACACATGGTGTGACGGACGTCACACCCCGCTCCTATATTTTTGGCTTTGACGCATCCACGAAGTACGCTTTGAAGCAGTTAGCCAAACGTGCCAAATTTTGCTCCAACAAACTTTTCTCCACAGATCCCTCATTCAAAACCAAGTCTTCCTTGATTTTCTCAACCACCAAAACCAAGTCTTCCTTGATTTTCTCAACCACCAAGACCAAATGGACACTATATAAAGGACCCAAATGGGAGAAATTGGGACGGCCTACTTTTACATTTTTACGCTCTACAATTTAGTTTTCAGCTTTCTAGCTTTTAGCATTTTTTTCTTTTTCAGCAACCTTGTTTCTGTTGCCATTATTTTTACAGCATTATATTTTTTCAGCATTCCATATTTTTCTTCAGCAATTTATTTCCTTTGTTCGTTTAATTTTCTAGGCATTCAATTAATTTTCTCACAATAGTTTCTACACCGGAAACTATTGTGTAACTTTAACTAGATCTAACCTTACGTTAGATCATAGTATTTTATTCCTTCGCCTTTATTTTACTGTCTGATCGAAGACTGTGAAGAACAAATCCAACCGGTCTGTGGTGGAGTGTTCAAGCATCGAAGTTAGAGAACAATCAAGATTTCTATTAATTTTACAGGTTCTTTAATTTATTGTTTTAATTTATATATGCTCTGCACTGCTGTTTATCTATATTGTTTGCCTAATATGGCTTTAATTAAGCGTAATAATTGTTTAAGCCTGTTTAACATGTCCAGCTAATTAATTTAGATATCGGTATGTAAAGTAAGCGGAATAAGGAATCAAAACTAAGTTGGTTAAATTTTATTTAAAATTAAAGTCACTCTTTTTATGGCCTCAATTTACAGCATTAATCCCAAAGTTTTTGTACGAGAGTAAAAGACATAAAGAAGTTAAAATCAATAGAACGAGAGTTTGAGTTTTTAACTGGACAGTGTAAATTGGACATTAATTCTAGATCAGGGCGAAAGCAATTTTTAGAGTTAATTAAATTCTAATCTTTTTCAAAAAGTATTTTTAAAGGTTGAATGTGAGGACGAGAGTTAAGCATTTGAATTTAATTATATAATCTATTTGAATTTAATTATATAATCTAAGTCAACAGAGCGAGAGTTTGAGACAAGGATGTTTAAACGTTTAGTGTTTTCTTAAAAAGAGTTTCTACGGATTCTATTGTTTTCAAAAAGTGATTTTGGACTTAACTAATAAGTGACAGCTACGTTAATATAAAATCATAGTTTATTCAACAGAGCGAGAGTTTGAGATAAGACTTTTAATCAATAGTGTCTACCGAAAGGATTTGTTTTAAAACCAAGAAACCAACGAAGAATTGATTCCCTAATTACGACGAACTACATACCGATATCCGCTTAATTAATATTTAATTTAGATCTTATTTTAGTTTTAACTTTTCCCCCAAACAATCAAAGTATTATCCGCCTTAGCTTTACGAAGTAACCTTAGAAAACGGTATATCGATTCATAAGTCCCTGTGGGATCGATATCTTTTAAAACTACGCGATAGAACTGTGCACTTGCAGTTTGTACCCCAAATTCGACTCATAAAGTCGCGATCAATAGCCTCGCTCAAGATTGAGGGACATGTGAACTCTCACCAGAAGGAAGCACACTTGAGCCAAGCCACTTGATCATCTTCACCCATCTGATCTAATCTCTTGGCCTCGTGCAATCCACATTGCGCCAACCAAAAACAATTTTAACCGTCAACCATAATAAACTCGTTTGCCTGCTATATCAGGTACAATTCCACTCATTTTTACAAAGTTACACATTTTGACCTCACTAAATTGAACACTGGAGAGTTAAGTTTGCATACACAACCCCATTCCATCGTACCAGAGACTTGCACCATTGTACCATAGAGCTTCACAAAAACACATTATCAATCTTCTATTTCACATGGAATATTATCCTTAACCATAACTAAATTTAATTTGTCATATCATTATAGTAAAGTATAATTAAGTGATGATTTATTTTGATATCATAACCTTTATGTATAATAATGAATTTGTTGAGAATAAGAAATGTGAGTTAGAAAAACTTTGAGAAACAAAGTGTCGGGAAGTCTCACATTGATTAGAAACGTGAAAACTTAACATTTATAAGTGAGAGAATCCACACAACTATTACTTTAAGATTTTGGGTGAGTATGCAGTGTGTGTCTCGCAAAGGTGTGTTGCTCATAAAAGAAAAAGGCCCAATATAAATATTCTCTCATGTTGAATCCTCAAATCAATGTTCCAACACTTGTATCATGAACATTTGGTTCGAGTGAAGGATTAACTCACTTGTATCGAAGATACTTCCCACAAGGTGGTGGATAAGCGGTGTCCCGTTGAAGAGTGTCAATGATGGTATAAGTGTATGTGGATGAAAAAGCTTCCGCTTAAGGGAGAGCATTTTGGATAGACTCACACTTGAAGGGGAGTGTTGAGAATAACAAGTGCGAGTTTGAAAAACTTTGAGAAACAAAGTGTGGGAAAGTCTCACATTGATTAGAAAAGTTGAGATTTAAGCATTTACAAGTGAGATAACTTACACACATATTACCCTAAAGTTTTATGTGAATATTTGATGTGTCTCTTACAAAAATGTGTTGCTCATAAAAGAAAAGTTCCAATATAAATGCTCCATCATGTTGAACCCCAAATCAATGTTCCAACATAATCAATGATATCAGACCCGTTTTTTTTTATAAATAATTTTTATAATATAACATAATTTTGTGTAAAAAAAAGTTTACAAAGAAACTTTTCATAACTTTTTTAAATGAAATAGTTATTTTAGACATTTCATCATTTTATTGAAAAAAATTGAATATCAAAATTTCAAAAAAATCACTTAATTTTAAAATTATTTTAAATAATTTTTCATAAAAATCAATTTTTAGATATACTTTTTTTAAAAAATACGGTTCCATTATGTTTTGATTTTTATATGATTAATCCTTTAATTTAAATAAATAAATATAAAAAAATTTAAATATTTTAAAAATAATTTTATAATTTTTTTTTAAATACAAAGAAAAAAATTAATTTTTAAAAAAACAAACAGGTCCATTAATTCATAAGAAAATTAATTCTACCTCTCTAAAACAAAAGCATCTCCCGCCTTTAACGAACAAAGCAACAAACAGTCACTATAAATCTGTCTGGCCTAATACGATTATATCAATATCAATCTTTTCATCACTAAAACAAAAACAAAAAAACCCAATTATAAAATTTTCATATAATACATAAACTTGAAAGCAGGAGAAAAGAAAAATAATTTGCATAGAATCTGAGTTTTAAAAATCCTTGAAATCATGGGGATGGGGTCTCTCATTTTTTTGGAATTAATTTCCAGCCAAACCAATTTAATCTCGTTAGCATTATAATCACGGGTCTTTTTCTGCATACCAATGTCAATAATCAAATGCTCAACAAGGTCAACTTGCATATACAATAAGCAATCTGTTAAATACATAGTAGCATTATATAATATTATTTTTCTCTAAAACAGTAATAATAGAATTCTTTTATGGCTTCACGTGTAGATTCAGTTCTCTCTTTTTGTAAATTTTTAAAATACTTTTATAGTGTGATTTGACTATATATGTGTAAAAAAGTTTTATATTATTTATATATTAAAAATTAAATTATTTATAATTATATTTTTAAAAAAAAAAATACTATTTTTATGTAAAAAAAAGTAATAATAGAATTCTTTTTGGCTTGTGTAGATTCAATTATCTCTTTTTATTTATTTTTAAAATATTTTTATAAATATTTATATATATTAAATTCATTAGAGTTATCAATATTGCTACCAACAACAACGGGCACAAAGTTTAGGTGAAAATAGATTATCTTTTGGTTTTTTAGGCTCTGACCAATCCGTCGTTGTTCCTTGATAACTTAAGAAGTCTTGTGCCCACTGTTTGACACTCATTGCAAATATGTCCTTTTTTTTATTTCTCACATTTATAGAGAGAAAAATAGTTGTGCATATTTTTTTTTGCTAAAATAGACCTCATAACTGCATCCCTCACTTTATTTTTTTTTATAAGCAAAGAGACTATATTAGATGGGAGCATAAGGGGTGCCCAACCCAATACAAAGGTAAGAGGAACTACAACCGAAACAGGAGCAAACAAGAGAAACTAATTAAAATGAGAAAGAGAATTCTCACACCAATCCAATCAAAGACTCAACATTTTAAACTTGTTGAAAGCCACGAGTCATTCCCAAGAGAAAAAACTTTATCATCCCTATCATATCAAACTTATTTAAAATCCCCTCATTTGAATAAAATGACATTCCTACAATAATCCAACAAATGGCTAACCGAAACAACCAATTTAGGTTAAGCCGAAATTTTAAAATTGTTTTGCTACTAAGCTCCCTAACACAATTCAAACGCATCTCCTCCTCCAAATCAATCCCAACAACCAACCACTCACAAGTCCTCCAAATAAGTTTAGATTTCTCACAATTGAAAAAAAAATGATCAATATCTTGTGAGAACAGAACAAACAAAGTAAGTTATGAGTACCTTGAATGACTCCTCGCTTAGCAAGCTCAACCTTTTCCAGTAATATGTTAAGCAAAAGTCACCACCCGAAAATTAAAATCTTCCTAGGAGCTTCATACTTACATAAAAAATAAAGAAGATAAATCCCTCTTGAAATCCTCAAGAATCAGCAAACCCACGTTACTCAAACATTGAAGTCGCCGGTAACTTGATTTAACCGCAAATTTGAATGTATTTCCCCCAAACAAACTCATCGAACCGACCTCGAATTGTTGAAAAACAAACAAAATCTCCGGCAATTCCTGCAGCCGCTCAACGTCTTCCGACGATGTCACATGCAATAGCTGTTGCAACTTCCAATCCCAAGTATTATCTGTCCAAACTCCGCAATCCACAACTTTTCAATCCGGAGCGGCCACAAGCATGAGGAGGGAATGATATTCTCACGAAACGGAGTCGGACCCAACCAATGGTGGTTCCAAAAATGAATGTTATTATCGTCACCGTGTTTAGAGGAAATAATCGATGAAAATCACAAAATTTGACTATCCTTCACAGTTTCTTTCACCAAACAAATGTCTCTCCCTCGTAATGATGACGACGAGTGACAATGAGACGACATATCATTCAAAATCGTTTGGTATTTGACTTCATTCTTTTACTCACTAGAAATGATTTATTTGACTTGATTCTTTTGCTCGGATGATTTTGTAAAAAATAAATTTAGTATGCCTTTCTTTAAATTTATCAATTTCTAAATGGATTTTGACCTAATCCCCTATTTTTTATGTAATTTCTTTTTCTTTTTAATATATCATCCTTATTAAAAAGAATTATTGTCGGGATAAAAATCATCCATTTAATTCATAAATATCATTCTCTTTAATTTAATTTCTAAAATATATAAGGAGAATGCTAACTAGTACACATTGTATATAAAATTTATTATTTAAATAACTAAAGCATTTAAAAATTCGTTATAATTAATTATCTATAATATTTTAGTAACATAAATGAAATTAATAAATTTTAAAAAAACCTACTATGTTTATATTTAAGAGACTATATCAAACATATATATTTATTTCTGTTTGAGATAAACATTGTAGGTAACTAGAAACTAAAAAACAATTTTTGAAATTGCATATCCTATATAAAATGTAAGTTCTTCTGTTGAGTGATTAGATGAATATTTGAACTTATGTGTGTGACGTGTGTGATACAAACATGTAAAACACCGTACATGTCTTTATCATTTGATCAGGAAAGTGTCTTGTTATGGTAACATATCTATTTGGGAGATTCTGATATATTAGGTAAATAACTCTCATAAAATGTTCTCCGGCATGTTATGGAAGAGAGAAACAATATTTCGGTATTAAATATTTTCACTAGATCATGTGTCTTTGGCGCGCGACCATCCCCGTGAGCGGTGTTTCCGTGAAAGCACCGCCATGCTACTTTTTTTTCCTTTGCGCAATGCAATTGTTGCCCTATCAAATAAACACCAGAATTTGAAGCAATGGAAGCAGATTCAATCCATCATCATCACTTCTGGTCTCTACTCGTTACAAGACGCAATTTTCCTCACCAAACTCATCCAATGCGCTCCATTCTCTCAAACTCAAACTTCATCTATTCGCCTTCTACTCAACACCATCCACACTCCCAACACTCGCCTGTTCAACAAGGTCATCACATCTTTCTCTATCAGCTCTCACCCGGAAACAACACTTCTCTGTTATGCAAAAATGCGAGAAAAGGGCGTCGAACCAGATAAACACACGTTCCCTTTGCTTCTCAAGATGTTTTCAAAGTCTGTTATGGTTCATGACCCTTACATGATCTTCGCTCAAATTTTAAAATTTGGTTTTGATTTTGATCGTTTCGTTGGTAATGCTTTGATTTCGGCTTTTGGGTATTCCGGGTTGATGAAAAGTGCGTGCCGTGTGTTTGATGAAAGTCCTGAGCAGGATATTGTTGCTTGGACTGCATTGATTAATGGGTTTGTTAAAAATGGTCTTCCTGGCGAGGCTCTTAAGTGTTTTGTGGAGATGAGATTGAATGGTGCTGGGATTGATGGTGTTACTGTTGCTAGTATTCTACGTGCTGCTGCCATGATTGGGGATGATTATTTTGGAAAGTGTGTTCATGGGTTTTATGTGGCAGCAGGGAGAGTGAGTCTGGATGGTTCGGTTTATTGTGCTCTTGTGGATATGTATTTGAAGTGTGGCCAATGTGAAGATGCCTGCAAAGTGTTTGATGAGATGCCTTACAGGGATGTGGTGGCTTGGACAGTGCTGGTGGCTGGTTTTGTGCAATGTAACAAATACCAAGATGCACTCTGTGTCTTCCAGAGGATGTTGTTAGATAATGTTATGCCGAATGAATTTACATTAACTAGTGTTCTTAGTGCCTGTGCTCATGTAGGGGCATTGGACCAAGGAAGGTCGGTGCATCGATACATAGACTGTAACAAGGTGAAGCTGAATGTAGTTCTAGGGACGGCGTTGGTAGATATGTATGCAAAATGTGGGTGCATAGATGAAGCTTTAAGGGTGTTTGAAAACTTGCAAGTCAAGAATGTGCACACTTGGACGGCAATGATTAATGGGCTGGCTGTGCATGGGGACACCTTAGGAGCATTGAATGTCTTTTCACTCATGTTGGAAGGTGGTATTCAACCTAACGAAGTTACCTTCCTTGGTATTCTTGGTGCATGTTCTCATGGAGGCTTTGTAGAGGAGGGCAAATGGTTATTTGAATTGATGATGCATACTTATCATTTGAAGCCAAACATGGAGCACTATGGATGCATGGTTGATCTCCTTGGTCGAGCGGGATATTTGGAAGAAGCAAAACAAATTATTGATAACATGCCAATGAAGCCTAGCCCTGGGGTCTTGGCAGCTTTATTAGGTGCTTGTGTGAGCCACAAAGATTTCCTAATGGGTAAACATATAGGGAACATTTTGGTTAATCTACAGCCGAACCACAGCTCTGGATATGCACTCCTGACAAACATGTATTCAATGTGTCAAAACTGGGAAGCAGCGGCGCAGATCAGGAAGCTCATGAAAGGAATGCAGGTGGAAAAGACTCCGGGATATAGTTGGATAGAAGTGGCCGGCTCAGTTCACGAATTTAAAGCATTTGATCATTCACACAGCGAATTATCTGATGTTTATTTGATGTTGGAGAATTTAATATTGCAACTGAAACTGGTTGACCTAGATCCTTGGAATGGAGGCTTTGACCTTGCATTTAACTCGGACGTAGGTTGAGTCCCAGAAGACTACAATATCTCTAGTGATTTAATATTACAGCTCTCAGCGTGTGATTGCATGGATGTGAAAGATCTATTATTTTAAGAGAGGATGAACATGTAGATGGTGTTGGGAACTGGCAATGTACTAGTAAGTGACTAGTTTCTAATGATTAAACAGCTCTGCGTTCCTATGTATCTGGACTAGTTGTTACATCTGAGCAGTTAGCCGAAACTCACATGCACGGTTAAAAGTAACATTAATGACTGATCCACATTTAGTGTCCCTTATCTTTTGCATAACCGGAGAGAAAAATCTAGAGATTTTGAAGCCAGAAACCATCAAGCTAATCATCCCTTTACACCCAAGGAAGTTATAGTTAAATGTTTTGGTGTGAAACCTGTGTTCTCTTTATCATAAAGCCAAACTAGAATAAAATTGTACTTGATCCTTTCTCGAATATCGCTGAACATGCTTTATTCATTATCGCAGTTCAAGTATGTCTTCCATTTTCTTGTGTGGAAATCTTCCCTGTCTCTGACATCTCATTCCGCGTGGTTGTGGTTGCATGTTGATTTCAGCATCAGATATGACAAATGGTTTCCAAAAGGCTATGTTCCTATCAGTCTCCTCTATCGTGAAGATGTGATTCTGGATTAAAAAGATGAAACACTGCACAACTAAGAGCTACTATGGAATTATGTCATGTTGACTATAGTATTAGAAGATATGAAAATATCTTATATCTTAATATTATCTTAGAGTATCACTGAATATACTGTAGGATTAATTTCTGAGATTAGATTATCTAAGACTAATTTCATATTTTGTAGTTATTATCGTGATTTGTTTCTCTATTTTATTAGGATTTTGAGTCTTGTATTGGAATACATAAGTGTTAGTGTTTAGTCCTGTTATACCACCAACCATATTAAACCATAATCATATTTCAAAGTTTTTTTTATTTCTCCTCATTATTTATCTAAAACCCCTCAACTTCAATCAAACTACATTATATATTTTGTGAATCTATGTCCTCTATTTACCTTAGCAAAAGAAATTTTGAGTTGTTTCGATCTGATATTTGAGTTTGAAAGAGATGTCTTTGCTGCCCCAACATTAACAAAAAGGTAGGGATGCTGTCAGTTATATATATATATATATATATATATATATATATATATATATATATATATATATATATATATATATATATATATATATATATGTTTTTGTGTAGCTTATTTTCCTTTCAATTATATTATTTTCAGTTTTTTTTAAACCTCAATTTCTTTTTCACTACAATTATATGACGGATTGCATATCTCTTTTATTCAATTATTTTTTCATTTTCTAATTAATTTAAATTAAAATAAAAAGTTAAAAAATTAAAAAATATGGATTAATAGTTAACTAAAAGTAGCTATAACCGTGTTAACTTTTGGATGCTCAGACTTGATTTTTCAAAATATTTGTATTATTCAATCTAGTCTCACATGTTTTACAATAATACTATTGTTGAATTTCTTTCTTCATCCTTTTTTTCTAATACAGAACTGATCAATTTTAACTATTCTACTACTCTAGAGGCTGGTTAATCTGTTCCTTGGATGATATGAAATTAAAACATAGTCTCTCTGTATTCTCTCCATCTCAGTGACATTTTTTTATTTATAATCTATGTATGTTAGGTGTAAACTGTAAACAGATCGTCAGCTTAAAAGGATTAAAGGAAATGAGATTGGTAACGACTTCCTGCATGGCTTGGCTTTATGGGATTGTGGAGCATCATCTCTGGTGGGCCTTCAGAGACTCCCATATGGTTAGTTGCTGGAATAATAAGGTTAGAAGGTTAGAGACTCTAATTTCCGGAGATGCATATTCGGACGTATCAAAAGATCCGTTAACGTTAATATATTTCGGAGATGCATCTTCAGAATATTTTGGAGGTTAAGTAGCGTCAGACTCTTCTCCTCCCTTATTTCACATAACTCAAACTTCAACTCTCAAATTTCTTCTCTACACCAGATCAAATTTCATTCAACAAGGTTCAAGAGAACTTAAGGGAACATCAATATTCATCTATAACATCATCCATCTTCATCAAAAACATTAATTTCTTAAAAGTTTTTTGAGTTTTCGATAAATGTTTGAATTTTTGTGTAAATAGTAGAAATTAATGATTAGGGTTAGAAATGAGTAGAAATCACATTTAAGATAGTTTAGCCATGGTGTATTAGTTGTTGGCTGAAATTGATTATCAAAACAATTTTTTTTTAGATGCATTGCGGTACATTACGCCATTGACGTGACCTCTGAATTGCAAAAAAAATTGGAGATGCATCTCCGAAATTTTTCAGCGGTTTAGTTAACTATTAACCAGATATGCATCTCCGTGATTTTTCAACGGTTTAGTTTTTCATAAACCGGAGACGCATCTCTAGAATTTTCTCAGTCTTTGATTTTTTTCTACTTGTGTTGTTTGTCTGCACTTACTTTAACTTATATGCATAATGGATGATAGACATGATAGATTGAGGCATGACTGGGTTGCTCAGCATGCATCTGTTCGGCGGGAGAATAGTCAGCAAGCTCCAGAGATTCCTGATCCCTCTGGTCAGGCAGAGCTGTCTACTTCTAGGGCTTGTGCTTCTCCTCATGTCACTCCATCTTCTTCTTCCCGTAGGATACGAGATTCACCATCTGACGCATCACTCCCCTCATCCTCCTGCAGACGTCAGGTTTCACCAATGCCACCTCCTACTGTAGATGTTGTTGATCCACTCCCACCTCCTACTGCTGATCCATTCCCATATCCTACTGTTGATCTAGTGTCACCTCTAGAGAGTGGGGTTGTTGTGGATGTTGAGGCAAAGGCTTTTGGAGGTGGTCCAGTTGATTTGTCCTTAGTGCCTTTATATCCAGACCATACTGTCAAATATATCTGGGATGAAGAATGTACCTGATTACACTGAAGAAATATTGTGTGCTACTACTATTTTTATCTCGTTCAAAGGGAACCAGACGACCGAGCCTTACAGAGTGTATTTCGATCGTTTGGTTGCTGAAGACATGCACTTCAACAGGTATGTTGATCACCGTGAGATGCAGTCATTTGACGAGATAGTTTTATACTCTGGATGGTTGACATGTGGATCGCGTCTCATTGCTCCTCATCTGCCCGAGTGCGTCATTCGACAGTTCGTATACACTCAGACCATTCCTAGACACCCTGTTGTCTCTGCTCCTTCCGCCTTAACATATATACAGATAGATGACATGTTTGATGATTATGAGAGTATTTGGTACTGGAGGAGGCACGAGCTACCATAGTTGAGAGCAACTTGAGCTACGTCGAAGGGTACATCAGATGGTTCTTCAGGGTGTCACATTCGACATTTATTGGTATTTTATTTTTATATGGCATATTTTGTCCATCTGAAATAATGTACGTCTATTTTTTTTCTTCGATTGTACGGTATATTTTAAATCTTCATCTGAACACAGATAAACAACATATAACATGACATACCTGTTCTGAGACGTACCAGAGATGTATCTCTGGAATATTCACTTAGATGCATCTTCGATACAATTCAAATGTAAATGATTTTGTCATACCCCAAAATTTTCCCTACTATTTTTATTCAATTCGCCTGACTTATGATTTTGTTCATTTGCATACTTTTTTCTATTTGATCATGCATTAATCGACATTTGCGTTTGGTAACAAATTTAGGCCAAATGATCGGTGATAATGGATTTAATCGGTTCAAGTGTATTTTCGAGGTGAACATTATTTGATAATTATTCGAGTTTATTTCTCGTATTACTTGTGATGCGGATCATCTCTTTATTTGAGGATCATGGTTAGCTAGGGGATTAGAATGATTGTTAATCAATTCAGAAGATTGCTTGAATTTAAAGAAAATGGCAAAGTTGGAATAAAAGGAAGATTTCATTCGTTTATTGAAAAATATCACTTCTCGAAGCATTAAAAGTCATGAGTTAAACCACTCAAAATTCAAGCCAAAAATGGTAGAAAAATCAAGGCAAATGCATTAAAATTCAAGTTAATTACTAATGACTTTTTGTCTTACATCCTAACTTGGTACTTTTGCTAAACTCCAACACCATTGATCTCTAACTACCCTTAACTACTTATTTCTCCACAAACCATTCATTTACGTAATTACCCTTAACTACTATAACTTCCAAACTAACACAAAACTTCCAAACAAACATAAATCTCAACTTCCTTTTTTCCACTCAATCCTAGCCACTTTTAACTAATAATCATATTGTTGAAATTGATTATCTGCAACTTAAGTTTAAATTAATTTCTAACCATTGATAAAACCAATTACTTGTATCACAATCCAAGGGTGATCATTTACCTATCAATTATATATAAACATGTTATTTCTCATAATTTTGTTCTTACCTAAGATCACTAACCTAACTTAGAAAATTCACAATTTACCATTATTTTTCCACTATTTTTCTTCTATTCTCTCTCAATTCATCTTCTCCCTCACCCTCACCAAAATTCATCTTCATTACCATTTAGAATTTCACATTGGAGTTCTAAAAAGGTGGAACTTAGTCATCAACAATTTCTATACTATCATCAACAATTATCAATCAACAATTCAAACATTATCATAAAAAATCATCCATCAACAATTTCTACAATAATCATCATCTAAATTTTATCAAGATTTATCAACAAGCGTCATCCAAGATTCATCAATCCAAACTTATTCATCAATATTTTACATTCATTCATCATCAAGAATAATTATCAAAGATTGGAAGTTAATTGGATTAATGAAGCTTATTCTTGAAGTATTCCAGATTTCTTTTCGGCGCTCCATTTTTCAATGCTAACCGGAGCAAATCTCCGCTCCACCGGTAATCCTTTATCTCTTCCACGCTCTTGCCATGAATTATTGGATGTTTGTTGGTTGATTGATTTAAGCTACTATTTTAAAAATGTTTATTATATACTCACTTATTTTGAAAACAGTGATTTTAATTCTTAACTATTAATAACATGTGAATATACCATTTGAACCGATTTTTCGCACTGTTCGTGAATATATAATTAGTTTTTCATTCTGATGTATATTTTAGCCGAACCGGTGCATTCTTTAATCGAATTTTCCACCCACTTTTATTGATTTTCGGTATAATTCGTAGCTTATTTCGTAATTTACAGTATATATTTTATTTCTTTGTAAAATTCTGATTTCAATGATATATTAAATTGTCGAATTCGATTTTGTTAACCGTCGAAAACTTGTTCAGAACGGTAACTTTTCACTGTAATACAATAGCATCTTGTCTCAGTTTGAGTCTCAGGTTTATATTGCAAGGGCCTGCTATATAGTTTTCATTTCTATCATGATAGTTGATTTGTCATATGCTAAATTTTTTTACTAGATGATATTTGACTTTGCAAAACTGATGGATTTTGAGAAACACGGATGACACTGCTGCTATAAAAATAATATAGCACACAATATATAAGTTAGTTTATGTTAGGGACTTTAATATAACATATAATGTATAGTATAATATGTAAGCTAGTTTATGTTAAATGTGTACTATAATATAATTATCATATATCATGCTACTACCCTATTCTCTTATCATTTCAACAAGGCTAGGACGTCCACCACCATATGCCTCTTCGTGATTTTTATTAATTTGACACTACCACATATCATATAATATTATATCATTATCACTACCAGGCATGTGTTGAAAAAACCATACAACTATAGTGTTGCATTTCTATTTTCCAATTTAGCACATTAGCTTTTATTATAGACATTACTCCCTTTGTTTTTATTATAAATCGTTTTTTATTTTTTACACATATTAAAAAATATAATAATTGTAGTATAAAAAATAGAAATTATGAATGATTTTACAAAATTGTTCTTCATTAATGATATTAGAAAGATGAATTTATATAATTAAAAGAAGAGAGAATAATAAATATTTAAGGATATAATAAAGAAAGTAACGTTAATGATTCATTGATATTATAAAACAATTTATATTATGGTACAAAATATTTTTTCAAAACGACTTATAATAAAAAATAGATGTAGGAATTTTGATTAGAAATTTATCGGTTGGCTTAGTTAGAATATACAATAGTTAGCTAGTTTAGAAAAGCATATAGGTTAGGTTAGGTTAGTTAGGAATAAATACATTAGTAACTTATTTTAAGATACACATTATTAGTCTTTTATATATTGGTTTAGAAAATATAATTCATTAATTATCTAGTTTAGAAATGTATACAATAGTTTACTTAGTTTAGAACAAATATTAGTTAATTAGTTAAAAAGATAAACATTATTATTAATTTAGTAAAAATGTTAGAATTAATTTCTTTTTTAATTAGTTTTAGTGATTGCCCAAATCATTAGAAGTAGAATTAATGTGTTAGTTAATTATTTTTGACTAATTGATAAATCTTCTTTTAATTCATGTAATTAATTAATTAAACTTTTAATTAATTATTTTGTTAATTTATGGCTTAATCTTCCTTGATTGATTTAATCATTTGATCAAATATACTTTGGTCAAGTAGTTAGGTTAATGTCTTTAGGACTTTTTAATATGATTTTCTCATGAATTTGCATGTTCTCGTAGCTTAGGATTGTATAGATGCAACTGGTTTAATCTGACTGGTCAATTCATAAGATATTATTGTATATAAGTCAACTATCTTGTTAATCCCATTGATTAGCGTTGATCAAAGGACATTTTGGTCAACCAAATCCTTTGTAATTATGATGTAAGCCCCAAGCCTACTTCAAGGGATCAAAAGCCCTCTGATTACTTGATATGGCAAGTTCATCATGCTCAAGTTATTGTGGATATGTTGAATCTCAGGAGCTCAAGACCTCAAGGTTCAAACGCAAGATCAAGACTTCAAGTCAACATCAAATCAAGCATAGCTAGCAAAGTGGACTGCTTCTCAAGCACGACAAAGGTATCAACACTTATCGATCATAATTCAAAGTGTGTGGCACGAGTCTTAAGCAATAGAGAAGGGATGAGACTGGATAATTCCTATCCTCATTCTAGATATCTTTGGGTGCGGGACGTTTGGCCTGTGGCTCATCGTATTCACCCTTATTCATAGACTTTAGCACAATTTAAATTACACGATTGCCAAGTCTTCTTATACAACAAGTAACACTACATCGATAAGATCAACACAAAGGATCTCCTGTCAGCAACTTGTTAATTCTGATTCGAGTTGCACGCTATGCGCCTTAAGAAACAAAGAATTATGAGAATGGAGAATTCCTATCCTTGTCTAGAATATCCTTAGGTACATGACAAATGACCTAGTTGCTCAAGGTATTCGTCTTTGTTCATAGACTTTAGTGCAATTTGAATCACACAATTCACAAGTCTTCTTCTTCAAGCAAGCATCAATCTTTAAACACCCCAATAGTGGAACATCTTTTGCTATTAACAACTTGTGATTGTACACCCTCTTCTAACATGTTCTTTGCCTTGTAAGGTGTTAAACCTTGGCACATTCTTTGCATTGTAAGGTGTTAAACCTTGGCATTATTCTTAGCCTTATGAGGTGTTGAACCTTGGCTATTTGATTTTGATCTTTGCCTTGATAGTCGTGAACTATGGCACTTGTTTCTCTTTGCCTTGTTATGTGTTAAACCTTAACTACTCAATCCAGTTCTTTGCCTTGAGAGTCATGGACTCTGGTATCTGTCTCTTTTACCTTGTGAGGTGTTAAACCTTGGTTATTCAATTCAGTTTTTCGCCCTGAGAGTCGTGGACTCTGGCACTTGATTTTATTCTCCCCGTAGGTGTTAAACCTTGGCAATTCAATTCTTTAAAATCATCAGTAATAAACTTTGGTAGTGATACCTTACCTTGAAGGTGATGAACCTTGACACTCCTCTTTCAGCCTTGAAGGGTAGTGTACCCAGGAAAATCAATCTTGTTCCCTTTTGATTCAGCCGTAGTAGGCTAAACTACGATTGCTCTGATTTCCTTATTGCACTACAAGGATACGTAGGCAGGAGAGTTCAGAATCTCCGCGAGTTACCTTATTTATTAATCAATCCTTCATTCAATCAATACCATCTTTTTGAGATCAAATATCACTTTCTCTTGAAGTCCATTGACATCCTTTTAGGACGCCTAATGAATAGTCTGCCTTGTGAATCAATAGTTGTTTGGCTTACTGCCAGACATTTAATTCCTTTTTCTTATTATTCCAATACAATGATATCATGCCTCGGCCCCCTCACTTGTTGGTTCATATAAGTTTTACTCTTCGGTTCATAGTTTATTTCTTCATGGATTCAAGATATCGTTCTCTTTGATTTCAAATTGTTTGTTCCCCGACAAGTGATATACTCTTTCCTTGTGCCAATCAATACTTCCTTTGGGATTCCATACCCACCCTTTTAGGACGACCTAATAAATGTCCATCTTTATATCAACAGTTGTTTGACTTATTTCCATACAGCTACTTTCATGTTCCTATAAGTAATTTCGTACTAAACTCTATTTAATACTCTAACTAACTCTATCATTTTACAATTTAATAAAAATATATATTTAATTGTATAATTATATGTTATTAAATTATAACTTTAAATTAAAAATAACTATTTAATATAGTTGATTAATATTAATTGAGTAATTTAATATTATTGTTAATTTATCTACCAATTAATTATTATTATTGTTATTATTATTATTGATATTTACCCGCCATATATGATAAGAATATTTTTAAAATTTAAATAGTATATTTATTTTTTGATTTGATTTGATTTAATTGAGATCCAAACTCTATAAATTAAAATCGGTTACTTATTATGAACAATAATATAGGGTCATTCAAATGTCAATCTATTATTAATTGAATTTTATATAGATGTAAAATTCTATTCTATTTGATTATTCATTTACTTATTACTAATTTATTTATTATATAAAAATATATCAAATAAAATTTTAAATATATGTTGTAGCATTAGCATTTATTTCAACTTTTGATTTATTATTGATTTTTTATTTCAATGAATTTTTCTTTAAATATTTATGATCATGAAGAAATTAGACTATATTTTTATTTACTGTAAACAGTTTTATTGCTTTTGATTTTAATACATTTTTATTCTAATTCGGTATACAGAATGTACGTATTTACTATAATTATTCTGTTGAAATGATAAAATATGTTAGTGCAAAGATAATAGCGGTATAAGATTCAATATGTCAGTGTGTTATTGCAAAATTACATCTATGTAAAATTCAATTAATAATAGATTGACATTAGAATGACCCTATATTATTGTTCATAATAAGTAACCGATTTTAATTTATAGAGTTTGGATCTCAATTAAATCAAATCAAATCAAATAATAAATATACTATTTAAAATTTAAAAATATTCTTATCATATATGGCGGGTAAATATCAATAATAATAATAACAATAATAATAATTAATTGGTAGGTAAATTAACAATAATATTAAATTACTCAATTAATATTAATCAACTATATTAAATAGTTATTTTTAATTTAAAGTTATAATTTAATAACATATAATTATACAATCAAAACGATGTTATATGTGTGTAACATCAAAGGTTGGATCCTTTTCAGCATTTTGCCACACACCTCTATCAAATTTATATACTCTTTTTTTTCCAGGTTATTAGGTTTGTAATTTTATAGTCATCTAAATTTGCAGTTACATTAATTTTTGAATTTTTTTTCAGTGAAAATGAGTAGAAAGGTTGATTATGTGAAAGACATCAATGACTCAAAAGAAATCAATATCCTGAAATCAAATTAGTTATTATTGTAGTTTTTTTGCCAAATATTATCGTTGCTTGATTTTCTTTAAATGACAAAATGAATTTTTTTAATAATAAATATTACCGTTATTTTATTGTTGTTGCAATCTTATCATTCCAAAATGAAATTAATATTCTGAAATCAAATTAATTATTATTGTAGTTTTTTGCCAAATATTATCGTTACTTGATTTTCTTTAAATGACAAAATGAATTTTTTTAATAATAAATATACTGATTTTTTAAGTGGTCTTTCTGAGATGTCAAACCGAGAATATGAAAAGAGAGAGAAGTAATATGAAACGGTTTGATGAAAATTAGGGTTTTATTTAATTGAATAAATTGATATTATTATTATTATTAATATTGTTATTTATTAATATTTATTATCATCATTATTAATCCCATTTACCCACTTAATAACTCAAAATATTCCAAAACCACTATTTCAAAATGAAATCAAATTAGTTATTATTGTAGTTTTTTTGCCAAATATTATCGTTGCTTGATTTTCTTTAAATGACAAAATGAATTTTTTTTAATAATAAATATTACCGTTATTTTATTGTTGTTGCAATCTTATCATTCCAAAATGAAATCAATATTCTGAAATCAAATTAATTATTATTGTAGTTTTTTTGCCAAATATTATCATTACTTGATTTTCTTTAAATGACAAAATGATTTTTTTAATAATAAATATACTGATTTTTTAAGTGGTCTTTCTGAGATGTCAAACCGAGAATATGAAAAGAGGGAGAAGTAATATGAAACGGTTTGATGAAAATTAGGGTTTTATTTGATTGAATAAATTGATATTATTATTATTATTATTAATATTGTTATTTATTAATATTTATTATCATCATTATTAATCTCATTTACCCACTTAATAACTCAAAATATTCCAAAACCATTATTCCAAAACCACTGACAATATTATACCATTTTAAATGTAATGGATACAGATATACAACTTCCAATACACGTGTTTCAACCCTAAAAAATCAATATATCCACACCTTTCACTTCAATATTTTTTGCATATATTTGAAGCAAACTTTCCCAAAAGTAACCATCATTAATGCTCTACTTTAACATCACATCAAACTTATATCTATCATACTTTTCAATAAATATAGAAACCAAATTTGAATAATATAATATTAATTTTTTTGAAATCTAACAAATTTATTTCATTCCCCTATAAGATTACTAAAATACAATTTTAAATTAATTCCAGGTACAATATTCTGTTTGGATTCATATATATTTTTTTGAAAAAAATCATTATGTAATTGCAATTTTTATAAATTAATTCTGTACATTGACAATATTTTTTCTTAATACTGTTTTTTTCTTACATTGACAATATTTTTTCTTACCTATTTATACTACTAAAAAATATTACCGTTATTTTATTGTTGTTGCAATCTTATCATTCCAAAACGAAATCAATATCCTGAAATCAAATTAATTATTATTGTAGTTTTTTTGCCAAATATTATCATTGCTTGATTTTCTTTAAATGAAAAAATGAATTTTTTTAATAATAAATATTACCGTTATTTTATTATTGTTGCAATCTTATCATTCCAAAATGAAATCAATATCCTGAAATCAAATTAATTATTATTGTATTTTTTTTGCCAAATATTATCGTTGTTTGATTTTCTTTAAATGACAAATTGAATTTCTTTAATAATAAATATGAACCACTTAAATTGTAGGAGCGTGTGTTTCTTTATGGACATTGCAAATGAGAGAACGTTGGAAAATCTCAAATATCCAAATGCTTCTGACACAGCAACATCGGTAAATGTGTAGGAACTTAGGAAAACTATAGATAAACATGCTCTAATGAAATCCCTTTAGGTTTTACGGCTATATTAATACATAGGCTGATGAAAAACTTTTCATTTCCCTATATTACACATATCCACATGTTACGTAATTGCCAATTATTTTGGAGGGAACAGACGAATTTTCGTACCAAATATATATATATATATATATATATATATATATATATATATATATATATATATATATATATATATATATATATATATATATATATATATATATATATATATATATATATATATATATATATATATATATATATATATATATATATATATATATATATATAATGGAAATGATCCATTCTTAACATGTACCTTATATATTATATATTAGCATTTCAAGTATTGTTCCAAATTCAAGAAATGAACTTATCATGTTGAATGAGCAAAAGTTGTAAGAAAACTTTATTCAAATAAAGCCATGGCAATGTAAGTTATGTTTTTTATCAGGTGAACATTTGATATTTTTATTCACTATAAAATTATATATCTTTTGTTTTATTTATAATGATGAAGATATATAATATATGTTATATATGTGTAATTTTTTCAGATGTATGATCAAGTATGATCATTTTGAATTATAAAGCCTGAGTGAGTACTATAATAGAAAATATTCAAAATGGTAGATGAAGAATTACATTTTAAAAATATTTTGAGGAGGAAGAATGCTGCAAAAGCCAGAATTTATAGAAAGAGTATTATTGATGACAAGAAATCTAAGAGGTTGAAAACTGCTCTAAAAGAAAACGGTACATTTGATAAAAGACGCGACAATGACTCAACAACTTTGAGGATACCACTATCAGAACTTTCGCCAAACATACTAAATGACGGTCGTGGTATAGCCAACGTTGAAGTAAGTCGTCAACTTCATTCGTCCTTAAAGACTAAGCCAAGTACCAATAATAATATCAGATCAAAAAGGATATCAAGTAGAAACATTACCAAATTAGGAGTTAACTTATCTAAGAGGTTTGACAATACATTTGCTGCAACAACATCAAACCAAGATCCAATACCAGAATTGCAACTCAATGAGCTTTTTGCATCTGATAGTGGAGACGATAATATGAATGATGAATCTGACGGTATATTCTTAATTATTTTTCATTTGAGTTAATTTGTTTATGATATGTCATAGAATATTACAATATTCTTAACACAATAAATGTTATGTCAAAAGGTTACAGTTCAGCAACAAATTCAAGTTTTGTTGAAGATGAAATGTCTAATGGAACAGATGCTATGGAAACTTTTGAAATTACATCAGGTATTTTAAAATGATTTACTATAAATAATATTTTATTATTATGAAATACAACTCATTTAACATATGAATTAAATACTATTGATGATCAGGAGGGTATTATGATATAGGGGATCCTGTCATTGAATGTCAATATTATGGTGCAAATATGTGGTATTCGGAAAGGAAAAACAAATGTCGTCATGCGTCCAATCCTAAATTTTCCATGTGTTGTGGATCAGGAAAAATTCAGTTACCTTTGTTAAAACCCGCTCCTAAAGTTCTACAACATCTGTTGTTTGACAACGAATCATGTGAATCAAAAAAATTCCAACAACAAATTCGAATGTACAACGTTATGTTTGCATTTACATCTCCCGGTGCGAAAGTGGACAATCGATTTAACAACGGTAGATGCCCTCCCAATTTTCGTATCCAAGGTCAATCATGTCACCGAATAGGAAGCATGTTATCGATGCCAGGTCAAAATCCACGATTTGCACAACTATATGTTTATGACACTGAGAATGAAATTGAAAACATAATGCATGGATTCAGGTTAGATATCTATTATTTTCCAAACTTTAAATTTATTTATTTAAGAAACTTGCAATAAACTGTTTCAACTCTTTTCATTATAGGTCAAAAAATGGAGTTGATGTTAATATTGTGAGAAAACTATCTGAAATGTTATATGAACATAATGTTCATGCACAATCATTTCGCATGGCAAGGGACAGACTTTGTGAAGAAGGTGTTTCTGATTTAAAACTTCGTTTAATATCTGAACAAAGAAATGATGGAAGGATATATAATCAACCAACTGTATCCGAAGTAGCTGCTTTAATTGTTGGAGATGTCGACACTGCAGAAAAAAGAGACATTATAGTGCAAAAACAATGTGGCGAACTTCAAAGGATAGATGAGTATCATACCAGTTATTTAGGATATCAGTACCCATTATTATTTCCATATGGTGAGGATGGATATAGACCTAATGTGAGGCACTGTGATAAAGGGACAAATATTCGCCACTTCACAGACATAACACAGTCAGAACAAAACAATAAAGATATTCCTTGGGAAGAAGCAACAAAGCGAAATCGACTTACAATAAGAGAGTGGTTGGCCTTTAGAATTCAATCAAGATCTAATGAAGCACAAACATTGTTACGATCAAGGAGACTTTATCAACAATTTTTGGTAGATGGTTTTACAATGATGGAATCAGAAAGACTTAGGTGGCTTCGAAAGAATTAGTCAAAACTGAGGGTTGGCAAGTATCACAATTTGAATGAATATAATTCAAATGGAGAAACGCACGGGTCAAACACAGGTAAGAGGGTTGTGCTACCTTCTTCATACGTTGGTAGTCGTAGATATATGGATCAACTATACTTTGACGAAATGGCAATATGCAGCTATGTCGGATTTCCAGATCTTTTCATTACATTCACATGTAACCCCAACTGGCCTGAAATTCAACGTTTGCTTGGTTATGTTCATCTAAAAGCATCAGATCGTCCTGACATCATTTCAAGAGTCTTTAAAATGAAATTTGATGAGCTTTTGTCTTATCTCACAAAGAAAAGTCTATTGGGGAAAGTTCTTGCATGTGAGTAACTTATTCCATATTCAATTAATCGTATTGTTATTTTCAAATTTATCATTCGTGTGCTGACTATTGTATATATTTTATATATTTATTTTTATAGATATGTATACAATTGAGTTTCAAAAGAGAGGATTACCACATGCTCACATCTTAATTTTCCTCCATCCATCTAACAAATATCCAACTCCAAGTGATATTGATCGCATTATTTCAGCTGAAATACCTGACCAAGATACCAATGAAGAGTTGTATAATTTGGTTAAAACTCACATGATTCATAGCCTGTGTGGATTTGCAAATCGATCTTCACCGTGCATGAAAGATGGAAAATGTTCTAAATATTTTCCAAAACAGTTTCAGCCCGAAATAATTGTTGATCAAGATGGGTTTCCGGTATATAGAAGAAGGGACAATGGACATACAGTTCTTAAGAATGGAATTCAAGTCGATAACCGGAATGTTGTTCCATACAATGCAAAGTTGTTGACAAAGTACCAAGCTCACATAAACATGGAATGGTGCAATCAAAGTACATCGATTAAGTACTTATTCAAGTACATCAACAAAGGTTACGAAAGAATCACCGCTGCCATTGTACCGAATGATGATGGAACTTCCAACCAGCCGCAGAATATTGATGAGATCAAACAGTATATTGATTGTAGGTACGTTTCTAATATATCACTTGAAATATGATGTCATGCAATTTATCTATTTCAACTAAAAGTGTGCAATTTTTCTTTACATGCACGGTGTAGAAAATTTTATATGTACACTATTTTGACTATATGTGTTATAATAAAATTTATATATTCCGTCTACAATAATCATTCTATTAATTTTAAATCCATTGCCTTTCATTATATTATTTGTAGGTACGTTTCTCTGAGTGAAGCATCTTGGAGGATATTCTCCTTTCCAATCCATGGTAGAAAACCAGCTGTTGAGAGACTGTACTTTCATTGTGAAGGTCAAAATTCGGTATATTACACTGATTTTGATCGTATCAATACAGTTCTGGAAAAACCAAGTGTAACTGAATCGATGTTTACATCATGGTTCGAAGCAAATTGCAAGTATCCTGAAGCACAAAATTTAACTTACAACAAATTTGTTTCAAAATTTGTTTATGTTAAGAAAAAAAGAGAATGGAAACCCCGTCAAAAAGGTTACACAATTGGTAGGCTTATATGGGTTCCTCCAACAACTGGCGAATTGTACTATCTTAGATTGATGCTCACACATGTCAAAGGCCCCCGCAGTTATAATGATATAAAAACAGTGAATAACGTAAAATATGATACTTTCCGGGATGCCTGTTTTGCTATGGGTTTTATCGGCGATGATAGAGAATTCATTGCAGCTATTAAAGAGGCAAATCATTGGGGTTCAGGTCAATATTTAAGATTACTATTTGTTCACATGTTTTTATCAGGCAGCATTAACAGGCCAAGACATGTATGGAGTAAAACATGTCATCTCTTAGCTGATGGAATACTATATGCTCAACAGCGAATTGCAAACAATAGAGGTATTATTTTTCATATATTGTGAATTTTTATTATATTTATTTGTTTGATTCTTAAAAGTAAATTTGTTTTATAGTTTACACTTATAATTACTATTGTATAAAGGTTTGAGGTTGTCGAATGAAGAGATAATGAATTTAACATTAATTGAGATTGAACGAAATCTTCAAAGGAAGAGCCGAAGTCTAAAGGAATTTGCTGGAATGCCTTATCCAAGTGGATATGTGGTTGAGCAGTTGGGAAATAAGCTCATATACGAAGAGCGGAGTTACAATCCAGCCGAACAATTGCAAGAATACAATAATTTGTTCTTAAATCTTACAGGTAAATATGTTAAATGTTTGTAAGTTTTGTCATAATTTTATAAAGTTAACTTTTAAAGTATGATTTTATCTTACAATTTTTTTTAATGTATAATTAATTTATTCACTGCATGTTTGCTATGTATTTTTTTTAAATTAGATGAGCAAAGAGGTGTTTTCAAGCGAATAATGGAAGCAGTAAACAATCAACAAGGAGACGTATTTTTTTTGTATGGATACGGTGGCACAGGGAAACCCTACATGTGGAGAACTCTAGCTTCCTACATAAGATCAAAGAAACAAATTTGTTTAACTATTGCTTCATCGGGCATAGCTTCACTACTACTTCCAGGAGGTCGAACGGCTCATTCAATGTTCAAGATTCCAATACCTATAATGGAGTCTTCTACATGTAATATCGACAAAGGTAGTGATCGTGCAGAGCTACTAAAAATGGCAAAGTTGATAATTTGGGATGAAGCTCCAATGGCACACAGATTTTGTTTTGAAGCGTTTGATAAAACCCTTAAAGACATAATGGGGCGTTCCAATTATTCTGACAAATTATTCGGAGGGAAAGTAATTGTATTTGGTGGAGATTTTCGGCAAATATTACCAGTTGTATCAAGGGGCAGACGTTCAGATATAATACATTCTACAATAAATTCATCATACATCTGGGATCATTGTGTTGTGCTGAAGCTTACAAAGAACATGTGACTCCAACAAGCCGGCAATACTTCAAGTACATCTGAATTAGAATTGTTTTCTAATTGGATATTAAAAGTTGGCGATGGGAAATTGGAAGAACCTAACGATGGTTACACGGATATTCCTATTCCAAATGATTTCTTAATTTCTAACTATGATGATCCACTAGAAGCCATTGTTAGTGAAACATATCCGAATTTTCTTAACAATTACAAGAATCCAGAATTTTTGCAATCAAGAGCTATATTGGCAGGAACAATTGAAACGGTTGACATCATAAATCAATACGTTTTGGGATTCATACCAGGTATGCGTTATCCATTGTAAACATATTTATAGATACATTCATATATTTATATGTACTAACATAGATTTATAATAATAAATTTTCAAAAATTTTCCCAAAGGTGAAGAAAAGGAATATTTAAGTTCAGATTCTGTAGACACTTTTGACGGTGAAGGAAATGAAGCTTTTGATGTTTTGACCCCGGAATTTTTGAATACACTTACAACTTCCGGTCTACCTAACCACAAGATTAAATTGAAGATTGGGACCCCTATTATGTTGCTTCGAAACATTGATCAACCTGAAGGTCTCTGCAATGGAACAAGGCTTATAGTTACAAGATTGGCAAACCACGTTATCGAGGCAAAGATTATATCTGGAAAGAATATTGGAGGGGTTATCTATATTCCAAGAATGGATATGACTCCAACACAATCTCCGTGGCCATTCAAAATGACTAGAAGGAAATTTCCCATAACTATATGTTATGCTATGACAATTAACAAATCTCAAGGTCAGTCATTGGATTATGTTGGATTGTATTTGCCTAGAAATGTATTTAGTAATGGTCAACTATATGTTGCAATATCAAGGGTCAAAAGCAAAAAAGGGCTTAAGATATTAATCCATGACAAGGATAATCATCCATTGAATTCTACAACAAACGTCGTGTTCAAAGAAGTTTTTGAAAACTTATAGAACGTAAGTTTTTCATTAGTTATATTATATCAACAAATTTCGTTGTTTATTATTAGAATTTTATTGAATGAGTTGTATAAAATATACATTATGTTTTAACATTTGTTTATATGGATGTAATTATTTTTTACAGGATAATGAATCATCACTTCCTAAAACGTTGCGGGCAGGTTTTGTATAAACCCAGTTTTTTAAGGACCAAAGATTTGTACGAAGTTAAATCATTTTTGTTGCTGGACTTATTTCTCACAATTTTAACTAAAATTGTGAACCTTTTATTTCAATATCTTTTGTTGCATTAAACTTTACTGTATCAATTGCAATTAATTTCAACATTTGGTAGTATTCATTACTATATTTTAAAACAAATGAGGTTCTAGTATTTCTTTTACATGGTTTATGTATTTTGGTTAAATAATCATTTATTATGAAGGTTAATATTTGCGCTTTTATACCTCAAATTAGTAACAAATTGGAAAATTTCATCCATTACTAAATAAATATATTTTTATTTCTTATGTCCAAAATCTCAATGATAAATGGAATGTTTATTCATAACATTAACAATGGAATGTTTATTATATATCAATATACCAATAAATTGTAAAAATATTTTTGTATTATATTTTTTGATTATTTCCTTAATATAGTATACAAAAAATTAAAGCAAATTATATTACTATAAATTAATAATGTTTTACTTTATTATGTCCCAAACTTGAAAAAGTTATTTGTGGAAATTTTTTGAACCCATTTATTGATCATTTAACATTCATTACATTAAAAAAAAACTCTTATGCAATAAATTTGTGTACGTTGATCCAACCATATATATATATATATATATATATATATATATATATATATATATATATATATATATATATATATATATATATATATATATATATATATATATATATATATATATATATATATATATATATATATATATATATATATATATATATATATATATATATATATATATATTTTAATTTTTTTTAAATAAATTATTGCACTTGCGCGACCCGTGCGAACGCACGGGTCCTTTACTAGACTCTATTTAATAATCTAACTAACTCTACCATTTTACAATTTAATAAAAATATATATTTAATTGTATAATTATATGTTATTAAATTATAACTTTAAATTAAAAATAACTATTTAATATAGTTGATTAATATTAATTGAGTAATTTAATATTATTGTTAATTTACCTACCAATTAATTATTATTATTGTTATTATTATTATTGATATTTACCCGCCATATATGATAATAATATTTTTAAAATTTAAATAGTATATTTATTATTTGATTTGATTTGATTTAATTGAGATCCAAACTCTATAAATTAAAATCGGTTACTTATTATGAACAATAATATAGGGTCATTCCAATGTCAATCTATTATTAATTGAATTTTACATAGATACAGTTACTTTCATGTTCCTATAAGTAATTTCGTACTAAACTCTATTTAATACTCTAATTAGCTGTACCATTTTACAATTTAATAAAAATATATATTTAATTGTATAATTATATGTTATTAAATTATAACTTTAAATTAAAAATAACTATTTAATATAGTTGATTAATATTAATTGAGTAATTTAATATTATTGTTAATTTACCTACCAATTAATTATTATTATTATTATTATTGATATTTACCCGCCATATATGATAAGAATATTTTTAAAATTTAAATAGTATATTTATTATTTGATTTGATTTGATTTAATTGAGATCCAAACTCTATAAATTAAAATCGGTTACTTATTATGAATAATAATATAGGGTCATTCCAATGTCAATCTATTATTAATTGAATTTTACATAGATGTAAAATTCTATTCTATTTGATTATTCATTTACTTATTACTAATTTATTTATTATATAAAAATATATCAAATAAAATTTTAAATATATGTTATGTCATTAGCATTTATTTCAACTTTTGATTTATTATTGATTTTTTATTTCAATGAATTTTTCTTTAAATATTTATGATCATGAAGAAATTAGACTATATTTTTATTTACTGTATACAGTTTTATTGCTTTTGATTTTAATACATTTTTATTATAATTCGGTATACAGAATGTACGTATTTACTATAATTATTCTATTGAAAGGATAAAATATGTTAGTGCAAAGATAACAGCGGTATAAGATTCAATATGTCAGCGTGTTATTGCAAAATTACATCTATGTAAAATTCAATTAATAATAGATTGACATTGGAATGACCCTATATTATTGTTCATAATAAGTAACCACTTTTAATTTATAGAGTTTGGATCTCAATTAAATCAAATCAAATCAAATAATAAATATACTATTTAAAATTTAAAAATATTCTTATCATATATGGCGGGTAAATATCAATAATAATAATAACAATAATAATTATTAATTGGTAGGTAAATTAACAATAATATTAAATTACTCAATTAATATTAATCAACTATATTAAATAGTTATTTTTAATTTAAAGTTATAATTTAATAAGATATAATTATACAATCAAAACGATGTTATATATGTGTAACATCAAAGGTTGGATCCTTTTCAGCATTTGTCCACACACCTCTATCAAATTTATATATTCTTTTTTTTTCCAGGTTATTAGGTTTGTAATTTTATAGTCATCTAAATTTGCAGTTACATTAATTTTTGAATTTTTTTTCAGTGAAAATGAGTAGAAAGGTTGATTCTGTGAAAGACATCAATGACTCAAAAGAAACTTGGCGTCTTGTTGTTTGAATAATGAATGATTGGAGTGTTGTGAATAATAAGGGTATTGAACATTTGGAGATGATTGTTATGGATTCCTTGGTAAATTGCTTTTCTTTTTTTAAGTATAGATTTTTGTATGATAGTTAGTAATTACAACAAAATGATTTTTTGTATAACATATAAAAAGAAGATTATTTTCATTTTGTTAGGGTGATCGGATTCAGGTCCTTATTCGTCATGACCATTTACTGAAATGGAAAGAGGTCATTAAGGAGAATATGACCTGCATTATAAACAATGGCAGTGTCTATAACAATGATTTTCAGTGGAAGGTATGTGATCATTCAAAAAAAATTGTGTTTCTTGGTGGTACCACAATGAAGGCAATCGAACTTCAAAATATTCCACCTAAAGGATATTTCTTTAAATATTTTGGTGAGATACGTCAAGGCAAATGCAAAACCGATAGACTGGAAGGTAATTTAAATTCTATTATAACTTATATAACTTATATATTTGCAAACACATTCAATAATGAACCTTACTTTAATGTAGATATTATTGGTGCTGTTAGTGAGATAAACCATATCCAATCCAACACTTTGAGGAAGAAAGTTGTTGTTTCTGTTGTGCTGAAAGATTTGAAGTAATGCGCATTGTTTTCATAACTTATGTGTTTGATAAATTTATATATTTTGCATCACTGAATCCCATCATATAATATTGTTTATTTATATTGCAAAATAGGGGTAATTGCATAAATTGCAATTTATGGGAAATCTATGGATCAAAATTTTTGGCTTACTACAATGATCCTAAAAATAATGGAGCTATTGTAATTCTGCTCACTCATGCAATGGTAAAAGATGGTCAAGGTATTACACTATCAGACTTTATAAATACATAGCTGATTTGTATTTTTCATTATACGTTCAATAATTTTTATATTAATTATACAATTTACAGTGTCAAATGCATGGAGTGGTTCCAAATTGTTGATAAATGAAGACATCCCTGAAATTCAAGATTTTATGTCTAAGTATGGATTTTATTTATTTATTTATATTCAGATTATTATACATAATTTTTAATTTCAAAAACAATCTTATTTCTATAGGTTGCCTACTAATGAACAGAAGGAGAAGCCTACTCAATCTGCAAAATCTCTTTCTAATTAGTCTGGTGGTTCTCAGTATTCGCCAGTAGAAAGGTTTGTTCATAATGCGAAATGTATGTCCTTAAGTCAGTTCTGCAAAATCAAACATGTAAGTTGAATACTATAGAGCCGAATTTATCTTTACTATTACAATTATATTGTTTGCTTTTTGAAATTAATATCATTTTTTATTTGCTTTTAGGAAACTTTATGTGTTACTGTAGCAACCACATTGAAAATTGCTGTCTCAAAGTATGGATGGTTTTATTATGGCTGCACAAGGTGTTCTTCGAAGGCACCTAATCCTAAAAAAGCTTATGAATGTTCATGTGGGCAAAAAGTCGAACAGCCTATACCAAGGTACATATAATCTAGATGAATTGCAAATAAATTTGGTAATGGATTTGTTATTAATCATATTATTTTCTTCGTTTAAAATACTATAGGTACAAGATTGAGATATATGTTAGCAATGGTGAATCAAAATATCGATTTGTATTCTGGGATTCCGAATGTGCTGCTATACTTGGAATGACTGCTGAATTTATGCATAACTCTATGGTGGAGGTACATTGTTATACATAAGTTAAAATGTTAATAGTTTATCGAGTTGTAAAGTTCAGATTATCACTCATGGTTGATATTTTATTTTTCCATTAGAATGGAGAAGATGATCCAATGGTTTATCATGATGAGCTTGAAATGCTGTTGAATAAGAAAATGGCTTTTAGAGTTAAGGTGCAGCCAACGTTTTCCCAAGCGTCTGTTTGGAAGCTTTGTGATGATGAAGCCTTTGTTAAAGAGATTGAAAATGACTACATAGTAGAAGACGTATAATATTCACTTAATTCATGTATTATTTAAACATTTAACAAGTATAATAAATATTCGATGTTTCAATGTGCAGAATCAGTCTAAAACTGAATATGCAAAGTTGGTCCCTAACAAAGAAAATTTGGAAACTTCCGCAGTAAGTATCTTCATTTGTTAACATAATAATTTTCTATGATAAATATTGTATTATTATAATTCATTTTATATCTGACAATTAATTTTTTATATTGCAAGCAAACATTATCTGCATTTGGTGAAAATGATTCAGAATCAATCATTCTAATGACTCCGGCTAAGGATGTTGTAATTGCTGACAAGGGTGAAGAAGTTGATTTTGAAGCGTCCGGCGCTACGCAATTATCAGGCACCAAACCATCCAAGAAATTAAAGATAGAATCATCTTCTTAATTAGAATTTTCGGAAATTTGATATTGAAATATATTTTATGAACTTTTTAGCACCAAAATGAGTTTAAGTATGAAGTTGTTAAGAACATGATATGTTTTGGTTGTAGGATGTGTTCTTACTTTTTTGAAGTGTTTATTTTGTGGGATTACAAGTGACATTTATATTTCATGTATGGTTTAAAGGATGATAATGAGTATTTAATTCATGTGTGTGAAATTATTCAAAATCCTATGTTGTTATGTTGAACATTGTGTTTTGTGTGTTCTTTCAACTACAAAATTTATATGAGTATCATATCTTCAAATGTTAATAAGTATTTTAGATTGATAACAAAATACATTGTCATCTTATGAAATATGTGTATACGACTAAATTATAAATAGATTATTGCATGTCATGTTTGGTTTCAGCATGCCTAATGGTGTTAGAAATTAAAAAAACAATTACATAAAAATTTATTATGAAATCCTTCAAAACTAATTATAGAAAACACATAGAAACACATTTTTTTACAATTTTTTTCAAAGTCTAAACATATGTTAAAATTGCAGATAGTTCAGAAATGTTGGAGCAATGTTTGAATCTTGCATTCAACTGAATTAAGGATTTATAAAAAAAACAAGGTATAATTATCATATACAGTGAATTGTCTTTTGATTGGTAATGGAAAATCTACATTGTTTGTTTGAAATGATTAAGTTAAGCATGCAACTATACTTTTTACCAATCTCACGTCATCATATATAGTATTATAACTCAACATATTTAAATTATTTATTTGCCAAAATATAGTTGGGGGTTGAAATGAATAATTATGTCCACTTTCTCCTTTCTATTGGCTAGGTCAGTGGAGTATTAAAATAATTCAGCCGTAAGATAATTAATGTTATGCATGATTTGTAATAAATCAATAAGAATATTAATTCTTTATACATTTAGTTGTACAAGAAAATGATTGTAAATAATTAAAGTGGGCTAAGAAAATGACCCCCACTAAATCCCACTATATATTATATAAAATATAATTAAAAAATTGATTCAAATATATCAAAATACATTAAAAGAGAGTTTTTCATTGGGTAAGTTGATGTATGATATGAGAAATTTCCAATGGGTGAATTATTTTATGGATTTGGGATAAAAAGAGAATTTTGAAATCTTGAATTATGGTGTGGATTTGGAATAAGAGGTGGATTTCCAAAATATGGGGTGTTTTGTTGATTTGGGATACAAAGAGGACTTCCATCATTTTGCATAAAATTGGAGCATGTGTTATGTTGATTGAGGTTCATTTTTAAATGAAATGTGTACACAAAAAAATTAAAATTAAATAAAATAAATTGGTCAAATTTAGACTAGATGTGAGTGAAAAATGTGATAAAATAAATTACATATTTATACTACTAAAAAATATTATCATTATTTTATTGTTGTTGCAATCTTATCATTCCAAAATGAAATCAATATCCTGAAATCAAATTAGTTATTATTGTAGTTTTTTAAGGTTGCGGGCAAGTTTTGAATCATCACTTCCTAAAAGGTTGCGAGCAGGTTTTGTATAAACCCAGTTTTTTAAGGACCAAAGAATTGTACGAAGTTAAATCATTTTTGTTGCTGGACTTATTTCTCACAATTTTAACTAAAATGGTGAACCTTTTGTTTCAATATCTTTTGTTGCATTAAACCTTACTGTATCAATTGCAATTAATTTCAACATTTGGTAGTATTCATTACTATATTTTAAAACAAATGAGGTTCTGGTATTTCTTTTACATGGTTTATGTATTTTGGTTAAATAATCATTTATTATGAAGGTTAATATTTGCGCTTTTATACCTCGAATTAGTAACAGATTGGAAAATTTCATCCATTACTAAATAAATATATTTTTATTTCTTATGTCCAAAATCTTAATGATAAATGGAATGTTTATTCATAACATTAACAATGGAATGTTTATTATATATCAATATATCAATAAATTGTAAAAATATTTTTGTATTATATTTTTTGATTATTTCCTTAATATAGTATACAAAAAAATTAAGCAAATTATATTACTATAAATTAATAATGTTTTACTTTATTATGTCCCAAACTGGAAAAAGTTATTTGTGGAAATTTTTTGAACCCATTTATTGATTATTTAACATCCATTACATTAAAAAAAAACTCTTATGCAATAAATTTGTGTACGTTGATCCAACTATATATATATATATATATATATATATATATATATATATATATATATATATATATATATATATATATATATATATATATATATATATATATATATATATATATATATATATATATATATATATATATAATATATAAACAAAAAAATATTATATTTTAATTTTTTTTAAATAAATTATTGCACTTGCGCGACCCGTGCGAACGCACGGGTCCTTTACTAGTATCATATAATATTATATCATTATCACTACCAGGCATGTGTTGAAAAAACCATACAACTATAGTGTCGCATTTCTATTTTCCAATTTAGCACATTAGCTTTTTTTATAGACATTACTCCTTTGTTTTTATTATAAATCGTTTTTTATTTTTCACATATATTAAGAAATATAATAATTATAATATAAAAAAGAAAAATTATGAATAATTTAATAAAATTGTCCTTCATTAATGATATTAGAAAGATAAATTTATATAATTGAAAAAAGAGAGAATAATAAATATTTAAGGGTATAATAGAGAAAATAACGTTAATGATTTATTAATATTATAAAACAACTTATATTATGGTACAAAATATTTTTTCAAGACGACTTATAATAAAAAATGGATGTAGGAATTTTGTTTAGAAATTTATCAGTTGGCTTAGTTAGAATATACAATAGTTATCTAGTTTAGAAAAGTATATAGGTTAGGTTAGTTAGGAATAAATACATTAGTAACTTATTTTAAGATACACATTATTAGTCTTTTATATATTGGTTTAGAAAATATAATTCATTAATTATCTAGTTTAGAAATTTATACAATAGTTTACTTAGTTTAGAACAAATATTAGTTTATTAGTTAAAAAGATAAACATTATTATTAATTTAGTAAAAATGTTAGAATTAATTTCTTTTTTAATTAGTTTTAGTGATTGCCCAAATCATTAGAAGTAGAATTAATGTGTTAGTTAATTATTTTTGACTAATTGATAAATCTTCTTTTAGTTCATGTAATTAATTAATTAAACCTTTAATTAATTATTTTGTTAATTCATGGCTTAATTTTTCTTGATTGATTTAATTATTTGATCAAATATACTTTGGTCAAGTAGTTAGGTTAATGTCTTTAGGACCTTTTAATATGATTTTCTCATGAATTTGCATGTTCTCTTAGCTTAGGATTGTATAGATGCAACTGATTTAATCTGATTGGTCAATTCATAAGATATTATTGTATATAAGTCAACTATCTTGTTAATCCCATTGATTAGCGTTGATCAAAGGACACTTTGGTCAACCAAATCCTTTGTAATTATGATGTAAGCCCCAAGCCTACTTCAAGGGATCAAAAGCCCTCTGATTACTTGATATGGCAAGTTCATCATGCTCAAGTTATTGTGGATATGTTGAATCTCAGGAGCTCAAGACCTCAAGGTTCAAACGCAAGATCAAGACTTCAAGTCAACATCAAATCAAGCATAGCTAGCAAAGTGGACTGCTTCTCAAGCACGACAAAGGTATCAACACTTATCGATCATGATTCAAAGTGTGTGGCACGAGTCTTAAGCAATGGAGAAGGGATGAGACTAGATAATTCCTATCCTCATTCTAGATATCTTTGGGTGCGGGACGTTTGGCCTGTGGCTCATCGTATTCACCCTTATTCATAGACTTTAGCATAATTTAAATTACACGATTGCCAAGTCTTCTTATACAACAAGTAACACTACATCAATAAGATCAACACAAAGGATCTCCTGTCAGCAACTTGTTAATTCTGATTCGAGTTGCACGCTATGCGCCTTAAGAAACAAAGAATTATGAGAATGGAGAATTCCTATCCTTGTCTAGAATATCCTTGGGTACATGACAAATTACCTAGTTGCTCAAGGTATTCGTCTTTGTTCATAGACTTTAGTGCAATTTGAATCACACAATTCACAAGTCTTCTTCTTCAAGCAAGCATCAATCTTTAAACACCCCAATAGTGGAGCATCTTTTGCTATTAACAACTTGTGATTGTACACCCTATTCTAACATGTTCTTTGCCTTGTAAGGTGTTAAACCTTGGCACATTCTTTGCATTGTAAGGTGTTAAACCTTGGCATTAGTCTTAGCCTTATGAGGTGTTGGACCTTGGCTATTTGATTTTGATCTTTGCCTTGATAGTCGTGAACTATGGCACTTGTTTCTCTTTGCCTTGTGATGTGTTAAACCTTAACTACTCAATCCAGTTCTTTGCCTTGAGAGTCATGGACTCTGGTATCTGTCTCTTTTACCTTGTGAGGTGTTAAACCTTGGTTATTCAATTCAGTTCTTCGCCCTGAGAGTCGTGGACTCTGGCACTTGATTTTATTCTCCCCGTAGGTGTTAAACCTTGGCAATTCAATTATTTAAAATCATCAGTAATAAACTTTGGTAGTGATACCTTACCTTGAAGGTGATGAACCTTGACACTCCTCTTTCAGCCTTGAAGGGTAGTGTACCCAGGAAAATCAATCTTGTTCCCTTTTGATTCAGCCGTAGTAGGCTAAACTACGATTGCTCTGATTTCCTTATTGCACTACAAGGATATGTAGGCAGGAGAGTTCAGAATCTCCGCGAGCTACCTTATTTATTAATCAATCCTTCATTCAATCAATACCATCTTTTTGAGATCAAATATCACTTTCCCTTGAAGTCCATTCACATCCTTTTAGGACGCCTAATGAATAGTCCGCCTTGTGAACCAATAGTTGTTTGGCTTACTGCAAGACATTTAATTCCTTTTTCTTATTATTCCAATACAATGATACCATGCCTCGTCCCCCTCACTTATTGGTTCATATAAGTTTTACTCTTCGGTTCATAGTTTACTTCTTCATGGATTCAAGATACCGTTCTCTTTGATTTCAAATTGTTTGTTCCCCGACAAGTGATATACTCTTTCCTTGTGCCAATCAATACTTCCTTTGGGATTCCATACCCACCCTTTTAGGACGACCTAATAAATGTCCATCTTTATATCAACAGTTGTTTGACTTATTTCCATACATTTAATTCTCTTTTATTCCAGTCACTCTATGATAGTGATACCATGCCTTGGGCCCCTCACTAGTCGGTTTGTCTGTTTACTCTTTGACTCAAAGTCAATTTGCCTTTATGGATTGCCCATGCTACCATTATGTTGGTACAAGTTACGTTGTTCGTCACTTCAATCATACCTCTTTAGTTATTTGTCTTGTCAGTCCTTGAGAGAGAGAGAGGGAGGGAGGGAGAGAGAGAGAGAGAGAGAGAGAAAATGAAATTTTTATCTAATGCAATGCTTCTGCACAAGGGTTCTATTTATAGAATCACTTGTGTGGGTTGTAAGCTAAAAAACCCACTTAAGTGTATGTGGCCCATATCTTATGATATACCAAAATCACTTAAGCGCGTGGTACGTTACCATATTTCGTATTCTACTTAAGTGAACCGTACCTTACGATGTTCTACAATTCACTTAAGTGCATTGTACCTTACGGTGTTCCTTATTTACTCTATCTCTCATCAATCCGTCCTTTTAGGCCTGACCCTGTAGATTTTCACGACATTGGTAATTATATTAAATTATTTATTTAATATAATAAACAGTGAGCGGTATCTAGCAACACATCACTGCTACCCAAGACACGAAAATGTCATGTGATATGACAAATCATTTTGTGATAATACTTATATATACAATTACCCTTTTGTCCTTATGTCTATAATGAACACAAGGCATAGACCGTGTCATTCTTGTCCAGTTCAATATTGGGTCCTTAGACATTTATCCTGTTACACAAGATGGGCAAATTCCATATAGGTCACTCATGTCCCTCAACATGCTTCGTGGAGTATCTATCAATTGTCTTTATGGTCATCTAGTTATAGACAATGTTTGATCAGCAATAAGGCACTCGACTCTACATCTAGGGTCCATAGTGGTTTCAGGTCAAAGGGTGGTATATACCATTATCACCATGAGAATAACTTATGACACTTTGCATAACATTCTATACAGTATTCTCATTGCGGGTCAATCCAGTATAAATATTACTCTTAATATTCATACTTATGTTTAAGACTTGATAACTCCTTATCCATGATCCATGAGATGTGATCATCAGTCCATATACATAATAGTCTTAATGCTTTAATGTTATTCCACTTCATAATAAAGCTCGACTACGAATACTTTAAGAATAATGTCTTTATGTTTAATGGGATCTCATTATTAAGTCACACTTGATACATCAAACAGACTAGTTATTATAGGGACTTTATTAAACAAACATAATAAAGAAAAAGCCATTTATTATTAATAAATAATTTGATACAAGTACCAAAAGTATTGGTCTCTAGGGATTACACCAATAATCTCCCACTAGCACTAGGGCCAGTCAGGCATACCCCTAATGCCCATAGATCTAGTATGACCGTCATGCTTCTACTGCGCAAGAGGCTTTGTCAGCGGGTCAACAATATTGTCAAGTGTAGGTACTCTGCATGTTTTCACATCTCCTCTATCTATTATCTCTCGAATGAGGTGATAACGCCTAAGTATGTGTTTGGATTGTTGGTGACATCTAGGCTCCTTAGCTTGTGCGATAGCACCATTGTTATCACAATAGAGATCAATGGGATCCACAATTCTAGGAACTATGCCAAGTTCACTAATGAACTTTTTGATCCAAACAACTTCCTTTGCTGCACTTGAGGCAACAATATACTCGGCCTCAGTTATAGAATCAACAACGGTATCTTGCTTTGAACTTTTCCAGCTCACAACACCACCGTTTAAGCAAAACATAACCAAATTGTGATCTAAAGTCATCCTTATTTGTCTGGAAGCTATCATCGGTGTATCCAATTACAACAAGCTCTTCCTGACCTCCATATATCAAGAATGAGTCCTTAGTCATTCTCAAATACTTAAGGATATTCTTGACAACTACCCAATGAGCATCACCGGGATCAGATTGGTACCTACTCGTTGAACTTAAAGCATACGAGACATCTGGTCGAGTACATAACATGGCATACATGATAAATCCTATTGCAGATGCATATGGAATCTTATTCATGCGATCCCTTTCTTCCTTAGTTAAAGGGGATTGTATTTTTGATAAACACATGCCATGTTGCATAGGTATATATCCTTTCTTGGAACCATGCATATTAAAGCGTCTCAGCACTTTGTCTATATATGTACTCTGACTTAGGCCAAATAGTTTTTGTGATCTATCTCTATAGATCCTGATTCCTAATATATAGGATGCTTAACTTAGGTCCTTCATATAAAAGCATTTCCCCAACCAAGACTTTACTTGTTACAGGGTAGAGACATCATTTTCAATGAGTAATATGTCATCTACATATAATACTAGGAAGACGATCATGCTCCCACTAACCTTCTTGTAGACACAAGGCTCATCTTCATTCTTGATGAATCCATATTGTTTTACTGTTTCATCAAAATGAAGATTTCAGCTTCTAGAAGCTTGCTTCAATCCATAAATTGGTCTTTGTAACTTATATATCTTTTGGGCTTCTTCTGGTATGTCAAATCCTTCAGGATGTGTCATGTACACATCCTCAAGAAGATTCCCATTAAGGAAAGCAGTTTTGATATCCATCTGCCATATTTCATAATCATGATATGCAACGATAGCAAGTAAAATCCGAACAGATATAAGCATTGCAACTGGTGAAAAGGTTTCATCATAGTCAACCCCATGAATTTTTTTATATCCTTTTGCAACCAGTCTTGCCTTATAGGTATGTACCTTACCATCCATCTCAGTCTTCTTTTTGAAGACCCACTTACATCCCATAGGGTTAAATCCTACAAGAGGCTCTACCAAGGTCCAAACCTGGTTTGTGTACATGGAATCCATTTCAGATTTCATGGCTTCTAGCCACTTCTCAGACTCGAGACCAGTTATAGCCTCTTAGTAGGTCACAGGCTCATCTCGATCCATGAGTAATACATCACCTTGATCAATTATGATATATCCATATCTCTCAGGTAGATGACGTATCCTTCTTGACCTACGCTAGTCTTGTTCTACTTAAGCAGGTTGCTCTTCCACAACTACTTGTGTTTCATGCTCTAATTCCTCCATATGTATATCAATGCTTTGTAATTCTTGAATTTCTTCAAGGTCTACTTTCCTCCCACTGATTCCTTTGGAAAAAATCCTTTTTTAGGAACACTCCAGTTTGAGCGACAAACACTTTGCCCTCAAAAGAATTGTAAAAGTAATACCCTTTTGTTTCTTTAGGATATCCCACAAATAAGCATTTGTCTAATTTAGGCTCAAGCTTAGTTGAAATTTGTCGTTTCACATAAACTTCACAACCCCAAATCTTCATGTAAGACATATTTGGTTTCTTACCACTCCCTATCTCATATGGTGTCTTCTCAATCTTTTTGGATGGAACATGGTTAAGTGTGTAAGCTGTTGTTAATAGTGCATGTCCCCAAAAGGAGTTTGGAAGATCGACGTGACTCATCATAGATCAGACCATGTCTAACAAGGTTCGATTTCTTCTCCCAGATACACCATTCCATTGGGGTGTTCCAGGAGGAGGAAGTTGGGACAGAATCCCACACTCTTTCAGATGCTCATCAAACTCTAGGCTTAAATACTTACCACCTCGATCTGATCGAAGAGTTTTAATATTATTACCTAGTTGGTTTTGTACTTCATTCTTGAATTCCTTGAACTTTTCAAAGGACCTTGATTTGTGTTTCATTAAATACACATAACCACATCTACTGAAATCATCAGTAAATGTGATGAAGTACTGAAAATCTCCTCTGGCTAGTATGTTCAATGGTCCATATACATCAGTATGTATTAGGGGTAAAAGATCATTAGCTCTTTCATATTTTCCTGTGAATGGAGACTTTGTCATTTTTCCAATTAAACAAGATATGCATGTCTCATATGATTCATAATCAAAAGAGTCCAAGAGTCCATCTTTATGGAGTTTGGAAATGCGTTTCTCATTTATGTGGCCTAATCGACAATGCCAAAGGTAAGTTTGATTTAACTCATTAGGTTTCATCCTTTTAGTATTAATGTTATAAATAGGCATTTCAAGATCAAGTACATATAGTCCATTGTTCATTTGTACAGTATCATAAAATATATCATTCAAATAAATTGAGCAACAATTGTTCTTTATTATAAATGAAAAACCAAACTTGTCCAAACAAGAAATGGAAATAATATTCCTGCTAATTGCAGGTACATAATAACAGTTCTCTAACTGAATTATTAAACCACTAGGTAAAGTCAATACATAAGTTCCTACGGCTAAAGCAGCAACCTTTGCTCCATTGCCAACTCGTAGGTCAACTTCACCTTTTTCCAAATCTCTACTCCTTTTTAGCCCATGCACACTTCCAGGTACTTTGGGCAGCTTCTCTTCTAGTGTTCGGTCTTACCGCAATGGAAGCATATATCTTTCTTTGCTATGCCTCTACTAGGCTTCAAAGCAGGAGCAGTGGGTTTGGGTTTGGCAACTTCCTTGCCTTTCCCTTTACCACCCTGCTTGGTGGGTCTTTTGTTCTGTCTCTTTCCATTTCCGATCATCAGAATGGACTTCCCTTTTGACTTCAGATTCTGCCAGCAGTTCTTAACATGGATAACAGTTCAGGAAGAGATTTGTCCATATCATTCATATTGAAATTAAGGACAAATTGACTGAAGTTATCTGATAACGATTGCAAGATCAAATCAGTCGCAAGTTCCTTTCTGAGGGGAAAACCCAACCTCTCAAGGTTCTCCACATACCCAATCATCTTGAGCACATGGGGACCTATAGGGTCTCCCTCGGCTAACTTGCCTTGAAAAAGGGCTTTTGAAACTTAAAACCTTCCATGCCTTTCCTGCTCTTGAGAGAGAATCTTTAGGTGTTCGATCATATCGAACGCTGCCATGTTCTCATGTTTCTTTTGCAACTCTGAGTTCGTGGTAGCTAGCATGAGGCAAGCGGTTTCATTGACGTCATCGACGTGCTTCTTATAAGCATCTATTTCTGCCTTAGGTGCAGAACTAGGAGGTTCCTCTTCAGGAACAGGTTTCTCCAAGACATACATATTTCTATCATGTTTGAAGACAATCCTCAGATTTCGGTGCCAATCCAGAAAATTTGTCCCAGACAATTTTTCCTTATCAAGGATTGATCGTAAAATGTTGTTAGAGGTGTTTGTTGTCATGGTAATCTACATGAAAAATAATAAAAATAAAAATATCACTAAAATAACATATTTAATTAGGCCTTTAATTAAATATGCTCCCATTATTTTACTCAAAACAAATGACCATCACCATTTGATTCGGAAAATCCTATTGGAAGATTTTCTAGTGGGTTAAGATCCACATTTCACTTTGTTTTAAGTCCACATAGGCGGATTACACAAAACTAGGTTATTTAGGTAGGAACTCTTTCCAATTGTATCTAATACAACTCTCAAATATTTTAGTTGAGTGAATAACTCCTTATTCCAATCCATCACATGGATCATTTCCAACTCTTGCTTCTAAACGTATATAATCTTATTATAACTTATTTTGTTAAGTTTGACCCATTGTTTTAGCAATTGGATATTATAATTATCGCATCGCACCTTACTAATATAGAACATTCACCTCACGTAGGTGAAACCTACATTATTCGATACTAGTCTTGATGAGTGCTAAAACTTGGAAAGCATAAACTTAATATTTAATTTGAGGGAATTTGCAATTATTCTGATCTCACCGGCTTATTTATCATATAAATCATCTCTCACATGCATCAACATGCATAAACATACATACAAAATGAAACAATTATGGCCCCTAGCGCAATTGTTCTCCAAAGCCAATGAGAGAACCTAAACTAACCTAATAACGATCTAAGCTTCTCCAAGAAAGACCTTCAAGGTTGTCCTCCTTTGATATTGTATTCTTCTCTTTCTTCATAACATTACATTACATATAAGAAACTCGTTTTACATACGAGGGAGTGAGATGAGAAAAGAAGTTACATTAAGAGATTAAAAGAGAGACACGATACGCAAGTCGTATTTTAAAATCAAAAAAATAAAATAAAGGAAAACTAAGGCCATAACCGATCACCACAAGACAATAATAATAAACACATTATTATTATTATTATTAATTTAAGTTCTGTTAATTAAATAAACCAAATTAAATTCCGGTGATTGATCATACTATGCAGAGTTAGTCGGGGGTTCCGCTGTCCGATCAAGGGGGCAGCGCGCCCTACAGGGTTGTTAGGGGCAGCGCCCCGACATAAAATTTTAATGAACAATTCATTTGAAATTGACGTCGATTTTCGCATCAACGCTTGATACTTTAAATCACAACTCTTGCGCAGTCACAATCCTAATCGTATAACTCTTTGACAACACAACCCTTGTACCGTCATGAACCCTAATGCACCAATTTCATACTTTCAAATACACCTCGATTGTTAATTTAGTATGATTGATCAACACGTCATTGCTTCACCATACTTTCGTTCGATTCTGAAATAAATGACTATTGATCACTCAAAGGAAAACAACCATTAAATGTTTGAATGAACGAAACAGAAACAATATATCATATATACTGTATTTTACATCAAAATTACTTATATCATATATATAACTTGATCGATATCAATTGTGCAACCTATGGACGATCGATGTATCGTTGCTTCACCATACTAACGTCGGATTCCGAAACATAGTCAACATCAATCATCCAAATCGTACACACATGATGCCAAATTTAATTACTCGTTTATTATTTAATTCATAATGTTTTTAAATCGTATTAATGCAGAAAATAAATAGCTATCAGATGCATGGTTTCGTAAGTGGCTCTGATACCACTGAAGGAGAATAGCGATCCAAAACCCAACGAAAATTAAAAATTTCTCCTTTAGTGATCCTTACGAATGGTCATGATAAGTGATAGAATCGTTACCTCTTGTAGAGATTGAAACCTTTGATGCAGATCTAAGGAGTGATCACGAACGTTGAATGGTGACAACGCTTCTACTCAGTCCACACAAACGGATTCCTTCAATCTTAGTGCTAGCTGCTACGAATGAAGGCTTTGAGAGAGAGAGAGAGAGAGAGAGAGAGAGAGAGAGAGGAGAAATAAATTTTTTATCTAATGCAAGGCTTCTGCACAAGGGTCTTATTTATATAACCACTTGTGTGAACTGCAAGCTAAAAAGGCCACTTAAGTGTATATGGCCCATATCTTATGATATACCAAAATCACTTAAGCGCGTGGTACGTTACCATATTTTGTATTCCACTTAAGTGCACCGTACCTTACGATGTTTTATAAATCGCTTAAGTGCACTATATCTTACGGTGTTCCTTATTTACTCTATCTCTCATCAATCTGTCCTTTTGTGTGTGACCCTGTAGGTTTTACCCTTTTGCCCTTATGTCTATATTGAACACAACACATAAATTATATTTTTGTCCAGTTCAATATTGGGCCCTTAGACATTTATCCTATTACACAGAATAGGCAAATTCCGTCTAGGTCACTCATGTCCCTCAACATGCTTCGTGGAGTACCCATCAACTGTCTTTATGGTCATCTAGTTACGGATAACGTTTAATCAGCAATAAGACACTCGACTCTACATCTAGGGTCCATAGTGGTGGTTTCAGTTCGAAGGGTGGTATATACCACTATCACCATGAGATGTGATCATCAGTCTATATACATAATAGTCTTAATGCTTTAATGTTATCCCACTTCACAACAAAGCTCAACTACAGATACTTTAAGAATAATGTATTTATGTTTAATGGGATCTCATGATTAAGTCACACTTGATACATTAAACGGACTAGCTATTCTAGGGACTTTATTAAACAAACATAATAAAGAAAAAGCCTTTTATTATTAATGAATAATTCGATACAAGTACCCGAAATATTGGCCTTTAGGGCTTACACCAACAGAAAGAACAATCAAAATGGTTCCCATGGAGTACCATGGATGTTTGGGGTGTTAATATTTTCCCCTTGCATAACCGACTTCCTTACCCAACATATCTCTTTCCTCCAGGTTTTATTGATGTTTTCCCTTTCCTTCGGGAATAAATAAAGTTCGATGGTGACTATGTTGTATGTTCGAGCGTGCGATACATTCGAGTATATTTCCTCTAGCTTCAGGCTTATGAGTGAGATGTATTGAATGTTTTAAATTGTTAAGGATATGCATCTATGAAATATTTCAATGTTCATTCAAAAATTGATGCGTCTGGAGATGCATCTCAGAAAACTATGGGAATTTAAATAATTTTTCATAGTGGCTAAAAAGTATTAAGGGTGCATTAAGAAATCCTCTATGGTTAACGGGATTACGTTTTCCATCCTTAAGGGTGCCCCCCCCCCCCCCACACACACACACACCCCACCACCACTACCACCGTGAAAAACTATAATTACATCTCCGAATGCACCTTTTTTTACACACTTCTTAGCGCAAATTAATGAGGCACCATATTTTACATATTTGGTTAATTCGGAGATGCATATTCGTATCAACTCTTAATATTATGGAGATCCGTCTCCAAAATATGCTATGTTAGTTCAAACCAGAAACAACTAAAAACAATGGAAGAATAATGGAAAAACAACATTCTTTAACATCAAAATTAACATTACATAGATAATCGTTAACGTTAATATAAATTTAAAACTACATTTCATTACAAACATAAGGTTCAGGATGTTACAACATCCATAGTATATTTGGTTGATCTTGCAATCATCACATCCACTTCAATTAGACCCTTTATTAAGTAATGGTAAAAGGTACTACACCTAACTTTAAATCCTCGTTTGTCATTAGTTCAAGCATGTTGAACCGTATTTTTCCTTCGTTGCTAATCGAGGGTGAACTATACTCGAGCTTGATAACTCTCTGATTTTCTGAATATTGCAGGAGAGTATTCAGTTTGGATTTTAGATCGACGAGAAATATGTCCTCGCAAACCCTAAATTGAACTGAGGGATTTGCGTCATTGAAATAAATAAATGCAAGATATAGATATGTATTCATTCTGGTTTTTGTAAAGAAAATGGAATGAGAAATCTCTATTTATACAAATTGTAGATCAATTTGGACCTTAGAAACCATACCCTCTTATCATGACATTTTTCGAATATGCATATTCGAACACGCCTTATTTTTTACAAAATAAAGGTGTGTCCGAATATGTACATCCATAAAATCCCTTAATTGCAATTTTTTCAATTTAAAATGGTGTGTTCGGAGATGCATATCCAGACTCACCCAAAACATAACTAGTCTTGATACAAAACCAGTAAAACACACAGAAATAACAAAATTGGGAGATTTGTCCAAATTTTACTCCCAAATTCTATAACATTAAAATAGAATAGACATTACGTATGTCGCAAATCGTGTCAAGATTACACCATTGACAACATTACATACAAAATATTCAAAACTGGCTAAAAGAGGGTGAGTAAAAATTTGAAAAGCTTTTGATTCAGGGTTTTTCTATGTGTTGCTGACTGAAAATTTGAGTTTAATTTATATCAATTGACAATTGAGGAATAAAATAAGTGTGAAAACAAATTAAGGCAGATATTTTCATGCCCTTAAGTGTGCGAGTTTGCTGTAAAGAGATTAGGATAAAATTGATTAAGTGACTTAGTGGAACTAGCCTTGATTTTATGGGATTTAGTTGGAGAAAACATGAATATCACTTGTGCATGTCTTGTGAATGATCTTTTTGCTTGCTTTTACAGATGCAACAATATGGTAATTCCAAGTTGTTACTTTGCCTTTACTAAGATGAAATAATGTGGTAATTTTACTTTAAAAAATTCATGAAAACTTGAATTGGTTCATTATTCTCGCTAACTGCATTTTCAAAAATCATTCATGCTTGTCTTATTTGATAAACATGTTGCACAATGAATCCCCTTTGTGTTATGCTTGGTTGTTTATTTGAAAAGTATGTTGCAATGTGATTCTTTTATTGTGTTGCTTTGTTATGTCAATTGAAAAATATGATGCAATGATATGAACTTGAATGAGGAATGATGCATAATTCACTTTTAGACTAAATCTCTTTTTGTGTTCTAGGTCTTAATGTCGAACATCGCTTGCAAGATAGTTTCAAGTGGGAGATGTCTTGAAGGATGAAACCAAATGGAAGATGACTTGAAGCTTTTGGTGACAAATCCATGAAGCCAAAATTAAATCATGGGGAGGCTTGGGTTACTTGGACATAAAGTTTGAAATTTGGTAGCATTAGGTTTTGTTTGTAGGACAATTAGATGCTTAGGTTCAAGCACAAGAGAAATTGATTAAAGAATTGTAAAATTGCATTGTAATTTTGTACTAATTGAGTTATGCAATGCTAAGCTTTTGTAACACTTGGAATTTGCAACGTTAAGTTTTTGTAACATTTGAAATTTGCAATGTTAATTATTTTCCCTTTTTGAACTTGTATTGTTGGGGGTACTTTTATAACATTTGAAATTTGAAATTAAAATGAGTCTTTTTAATTCAATTAACTTTGCAAATTCAAATGTCTTGTAAAAAATGAAATTTCTTGTAATCATAATGAGTGAATAGAGGGATGTGAAATAATGAAAATTTAAAAGTACTTGAAATGGAATGAAACATGAAAGGAATGTGTTTAAATTAATGGTTGAGACTTGAAATTGAAGTCCCTTCTTTTTTTAATAACAAAACCATAATGAATGTAAAAATGAAAACATGAATGCAAACTTGAAGAATGCAATTGAAAATGGATGAATGTCATGAACTATGGAGAATGCATGTGCATGAAGTGATAAATAAAAGTTAGGTGATGAGTTTACTTATTCAAAATTGAACTCTTAATTTCAAATTAGAGCCCCAAAAACCTTAAGTCAATGAACATAATGAGATGCAAATAAAAATGATGCAACAAGTTTAGAACTGGATGTATGGTCTAAGAATGCAAATGATCAGACGAATAAGTCAAACTGTTGATTTTCTTTCTATTTGGACTTTGACGGATGAATGAACATGAGACTTAATGACCAAATGAAATAGTCATGTACCTTGTGGAGGTATTTACGAGTTAAGTCTTTTGTTTAGTACTCCCCGACGACTTGATTGGCAATAAGTTGGGAATCGCTTTTCGCCTTTTACCCTTGAAGCATTCATTTTTAGGACGAGGACCATACCGACTATGAAAGCTTCGTATTCAACATGATTATTGCTAGCCCTGAATTCAAATTTCAATTATTACTCTATCAGTATATCACCTGTACCTTCTAACACAATCCCAACAATCCTTCCTTTGATGTTTAAGGCATCATCAACAGACAATGTCCATTATGAGGGTGCTTATTCGTCAACTGGCGACCTAAATTTTTCCACGAAATATGTCAGAACTTTGGACTTAATGCTTCCTCTTGGGATATATTAGATGTCATACTTTGAAATTTCTACCGCCCAGGACACCATTCTTCCTTGAGGACCCTCTGAACATGGCATTTTGGTTTTACGAACACTTATGACCTTAGAAATAGGGTCGAAGATTCCTTGTCATGACAATGATGACCAAAGCTAGTTTCTTTACATTTTGATAATGTGTCTCGACGCATTTAAACACCTTACTTATGAAATAAACGAATCGTTATGCCTTATGCATCTCTTGGATGAGTACTTAACTCATCACCTGATATGTGAGTGAAAGGTAGAGGAGCAATTGGGACCCGTTCTTTGGCGAGTAAGGATATGCGGTAATGTGAGGAATAATTTAATTCTAGAGAAAGCCTCATCGCATTCCCCGGTCCATTCAAACTTCTCCTTCTTTTTTAGGGCGACAAAGAAAAGAAAGGCCTTGTTGTCCGCACAAGAAAGGAAACAAGATAAAGTGGTGAGACAATATGTTATTTGTTAGACTTCTCTGACATTGGCAGGGCTTCTCATGCTGATGATGGCTTGAAACTTATCTAGGTTTGCTTCAACTGCACTATTTGTTAACATGAAGCTAAGGAACTTTCCCACCTGCACCCCGAAGAAGCACTAGGCGGGGTTCAAGTATATGTTATACTTCCTTACTGATTCCAGGATGTCCTCCAAGTATGATGCATGATTATTCTCTTATGAGGACTTAATTATCATGTCGTTGACATAGACCTCTATGTTTCGCTTGATTTGTTGGGAGAATACCGTATCCATGAGTCGCTGGTAAATGGCGTCTGCATTCTTGAGGCTAAAGGGCGTGACATTATAATAGTAATTGTCATCGTTTGACATGAACTCCATCTTAGACACATCAAAGGGATCCATTTTAATCTAGTTGTGCCCCGATTAGGCGTCCATGAAGCTCAACATCTAGTAGCTCGATTACCAATCAATCAAGTTATCAAGGTTAGTGAAATCTACGCATATGCGTCACTTGTTTGATGCTTTCTTTATGAGGACAATGTTGGCTAGTCAGGTTTGATATTATACTTTTGTGATTAAATATCTGCTTATTAGCTTATTTACCTCATCGTCGATGGTGAATCTCTTATCCTCGCCAACTTATCCCCTGCTTGATAGTAAGGCGATGACACGCCACTTTGGTATCTATGTTTGGCATATTGAAGGGGGTCCAGGTGAACAAGTTGATGTTTATTCTGAGTTGGTCGACTAGTTCGAACTCTTCTTCTTAAGAGAGAAAAGTTCCTATATTTGTTACTTGGTGACCCAATAGACCTATTTGTACCTTCTTCAAGTCTTTTTTTGGCGTGAGCCTTTCGTTCTCTATGTTTAGTTTGAGATCCTATCCTGTGGTGTTTGTGTCATACGCTTCGAGGAAGGGGACAACCTAATGGGTGACATCTTCCTTCTTTATCGCCTGGCTACTCTGGTAACACTCCTGCATTTTTCTGGTCTCATCGGACCGTCCTGACTCGTCTATTGGGTAGCAGGTATTTTAGGACTAAGTATTGGTGGATATGATCGCCCCTAATGAGTTGATGGTCGATCTGCCAAGGATGACATTATATGGAAATGAGGCGTCCACCATGAGGTAATTAACTTTAATCTCCTTGGGACATGCTTCAGCGTCGCAAGTCATTTCCAGGGTTATGTGACCTCTTACTTGCACCTATCCTCTTAACAAGCCAACTAGTTAGCCATAGAACGCATTGATGTTGTTGGGATCAAATTGGAGCATCTAGAAGGTGTTCTATAATAGAATGTCACCTGAGTTTTTCGGGTCTATAAAGATTCACTTGATATCTTTGTTATATATTGCATAGTGATGACCATGAGGTCGTTGTCATATAGGTAATCTTCGGTGGCGTCACTGCTAAAGAAAATGATTATGGCCCTTGGTCCTCTCCATATAGCTTTGGAGAGGCTTGGGGATATTATGTTTGCACTCATCACCTATATGGTGTATTACCTTTAGGAGGAGCTAGAACTCTGGAGAAACCTTCAAAAATGGTGTTAACCATGAAACTTGGATCTTTCTTGGCCATTTTCGGGAGAAAGTAGTGAAAATGGTGGTGATAACTGAAGGTGTGGTCCAAATTAGTTTTATCGAGGCCCCACTGTGGACGTCATTGTACTTGCTAAAAAAGTAAAAATGTGTGGCATCCCTATGCTAGTAGAGGTGGCCAGAGGCTTTTAAATTTTTTGGTGGTTTAGGGCAAGCTCACAATGGTGAGAGTCCCTGTTTTGAGGTATTCTCTATGAAGTGAGAGCAATCTCACGAGGGTGAGAAGCTTTGTAATCTTAGAGGTATTTTTTTGGTAAATTAAGAATATCCTCCTCATTTTATGAATGATGCATTTATAGAGGCGTATGAACTTGTATTTAGGGTTTCTCGGAAATACCAATCACCCACCTAATAATGGTTGTGAACCGTTGAATCCCCATTTCCTATAGAGACGCGGGTGATTCCCTTAACTATTTTTTTTCTTCTGAATTATCTATGACCAAGACATGTCATTTCCACGTTTTAATATACTAGGCAAGCAGAAAGTGTCAAAGGCGAGGTTATCTTCCTCGTGAACGGTCGAATTTCGCAACCCCTTGTTGGGATCATGGTCTCCTCACCCTAATGGACCCTTCACAAATATATCACTATACATATATACTAATTTGTTTAAAAGCATACTTACTTTATACTACTAGAGAAATCATCTTTATTCCAAATAAGACTAAACCCTAAATAGATAGTAGCAAAAATAGGGGTGCAAAAAATAATTATGAGAAATGAAGCCCAAAGTAATTCAAACACTCAACCCAACAAAAACTAGGGTTTCATCTCCAAAAACAAAAAAGAGCGCTATTATTTGTAGCACATAAAACGCTCACTCTTGTGCCTCTACCCTAAAACCCTAATTCACTGCTAAACCCATTTCAACGGCGAGGCCATGACGCTATCCACGGCGATATCTCCATCCTTAACCGACTCCAAAAAGAAGAAGAACCGCAACAAAAATGGAGCAGAAGAAGATGAATCAACGGAGCAACAAAACCAGCAAGACTTCATGATCAAACCAGGCTCAAGAGCGTCGTCAATCGACACTTCAGAGTGGCCGATACTCCTCAAGAACTACGACCGCCTCAACATCCGAACCGGTCACTACACTCCTCTTCCCGCCGGACACTCTCCGCTGAAACGGCCACTCAACGATTATCTCAAATACGGTGTCCTCAACCTTGATAAGCCAGCTAATCCTTCTTCTCACGAAGTTGTTGCTTGGATCAAGAGGATTCTCCGTGTCGAAAAAACCGGTCACAGTGGTACTCTCGATCCCAAAGTTACTGGGAATTTGATCGTTTGCATTGACAGAGCAACAAGGCTTGTTAAATCTCAACAAGGTGCTGGGAAAGAATATGTTTGTATTGCAAGACTTCATTCAGCTGTTCCCGATGTTGCTAAGGTAGCTCGTGCTCTTGAAACCCTAACCGGTGCTGTTTTTCAGAGACCACCTTTGATTTCTGCTGTTAAGCGTCAACTTAGGATTAGAACTGTTTATGAAAGTAAGATGCTTGAATATGATGCCGAGAGACATTTAGTTGTGTTTTGGATTTCATGTGAAGCTGGTACTTACGTTAGGACTATGTGTGTTCATTTAGGTTTATTGCTTGGTGTTGGTAGTCATATGCAAGAACTTAGGAGGGTTAGGTCTGGGATTATGGGTGAGAAAGACAATATGGTTTCTATGCATGATGTTATGGATGCTCAATGGGTTTATGATAATAATCGTGACGAGACTTATTTGAGGAGGGTTGTTATGCCTTTGGAAGTTCTTTTGACTAGTTATAAGAGATTAGTTGTTAAGGATTCGGCTGTTAATGCTATTTGTTATGGGGCTAAGTTGATGATTCCGGGTTTGCTTAGGTTTGAGAATGATATTGATGCTGGCGAGGAGGTTGTCCTTATGACGACCAAGGGTGAAGCTATTGCCCTTGGGATTGCTGAGATGACTACTGCTGTTATGGCTAGTTGTGATCATGGCATTGTTGCTAAGATCAAGAGGGTGGTTATGGATAGGGATACTTATCCGAGGAAATGGGGTTTGGGTCCTAGGGCTTCTACGAAGAAGAAGCTGATTGCTCTAGGGAAGCTTGATAAGCATGGGAAGCCAAATGAGCATACTCCTGAAGAGTGGGTGAGGAATGTGGAGGCATTGCCTGCTGGTTGGGACAGCGCGGTTGCTGCAAAGGCTGCTGCTGCTACTGAAACTGAAGATGGGAAGAAAGCGGTTGCTGAAGATGGGGAAGGGCGTAAGAGAAAGAAACATGAAACTGACGACAGTCCTGCTCCTGCTAAGAAGTCCAAAGTTGCTGAAGTTGAAGATGAAGAGAAAGTGAAGACCATAAAAGTAGATGAAGCTGCTGCGGATGTTGAAGACGAGAAGAAAGAAAAGAAGAAAAAGAAAAAGAAGAAGGATAAAGAGAATGGAGATGCTGCATCTTCCGATGATGAGAAAGTTGTAAAGGAAAAGAAAAAGAAGAACAAGGAAAAGGGTGAAGATGGTTCTCCTGAAGTGGACAAGTCCGAGAAGAAGAAAAAGAAGCAAAAGGAAAAAGTTGAAGATGCTTCACCTGAAGTGGAGAAGTCTGAGAAGAAGAAAAAGAAGAAAGACAAAGAAGCCAAAGATAGTGCTGCAGAGATCAGTAACGGAAAGGAAGAAGGAAGCGCAGATAGAAGTGAAAAGAAGCACAAGAAAAAGAAAAACAAAGATGTCCAAGAGGAATAGATGATGGCGTGATTTTGTGATTTTGGTTTAACATGTAATGCCATTTCTTCTTTATTCATAGTTTACTTTGTTTAGTTTGCTGTTTTTACTTTAATGTTTTATAGTTCTCTAATTATCATGTTTTGGGCACCTTGTAGTACGTTATATCTTATGAAAGGCCTTTGCTTAAGATTGTTCTATTAGTTTTAATGTAAAACTCTATTACCTACTTGGTTGAAGCTTATCTTATGAACATTGCCATTTTCCAGCAATTTTGTTTTTAATTCTTGAGGATAATGGAATGGATGAAGATGAGAATAATTAACTTGACTTCTGATTATGCAGTGCATTTTTCATATTGTGTCAAAAACAGAGGGCTGGTTGCTGTCTGGAAATACTTCAGCTGTCTTCTCACTTCCTCTGGCTGGTGCTCTTTTGAACTATTTGCAGGCAAGGCAGTGTCTCAATTTTGATAGGATGGATGAATTTAGTTTGTGACTTCATTTTTATTTTTGAATGATTTGTATGAAAATATTAAACTTGACAATGCTTATGACTAAAATATAATTTGGTTATTTATCGTTTTCTCAGTCATTTTGGTTCAATTTAATTTTGTCATTATTCTGTTAAATTGGAGTTGTGCTGGTCGTTAACAATATATCATGCGGCGCCTGAGAAATGAAATGTCAAAAACATTGCTGATGGAACACCATTATTTTTCTTTCATAATTATCAAAGTCATGAATAGCATGAGTGAAGGTTCAATCACTAACCACATCTTAAGAATTTGTTTAAATTCTTTCAACATAATAATATTATAAATAATTTCATTTCAATTTAATAATTTGTTTAAATTAAATTTTAAATTCAGAATTTATTAATGTGTTATTAGAGAAATTTGATACTTATCATAATGTATCATAATGTGTAATATGATGAATAATGAAAAGAGATAAATATATAAATTTAATATTAATAAAATTTAGTTATTAAATAACTAAATTCTATATCCGTTTTTCTTTGCACGCCCCTTGTTTCTGAAACTTGTCAAACCTAACTCAAATCTCTAGTTTTTCATCAAAAAAACAACTTTTAAAGAGTCACAATTTGGTCGTTTACAATTTGACAAAGAGGTAAGTGTTGATTTTTTTCATTGTCATTTCTCATCGGTGCTTTTTTTTTCCCACGTCTGGTACTGGAGGGAGGAATTTACCTTACATCCTGTATCTGGCACCCCATAATTAACCCTTCATTTGACCATAATATCTTCAACTCTAAAAAAATCAATTTTTCAATCGCAATTGTTAAAAGTATCCGATATTTACAAGTAAGTTTTGTTTTTCATTAAATAAATTTATGCATTTTTATCAATTTATTTGATAGAATAAGCAACTGGATTTTTTAAACACCGGTATCAAATTTATGGTTTTATATCGGAAATTTGAAAATATCCAATAAAACTATAATATTTTGATTGCATTTTTTCTGATTTATTTTAAATATTTGGTATGAATATGATGTGTTTTTATCGATAATTTTGAAATAGCCGATAAATATATATATATATATATATATATATATATATATATATATATATATATATATATATATATATATATATATATATATATATATATATATATATATATATATATATATATTAAATATTTACAAAATGATAGTAAAAATACATACATGCGTATCAAAATTTTAAAATTATTACTAGATGTAAGGGTGTCATTAGACATTTCAAAAATTTTGGTAGGTTAATTATTTATTTATTTATTAGGTCATTTTTTTCTGTAGTAAGGAGATGATGAAGACTATATAATATCACTCCTAAATTGAGCGTGAGAGCAGTTGCAAATAACTCTGATAACTCTGATGGAGGCGACATAAATGATAGATATAGCCATCATAAGGTGGGTAGAGTTATCCCCACTAATTCTCATCGTAGAAGAATTGAGCAGCCACACATAACACATACTCTCAAGTGTAAAGGAGGTAGAGTTGGAAATGTTAGAAATTCTGATGTTGAGATATATAATGTAAAGGAGGTAGAGTTGGAAATGTCAGAGATTATGATGTTGAGATATATGTTATTGTTATTGATTATGTTAAGGCAGAGGTGTCAGTTCAAAATGATACATAGGTTTTTATTTAGCTGATATAAAGGTGCCGACACAGGTTGATGGAAATGTGTATGTTTATGATGACATATATAGGGGTTCCTTGGAAGGCCCTTTGACTTTATGATGTTGTTACATAGCTAAAATTGATTGAAGAATTGGTGGTTGTGGAGGACAGCGATGGATTTGAGCTTCCAATGCAGAGAAGGAGAGGTTGACCTTTAAAGTTAGCACTTTAATGCCCAAGTTAGAATGTGGAGGAAAATAGTGAATGATATTTGAATTTGAAATTGCGTACTTGAATTTTTCGTGTCCATCCTTTATATAATTGGACATTTATAACAACCATTTATTTGCTAGGTGTGTGATGCGGGGAGCTCTTGGATGTATCTTGGATCTAGATTGCCTGTACTCACCCTCATGGTAGTTCTCTTCCCTACGAGCAATCCAGACAAATGGTAACTCCCTATGAGTGGTCAGTCGATGCTCATTCCAGTCGGTCCAAAATAGTTATTGTTGGCCCACCTTGTTAAAAGACAATGTGACGTTTGTCAAGAAGTGTGACTAATATCTAAGACACGCCTGCATCACGTCCCAACTAGGGTCCTTCACTCCATGACCCGCCTTAACCTTTTTATAATTGGGTGGTGGTCATTCAAGGCTCATTTCATCTAGCACCTAGGCAAATTAAAATTTCTGATTGTGGGAGTCGACTACTTGATAAAGTGGATAAATGCATAGGTTATCGCCAAGATTACATTAAAAAGAGTTTGCCATTTCTACTGATAGAAAATCATGTACGGGTTTGGGCTGCTAGGCATCATCGTTTCCAACAACAAAACAAAATTTGCCAGCACCACAATCATTGACTTTTGTTGCGAGTTAGGAGTACAAATAAAGTTCAACTTTGTTGTTCATCACAAGTCAATGGATAAGCAAAGTCGACAAACAAGGTGATCTTAACAGGAATTAAGAAGAAGTTGGATGATACCAAAGGGTCGTGGATTGAATTACTCCATGAAATATTATGGTTGTACCATAACACTCCCCAGTTAACTACTAAGGAGACTCAATTGACCATGGTATACAAGATGTATGATATGTTATATGTAGATATCAACACGTCATCATAGCGTCGTTCTCAGTTCAACCAGGAAGTAAATGATCCAGGGCTAAAGTGCACCGCTGATTTGATTGATGAAGCAAAAGACGTCTCCTGCATCCGAGAGTTTGCCATCAAGCAAAGAGTGTCTAGAAGATACAACTCTAATGTAATCCCAATAGAAATGCATAAAGGAGACTTGGTGCTGAGGCAAGTGGTCATGTATGCGCAACAGGGAAAATTGCAGTCCAACTAAGAAGGATTGTATCATATATTCCAGAAGGTGCCACATTGAGCGTACAAGCTAAAAGTAATGGATGAACGACTCTTCCCCATAACTTGGAACTCCATCCGTTTAAAATATTATTATATTTAAGTTATTTATGAATTTTCAGAGGGGCACGTTGTAACACCCTGACAAACCCAAACGCAAAATTATACGAATTTAAAACAATTATACACATAGGATATCATGCAAACACAACATAAACCTGCTCCATAACACGAGTTAGATAAAACATGTAATAACTTAAACATATGACATCACATGCTCTCCTTTACTTAGGCTCGTCACAGCAGAAAATAAATCAAATAAGGTAACTCAACAAACAATTAAGTCTCATAAAACTTTCTTGTACACATAAAACTTGGTTCTGGTAGAATATCTTGAACATCAACAATGCATAACCTAACGAATTGCAAGTCTAATGCTCGCATCAACAACCTCAAAAATAATAACAAATAATAAAACATAATGTTCGCCCAATGTTATGGATCAGAGCAACGAAATGTAAGTATTGCATAAAATATGACACGAAGAATAACCTCAATGCCATCTTTCAGCTTCTAGCAGCTACTTATTTATCCGTTTGTATGTACCGCAAGAAGGAGCACAGGGCCACACAAACAACGAAGGTGTGAGAATACACTCGAAATATATAATGGTGCAAAATTATGCTAGGGTAGCCTAACCAAACATCAACAATCACATATCTCATTCGCATCATTTCAACACAATTCATTCACATTAACCACATAAGTTTTCTTAACCACAAATATCAACATAATCATTGAATTACATATGCAAACAATGGATGTAATGTACTTAACACCACGATTCTACATGCATGTGGTACCGTTATGGACAACACATGTCCATTTCCGCTCCCGAGTTCCCTCCTCGAAACCAATGCACCCTAATTCGCTATTAACACCTTTAGTAATGCTTCACTGACTCCCATCTGGAACCAACTACTCATTCCTGAATCCACACCATCGGACCAAAGCACGCTAATTTGCTACTAACACCTTTAGTAACGCTTCATTGATCCCCTTATGGAACTAGCTACTCGCTTCAGAATCCACACCATCGGACCAGAGCACACTAAAATTAGACTGAAGTCTATACACCATGATGCATGATTTTCTACAACATGCAATATTACCAAAATTATCACCATTCAATTACCACAATTATGCACAACATCATTCTCAATACACAACAGTTGATTGATTCTACAATAAATAATAAATAACACTAAAATACCTCAAAACAATGACCAACTCAGTTTCATGCAACTGAGCAAACGAAGCTCATTCTATCAGCATGACGGGTTGCTCGTCAACAGGGTGACGCCCGTCAAACGCCCACATCACCTCACCCTTCATCCTTATGACGCTCGTCCCATAAAACAGGACCTAGGGACCATGACGGTCTACCAGTCAAGCAACTAACATCCATAAGCACCTTCAAAGCTGAGACGACTTGGTCGTCATGAGGGTGACGACCATCACCCTGAACCAGAAGGCAAAAACTGTGTTTTTTGCCATGGAGTTCAATTCAGAACACCGAGTTTCCTTTCCTAACCTTCAAATCAATCAATAACATCAGGGAAAACAATATCTAACATCAACACATCATTTATCTATCAATTATCATGCATCTTCTTCGATTAACATAGTCTCTATATGTTTTGTTCATCAAGATCACAACACACATATAAACACCAACTCGTACCATCTTCACTAACAAGAACACACAATCTCCTGAAGATAGAGAAAATAAGAAAGGGGGATTTGAATTGTTTTGAGGATAATAAAAACTTTTTGGAAAAGAGACACACGTAAAAATAAATAATATCAACACTGAATTTTTATACTGGTTCGCTTGAAATTCAAAGTTACTCCAGTCCACACGGCCAAGGTGATTTCGCCTTCAATAAGGACTTAATCCATTATTCTTGAAAGATTACAAAAATATCGTTTAAGAGGATAAAGATCTCTTAGCCCTCTCAAGTTTACAGACTTCACAAGTCACTTGAGGAGAATTCAACAAATAAGTAGAATTACAGTAATGCTTAGTGCTTATAGGTAAGTAGAGATTACACAAGGTAAGAACAAAAGAATTGTTCACACTTTTAGAGCAGCAACTCGTGTGAGAAAGAGAATGAATAATAGATACGAAAGTAGTGTTATATTCTCGTGTGTTTCCAGTTGTCTTCTTAGTGAAGTGTTCCATCCTTTATATATGAGTGATGAGAAGACCGTTGAGTGACATGATCTCTGGCAATGATGGATGATTAAAGTCATTAATCTCTGTGTTCTTTCCAACACAGTTTTGAGGCGCTATAACTTTCTTCCCGAATTAGATTCTTTCCATAAGTGGAAGTCTTCATAGCTAAGTCTTTGGAAATGTGATTCTGAATCAGAAGGTTCAAATATCAGAGTCTCTATTGAGCAAGTGTATCCTTCAAATAGTTGTTGTAGCTGACTGTCTTTAGAGGTTCTTCCAATTGATTACATCAGAGTGTAAAAGCTTCGGATCCTAGAGTGCGTTCTTCTGCTTCAGAGTGTCTGATCTCTGTTTGTTTTGTACGCTTCCTTGATCAGAATTAGAGCTTCTGCTGAGTATCTTCTAGGTGATTATTTTGAACTAGTATTTGTATATGATGAATGTCTATGTGATTTCTTTGATTAGAGTACTGCACACTTAGATAAATTTTGTTAGGGTACCATTTTTGTTCCATCCTTTGTTATCATCAAAATCTTAGAGATAAACTGTAGATACTAGATTTGTTCTTACAATCTCCCCCTTTTTGATGATGACAAAAAAATTCAGAGTGATGATGAAACAGTGGTATAATCAATAAAAGATAATATCTCAGAGTCAGATGAGAGGTGACTCCCCCTAAGATGGATCATCGGATTTCTCAGAAGTTCTTACTAGACTTTCCTTGTGTGGCAGCTAGTTTGTATCTTAGTTGTTATCCTGAATAACTTTAGTTTTCATAAGATATTAAGATATTAATGTGCGCAGTGCAGCAAGAGGCTTAGATATATTTTCATCAGAGCTGTTTTTATTCTTCCCCTTTTTGTCAAACTCAAAAAGACAGCAAAAAAATAGGTAAAAAAGGTTCATATATGATAAAGATAGGTACATGTAAGCAGCAATTCAGAAAGAGAGCACAAAATACATAGCAGAAAACATAAGGAAAACAACAAGAGAAACCTAAGTGCCTAAGGGTTTGGAGGCGGAGGCATCCTTTGGAGCAACTGGGTCAGCAAGTTCTGAATATTGTTGTTGACGGAGTCCTGGTGATCCAATCTTGCTTGCACTATCCGTTGCTCCTTCTGCATATCTCATAGAGTCTTTAGGACCAAAGGAGCGAAGCCAGAGTTTGATTGCTCCCCTTGAGTCAGAGCATCAGTGCTAGCCTTTGCAGCTTTTTCCGCATGTATGCGTGCTCTACTTCTTTAGTGTCAGCTTTTGCTTTTGCCTCAGCTTCAACAACAGCCTTCTCTGCAGCTTCTCTAACCTGTTGTTCTTCTTTCAGGCGAGCTTTCTCTTATGCTTCTCTTCTGGCCTTTTCCTCTGCCTCTCTGACCAATCGTTCCTGAAGCCTTTTGTCATACGGTGAACTGGACCTTATTGGATTTGTAATCGCAATGTCGCGGTTAGCAAGAGTCGCCACCGACTTTTCTTTTATCCCATAAGGAAAGGCGGAAAAGAACAGGAAAGACCTTAATTTTAAATTCTTAGGTTCGGGAGGTACTTTATACAAAGGGAAGGTATTAGCACCCTTTGTATCCATGGTTATCCATGGGCTCTTAATTGCTCAATCATTTATGTTTTCCTTGTTTCAAAAAAGTGGTTGAGAAATGTATGAAAAATGTTTTGAAAACGAGAATTTAACTTTGTAATGATTCTTGCATGAATGTATACAAAGTGGTTATCTCATTTAGTTTTTTGAAAGTAGCTTAGAAAAATATAACTTGGCAATGATCCTAGTACGGATGTATGCTAAGTGGTGATTTTCCAAAAGAAGACGTTTGAAAGGTGTGGGGTGTGAAAAGCATTTTTTGTTATGAATGAGCAATTAAGGTTATACCTGTCCGAGGTCTTTCCGGGCATTTCCTACCCTTATGAGGGTAAAACTGTCCTTACTATTGAGAAGTAAGTAGTTTTATCCTGGGGATGTATAAGGGTCATCGTAGGGTCATCGATGGGTCATTGAAGGCAACAGTTGTGAGGATACCTTAGCATTCGAAGGGACTATCATCATTTAACCGTAGGCTACACCGAAGGGTCATCGAGGGACAAAATGGTATTTTCGAAGGCAACATCCGAGGGACTATGATGATTTTACCGAAGGGTCTTTGCTAAGGATATCCCCATATTCGCGGGACATGACCGTAATATTGTAATCGTGGGGTAATAAAGAGAGGTCCGATATCATTTATTTAAAGTCCATGTTTTAAGTTCATTAGGTGATTAGGATGATTAATTCGATACATTAAGATCAATACATTAAGAATCAATACATTAAAATTGGGTGGGCAATCAATATAAATCTTCACATTAAAGTGAAATAATTCAGAATCCATCTCCCTGAAGGCTTCCCATGCATAAAGCGGTGTACCTAGCCGGTTATTTCTTCGGAAGTATGCTAGCCTTTACACCATTAACACACAGATTATAGCATTGAGATAAAACACAATTGGAAATTGCATCACAAAATGAATATAACAGCCAGGAATTTAAGCCAAATAATGCAGAGTCATGATTAGGTAAACATAAAACGGGCGACAAAGGGACAAAGCAGCCCCTGTCCTGTTCGCTTCTGCTTCGCCTAGCGAAGGCTCAGCGAAGGCTCGCTGCGGGCTCGCCTAGCGATGAGCTAGCGAGCGGCCACGGGTTTGAAATTTGAGAACATTATGACCTCAACCTGCAGCATGGCTTATGGCATCCAACACATAATTATATGGTTCAGTTTCACAATATTCAAGCACATTTAAATTCTCATGCAAAACTTCAAAATGTTTATGAATTCAATTATAATATCCTCCACAAATTAAGAACATGAAGTGGTACCATTGCCAAATGAGAATACAAAACGATATCACATGCAAATTAAGACGCTAAAGCGGTACCACATGCAAAATGAGAACATAACGTGATGATCCCATGCCGATTAAGAATCCTAAATCATATGCCAAGTAAGAAACTAAAGCGATAATAATGATGCAAACCTGTTTGCAAATCGAGTTGCAACCTTGAATTGGCGAGCCGGATTGAGTTGGGCGACGGTAGCTTCGGAGCGGGTAGGCGGCCTTCAGGGTTTCCGCCTTCTGAACTCTTTGGATCAGCAGGGTTTCTGTGTTTCTCCCTCTGGATGCGTGTTTCCGTCCGTCTTCGTCCGTCTCTCTGTGTTCTTTTTCGTGGCAGAGGAGCATGTATTTATAGTAGTGGTAATGGTGACCTAATGGGCTTAAAATGAGGTCCAAAATTTCCAATTTTCGCAAGCTTCGCTAGGCGAAGGAATTGCTCGCCTAGCGAGCAAATTAGGTCTGGGCTTTCTCTGGACCTGATGCTTCGCTGGGCGAGTTGCATGCTGAGATATTCGCTAGGCGAAGGAGCTGCTCGCCTAGCGAGCAAGCTACTTTGGGCCGCCTGTGGATTGGGCCTGTTGTGAGTGGGCTTTTGTCCATTTGGCATCAGTGCCTTGCAGAACAAGTCAGAGGGTCTTGGAAAATGCTTTGTAACACCAACGGGCAAATTTTGGGGTATGACAGCTGCCCCTGTTCAATATTCTTGAACCGAGAGAGTAGAATGGTATGTGCCGTTCGTGGTCTGGAGGTGAAAGATTATTGAACACTAGAATGCCCCAAAAATTTGCGCTTGTCTATCAGTCTTGCCGGAGATGGGCTTAAAGATGCCATCCAAGAAACTTGCTGAGGAGATTTCCAGATTGCGTCGTACATTAGACGATGTCTGAAGATATGGATGTCATACCGGGTCATACGCTAGACCGTATGGTGAGACATCCATTATGCTGTTGACTTCGCAGGGGAGTCAGAGTATGCTATACTGCTGGGGATATGGGATCAGCATGGATCGTATGCTAGATCATATCTGAGTACCAGAGTGAGCTGTTCGTTAGGCGGATGACTTTGATGGGGATGAAAGATCAAAATGGATCGTACGCTGGATCGTCTCTGAGTCGCAGAATGAGCCGTCCATTAGGCTGAATCTGCTGAAAAGGGAGTAGTCGTGTACCAGACCACCATTCAGAAATGTACCTGTCCGAAGGTAGCATCTGAGTAAGGGAGTAGCCGTATACTAGACTACCATTCAGGAATGTACCTGTCCGAAGGTAGCACCTGAGAAAGGGAGTAGCCGTATACTAGACTACCATTCAGGAATGTACCTGTCCGAAGGTAGCACCTGAGAAAGGGAGTAGCCGTATACTAGACTACCATTCAGGAATGTACCTGTCCGAAGGTAGCACCTGAGAAAGGGAGTAGCCGTATACTAGACTACCATTCAGGAATGTACCTGTCCGAAGGTAGCACCTGAGAAAGGGAGTAGCCGTATACCAGACCACCATTCAGAAATGTACCTGTCTGAAGGTAGCATCTGAGTAAGGGAGTAGCCATGTACTAGAATACCATTCAGGAATGTACCTGTCCGAAGGTAGCACCTGAGAAAGAGAGTAGCCGTATACTAGACTACCATTCAGGAATGTACCTGTCCGAAGGTAGCACCTGAGAAGATGAAGGTTTAACTTGGCCGTACATTAAACCATACTTGAGTTGTTGACGATCAGAATGGATCGTACGTTAGACCGTATCTGAGTTGAAAGAGCCATGTGTTGGACTGAATCAGAATGAACCGTACGTTAGGCTGTATCTGATAATATTTGCAGAGAATATCTGGGGTGGGCTTAGAGATGCCACCATTAGGAGGATGTCAGCATGAATGTTGACACGGAGTATATCTGAGAGCTGTAGTTGAATCCTGAATGTAATTGATACAGATGTCCGTCTGAATGGACCTTTGTGTTGATTGTATCAAGAGGACAATTAACCTGAAAAATAACGTTAGCCTCATGCAATGTCATGATGCATGAGATGTTTTATGCCTGCGAACCTGGTATGCATGTGTATGCATATATATGAAATGATATAAAGTGTATGATGCGGAATGAAATAAATATGAGCGTTGTATGCAGGTATGAAATGATGTAATGAATGCATTAGGCGTCTGAAACATTCTTCCAGGGGACACTACTGGGGAGATAGATCTCAGTCTGCGGGTCGGAGGCATTGGTATTGATGGCCCTTCCTTAGCTGGGGATTTGGGTTCTGTCCCGACGGGGCCTGGCTGGGGTGGAAGAGATGACCAGTTCGTCTAGTGATGCCCATTTCTTCTGGGGAATAACTGGCTTAGCCGGGGAATAGAATTGGCAACAGATTCATTGGAAAGCCTGGTTAGACCTTCTCCTCGATCCTGAAGTCCTTTAGTAATTGCTATTGCTATTTTAGGCATGCATTTTTGTAAACATTGGTCATATTCAAGTGCATAAGTCAATTCAAGTTAAATCAATGGACGTTTACGCAAACAAAACAGAAAAGCAAAATGAAGCAAAATGGTATTGATTTTTGAAAAAGGGCCCGTGAACAGGCAATTTGAATACAAGGAGACGGAAATCCTAGTAAGAGGAAATTGTCAAGAAAAAGAGAAAGCTATGCAGAAAAAGTCCTATTGATTCTAATTCCACCACTGTCATTATGTCTTCAAGCATCGCATCTCCTGCTGTCGGATAGAAGTGATTGGCTTGTTCAGTCCTTGGAACTTGGTTGAAGCTGGCAGAGAACGGGACATAGTCATACGCTTTAATCCCTAATTTGTGCCTGAACTGCCTTTTCAGGTTTTCAGTCCACCGGGATACCCCTTTTTGCCCAAGCCGCCTTTTCAGGTTTTCGACTTGCCGGGTATACGTCTTTATATATTTATCCCTAGTTTTTGCCCGAACCCTTTTGGTTCGCCGGGATGCCCTTACTTTTGCCTAGGTACGTCGACCTAGCGGGTCTCTTTTATGCGTAGTATTTTTTAACTATGTCCGCGTTCACAGGATGCGGGAAGTCTTCGCCATCCATTGTAGCAAGTATCATGGCTCCACCAGAGAATACCTTCTTAACCACAAATGGCCCTTCGTATGTGGGAGTCCACTTGCCTCTGGGGTCACCTTGTGGTAGAATGATACGCTTGATCACCAAGTCGCCTACCTGATATACCTGTCTCTTGACTCTTTTGCTAAATGCTTGGGTCATGCGCTTCTGGTATATCTGCCCGTGACAAACAGCCGCAAGTCTCTTCTCATCAATCAAGTTTATTTGATCGAGTCGAGTCTGAATCCATTCATCTTCATCTAAGCCCGCCTCTTTCATGATTCTTAGAGAGGGAATCTGGACTTCCACTGGTAACACAGCTTCCGCTCCGTAGACTAAAGAGAAAGGAGTTGCCCCTGTCGAAGTGCGTACTGAGGTGCGATAACCATGGAGAGAAAATGGTAACATCTCATGCCAGTCTTTGTACGTTACTGTCATCCTTTGTATGATCTTCTTGATGTTCTTATTAGCAGCCTCCACGGCGCCATTCATCTTTGGCCGGTACGGAGAAGAGTTATGATGCTTAATTTTGAACTGCGTGCAGAGTTCAGTAATCATCTTGTTGTTCAAATTAGTACCATTGTCAGTGATAATTCTTTCAGGGATGCCATACCGACAAATAAGACTATTCTTGATGAACCGTGCCACCACATTCTTGGTGACAGAAGCGAAGGAGGCTGCCTCTACCCACTTCGTGAAGTAATCAATAGCGACAAGAATGCAGCGATGTCCATTAGAAGCCGTAGGTTTAATCTCTCCAATCATATCGATGCCCCACATTGCAAAGGGCCAAGGAGCTGTTAACACGTTCAATGGAGCAGGAGGTACATGTACTTTATCCGCATAGATCTGACACTTGTGGCAGGTTCTGGAGTGATGGTGGCAATCAGCTTCCATGGTAGACCAATAATACCCTGATCTCAGAATCTTCTTGGCCATGGTATGTCCATTAGGATGAGTCCCAAAAATACCGTCATGCATGTCTTCCATAATCTTTTCCGCTTCCTTTTTATCCACACAGCGAAGCAGAGTCGAGTCGTGATTACGTTTGTATAACACTCCATTACTCAGCAAGAATTTAGCGGAGAACTTCCTCAGGAATTTTCTGTCCTTGATGGATGCCCCTTCAGGGTATTCCTGAGCTTCTAAATATCTTCTTACGTCGTGGAACCAAGGTTTCTCCTGTACCTTCTCAGTGTTAAGTCCATAACAGTATGCTGGTTCATCTAACCGTCCAATGGTAATCATGGGAGCTTCGCTGCCCCATCTGACTCTGAACATAGATGACATGGTAGCTAATGCGTCTGCCAGCTGGTTCTCCTCTCGTGGAATATGTTCAAATGCTATCTCTTCAAAGTATGGGATTAATGTCATCACCCGCTCTCGATAAGGGATGAGATTTGGATGTTTAGTCTCCCATTCTCCGTTGATCTGACTGATTACCAAGGCCGAATCTCCGTACACACTCAAAAACTTGATTCGCCAATCTATAGCAGCTTTGAGTCCAAAAATACATGCTTCATACTGTAACACCCTTCTACCCAAACGACATATTTAAATAAATTATCAGAGTACAACATGTAGAAGAGTTTACATTACTTAAAACATAACACTTATCGCATCATAACATAAATCATATTATTTATTTTATTTAAAACTTCGCAGCGGACCACAACATAATTATTATAAAATGTTTCAACATTATCTCAACAAATTAGTCATCATAAACAACGTAAATAATAATAATAATTTAGCTATCGAATCCCATAATCCCCGGTGTCACATGACCAGAGCATTTGACTCGACTCTGTAGAATAACTCTACACTTATTCTTCGAACCTCAACAATAGCTACTCCACTTTATCTGCACATTGCTCATCATAGATGAACATAAACACATGCAGAAGGGGTGAGAATTACATTATTAAATAATAATATAACGACAGAAATATAAACATAAATATATTTCACATATGCCAACACAGTTCATCATAATCATCAAAATCAATATACTCATGAACATCAACATAACAACATATCAAATGCAATGCACACACCCATGTATGACTCAACACGACTCGGTATACCCATTTTGTGACCAACACAGGATCACCACTCCCAGATTCATCACCATAGAATCTGAGTTCCCCGCAAGGAACTAAGCCTCTCAACAAGCCCGGAGTCAACCACATCATTGGAACTCAGTCCGTTCATCACTAGGCATCGGCCTTTCATGAATGCATGCACATCAAACATGCATCATAATCAACATAGCAACAACAGCATCATATAGTCATGTCATCATCATCATTGATACATTTTTATCACAGGAGCATATCACATCATGCCACATAATCAAACACAGTATTAGCACACTCTACTAATATCTATACTACTCAAAACAACGGGAATCGATCCCTCGTATGTCATGCATCAGCTAAGTCACCTTGCTCAGCCGAAACAACTAACAACTGCACAACAACAGCCCAGGAAAACCACAAGTCTGCCCATACGCGTATGGCCTATACCCATACGCGTATTGCCCAAATCCATACGCGTAATGCCCATCTCATACGCGTATGTTACGCGTATCACATACCCATACGCGTACCAACAGAGACCAATTTCACGTTCAAAACCTCATCTCTTCCACTCATACGCGTATGACATACCCCATACGCGTACCACATCCAGGGATACGCGTATCACACGCGTATGACGCGTACCAGCGCCAAAACTCCCTTTCCTAAGCCCTCCCATACGCGTATTGCCTAGTGCCATACGCGTATGACCAGAATCCAGTTTTCCAGATCTGCTATGGGTTTTCTCTGCTACGAACCTGTCCAATTCAACCGTTCACAGTCCCAATTTCACACAAAATCACTCATATCACCTAACACGAATCATACCCTATTTTATCTCACAATTTCTAACACTATTGCATCTAATTCCTACGAATTTCCTTCGGTTAAAATCCCAATTTCGTTCATACAATATTCCATCATTTTCAGCATATTATTGTTTAATAAGGTTCAGACCCCTTACCTCTTTGGATTGAAGGAAGCTCTGAGCAATCTTTGGCCTTTTCCTCTTCCTTCTCTTTCTCTTCAGCGATTCTCCCTTTTCTGACTCTGAGGCAAAATACGTGAAAATGAAAACCTTCAGTTATCTCTTTTGGCCTCTTTTACCCAATTCCACTTTTACCCTTCCACTCTTCATATTCCAATTATATTATTTATTTAATTATTATTAAAATAAATAATATCTATAATAATAATAATAATCCAATAATTCAACTTTATTTAATTAAATTAATAAAATACTATTAACTCAATTAAATAATTCTCTTATTTTAATCGGGGTGTTACAACTCTCCCCCACTTTAGAAGTTTTCGTCCTCGAAAACATACCTCAAGCAAATAGAGCCGGATACGACTCCTTCATCTGATCTTCACGCTCCCAAGTCAAGCTCTCACCAGCTGGACCTCCCCAAACAACTCGCACTAGAGCAATCTTCTTACCTCTCAGGGTCTTCTCTTCTCGGTCATCTATCCGAATTGGCAACACCTCAACGGTCAAATTATCCCTCACCTGGATATCATCCAACTGAACAACATGCGAAGGATCCGCAATATACTTTCTTAACTGAGATACATGAAACACATCATGCAGATTAGAAAGCGACGGCGGTAAAGCTATCCGATACGCCACTTCCCCAACCCTCTTCAAAATCTGATACGGACCCACAAACCTCGGAGTAAGCTTCTTAGACTTTAAAGCTCTACCCACACCTGTCGTCGGAGTAACTCTCAAGAACACATGATCTCCCTCTTGGAACTCAAGTGCTTTTCTCCTCTTATCATGATAACTCTTCTGACGACTCTGAGAAATCTTCATTTTCTCCTGAATCATCTTAACCCTTTCAGTCGTCTGCTGTACAATCTCAGGTCCGAGTACAACACTCTCACCTGATTCATACCAACACAATGGAGTTCTACACCTCCTACCATACAATGCTTCATATGGAGCCATACCGATACTAGCATGAAAACTATTATTATAAGTAAACTCCACCAACGGCAAATAACTATCCCAAGAGCCACTCTGCTCCAACACACAAGCTCTCAACAAATCCTCCAAGGATTGGATAGTTCTTTCAGTCTGACCATCAGTCTGAGGATGATAAGCTGAACTCAACCTCAACTTAGTCCCCAACGCTTTCTGCAAACTTTCCCAAAATCTAGAAGTAAATCTGGGATCTCTATCAGACACAATACTGGATGGAATACCATGCAGCCTCACTATCTCCTCAATATACAACTCTGCCAACTTCTCTAAAGAGTGATTAATCTTCATCGGCAAGAAATGCGCCGACTTAGTCAATCGATCCACAATCACCCAAATAGAATCATTACCTTTCACCGTCCTCGGCAATCCCGCCACAAAATCCATGGAAATGCTATCCCACTTCCATTCAGGGATCTTCAAAGGTTGCATCATACCTGCCGGTTTCTGATGTTCGATCTTTGACTTCTGACAGGTCAAACAGGCATACACAAACTTAGCAACATCTCTTTTCATACCAGCCCACCAAAACAACTTCTTCAAATCTTGATACATTTTAGTTGCACCTGGATGGATACTCAATCCACTCCTATGGCCCTCTTCAAGAATACTCTTTTTCAATTCAGACACCTCAGGAACACAAACTCTACCTTTAAATCGCAGGATGCCATTCTCATCAATCTCAAAATTACCACCATTACCCTGGTTAACCATAGTAATATGATCAACTAGAGCGACATCAACTTGCTGACCATTCCGAATATCTTCCAGAATTCCACTAGTCAACTTCAGCATACCCAACTTTACACTACCAGCGGAAACTTCACAACCCAAACTCATATCACGGAACTGTTCAATTAACTCAAGTTCCCGAACCATCATCATAGACATATGTAGAGACTTTCTACTCAGTGCATCTGCAACTACATTAGCCTTACCGGGATGATAACTCAATTCAAAGTCAAAATCCTTCAGTAATTCTAACCACCTTCTCTGCCTCATATTTAACTCTTTCTGATCAAACAGATACTTCAGACTCTTGTGATCACTGAACACTTCGAATCTGGAACCATACAGATAATGCCTCCACATTTTCAGCACAAATACAACAGCTGCAAGTTCTAGATCATGCGTAGGATAATTCCTCTCATGAACCCTCAACTGTCTAGAAGCATAAGCTACAACTTTACCATTCTGCATCAAAACACCACCAAGACCCATCAAAGAAGCATCACAATAAACAACGAAGGACTCACCAGGATTAGGCAAGATCAACACTGGAGCACTGGTCAACCGCTTCTTCAACTCAACAAAACTCGCTTCACAAGCTGCATCCCACACATACACTTGACCCTTCTTAGTCAACTGCGTCAACGGCAATGCCAACTTAGAGAAGCCCTCAATAAATCTGCGATAATAACCAGCCAACCCCAGAAAACTGCGTATCTCAGTAGCAGACTTCGGAGTCTCCCACTGTAATACGGCATCAACTTTAGCAGGATCAACGGAAATTCCACCACTCGAAATCACATGGCCAAGGAAACTCACTTCCTTCAACCAGAACTCACATTTAGATAACTTTGCATATAACTTCTTTTCTCTTAACACCTGCAAGACAAGTCTCAGATGTCCTGCATGCTCTTCTTCAGTCTTAGAATATATCAATATATCATCTATGAACACCACAACAAAAGTATCAAGGTACAGATGAAATATGCGATTCATATATTCCATAAACACACCTGGAGCATTAGATACACCGAACGGCATCACAGTGTATTCATAATGACCATACCTCGTACGGAAAGCAGTCTTCGCAATATCATCTGACTTCACTCTGATCTGATGATAACCCGACCGCAAATCAATCTTACTGAAAACATGAGCTCCAACCAACTGGTCCATCAAATCATCAATCCTCGGTAATGGATACCGATTCTTGATAGTCACCTTATTCAACTGCCGATAATCGACACACAACCTCATCGTACCTTCTTTCTTCTTCACTAACAATACTGGTGCACCCCAAGGAGACACACTTGGACGCACGAACTTCTTCTCAAGCAATTCCTCAAGTTGCTTCTTCAATTCAACTAATTCAGTTGCCGACATTCTATACGGAGACATCGACACCGGACTAGTACCTGGTACTAAGTCAATGGTAAATTCGACTTCACGTTCTGGAGGTAAATCACTTACATCCTCCGGAAACACATCCTGAAATTCACAGACAACAGGAAAATCTACACTCACCACTTTCTTATCCGCTTGCAGAGACGCAAATAAAGCGAATATCTGAGCTTCATCTTTCACCAAATCCCCTATCTGCCTAGCAGATAGAAATCTTGCCTCATCATTCTCACCAACTTCAGAAAACCGCACCGTCTTCCTATAGCAGTCGATGAACACGCCATAGAATCCTAGCCAATTCATTCCCAGGATAATATCAATTTGGTGCAAGGGTAAGCACACCAAATCCACCACGAACTCTCTCTCAAAGATCGTCAATTGACAATCTCGACAGACAACAGAAGTCTTCACAGAACCATTAGCAGGAGTATCTATCACCATACTTCCGCCTAGGGACGACATACTCACACCAATCCTGGTCGCACACTCATACGAAATGAACGAATGAGTAGCACCAGTGTCAACAATAGCAAGCAATTCAACATTATTAATCAAGCAAGTACCTTTAATCAGATTATCTTCTTTAGGAGCTTCAGCCCCACTCAGAGCAAACACCCTACCAGTAGTATGAGCTGCAGTAGCCGCCTTCTTCGGTTTCGAGCACTGCGAACTGATATGGCCTTTCTCGCCACAATTAAAACAAGTCGGACTAGCATCCTTACATTCAGTAACTCTATGACCAGCCTGACCGCATCGGAAACATCTCAGCATCTTCTTGGTACAGCTATCAGCACGGTGGCCTGGCTCGCCACACTTGAAACATTTACCAGTTATGGAAGATCCTCCCCCACTTGGCTTCTTCTCATCTACCACCTTCTGCTTACCTTTACCATTCGGAGATGCATAAGGACTGCCACGATCCCTATTCTTCTTCTCACTAAGACTCTTGTAATGAGCAGTCCTAGCCTTGCTATCTTCATCAAATATCCTGCACTTATTAACCAGTGTAGGAAACCTGCGAATCTCCTGATAACCAATGCCTTGTTTGATCTCGGGACGCAACCCGTTCTCGAACTTGACACACTTGGATTCCTCAGCATCAGCACCATTATAATGAGGACAATACTGCACCAGCTCCTCAAACTTCGAGGCGTAATCAGCAACAGACATGTTACCCTGCTTCAGTTCTAGAAATTCCATCTCCTTCTTACATCGCACATCAGCAGGAAAATACTTTTCCAGAAAGACCGTCTTGAACCTTTCCCAAGTCATCTCAGCACCTGGTGTTTCAATTCTCTGGCGAGTGTTATCCCACCAGTGTTCAGCCTCTTCAGATAGCATGTGCGTACCAAACTGCACCTTCTGTGCTTCAGTACACGTCATCACCCGGAAAATCTTCTCAATTTCCCTCAGCCAATTCTGAGCACCATCTGGATCATAGCGCCCTTTGAATGTAGGAGGGTTATTCTTCAGAAACCTTCCCAAATTCTTAAACTCGTCGACCGGCGGATTCTGCTGCGCCTGCATAGCCTGCGCTATAGCAGCCAGAGCCTCAGCAATCGCAAGGTCATTTTCTCCAGCCATACTCTCTGCACAACACAACCACAGCCGTTAAGCATCGACAGTGTCATCTACACTAATCGACCAACAGGGAAAACATCACATTATGACTCGACTGGACTAACAATGCTCTGATACCACTAATGTAACATCCTTCTACCCAAACGACATATTTAAATAAATTATCAGAGTACAACATGTAGAAGAGTTTATATTACTTAAAACATAACACTTATCGCATCATAACATAAATCATATTATTTATTTTATTTAAAACTTCGCAGCGGACCACAACATAATTATTATAAAATGTTTCAACATTATCTCAACAAATTAGTCATCATAAACAACGTAAATAATAATAATAATTTAGCTATCGAATCCCATAATCCCCGGTGTCACATGACCAGAGCATTTGACTCGACTCTGTAGAATAACTCTACACTTATTCTTCGAACCTCAACAATAGCTACTCCACTTTATCTGCACATTGCTCATCATAGATGAACATAAACACATGCAGAAGGGGTGAGAATTACATTATTAAATAATAATATAACGACAGAAATATAAACATAAATATATTTCACATATGCCAACACAGTTCATCATAATCATCAAAATCAATATACTCATGAACATCAACATAACAACATATCAAATGCAATGCACACACCCATGTATGACTCAACACGACTCGGTATACCCATTTTGTGACCAACACAGGATCACCACTCCCAGATTCATCACCATAGAATCCGAGTTCCCCGCAAGGAACTAAGCCTCTCAACAAGCCCGGAGTCAACCACATCATTGGAACTCAGTCCGTTCATCACTAGGCATCGGCCTTTCATGAATGCATGCACATCAAACATGCATCATAATCAACATAGCAACAACAACATCATATAGTCATGTCATCATCATCATTGATACATTTTTATCACAGGAGCATATCACATCATGCCACATAATCAAACACAGTATTAGCACACTCTACTAATATCTATACTACTCAAAACAACGGGAATCGATCCCTCGTATGTCATGCATCAGCTAAGTCACCTTGCTCAGCCGAAACAACTAACAACTGCACAACAACAGCCCAGGAAAACCACAAGTCTGCCCATACGCGTATGGCCTATACCCATACGCGTATTGCCCAAATCCATACGCGTAATGCCCATCTCATACGCGTATGTTACGCGTATCACATACCCATACGCGTACCAACAGAGACCAATTTCACGTTCAAAACCTCATCTCTTCCACTCATACGCGTATGACATACCCCATACGCGTACCACATCCAGGGATACGCGTATCACACGCGTATGGCGCGTACCAGCGCCAAAACTCCCTTTCCTAAGCCCTCCCATACGCGTATTGCCTAGTGCCATACGCGTATGACCAGAATCCAGTTTTCCAGATCTGCTATGGGTTTTCTCTGCTACGAACCTGTCCAATTCAACCGTTCACAGTCCCAATTTCACACAAAATCACTCATATCACCTAACACGAATCATACCCTATTTTATCTCACAATTTCTAACACTATTGCATCTAATTCCTACGAATTTCCTTCGGTTAAAATCCCAATTTCGTTCATACAATATTCCATCATTTTCAGCATATTATTGTTTAATAAGGTTCAGACCCCTTACCTCTTTGGATTGAAGGAAGCTCTGAGCAATCTTTGGCCTTTTCCTCTTCCTTCTCTTTCTCTTCAGCGATTCTCCCTTTTCTGACTCTGAGGCAAAATACGTGAAAATGAAAACCTTCAGTTATCTCTTTTGGCCTCTTTTACCCAATTCCACTTTTACCCTTCCACTCTTCATATTCCAATTATATTATTTATTTAATTATTATTAAAATAAATAATATCTATAATAATAATAATAATAATCCAATAATTCAACTTTATTTAATTAAATTAATAAAATACTATTAACTCAATTAAATAATTCTCTTATTTTAATCGGGGTGTTACACATACTCAGCCATATTATTGGTACAATGAAAACATAGTCTAGCAGTGAGAGGCGTATGGTAACCTCCAGGAGAAATGAGTACAACCCCAACACCATGGCCCAATGCATTAGAAGATCCATCAAAGACCATAGTCCATCGGGATCCCCATTCGGGTCCTTCATCTGGTTTAGGTTTTTCATTATCAGCAACAAACATGACATCCTCATCTGGGAACTCAAAATTCATAGATTGGTAATCATCCACCGCTTGATGAGCCAAATGATCAGCCAACACGCTTCCTTTGATTGCTTTCTGGGTAGTGTACTGGATATCGTACTCTGTTAAGATCATCTGCCACCTTGCTATTCTTCCAGAGAGGGCAGGCTTCTCGAACATGTATTTGATGGGATCCATCCTAGAAATCAACAAAGTGGTATGATTCAACATATACTGTCTTAGTCGGCGAGCAGCCCAGGCCAAAGCACAGCAAGTTCTCTCGAGCAGTGAGTATCTTGTTTCACAGTCGGTAAACTTTTTGCTCAGGTAGTATATGGCATGCTCTTTTCGACCAGACTCGTCATGTTGCCCCAATACGCACCCCATTGAATTTTCTAACACGGTCAAATACATGATTAGAGGTCTTCCTTCAACTGGTGGTATCAAAATCGGAGGTTCCTGGAGGTAGTTCTTGATTTTGTCAAAAGCTTCTTGGCATTCGTCATTCCATATCATTTCTTGATTTTTCCTCAGCAATTTGAAGATGGGTTTGCAGGTAGCGGTCAAGTGGGAGATAAATCGAGCAATGTAGTTCAAGCGTCCCAAGAAACCTCTGACTTCTTTCTCCGTACGGGGAACTGGCATTTCTTGAATAGCTCTCACTTTAGCCGGGTCAACCTCAATTCCTTTACCACTGACAATAAAGCCTAAGAGTTTACCGGATCTTACTCCAAAAGTGCATTTGTTCGGATTCAATCTCAACTTGTACTTCTTCAACCTCTCGAACAGTTTGTATAAGTGATCGAGATGTTCTCCTTCAGTATGAGATCTAGCTATCAGGTCATCCACATATACTTCTATCTCATGATGAATCATATCATGGAACAGAACCACCATGGCACGCTGGTACGTTGCCCCGGCGTTCTTTAGACCGAATGGCATTACTTTGTAACAGAAAGTGCCCCATTGCGTCACAAACGTAGTTTTCTCCATGTCCTCAGGTGCCATCTTAATCTGGTTATAACCCGAGAATCCGTCCATGAAGGAGAATACTTTGTGTTGAGCGGTATTGTCTACCAGAACATCGATGTGCGGGAGTGGAAAGTCATCTTTGGGACTTGCTTTATTCAAATCTCTGTAATCTACGCACATTCGCACCTTACCATCCTTCTTTGGCACTGGCACCACATTAGCAACCCATTGAGGATAAGAAGTAACAGCTAAGAAACCGGCATTGAATTGTTTCATAACCTCGGCTTTGATTTTCTCAGACATTTCAGGACGCATGCGGCGAACCTTTTGCTTGACAGGACGGCAGTCTTCCTTCGTAGGCAGCCGATGCACCACTATATCAGTATCCAACCCGGGCATGTCTTCATAAGACCAAGCGAAAACCTCTACATAGTCATGTAACATCCGAATCAATCTTTCCTTGACACTGCTTTCCAATCCTGCTCCTATTTTGACTTCTTTTCTGTCTACCTCAGTACCCAGATTTACAATTTCGAGGGACTCTTCATGCGGCTGTGTAGTCCTTTCCTCTTGCAGTAACAATTTGGCAAGCTCTCCAGGGATTTCACAATCTTCCTCACTTCCATCTTCGGCTTGGTAGATTGGATTTTCAAAGTCATAATGAACAGTAGCGGAATTATTATCAATAGGATCCAGAGTGAGTACGGATCTGCAATTTGTTACGTGAGTGTGTGTAAGAATGCATAGCTTGTTTGAAAGATGACAGGAAAAATAAGGAGCGCAATATTTGAATGCGAAAACGTCCATAGATTTATTGAATATGAAAATATGCTTATGAAATGACAAAACCCTTAACAAATTAGCTATTGTGCCCCGGGTATTGACACAATGCTTTAAGAAGTTCAATTAAAATTTGCAATACTAAATGGACAATAACAATTACTCCTGACTGAAGGAGATCGGGATAGTGTCTTCAGCCTTCCAATTATTGAGTCCGTCGCCAATTGTTGGGTAGATCCAACTATCCAGGTCGCAATCGCTGTCAGCATCTTCTACAACATTGATTTGATCTTTGACCATCTTTTCAGAGTTGAATCCCAGACCAGCTTTGTCAGACTTGTACGGTACGTTAATCAGTTGACCCCAGCCAGTACAGCCACCATCTTCAACCACAGCTTGAGCATCTTTCAGAGAAATCATAGCAGGAGGAGCACGAGTAACCTTGGGCACACAGGGAGTTGGCTTAAGGGCAGGATCGGGCGGAGAAACCACTTCAAATGACTGAGTTGGAGTCTCGAAGAATTCACCATCCATTTCGACGTATCTGAAGGTATGCACACTACTGACAATGTATTCTTCTTCCCCACTCGCGGTGACGATTTTACCCTCTATTGGATACCTCAGCTTTTGATGGAGAGACGAAGCTACAGCACCTGCCTCATGAATCCAAGGATGCCCCAGTAAGCAGGAGTAGGCAGGACGAATGTTCATTACATAAAAGGTAGTGTTGAAAACTTGAGGTCCTATCTTGATAGGGAGAACAACTTCACCGTGGACAACACTCTTTGCACCATCGTAGGCCCGCACCACAATGTCACTAGGCTTCAGTTCAACGCTCTTGCAGTCAAGTTTCTCGAGCACGGCTTTCGGTAACACATTCAAAGAAGAGCCATTATCGATCAACACATGAGACAGGGTGATCCCTTTACACTCAATGGAGATATGCAGGGCCTTATTATGGTTCTTTCCCGCTGGTGTCAGGTCAGCATTGGAAAAACCTAAGCCACCGTCGACAGTCAGAGTAGCAACATAGTTTTCGAACTGATCGACGGAGGTCTCCTGAGGTACATGGGCAGTCTTCAGGAATTTTATCAAGGCATTGGCATGAGATTCAGAAGATAACAGCAATGATAACATTGAGATCTTAGATGGGGTATGCCCCAACTGCTCTACAACATCAAAGTCACTCTTGCGAATGATTTTCAACACTTCTTCCATTTCTCGTTTGGCAACGTCTTCAGTAGTATCTTCGACCGGTGTCTCTGACTGAGAAGGATTGACTGGTTCCTTTCCTCGAGTCTCAGGAGCTGGGGGTGAGATCTCTGGAGAGAAGATCCTTCCGCTTCGAGTAACTTTACTAGTCCCAACGATGTCATTTGGATTAGCAGAGTCACCAACTTGCTTTACGCCATGGATGTAAACCTCACCTCCATAATTCCACGGAATGACCTTGCTTGAGGAGTACGGTATTGGGCCAGGTGCAGTAATGATCAGGGGAGCTACCTTGGGCTCAGCAATGATCTTCACAGGTACCCTGGGAGCGGTAATCTTAACCGGAACTTTGGACCTTGCAATCATAGATATTTCTTCAATAGGGTTTTCCGTTTTAGAAACCCTTTCAAAGAGAATTGTACGGTCGTCCATCAGCCGTTGAATGCCATTTTTCAAATTCAAACAGTCCTCGGGCCAAAGTATGCAGAGATTGCAATCTTCAGTACAACCTGGAAATAAACCAGCTTGCAATAAATTCCTCTTTATGATCGGGAGAGGAAATGTTAAGTCCGTTACAGTAGTGATGAGAGAACCGTCATCGAGAGCATTAACAGCCTTGTCATGATTAGGCATAGGTGCATTGATGACATTAGGGGTCTCCGGAGGCTCGAACTCAATTTCCCCAGCATCGATCATGTCCTGAATCTTATTCTTCAACAGCCAACAATCATTTGTATCATGCCCGGGGCTATCGGAGTGATATGCACACCTGGCATTGGGATTATAACGAGGCGAAGCAGTGTTGGCATTTGCAGGAGGACCTCTGAGAGTGATTAGGTTTACCTTCAGCATACTTTGCAGTGCTTGTGCTAAAGTCATGTTGAGTTTGGTAAACTGCCTTCTTGGTCTGTCTTGTCTTTGCTGGAAATTTTGAGCTGGCGGGGCTGCGATCGTCACTGCTCCAATGGCATGGTCACCGATTTTCTTATTATGATTCTTTTGACCATACACAGCATTCGATTCATTCTTCCCATGGTAGGACTTTTTACTGCTCGTAGAAGTAGCTGCCTGTAATTTTCCACTTCGAATGCCGCTCTCCACCCGTTCACCTGTCAGTATAAGTTCAGTGAAACCTGATGAAGAACTCCCCAGTAGGTGGCTGTAAAATGGGCCAGTCAGGGTACCCATGAACAGGTCTACTAATTCTCGGTCAGTCATAGGGGGTTTGACTCTGCCGGCCAAATCTCTCCATTTCTGAGCATACTCTTTGAAGCTTTCTTTAGATCCCATAGCCATATTCTGCAACTGTAGCCGAGTAGGCGCTAATTCAGAATTGTACTGGTACTGCTTATAGAAAGCTGTTGCTAAATCAGTCCAGGTGCGGATGTCAGAGCTCTCGAGCTGATAATACCATTCCAACTGGGTGCCAGACAGACTTTCTTGGAAGAAATGGATCCACAGCTTCTTATCAGTGGTATGCGGCTGAATCTTTCTCACATAAGCCCTTAAATGCATCTGAGGACAGGATGCACCATCGTACTTAGTGAAAGTGGGGATTTCGAATTTGCGAGGAATGGTCACATCGGAGACCAGACCCAAACTTTCGAAATCCAGACCAGGCGTCTTCTGACCCTCCATGGCTAGCATGCGTTCTTCCAGCAATTTGTACTTATCATCTCTTGGAGAGTACTGTTCATTTTCATACTCCTCATCATCATCCTCAGGGTTAGAGAAATCAACATTCTCCTCCTCTGAATCATTTTCCGCCCCCTCTTCTGGGCCATTCGGGATTCCAAATTTGATTCCCGTAGCCTGTCCTTTACGCCTTCTGCCCGGGTTAATGAAGCTCACAGCTTTCTTGTCCTTCTTCTTTTCAGCCAAAAGAGCCTTCAGCTCCTCCTGCCCTTTGGATAAGCTTAACATCATCTCCTTGAACTGAGCATTCTGAGTCTGGAGATCTTTGACAGTCTGTTCGAGATCCATTTTTCTGTTTAAGAGGCAGACCGTGAGAATATGGTCTTTTAGAACACCTGTTATGCAATGTTATGTTATGCGATGCAATGTATGAAATGTTTTCAAGGACTTTTGGAATTTAACTTTGCGTAAATCCCTCATAAGAGAGAAATGTTTTATTGCTACTTTTTCAATGTTCATTACAAAAGGAATAATAATAGAATACAATGAAAGCTCAAGTCTCCCAGGGGCGACTTCTTTTTGGGCGAAGATATGCATTGAGTCTTCGTTCCTCATTAAGCTGACTGGTGAGCTCTAACACTTTCTTCCTTTCTGCATTGAACTGAGCTTCGAAAGTATCTCTCTCCTCTCTCAACTGGGTCCAGGATCTTTTCAATTCCTCAGCATCAGTAGGCATATCTGGATAAGGAATGATCTGGGAAGTAGCTCCTTCGGCCTCTGATTCAACAGTCAATGGTCCGACTGCAAGATATGGCATGACAAGTTCGCGAGCTCTGGCGCGCACCCATCTGAGATAAGGCTTCATAGGAATAGAATTTTTCTTCCCTAAATTGCTTCTTTTCACCATGCCCCAAGCTCATACAAACTTTTGGCGGAGACCTTGAGAGTCATTGTCATAGTCAAACACTATACCTTGAATAATCATTTCATGTGGACCATCTCTTCGAGCATGCCCAAACTGCCGTAGGGCTAAGGCAGGATTATAAGTAATACCTCCTCTTATCCCCATGAGGGGTACATTAGGGAATTCTCCACAACGGTCGATGATGATAACATTTTCTCTGAGGTTAGAACACCACCGGATGTCTGAATGGGAGAGTGCCATTATCCTTTGAGACCATTTCAGATGTTGATCATTCTTCAAGATTGATTGAGGAAGGTGCGAAATAAACCACCTAGACAACAAAGGTACGCAACACATGAGAGTCCCTTGCCTCCTCATAGTACGAGTGTGAAGGGAATGCAAAATATCTCCAAGCAAAGTAGGCACAGGATTATGAGTGAGGAATATCTTAATAGCATTCACGTCTATGAATTGGTCCGGATTAGGGAATAGCACCAAACCATAGATCAGCAATGCTAGAACATCTTCAAAAGCATGGACATTCATAACTTTTAGGAATTCTCGGGCCTTACTTATCAGAAATTTGGCAAGTAAACCTTTAATTCCACTTCTTGTTACCCAATTAGTTTCAATGTCGGACTTTGTCATGTGTAAAGCTGCGGCAACTTCTTCGGCCTTTGGCATCTTTTCTAAACCGCTGAAGGGTACTTGATCGAAGATAGGTATCCCAAGCAGCTTGGAAAACCCTTCCAATGTGGGTACCAACTGATAATCTGGGAAAGTGAAGCAATGATGCTTAGGATCGAAGAACTGGAATAGGACTCTCATCATATCTTCTTTGAAACCAGCGGTAACCAAATTGAGGAGATGACCATGTTTCTTGTTGAACTGAGCATGATCGAGAAGTTCTGACACCAAATCCTTGAGTTGAGGAGAGATCGTTACAAGATTGATCCGGATGGTCTTCCTGGAAGCCATAACCTGTTCAAAGAGCAAAGCTAAATTCCTAAGTCCTTGAAATGGTTAGTATAATGATGCTATGATGCTATGATGATGTTATGATGTTATGCAAGCACAGACATGTCACACAACAATCATTCCTAGGTTTTAAGGCTTGCATGAGTTCCATAGGTAAGTACCCTCCCCACTGAAGTTTGGTTGATTCAACCTGTCCTAGAATAGTAACCGGGTTCTAGAAGGATCTCAGATCATCGACCTTTCTTTAGGTCCACTTCAGTGCAACACCAAGTGGTTGACCGAAGCTTCCCTAAAGTCCAATCTCAAAGAGTGTAGTATCGAGTATCAACCAACCTCAGTCGGAACCGAAGCCAGTTATCTCACTACTTTCTAATGGCTAGGATGAGTCAATTAGGGTTCTAAAGGTCTGGTTAATGCTTTGATGACACCACGCGGAAGCCAAATTTTTCCTCAAGTAACATGAGGAACATCAGGACAACCAAAGCGTCACATTAACCGTAGCCATCATTTTGACCATTCCAGTATACGCCGGATAGTCGCGATGATCTACTGCTACTTACCTAAGGTACACTAGATCCGGGTGTAGGATCTTTCACTCAGACAATCCCTTAAAACGAAAGAACAAATTCAAACATAAATGATCTTTAAGGTGGACCTCTCTTCATTGTCCCCAGCAGAGTCGCCAGTTCTGTCATACGGTGAACTGGACCTTATTGGATTTGTAATCGCAATGTCGCGGTTAGCAAGAGTCGCCACCGACTTTTCTTTTATCCCATAAGGAAAGGCGGAAAAGAACAGGAAAGACCTTAATTTTAAATTCTTAGGTTCGGGAGGTACTTTATACAAAGGGAAGGTATTAGCACCCTTTGTATCCATGGTTATCCATGGGCTCTTAATTGCTCAATCATTTATGTTTTCCTTGTTTCAAAAAAGTGGTTGAGAAATGTATGAAAAATGTTTTGAAAACGAGAATTTAACTTTGTAATGATTCTTGCATGAATGTATACAAAGTGGTTATCTCATTTAGTTTTTTGAAAGTAGCTTAGAAAAATATAACTTGGCAATGATCCTAGTACGGATGTATGCTAAGTGGTGATTTTCCAAAAGAAGACGTTTGAAAGGTGTGGGGTGTGAAAAGCATTTTTTGTTATGAATGAGCAATTAAGGTTATACCTGTCCGAGGTCTTTCCGGGCATTTCCTACCCTTATGAGGGTAAAACTGTCCTTACTATTGAGAAGTAAGTAGTTTTATCCTGGGGATGTATAAGGGTCATCGTAGGGTCATCGATGGGTCATTGAAGGCAACAGTTGTGAGGATACCTTAGCATTCGAAGGGACTATCATCATTTAACCGTAGGCTACACCGAAGGGTCATCGAGGGACAAAATGGTATTTTCGAAGGCAACATCCGAGGGACTATGATGATTTTACCGAAGGGTCTTTGCTAAGGATATCCCCATATTCGCGGGACATGACCGTAATATTGTAATCGTGGGGTAATAAAGAGAGGTCCGATATCATTTATTTAAAGTCCATGTTTTAAGTTCATTAGGTGATTAGGATGATTAATTCGATACATTAAGATCAATACATTAAGAATCAATACATTAAAATTGGGTGGGCAATCAATATAAATCTTCACATTAAAGTGAAATAATTCAGAATCCATCTCCCTGAAGGCTTCCCATGCATAAAGCGGTGTACCTAGCCGGTTATTTCTTCGGAAGTATGCTAGCCTTTACACCATTAACACACAGATTATAGCATTGAGATAAAACACAATTGGAAATTGCATCACAAAATGAATATAACAGCCAGGAATTTAAGCCAAATAATGCAGAGTCATGATTAGGTAAACATAAAACGGGCGACAAAGGGACAAAGCAGCCCCTATCCTGTTCGCTTCTGCTTCGCCTAGCGAAGGCTCAGCGAAGGCTCGCTGCGGGCTCGCCTAGCGATGAGCTAGCGAGCGGCCACGAGTTTGAAATTTGAGAACATTATGACCTCAACCTGCAGCATGGCTTATGGCATCCAACACATAATTATATGGTTCAGTTTCACAATATTCAAGCACATTTAAATTCTCATGCAAAACTTCAAAATGTTTATGAATTCAATTATAATATCCTCCACAAATTAAGAACATGAAGTGGTACCATTGCCAAATGAGAATACAAAACGATATCACATGCAAATTAAGACGCTAAAGCGGTACCACATGCAAAATGAGAACATAACGTGATGATCCCATGCCGATTAAGAATCCTAAATCATATGCCAAGTAAGAAACTAAAGCGATAATAATGATGCAAACCTGTTTGCAAATCGAGTTGCAACCTTGAATTGGCGAGCCGGATTGAGTTGGGCGACGGTAGCTTCGGAGCGGGTAGGCGGCCTTCAGGGTTTCCGCCTTCTGAACTCTTTGGATCAGCAGGGTTTCTGTGTTTCTCCCTCTGGATGCGTGTTTCCGTCCGTCTTCGTCCGTCTCTCTGTGTTCTTTTTCGTGGCAGAGGAGCATGTATTTATAGTAGTGGTAATGGTGACCTAATGGGCTTAAAATGAGGTCCAAAATTTCCAATTTTCGCAAGCTTCGCTAGGCGAAGGAATTGCTCGCCTAGCGAGCAAATTAGGTCTGGGCTTTCTCTGGACCTGATGCTTCGCTGGGCGAGTGGCATGCTGAGATATTCGCTAGGCGAAGGAGCTGCTCGCCTAGCGAGCAAGCTACTTTGGGCCGCCTGTGGATTGGGCCTGTTGTGAGTGGGCTTTTGTCCATTTGGCATCAGTGCCTTGCAGAACAAGTCAGAGGGTCTTGGAAAACGCTTTGTAACACCAACGGGCAAATTTTGGGGTATGACACCTTTCTCTAGCGTCTCTGATAAAGTCGTTGCGAACTTATTCAGAGAGGCCTTTCAGTTTGAAAGCCTTAGATGTCATCCATTTGATCACTCTGTTCTAGTGAATCTTTACTGCAGAGGGATCATCCTTGATACTAGAGTTTACAGATAGAGATCTGATCTTCTCCACTGAAGACTCAGCAAATAAAGAGATTTCTTCTTCTAGGGTGGGGAAGGTAGTTTCTGGTTCAGGGTCGGGGGATGAGGATGTTGGTGGTGTTTGGTTGGTGTCAGCGGGAGTCTGAGAGGTAGGGATGGTAGTGTTTTCAGAGGGTCGTATTATGGGAGTATCAGAGGGTGGTGTTGTGGGTTGTTTAGATAGTGGATTTGGTGGTTGTTCAGATGGTGGTGGAATTGGTTGTTCAGTTGGTGGAGTGTTAGCTTCTGGTTCAGGTTGTTGTTGTGTGGCAAGAGCACGAGCCTGAAGCTGAGCTAGTGTGGGGGATTTAGGGTCAGAGGGTTCTGAATCAGATGATAAGATGTAGTAGGGTGGAGATGAAGGTGTGGAGGAAATTGGTGAGATAGGTTCGTTAAGCATTTTAGCTTCAGAAACTGGTAGGGTTGTGGTGGAGAGGTTGGATTTTTGAAACGGAGGTGATGATTGGTTAGGAGTTGGAGTTTCAAAGGGTTTGGTGGTAGAGGGTTGAGGTTCAGATTGAGTGTAGATAGGAGTGGTTTGGGGAAAAGAATAAGCAATTTGCTTTAAATTGACAGAGCGAGAGTGAGGAGGCAAAGACTTACTTGGTGATTCGATTAGAGGGACCGAAGGTCTTGACACAAAAGTTTCCCCCAAATTTGCTTTCTTAGCCTTCTTTGACTTATCATAAGGTTCTCGTTGTCTCTTCATGAAGTTAGGTGGATGCTCAAGCAACCAATCCACGAAGAACTCTAAAATGTCAACTCCTTGGCTTGCAAGATCCTTCAGATAGTGTGCCACAACCTCTGGAGGATCAATCTTGGAGAAGAGGTAGAGGCCACTTGGAATCTTCCTCTGATCCTTGAGTGCTTCCCAGGAGGTATCTAACGAGGGTTTCACCCTAACTTGCTCAATCACCCCCATGCTCTTCAGATTGTGAGCCTTTAGAGGCCTTCCAGTGTCAACGATGACATCTTCCATTAGATTGAGATGGATCAGGTGATCCACCAACCCGCTCTTGATCAAACTGTCAGAGATAAGCCTTCCTAGAGGGATGTAGGTTCTGGGCTTCATGTTGTTTTTGGTGTCTTTGACAGAGTCTCTGAGATATTTGAAGAACAGTGCTAGCAGATTTAGCTTGAGCCCTTTGTGAAGGCAACATAGTATGCACTTCTGATCCATGTTGATGTAGTCAGAAGAGTTGGAGGCTGGGCGGTGGTGAATGGTTCCCAGAATGGTCTTCATCCAGACTCGAAGGTTCTGGTGAAGTTCCTTGTTTTTGAAGGAGTTTCCTTTAGCGTTCTGTTGGAAAATGGTTGGGGCAATTTCCTGGGACATGTACTTTGCCCTAGGGTTGATATTGCAAATCCTTCTCTCCCATTATCTTCTCCATGTTCAGAAGGGAGGCGATGGACTTCTCAGTGATGACAATCTTTACCCCTATAACATGTGATACAATGTAATGATCGTCTGAGTCTGCAAAGCGCCAGAACTCTTTTACCAGATAGGTATAGACAAGGCCATAAAGCCTTTGGAAATAGGTTTCCCACCCTTGCATTATGAGTTCCTCAGTAAGATTTATTCCATTACGCTTCATGTTGTCAAAGTCCACCAAAGATTCACATAAGACCTCAAGCTTGTCAAATGAAGTGGCAAGATGGATATGGGGTCGACGATCCGAAATGTGTGGTTCTTTGAAAATTGGGGTAGAGACAACACCAGTTGTAGCAGTTGTTTGCTGAGAAGAAATGGGAGTTTGTTCCGTTGATTCCATTTGCTGAGAGTAGTTGTAGATAGATTGTTGCTGAGAATCCATGAGGAAGTTGATGAACTTGATGATCTTGAGAAGGAAGGAGGTTCGTGTAGGTTGTGAGTGTAAAGTGTGAAATTGTGAATTGTGAAACATATAAATACACATAGAGGGCATGCAAAACGACAATGTTAGGAGCAATTGAGAAGTTAGAAAATTAATGATGGCACATTAGACGAGTTGACACGCTTAGGAGATACATGATTACATATGATGATAGAAGTCTAATCCCCAAATCAACACACTGCTCGAGGAGATCTCAAGGGTCTGTCTCTTGATTTCTACTAGACAGCTGTCTAAAAGATTCAAGGTCAGACACAAGATACCCCACATGTTGATCTATCTGATCTTCAGGAATACCAAGGGATTGGATCCTGAGGATTTATGATTCAGATAACTCATAACTGGTAGAAGTATCAGAGTCATATCAGATACCATATGTTTATTTCAGAGCCTTATTTTGCTATTTCAGATAAGCACATTAGATTTATTCTAGGCAAATTTTAATTTTTAAGTGTTTCAGAATAAATGAGAATCTATCTTCAGCGAGGGGTTTTGTGAATGGATTATAAAATACTTGATGAATAGGTTAGCAACATCTGCCACCAAACTTGAAAAATGACAACATAGAGTTATGCCAATACCTAGGAAGAGGTTGGACAATGAGGTGTTCAATAGTGGTCAATAACTGCCAATTTGGTCTGTTGCTGAATAATTTCAGGTTGCACATTCTTTCAACATACAATAATTCATTGTTGGTATTTCCAAAAGATCTTGTAGCTGTAATTTTTGGGAATGGGTTGGAATTCCTTGTAGGCATGTTGTTGCTGCATTGAGTTATAGAAAAAAAAACCTGATGATTTTGTTGATGAAAGTTATATAAGAGAGAAGTATGCACTATGTTATGGATTTTTTGTGAGCCCTATAAATGGGCAGGACATGTGGCCAGAAGTCCAAACTGATGAACTACAACCTCCTGTGTATAAAAATGGACCAAAAAGACCAATGAGGGTTAAGATAAGGGAATACAGTGATGATGGTGCTAGGAGAAGAAGACCTGATGTAGCTTATAAGTGCACCAAATGTGACAAATTTAGGCATAATGGTTTGTCGTGCAAGAGCCTTACACAAGAACCAAATGCTTTGAAAAGAAAGGTAATACATGATTTGTTTGTTTGCACTTTGTTATTTATCTGCATTGTGATGGTTTGATTGTAACAAAATTATGATGATTTTCTTGATTAGAGGAAACCAAAGGCATCTCAGGCTAGAGTTAAGCAAAAACAAAAGAATGTTAATATGCAGACAACTGTTGATGTGCAGGCTAATATGCAGTCAAATATGTATGGTAATGTGCAAGACCATATTGATGCAAGTCAAGCTGCAAACAATGTTGTAGCTGAGAACAATGCAGTCCATATTGATGCAAGTCAAGTTGAATTGTATGTGGTTGACACAAGTCATATTGAGGTAAGTAAAGCTAAGCGAAAACAAAAGAAGAAAAAAAACTTGTCATGAAGATGAGAAAAAGGGTGAGTGAAAGATTGAAGTTGAAATGCTTTCAAAAACTAATTATAGGTCAAGGTTTAACTTCTGACCAGCCAATCACTTTGACTGAACATGATAAAGGAACAAGTACACAAGGAAAAAATGCTTATGGATCTGATTCAAAACTAGGGGTGTGTACTAGGTCATTGAAATCTCTGAAGAAAAAGAAATGACAGATGATGTACGTTATGTCTCTATTATGTACTTTAGAGTTAATGTTTGAGTTATGTTTATAACGATGCACTTTAGGTTATGTGCCATTTTGTTATGTATAGAATACCAAAGAATGGTTATGTAAGTAATGATGCATTTCAAGTTCCATTTTGTGTCTTTCTTAAATCTGATATACTTTAAGTGTCACTTTGTAATGACTTATGCACTTTAAGTGCTACTTACTACTTATGTGCTTTTTTTGTTACACTTTATGTTCCATGACTATTACTCAATTATGCATTTTGTCATGTGTTAACATAACTTTAAATCAGATCATAATTGTAACCAATAACAACTTTTCAATTATATAGAATACCAATTGATACACTGATACGTTAGAGTAACATTGCTAATACACAATAAATTACATTAACTTAATAACAATAGAGAATAAAATCCAGGCACGCAAGTGAAATTATCAACTAATAGTTTATATTCTTCTCCATTTCAAATTTTTTCTTGGTATTTTCAAGTTTCTTTGAACTCAATTCTACACCAAACTGCTTGCCAAGGTCATTCTCATATTCCCTAAAATAAGCCATTGTCATTTCACTGTTATATCAATTTGTGAGAATCATTTGAGTTGTTTGAACCGAACCGACTTCATCATCTCACGTGAAAAATTCTCAGCTTACCCCACTTTGCAATTAGGTTCAGAACAATTATAAAAGAAAATATTAAGCGAAAAACGAAGAACAACATGAACTAAAACTTACTTCTGATTGTCGACATTTCCAAAATTTTAAGAGAAAGCGGAGAACAACATGAACTGAAACTTACCCCTGAATGTCGATATTTCCAGAATTTTCTATTATGGTTATCTATGGTATTTGATACCCACATCTTCATTGGTTCATTACATCCACATTTGGACAAACTCAATCCACTTGAGTTACCAATGAATGAAGTTTTGCTTCCACCCATATTTTTTCAAACACGAAGAAGATGAATAGTAGAAACCTTCGAAACGGAATACAAGACCATCAACGAACCTTCGAACCCTAGATTAAGCCAACAGTAAAGATGAAACACAGGAATCTTCGAAACCTAACTTCAACAAACAATTAAAAATGAAAAATTACGAATTTGAACTTCAACCACACTAATAATGCAATGGTATAATAATCCAAATAATTTTAAATAAATAACTATTTATGATTGAAAAATAAAAATAAAAAATTGGTATAACAAAAAAAATGAAATGGCAAAAAAAACTTTCTTTTCCACATAATAGAATATAAATGATAGAAAATCAAAGTTAATAGGTGCACCTAACAACAACACTAATAATGCAAAATTACCTTTTAGATCTATTAGATATTGCAACACATAAAATAAATAATTACCAAATCTTGTTACTCCCATTTACCAAAATTTATATGTATGTTGAGTTCTTCATGTGATCTAAACTCTAACCGAGCTTCATCCAACCAACAACCACACGGAAATCGAGCGCAAGAGATCACACACAGAGTGCGAGCAGAGCAGCAATGGCGTCTTCTTTCGTCAAGCTCGACGATTCTCCAATGTTCCAGAAACAGGTTCGCATCTTCACATCGCAATCCACTTTCTCTCCAGATTTACTTTACTGTCACAGCATTATTATAATATTATCCTATCCATTTACTTTCTCACCGTAGCGAGCTTTTGGATTTTCATTTTCCTTGATTTCGAATCAGTAATAATGGATTTCGCAAGTATGCAGGATTTAGGAACAATTAGCTACCATTATCAATTTTATAGGATACATAGAGTTCTCTTCATGGCTACTTTAAAGTGATCATCATTTTTTCCCTCATTTGAGGACCATTTTCATGGCTACGATTATTCCTTATTATCTAGTGCTTTTGTTTGTACTTACTTGTGTGAGTGTGCTATTCAATACCTAAAAGTTTTGCTGTTTTCCCTTGAAATAGGCATGTGCATTTCCGTTATTTATACTTTTCGATCCTATATCATAGGAATCGACCGGGAAAGTTATCTAACAAAAGGAATGAAACTATGGATTCTTGCGCAAAACAGTTTTTTGTGTATGAATTTACTTTTTGTCGAGATCTATTTGTCAAAATACTTGCAGCAAATACAAAATCCAAAAATTAGATTCACCCCCTTGTCCGAACTGTGTTTAATAACTGTAAGTGTATCCGGATGGTGTAAAAGTAAACAAGTTTGACACATACAAAATCTAATCATATTTCACCATCTTTTCACTTTATAAATGGGTTTCTATTCTAGAAGCTGTATTATGATTTGGCCAGAAGGTGAGATGTCTACACAATTTGTTTATATTTTTCTTTCATTTTTTTTTTGTTTATAGTGTTTGTCTAAATAGTGATATTTATATCGACCATGTTTCTTGGATTTGTAGTTTTTTTTTGTTGAAAAAAAGGGCCTTTACCTGATTAAGAGTGATGTTGCCTTGCAGTGATTTATTTATTTATATTGACCATGTTTCTTGGATTCGTAGTTTTTTATATAGAAAAAACAGTCCTTTACCAGATTATGAGGGATGGTACATTGCAGTGAGTTATTTATTTTCCATGGAACAGTTAAATTTTATGGAAGACACAGCAGATGAGTTAAAGGATCGGTGTCAGAATCTATTCAAAGGGTGTAAGAAGTTTATGTAAGTGCTCGATGGTATTTCTATATTGAGTATTATATGTTGTTTCTAACTTGCTAAAGCAATCCTAGATTTTGAAGCTATCTATTTTTATATGAATATTTTACATGAGTACAACAGAAAGAAGTACAGGGATTATTTTTTTGTCGGCTACTCATGGTCGTTTCAAGGGGATTTATATTATCGTTAATTTGTGGAAAAAAAGGACAGCCCTGTTGCATGTTACCTTTGTATTATTCTTTTTAGGAAAATTTCTTATCCCACTCCAGTTGCAGTCTCTTCCCTTCTTTCTAATAGTATTCTTTCATGATTTTTTAAATTTATTTTAATGTGGTTTTTGGATAAATGCATTTGTTTAATCAAATGCAAATGTGTTTAAATGTAAAATGATGTTAGTGCCAGTGTGCCACCAAATTTGGCCCTGAAATGGTGTGTGTGGAGTATCTAAATACTAGTGCTCTTCAAGTTTAATCAAATGAAAATAAATCAGAATTAGTTTTTAATGATAATAGTTATTTCTTTTGGGTCTAACCATAGAACTGGAAGATTATTGGTGAATGACTTACTGTGTGGTGTTGGCCAAAAGACTCGGCATTAAAGTTCAAACACAGAAGTACCGTGTTTTAGTTGAAAATTTCACCAATCAAATTATCCTGTTATTGCTTAAACCATTTGTAACCACACCAGGGGCAGTTTATTGACGCTTTCTTCTATATCTCCTCAGGACAGTTTTGGGGGAAGCACATAATGGAGAAAATGCCTTTGCTGATTCATTAGAAGCATTTGGAGGTGGCTACGACGACCCTGTTAGTGTATCAGTTGGAGGTTGTTGAAATTTCTTAATATATTGTTTTACTTCCTCTTCTTTATACAAGTTAAGGATTTCATATGGCAGTTCTTTTGTACTTACAGAAGAACTATATTTTCGTTTAGTGGGAAAATATTAAACAACCGCTCCAATGTATTTTTATCTAGTTCTTGATCACGCTTTTTCTTTTGATGATTACATAATGCTTTAGTTGCTTTTTATACCATTTGACTTACTTGGGGACATCTTTGTCACCATTCAAGCTATGCATAAGCTGGCTTTGTTATTTGATGATAAGTGGGATATCTGACATCCACCAAAGACTGCCCTGACCATTGCTAAGAGTTAATTGTATTTTGCTTTCTAACCAGGACCCGTCATATCTAAGTTTATCACTGCACTACGTGAATTAGCTACTTTTAAAGAGCTTCTTCGCTCACAGGTGAGTCCTTGAACCAGAGTGCTGGACTTTTTTCTTGGAGTTTCAATAGATAGTAGTGACTGCGAGACTTGCCTTACTTTAGATGTGTTTTACCTTGAAAGCAATTTTGTTTAGTCTGCTTATCCAACTTGTTCAAATTTACCAAAACAAAGATCAAGAAAAGAATCCTTTTGATTTCTCTTTCATAGTAAGTAGAGTTGGATTTATGTATTCCTGTTTTTTTTGCTGAATATATTTTACACTTATCATTCATGTAGTAATAAAATGAAAATCTTGTGACTGGTTCTGTTTTTCTCCATTGTGCTTTGTTGTGCACGAGCTGTGTTTGTCAAAAGACCTAAGTTGAACGGGCAAAAACATATTCAGTTGTCCATTCCTCTAATCCATATAAAAATAAAGTGGAACATCAACTACAATTTCCGCATCCAAAAAATTTGAAGCAGTGTAAATGATGACTTAACCTGTAGAAGTTCCCTGTCTACCTTTTCACTGGAAGAAGGAATGTTCTGAAGGCTCCAATTTTCTTATAATAAAAATTGAATAATAGTTGAAAACTCCTTCCCTGTTTAAGATCTTCTTTTCACAAATCTTTGCTGGACAAAATAGATCTATTAGGTTGTTTTCTACAGAAATAGAGAGATAAAATAGTTGAAGAGACAGTTGTATACTTATTTATGGTTGGCTTTATCCAAAGATATCTATCTTCCTAATGCCTTGTTGACAACATGTCTTAGTTTTCTTTTTGAGAAATTACTCGACATATTTCTTTTATAGGTAGAGCATGTATTGATTGACCGGTTGTCAGAGTTTATAAATGTTGATATGCAAAATGCAAAGGTATTTAATTTTTTTCCCACCCTCAAGTTGATGTTTCTACTGTAAAGGTTTTATGTACATCATCTGTTTAGTGAAATTTCTTAGACTTTCTCTCTCTTATGTTTTCATTCATTTTCGCTTATATCAGGAATCTCGTCGTCGTTTTGACAAATCTGTGCAATCGTATGATCAGGTATTGAGAAATTATAAGCTCTATACTCAAACTGTAAAATGAGTTTTTAACATTATTCTATTTGCAAATACAATCAGTAATTTTGGCAAATCAAACTGGCATTCATAAGTGAATGTTATATTTTCTTGTGTTGTTTACTTGATTAGATATTTTTCAGTTCTTGTGTTAAATATAGTATAATTGGTAACTTTTGTTTGTGACATCTATTTTTGGGTATTCGCCCTGTTAATTTGACTCATTTTTCATTCTTTAAGCCATTATTTAATGTTTAAAATACCTCAAAAGAGTTACTAGGGTGTTTTTTTAATCTTTTGATTTGATTGTTAAATTGTGTTGTTGGTGCATAAGAATTTTATCTTTAATCGTAATTGACTGTTGTTTATGCGTTATTTTTGCAATTTATATTGATTACTTCATTTTATTTGTCTCTTAACTGAACTGGCAGTTGTTTATGAAAAATTATACTTTGGTTAGAGTTTAGTTATTCTTACAGTAGCAATCCTTTATATTTTGAGCTAAAATAAAATTTTGAAAATACACATAACTGCTATTTTAGCAATCGGAAGTACTTTTGTAACTATCGTGATGAGGCTCGCATAAGTTCAAAATGGCCTAATTGCTAATTTAAATTATTTAGTTTTGTCTATTAATGCATTTCTACTTTGTACATGTATGGCACTTTTGAAAGCAGGAACTTGCTTGCATCCTTGACTTCAACATCATAAATCCTCCATTTATCTGATGTTTATTTCTTTTTTTATTACATTGAATCCAGATACCTAATTGCTTACAGTCGATATTACTATTGGTTTCTAACAGTTTGTGTATCTCTTTTCTACAGTCACGAGAAAAGTTTGTTTCTTTGAAGAAGAATACTCCTGAAGATGTTGTTGCTGAATTAGAAGAGGTTTGCCGTATCAATTAGTAAATGATCAGCTGCTTTCTCCCTTATCTTATGATTGGTCCTGCTTAAATATAAGTTTCGTTACTGTTATGGTAATGAATATTGAAGTGATTTGTGTTCTTTGTCTAGTCTTGCTGACTCCTTAGTTTTGTATTTAGTGGTAAAAGGTTGAAAAGGTTTCACCATTTTTATACTCTTCATCATCCGTCCTTTAGAATTAAAAAACCTCAATCTACGATAGTTCAGTATTCTTATTTTAACAAGCAACTTGAAAAGAGACAACCTAAAAATGGTATTGCTGAGATATATCTTTTGAAACCTTGGCGCAATGATTGGCGCTGCTTCTATGTGACAAATAGTTCACTAGTTTGAGTTATGGAGTCAGCATCTTACAAATGCAGGCCAAGACTGTATAATAGGTCTACAGTGGGTTTGATCCTTTTGTGGGCCTTGCCATCACAGGAGCTTTATAGCACTAGGTTTCCCTTTTCACACATCTTGTGAATTCAGCAGAAGTTAATAGGTCCTAGAAGCTTCCCTATCATCCAGTGGAATTTTATACCTTTCAGAATGGGTCAATTTCTAGTCTTTAGCAGTTAGGTTGATACTGTCGCACTCTGAGATAAGCATTATTTTCTGAATGTTTTGTAGTGGATGTATATTAGAGTTTGACATCTTGATATCTCCATTGGTTTTAAATCTAAAAAATAAAATGTAGTCTGTACTCTGTAACATTGCTGCATAGGAACTGGAAATATGCTTTTTTAAAGGATGGTATGACAAGACATATGCATGCCTTGTATTTCCAGTAAGAGCTACCCTGTGTTCTAAAGCCTCTATGCAGTAGAGACTCTGCTGTTACGGGCAAGGCCTTGGATTCTATTTTATTACATTGTAAAGTTAAAAAGATGTATGAGAAAAACTATAGGACAAACCATTAAGCGAGATATAAAGGTAAACAGTCTATCTGTAAACTTAATGCACGATAGGGGTTTATGGCACCGCTTGGTCCATGTAACCAATTCACCCAGTGGAATAAGGCTTGGTTCTTCTTGTTATTGTTGATATTGATTCATAGGCGACTCTGCACATTTGCTCACATTTATAATCCACCGCGTTCTCTCTTTATTTGTCATATTCTTTCATGACTATTGGTAAGTCCAATATTTAGTCAATTATATGATACTTTGATCAATGGCAGGGTCTACAAAATTCAAAGTCATCATTTGAGAAAAGCCGCTTCAATCTAGTATGTCTTTTACAGTTATTGATGTTTCTTTTTTGACATTTCAACGACCTTATTTATTGTATGAATTTTGCTATTGGATTTTAAGGAGTGCAGGTACACTCTCTCATGAATATTGAAGTGAAAAAGAAGTACGAGTTCTTGGAGTCAATAAGTGCAATAATGGATGCTCATCTGAGATACTTTAAACTGGTCCGTAAGTTGGTTGCTTATTCTTCATGTGTGAACTTTCATGGTTTTTATTATTATTATTTTGTACTTAGCATGTCATCTTATGCTTTAGGGTTATGACTTACTGAGCCAAATGGAGCCTTATATTCACCAGGTAACTAGTGTTTTCTGTTCATTTCTTACAAGGGAATATATTTTCAAGATATGAATATGAGCACATTTGTTCATGTTAAGATATGGTATAAAACTATTCATGCCTCTAAACCTAATAACATAAGCTTTTAGGTTCTGGCATAGTATTAAAAATGAAGTTTCTATTATTCAGTCCTACAAATAACAGAAGAAAAAAATAGCAGGTAAAAGTGATAAAACAGTAACAGAATTAGAGCCGAATGTATTATTTGTATTAATAAAAATGAAAATGAGCTCAGCAGCATGTACTAGAGAATGTAATGGAATATCATGGAGCCTAAGCTCCTAACCAAAGAATGATTTCCTTCTAATAGATTTCAGTAAAATGTCAGAATGGAATCCCCCTCATTCCGTGCCTACTGATATACTTCTCTAATTGATTGGATAGACGAGGTACCATTTCTAAGTTTGTGAACTCAATTTCAATCTGTGAATTACTTAACCTGCATTATTGGTTATAGTGAGTGTTGATATTTGCATGAATAGATAGTATATTCCTTAAATATACTGTAGTATATTCCTTATGTATGTTTTACAATTAATGGTGTAAATCACTATATAATAGAGCATCTGTAGTGCTACTATTCAGACACACGGGTGTCTTTTCCTAAATGTCTCATTCTCTCGTATTTCAACATAGTATTTAGAGCCTATAGAGAGATAACCTTTTACTGCGCATATCCGGTTGACACACTGTCTTCTGATGAGAATTTTTTTTGACAAACCGTGTTCCAACTCTAGTTTGTCTCCCATTCACTATTGTGACTCATTCCAACCTCTGCTTTCGACACTTTCCGTTAGCGACTTTCGGGCAAACCGCCCCCACCATGGTCTTAAGCAATCTTCGAGAGTTTGGTTTGGCAGATTCAACACCGTAGTACACCAATTTGGTATGATTCGTAGTGAAGCCGCCTATTCTGTTTTTTATCGTCACTCAACCCAAGAATGCATTTATCTTATTGTGTATGTAGATGATATTGTCATAACTGGTAGTGAACAACAGGGAATACTCTAGTTGAAACATCTTTCGAATCAGTTTCAGACGAAAGACCTTGGTAAACTTCGTTATTTTTTGGGTATCGGGGTAACCTAAATTAAAGATGGTTTGGTAATTTTTCCACGGAAATATGATATGATATTTTTTTTGGAAGAAATGAGTTTATTGAACGCCAAACTAGCTGATATTCCTATGGATCCAAATGTCAAACTCCTATCCAATCAGGGGGAGTCTCTATCTGATAAGAAGGTGTAGGAGATTGGTTTGAAAGTTGAATTATCTCAAAATCACTTGTCAAAAACACTTCTTTTGCAGTTAGTGTGGTAAGACAGTTCTTAAATTCTCCTTACCAAGAACACATTGATGTTGTTATCAGGATTTTGAGATACATCAAAGGTGCTCCGAGAAAAGGTCTCATTTATGAAGATAAAGAACGTACTTAGGTAATTGGATACTCTAATACTGATTGGGCAAGTTCACCCATTGATAGACGACCCACTTCTAGGTATTGTGTATTTATTGGAGGAAATCTGATATCGTGGAAAAGTAAAAAAACAAAATGTAGTTGCAAAATCAAGCGTCGACGCTGAATATAGTGCCATGACAATGGTAACATGTGAGCTCATTTGGTTGAAGCAGTTACTCAAGAAACTTTAATTTTAAGAAGCAAGACCAATGACACTTATTTGTGAGAGAGAATGATTTAACCAGGCGACACGGTCACAAGCTTTATCAACTCTAATGATCAATTGCTATATGTTTTTACAAAGTTCTTATGAGGTCTCTGAACTAATTATATATGTGACAAATTTGGTGTATTTGATTTATATGCTCCAGTTTGAGGGGGAGTGTTAATATTTATATATATTAAAATAAATATAAGAATATTCCATAATATAATTCTTAAATATACTGTAGTAGATTCCATATATGTAATTAATTCAATTAACCGTGTAAGTCAATATATAATAGAATACTCATAGTGCTATTGAGACACATTTTTGTTTAAATGTCTTTCATTTCTCTAGTATTTCAACTGTAAGCAAGCGAGCACATGAAAAATAATCCTCTCCTACATGTTATAATAGATCCCTCACTTAGAGAGCATATGAAAAATAATTCTTTCCTACATGTTATAATAGATCCCTCACTTTAGAGACTGAGATGATCTATAAGGTACTCCCTTCTCCATCAAACAAATGGCTTCCTTACCTCTTAGAGAATCTTAGATTATCTCCTAGAATTAGTTTCTACATCACTAAGCTATTATCATTTTTTCTAAGCAAGGAGATAAAGTGCAGCGACATGACGTGGATCACATGGCAGAGAAGGCATCTCGAGCATTGTTGACCGTAAATATGTTAAAATAAAAATAAGTAAAGAAGTGTTTGGGGATACTAGGCTAAAACCTAAGGAAACAAAATAGTGGACAAATAACAACCACCAACGATAACCAAGTTTTATTCTACTAATGGGGTCGGTTACATGGATCAAATGATGTCATAACATTCGATCAAAGACCTTATTTCTATCGAACTCGTTAATCTCGAGATCTTTTTTAATAGTTTGTCTTATAGTTTTTCTATGTCTTTCTCTACCTATAGTTGTTTGACTACTCTCCATTTCTTCTTACTACAAAATCCACAGATCTTCTCTCTACATGCTTAAACCACCTAAATCTATTTTCCACCTTCTTTTTTACTATAGGTGCTAACCCAACTAATATTTTCATTTCAAATCTTATCTCATTTGGTTTTACCACACATCCAAAGCAACATCCTAATCTATGCTATACTTGGTTTATTTTCGTGTTGGTTTTTACTGCCGATCATTCCGTCTTCCACAACATTGTGGTCTTACAACCGATTTTGTTAAAAAACAAATCAAGAAAACCCAAATGGATAAAACCATATTGACGGAAAAAGAGTGAAATCCAGTACATCAAAGGGAGAACAACTACTAAACCACTCCAAAACCCAACTACATGTCATGTGAATCTGTAATTGGGAAGGTTAAATCTGTCACGAAAGAAGTCTGCAGTGAAAAACTGAGGCACAGGATTATGATGGGAAATTAAGACATAATAACAGACCAGTACGCAGCGGATATAAAATTCCCCAAACTTGTAGGAACCTTGAGGATCAACAACAAATATAAGACGACAAATCGAACAAATAAAGGCACAAAAGAACACCAATATTGTTAACGTGGAAAACCCCTCAATATGAGAGTAAAAACCACGAGTCGTCCATGTTGGTGCAAAGGTAGAATGAAAGATGAATATTCTATTAAGAGAATGACGGTTACAAAACATGATTAAAAGTTACAATGATTGACACCCTATTTATAAGCCTCTAACAAACTTAAATATGAATCAAATCTAATATTTAAATCTAATATCTAACAAACTTAAATATGAATCAAATCTAATATTTAAATCTAATATCTAACAAACTTAAATATGAATTAAATCTAATAATTAAATCTAATACCATCCCTTAATTCATATTCCATCAAAACTTGTAACACCAATTCCATCCCTTAATCTGAGAAATTGATCAGTCTTGATAGCTTTCGTCAGAACATCTGCCAACTGCTTCTGAGTGCTGCAGTGTACAACTTCTAACACTCCCCTCTGAACTTGATGTCTCAGAAAATGATACTTGGTCTCAATGTGCTTGCTTCTCCCATGCAACACTGGGTTTCTGGCAAGATTGATTGCAGACTTGTTGTCAATCATCAGCTTCAGAGGTTTGTTTACTTTAATCTTCAGATCCTGCAATAGATTCAGAATCCACACAGCTTGGCATGCAGTAACAGCACCTGCAATATATTCAGCTTCACAAGTTGACAACGCCACAACAGGTTGCTTCTTGGAACACCAAGAAATGGGACCTCCCAGAAATTTGAATAAGTACCCAGACGTACTTCTTCTGTCAACTCTGTCTCCACACCAATCAGAATCTGAATAATTCTGAAGTTCTGACTCATCCTTTCTTCCAGAAGGAAATAATACTCCATACTTCAGAGTTCCCTTGATATACCTCAGAATCCTGACTGCAGCTTGGTAATGGGACCACTTAGGTTTACTCATGAACCTACTAACCATCCCAACTGAATAGCAAATATCAGGTCTGGTATTGCACAAATACCTCAGAGAACCAACCAACTGTTTGAAGGTTGTAGCGTCCACATCCTTTCCATCAGAGTCAGAATCCAGTTTCTGATTTGTATCAGAAGGTGTGACAGCAATCTTACAATTCTCCAGTTCAAATCTCTTCAGAAGTTCTAATTCATACTTGAGCTGATGCAAAATAATACCTTTCTCAGAGTATCTGAATTCCATCCCTAGAAAGTATGTCATTTTGCCTAGATCAGTCATTTCGAATTCATTCATCAGAACTTTCTTGAACTTGGCTATCTCCTGTTTAGAACTTCCAGTCAGTAGTATATCATCAACATATAAACATACCAGAGTCATATTTCCTTCAGAAGTATGCTGAACATAGACACCGTACTCCATCTCACATTTCTGAAAGCCTTGCTTCTTGAAAAATGAATCAATCTTCTTATTCCAAGCTCTGAGCGCTTGTTTCAATCCATATAGAGCTTTGTATAATCTGTACACCATCCCTTCCTGATTCTTTTTCACAAATCCAGGAGGTTGTGACACGTAAACTTCTTCTTCTAATGGACCGTTCAGAAATGCAGATTTTACATCTAAATGCATCAGAGGCCAATTCCTGTTAGCAGCTATTGCAATCACCATTCTGATTGTTTCATGTCTTGCTACAGGTGCAAACACTTCAGAGTAATCTAGCCCAGGTTTCTGTAGAAATCCTCTGGCTACCAACCTTGCTTTATGTTTGCCAATTGAACCATCTGGCTTTAACTTCTGCTTGAAAACCCATCTGACGCTGATGGCTTTCTTGTCTTTTGGAAGTTCTGTCAGCTTCCAAGTCTTGTTTCTCTCTATAGCATCAAGTTCTTCTTTCATGGCCTTCAACCAGAGCTTCTGCTTAAGAGCCTCTTCTGTACTTATGGGTTCAGAGTCTACTAACATGGCACACTGAATAACTTCTCCTTCAGAGTCTACTTCAGTGTCTTGCAGCATGTCAAATTCTGCATATCTTCTGGGGATGTTTCTGATTCTTTGTGGTCTCTGAACTTGTTCAGAGTCTTGAGCTTCAGAGTTTCTAGCTTCAGATGGTTGACTTCCTCCAGAGCTTTGACCATCTTCAGGGGCTGGCATATTTCCAGAGTCTGAATTGCCACCAGAATCTGGATTACCACCAGAGTCTGGGTCATCAGAGTCTGAATCATCAGAGTCACCTTCATCTTCAGAGTCTTCTCCAGAGTCAGAATCACTATCAGAATCAATGTCTTCAGAAATTCTTAACTCTGACCTTTCTTCAGAGGTTCTAACATCAGAATCAGATTGAGACTTATCCCAATTCCAAACTTCTGATTCCTTCACAATCACATCTCTACTGAATTCAATTTTATTGGTTTCTGGACAATAGAGCTTGTATGCACCTGTACTATGGTACCCTATCAGAATCATCACTTTGCTTCTATCATCCAGCTTCTGTCTTCTGGCTTCTGGAACATGTTTATAGCAAACAGAACCAAACACCTTCAGATGACTAACACTTTGCTTATCTCCAGTCCACTTCTGTATTGGAACTATTTCCTTCAACTTCTTCGTAGGACATCGGTTGAGTACATACGTTGCAGTGGCAACAGCTTCTCCCCAGAGCTTCTGAGGAAGTTTCTTCTCCTTTAGCATGCTTCTCACCATATCAAGCAAAGTGCGGTTTCTTCTTTCAGCAAGACCATTGTGTTGAGGGGTATAAGGAGCAGTAACCTCATGCTCAATTCCATTCTCCTCACAGAATTTCTGGAATTCTTTGGAGTTATACTCACCTCCACCGTCAGTTCTAAGAATCTTCAACTTCTGACCACTCTGATTCTCAGCCTTCATTCTGAACTTCTTGAATTCATCAAACACCTCGTGTTTAAACTTAATAAGGGATACCCATGTCATTCTTGTGAATTCATCAACAAATAACACAAAGTATTTATTCCCTCCAATCGATGCTACTGGAAATGGACCACACACATCAGAATGTACAACTCCCAAGGCATGTTTTGCTCTTGGAGCAGTTTCTGACGCAAATGGCAATCGTGGTTGTTTTCCTTCCATGCAAACTTTGCATGACTTTTCAGGCTTCTTAATTGCAGGAATTCCATGTACCAACTTCTTTGAATTCAGATGTTTTAAGCTTCTGAAATTCAAGTGACCAAATCTTCTGTGCCACAGCTCACTCTCCTTCTCAGCACTTGTTGCACTAAGACATTCTGAGTCTGCAGTTCTGACATTCACCTTGAATGTTCTATTCCTTCCCTGTTCTGACTCCATAATCAACTTCTGATTGCAGTCATACAGCTTCAGAAGATTGTCCTTCATGGTAACTGAGAAACCTTTCTCAATTAATTGTCCCACACTCATCAGATTGCTTCTGATGCCAGGTACATACCACACGTTCTGAATCAATGCTGTTTTCCCATTGTTCAGAATCACTCTGACATTTCCCATACCTTCTGCATTAAGATATTTGTCATCAGCACATCTGATCTTTGTCCTCTTTTCAGAGTCAAAGTCAACCAGCCATTTCTTGTTTCCAGTAAGATGATTTGAACAGCCAGTATATACCACCAGTCTATCAGATCCATATCATCAGATTCAGAGGCCATCAATAGCACAGATTCGTCATCAGAACTTCTGGCTATATTTGCTTCTTCTGATTTTCTCTCCTTGTTTGACCAACAGTCTCTAGCAAAATGACCGAACTTCTTACAGCAGTAACATTGGATTTTCTTCTTGTCATACTTCTCTTTTCCCTTCTGAGCATTCTTTTGTCTATCAGAGGTTGAGCTTTCTGACTTCTGACCACCATCAGATCTTCTCCTGGCTTCTGACTGCTTCTGATACCTCCTATCAGAAGTTGCTTTCAGAGCCTGCTGCTCTACTTCCCTTTCAGAAGTTCTCTCAGTTAAACGCAACTCTTGCGCTTCTAGACTGCTCTGCAGCTCTTCAATTCTCATGGTGCTCAGATCTTTGGAATGTTCTATTGCTACCACAATGTAATCAAATTGACAGGTAAGGGATCTCAATACCTTCTCCATGATTGTTTCTTCAGAAAGAGTTTCTCCACACGCTTTCATCTCATTAGTGATCAGAATCACTCTGGAGATGTATTCAGAAACTTTCTCATTATTCTTCATGTTGAGATTTTCATATTGCTTTCTCAAGGACTGAAGCTTCACCTTCTTCACTGATGCGTCACCACCATAACATCTAACCAGTGTGTCCCACGCAGCCTTTGCTGTCGTTGAATCTGCAATCTTCTCAAACACATTAACGAATCGAGGACCGTCGATTTAGTGAGACTGGTTACAGAAAAACGGGAATTAGTTTCTCTCCTCTTTTCTCTCTTTTGAATCCTTATTTTCTCTCTTTTGAATCCTTATTTTCTCTCTATCTCTCTCAATCCTAAATTGATCCTCTTCACTTAAATAAGTGAGACAAATGGGCTAATCATATTTGAGCCTTTCTCCACATAGGAAAGGATCCCAAACCCAACAAATCTCCCCCTCACATATATGGAGGAAATCGCCAAACCGGCGATATCACAACAAGCTTCAAATTTTCCTCTTGGTAATGCTTTAGTCATCATATCAGAACCATTATCATCGGTATGAACTTTAACTAACTCCAACAACTTAGCATCCAAAACATCACGTATCCAATGATATCTCACATTAATGTGTTTGGACCTATTGTGAAAAGTCAGATTCTTATCAAGATAAATAGCGTTTTGACTATCAACAAATAACACATACTTGTCTTGAACAAAATCAAAGTCCTGCAAAAATTTCTTCAACCATAGTAACTCTTTGCATCTTTCGATAATCGCAATGAACCCAATCTCTGTAGTAGGCAATGCTACACACTTTTGCAATATGGACTGCCACGCCACAACTCCCCCTGCAAATTTAATCATGTAGCCTGAAGTGGGCTTTCTGGAATCAATGTCTCCAGCCATATCAAAGTTAGAGTATCCCACTAGAGTAGGCTTATCTCCTCCAAAACAAAGCCTCACAGAAGTAGTACCGCGAAGATATCTTAAAATCCATTTTACAGCATTCCAATGCTCTCTACCTGGATTTGACAAAAATCTACTGACTGTACCAACGACATGTGCTATATCTGGTCTTGTACACACCATTGCATATATCAAACTACACACAACATAAGCATAAGGAACACATTTCATATCAAACGCTTCATCTTCACTTGAATGACTTTGATTAGAACTCAACTTGAAATGAGTAGCGAGAGGAGTGTTTACCGCCTTAGAACTTTCTATTTTGAATCTTTGCAGCACTCTTTTGATATAATGTTCTTGTGATATCCAAAGTTTATTCTCTTTTCTGTCACGCATGATTCTAATGCCAAAAATCTGTTTAGCTGCTCCCATGTCTTTCATGACAAATGACTCTCCCAATTGCTTCTTTAACCTGTTAATGTTAGAAATACTTTTCCCTACAATAAACATATCATCTACATATAACAATAGGATAATGAAGTTATCGTTAGAAAATTTTCTAACAAAGACGCAATGATATGAAGTAGTCTTTTGCTATCCTTGATCACACATAACAGACTCAAACTTCTTGTACCACTGCCTTGGAGCTTGCTTCAACCCATATAAATTCTTTCTCAATCTACACACATGATCTTCTTTATCTTTAACTTGAAAACCATCAGATTGTTTCATGTAGATCTCTTCCTCCAAATCACCATGAAGGAAAGCCGTTTTCACACCATTTGCTTAACCTCTAAATCAAGAGTAGCAGCCAAAGTCAACACGATTCTAATTGATGACATTTTTACAACATGTGAGAAAGTATCATTAAAATCAACACCCTTTCTTTGACGGAAACCTTTCACCACTAATTTGACTTTATATCTTGGAGACTTAGAGTTGCTCTCATGTTTAACTCTATAAATCCATCTGTTTTTCAAAGCCCTTTTGTCTTTAGGCAGCTTCACTAAATCATAAGTGTGATTATCATACAATGATTTCATCTCATCATGCATTGCACTCATCCACATTTGATTTTCATCACTTTCCATGGCCTTTTGAAAACGCTCGGGTTCACTCTCATCAGTCAAGGTCACATACTCATCACAATTATACCTTGTAGAAGGTTGTCTCTGCTTGTTAGACCTCCTAAGTTGAACTTGAGATGATTCTGGAGTTTCACAAAGATTCTCATCCTGTGATATATCGCTCTCCCCTTCACCATCATTAGTTGAAATATTTACCTCATCTCCAAGTTGTTGATCATCAACATAATCATATGGCTCACCATTGTGATCATCACCACCAATAGCATCCAAATTATGACTAGGTAACAAAACTGGATCAACATTAGACAAACTGATATCTTTCTTGGGTGTAGCCTTATCTACCTTATCAATGTCTTCAATAGTCTGGTCTTCCATAAACAGCACATCGCGGCTTCGAATAAGTTTCTTCCCTACAAGATCATACGACCTATAACCTAACTCATTTTGCCCATAGCCGATGAAGATACATTGTTTTGACTTTGCATTCAACTTGGATCTTTCATCCTTTGCAATATGCACAAAAGCCTTACAACTGAAGACTCTCAAATAATCATACTTGACATTCTTTCCAAACCAAAATTTGTCGTGAACTTCACTGTTCAAAGCAACAGTAGGAGTGAGATTAAGAACATGCATTGCCGTGTAAAGTGCCTCGCCCCAACAATGATTAGGCAACTTAACTTCAGAGAGCATACACCTTACTCTCTCAATTAGTGTTCAATTCATTCTATCTATTAAACCATTCAATTGAGGAGTTCTAGGAGGAGTCTTTTCATGTGCAATACCATGCTGCTTGCAATAGGAATCAAATGGTCCACAATACTTTCCACCATTGTCTGAATGAACACATTTCAGCTTCTCGCCTGTCTGCCTCTCAACCAAAACATGAAATTCTCTGAACTTTTCCAACACTTGGTCTTTTGTCTTCAAGGATAAACTCATAGTTTCCTAGAGCAATCATCAAGAAAGGTAACAAAATAAAGTGCACCACTAAAGGATTTTATCTTTAATGGACTACAAACATCAGAATGTACCAATTGAAACAACTTTGAATTCCTTGAGGGAGGATGTCTTTTGAAAGTTACTCTAGTTTGTTTACCAGCCATGCAATGAGAACACTTCTCCAAATCTACATTCTTTAATCTAGGAAGAACATCATTTTTGGTCAAAATATTAAGCCCCTTTTCACTAATATGACCAAGTCTTCGGTGCAAAAAAAAAATGCTTCCATGTCGATAGCATTCACACTGTCCCTAGCAACCAAAGCTTTTGTCCTTTACAATTTAGAAAGTTTTTTCCTTCTAACCACAACCAAGTTACATTTGTTGAGTTTCCACTTTCCAGAACCAAAGTGATTATCATATCCACAATCATCTATCATATGCACAAAGATCAAATTAAAGCGGACATCTGGAGCATGTTTGACACCTCTAAGCAACAATTGCATTCCAATGTTGGTTTGCAAGCAAGCATCACCAACACCAATTACCTTAGATACACCTTCATTACCCATCTTCAACACTCCAAAATCACCAGAAGTATAAGATGTGAAGAAATCCTTCCTTGATGTAACATGCAATGTAGCACCACTGTCAACTATCCACATGCTCTCGTCTGATACAAGATTAACAGACTCATGATCACGGAGAATAACAAGATCATCACTAGTATCAGTAGTAACACAATCATCATCATGATCTTCATGGTCTCTTTTTTTAGACTTACCCTTCTTGCCTTTATTATCTCTTTTCCACTAATAGCAATACTTTTGTACGTGTCCTGTTTTGTGACAATAAAGACACTCCAGATTCTTGTATCGCGGCTTGGACTTGCTTCTGCTATTCTCTCTATCACCCTTTGGTTCCTTTTTATGACTTCTCCCCCTATTTTTAGTGACAAGTACCTCGGGTTGAGATGAAGAACCATGTGCCTTCCTTCTCATCTCCTCATTAAAAATACCACCCTTAGCCGTTTCCAAAGAAACAACATTTCTAGGAGCAGAATTTGTGATAGAAACCCGAAACGTCTTCCAAGACTCTGATAAAGATAGCAATAGAAATAGTGCCAAAAGTTCATCATCAAATTTGATACTCATTCCTGACATCTGATAAAGGAGCACTTGAAATTCACTCAAGTGATCTGAAATAGAAGTCCCCTCCTTATATTTCAAACTTAGAAAACTATTCAACAAGAACAATTTATTATTCCCTGATTTATAGGCATACAAGGACTCTATCTTCTCCCACAAAGTTTTTGCATGCCTTCCAAATTTGAGCTCCATCCGATGATTAACGAATCGGGGATCGTCGATTTAGTGAGGCCGGTTGCAGAAAAACGGAAATGAGTTTCGCTCATCTTTTCTCTCTTTTGAATCCTTATCTTTTATCTATCTCTCTCAACTCTAAATTAATTCTCTCAACTTAAATAAGTGAGACAAATGGGTTAATCATATTTGGGTCTTTCTCCACATAGAAAAGGATCCCAAACTCAACAGATTCCACTTGATAGAGCATAGTATCAATTTACATCAAAGGTAGAACAACTACTAAACCACTCAAAAACCCAGCTACATGTCATGTGAATCTGTAATTGGGAAGGTTAAATCTGTCACAAAAGAAGTCTGCACTGGAAAACTGAGGCACAAGATTCCTCATGATAGAGCAGAATATCAATTTACAGGAGCAATCAAGAAATAATGATAATGATGAAGTGCTTGATTAATATGAAATGGTTAAAGCTGAATGCAAAGAGTTCCGGAGCTAGAAGCTCCTCAGCAGAGTAAACACTTCCCCATTTGCCTATACGTAAGGTCAAAATGCAAATGATTGGATAAAATTTTCATCCCCTTACTCCCATCTTATTAGGGGAATATTCTAATTAACAGGACACAATTCATTTCAAGATGTGAGTTGATAGAGATGTCTCTGGATGAATCTAAATTTAAAAGTCACGTTTTTTATAGATGATGTTAATGGAAGAGAAGAGACTCAATCAATCAACATTATTTTACATGCACGAGTCTTATTATAAATTGTGCTCTTTATAATTATATATTAATGAAGAACGATCAATGCATATTTCTTTCAAGTATTTTACATGCACAGAGTCTTATTATAATTTGTTTAAACATATCTTAGCCGTAACATATCCTGAATTAAATTATTTTTTCGTAACCACATATCCGTATCGTACCCATACTATGTATCCGGGCTTCATTTGATTGATCAATTCATAAATTCAGTTTATTCTTGAATGTCATAAAGAGCTTTTACCTCCTGATTTCTCCACCGCTTCTAATAAAGTACTTTTCATATTTAACTATTCTAACACTGGGAACAATCATATATGTGGATCATGCTGTGTATCCTATATCCCTGTTATATGATCCAAACAAAGGCTAGTGATTTTCTCTAATGCCTCATTTAATATTTACTTTCAATGTATCTTGCGGGTGACAAAAAGTGATGATTAATCCTTGGCCAAACAAAATTTATTATATATTTTATTAAAAGAAGTTGGTGGATGTACTAAATAAAAGGGATCATCATTATTAAGAAATGTCGTTGAGCCTAACTCGACTCTACAACCAGCTTGTTGGGTGAGGGTTGCTCCCACTTATAAGCACATGTTTAGGCCATATATTGTCCGTGGTACTCTTAACAATCATTATGGGGCTGAGTGTTTTGTCCGTGTTTGAATTTCTTGTATCATGTATGTAATTTGAATTCCTTGCAGCTTGAGAAGATATCTCCTGCGAGTTATTATCTTATACTTTTACTAGGAATGCATTAATCTGCTCTTGTTTTGTTTATTATATGCTGTTGATTCTTCGAACTGGCTTAGGGCACTTTATAAATAACATGTCCTTAACTTCATTATCTATTTTATATTTGGTGACTGTCCTTAACTTAGGTGCTAACGTATGCTCAACAATCTAAAGAAGTGGCTAACATTGAGCAAGATAAGCTTGCAAAACGGATCCAGGAATACAGGACGCAAACAGAGGTTGAAAATATACCCATGCCAGGTGCTGATGGCACCCATCCTGTAGGTTTGAATTCTTACAAAAGCTCTGAAGCAGGGATGCAGTTTGCAACCAAAGGCGAGGCAAGTAATTGGCGTTTTCTGGTTAATATATGATAATTCTCCAGTTCACGACAGACACATTGCTTTTTATCTTTATTTTGATGTTTTATTTAGTCTTGCAGTGTAATATTTTTATTCCTGTTTTTAGATTCAAACAGTTAAACAAGGCTATCTGTTAAAACGATCATCAAGGATGCGAGGAGATTGGAAAAGGAGGTTTTTTGTACTTAATAACCATGGGAGTTTATATTACTACAGATCAAAAGGACCCAAACCCGTGGTAGGAATAAATTTTTCATATCTGTTTCACCTCAAGTGCTCTACTAATGTTTTTATTTAAAATCTGTTTACAGGGATTTCAGTCATATAATTATAGTCGTCCTTCTGAACAAAATAGTGGCATGTTTGGTAGATTCCGTTCAAAGCATAGTAGGGCAGTGTCACTAAATGAGGATATTTTGGGTTGTTGTACGGTTGATCTGTGCACATCCACTATAAAGATGGATGCAGAGGATACAGATCTACGACTTTGCTTCCGTATTATTTCTCCCTCAAAATCATATACACTGCAGGTGATCGAGGGAATTATTTCATATTTTTGAATGAGTCATATAATCAGCCTCTGTAATGTTTAAAATTATCTTGCTGACTAAAAAAATTTTCCTTGGACCAACTTCTCATTTGTTTGATATTTTTTTTCAAATGTAAATATTTAAAATGGACATTCTGATTGTTAAAGTTGTCAAGGTTTCTTGTTAGATCTTCTATCAATTTATGTGTCCTAGTGTGTTTTACTTTTGGATTAATTTTTTTGTTAGTTGACTTTTAAAGTGGTTTCACCAGGCTGAAAATGAAGCTGATAGGATGGACTGGGTAAATAAAGTTACTGCAGCTATCACCTCGCTTTTTAATTTTCAGTTTCTTCAACAGGTTATCCACTCAACTTTTTGGAAACATTAATTCTTACCAATATGTCCATATATGATGGCATGTCAACATTTTTCCATTTCTAATTGCTGCAGCCTCATTATGGTAAATTGCAATTGCAAAATAAGAACTCGGCAACTGGTTCTTCTTTGACAAGTCAACAAGAGGATAGTAATAAATCTTTGATGGATGATGTATATTCCAAAGAAGTAGGCAGTGTCTCTAAAATTTTAAGAGGAATTTCTGGGAATGACAAGTGTGCTGAGTGCAGTACTCCTGAGCCAGACTGGGCATCTCTAAACCTTGGTATACTGCTGTGTATTGAATGCTCCGGAGTGCATCGCAATCTTGGTGTTCATATCTCAAAGGTTCATTCTTTCAGACAAATGCAAACCATTTATTTTACTTCTGCGTTTATCATGTATACGGAATTTATTTAACTGGATTGAAATTTTTTATGTTTAACATTGAAGCATTCATGGGTTGAGATTTTAAAATTCTAGTTCTTGATTCATTGTTCTAGGATATTTATATAGTATTGAAGTGCTTACAAATTTTTCCAACTCTTTCTTGGATAAAAGCTTTCACTTTCAGAATCTTAGTAGTTTTAACTTTTGAGAAATAATCTACACTTTTGTTTGTCTTTATAGTTTAACTAAATCATTTTCATGTATAACGTGATTTCTGACTTAGTATTTATGAATCCTGATCGATAACCATTTTCTAAAGGTCTTAATTAAATTTTGTCACCAACTGCAGGTGAGATCTATAACGTTAGATGTGAAGGTTTGGGAACCTACCATTTTGGAGTTATTCAATAACTTGGGTAATACTTTTTGTAATTCTATTTGGGAGGGCTTGCTTCTGCTTGGTGATGAAAGGTATACTTTTGGTTCTCTTTAATGCAATGTACAGTATGCACTTTAATTCTTGTTGAGTTATTCAATAGCTGAGCTTGTAATCCTTTCTTTTTTGGGAATAATTATCTGCAGAGTAGGTGAATCAAATGTGCCTTTGAAACCATGTTCCACAGACCCCTCTCAATATAAAGAAAAGTACATCCAAGCAAAGGTAAGCAATTTGAGTTCAATTTCACTTTTATGTAGGTAAGTTTTCATAGTTTACTGTAATAGGGGCAGCTTGATTATTGGTATTTTGGATATGTCACAGTAAGACATGAGTGAAGTGTGATTATGATGATATTTTAATTTGTTTGAAATAAGGATTTTTTCCCCGTTATATAATGACTCTTCTGGCCACTGAGGAATAAAACTTTTAAAATTTATTTTGTTGTGAATTCGATAATATATTTACTAATATAATACCCACGAAAACCAGCACTCACGATTATTACAAATGTTTCTATAATTAACAGAAGTCTTATGGATATAGTCATTATTTATCAACTATGTATAGTTTGGTCTTCCATTGGAATTGAATAGTATTTTGTGGATTTGCTTCACCTCTCTAGACATAATTATTGGTTTCATTACTAATAGAAATAGGACATTTGACAGTGTTACTTATATGGAGAGATTATGTACCCAGATCACTGCTCTTAGCGAAAATAGTTATAGAATCAGATTGGTAATCTCTATAATCTAATTTCCACCTTTGTTCTTATTTTTATTGCTCTCTAATCTCATACATTATTTCTACTAATCATGTCAGTTTATAATTCCTGTGCTGTGTTATCTGATTTAGAGGAAGCCTCTGTTTTCTTCAATATTTATACTGAGGTAAGCATTGTTGTACATAACTTTTGTTTTATTAATCAGTATGCAGAGAAATCACTAGTCATACGGGAAGAGGACATACCCGAAAATCCTTCAGTTTCCACAAAAATCTGGCAAGCAGTTCAGTCTTTAAATGTAAAAGAAGTGTATCGCCTTATTGTAACATCAACTTCAAATCCGATAAACACAAAATTTGAAGAAGCGGTTTCCCATGCCGAGACTGAAAATCATCAGCATGATGCTGAAGCCTGTCTGAGGATAAAAGAGGCTAATGAAACAGATAGTTGTTTCCGCGGTTGGTCTTTATTACACCTAGCATGTCATTCTGGCAGTACATTAATGGTTGAGCTGTTGCTCCAATTTGGTGCTGATATAAACATGCACGATTATCATGGAAGGACTCCCTTGCACCGTTGCATTTCTAGTGGGAAAAATTCATTGGCTAAGTTTTTACTAAGAAGGTAATGCTTTATTTTGAGCACGTATTTCTTTCTAATACAGACTTACAATTAAAGCATGAACTAACATGCGAATTTACCAGGGGCGCAAAACCATCAATTAAAGATGCTGGTGGACATACTGCACTTGAAAGAGCAATGGAGATGGGAGCAATAACTGACGAAGAGCTATTTATCTTGCTTGTTGAATGCCAGTAAAGATAGAACTGGTATATATATATTATACTAGTATTTGAAACCCGTGCAAAGCACAGGAAAATTACTGCCGACCGAAAGTTTATAGCATGCCTCTTAGAAACGGAGATTGAGATCTGTTTCTACTGTCACAGATGGTTACACTTGTATTAAACAGATTTTTAGAAAGAAATATTTGGATGAAGTGCAGAATATGAATGAGTTTATTAGTGTTATTATTACGGTTGTTGTGGATAAGCTGTTGTTCAACAATATAAAGTTTGATGTATTGACTGTAAATTGTTTCATGCCCAACTCACCAAAACGTACTTCGCTGGTTTTTCAATTTATATGCATTCATATTTCTATGTTATAAGCTAACTCTTTGTATTACATATTTCCTACCAACAATGAGTAGAATAACTCGAACTTAAGTCGTTGAAATATCCGAATTGAATATTTTTATATTCCAACCATTGAATTTTTTTATATTACTTTTGAAATAAAAAATTAGAAATATATTTCTAGCTATGGCCAAATAGGAAATCTAAAAATTTCCCAAGTAGATTTGTTGAGTGATGATGAGATAAATGATGTCTCCCCATGAATCGAAGTGATAAACTCAGAAATACCAGAGGTATTTCCTTTAAAAATAAGACATCCTTATGTAGACTTTATCGATATAAATATGAGTTATGATATTATGGGGAGTCCAAGAGAGGATGCTAAGGAATTGAAGCATCCCAAAGAAGTTGTTTCTTTTAGGATTAATATCAGAGAAGTTGCTTGTGGTTTCGTCTATCCTAAGCTCCATATGTGAACCTGGAGACTATAGAGGTGGACATGAATGAGTTAAATGCATGTATTTATGTTAAGGTTATTACATGCCAACATGAATGAGAATCAAGTAATGTGGATAGATTCCTAATCGTGTTCTACTAACACTCAGGGTCGTGATTGTTTACTTGTTGACAGTGATGAGAAAATGGTATTGAGGGGATAACGAGTTCTTAAGCTCTCTGATAATGCATATTAATTTCTCTAGGTGGAGCGAGATGTATTGGTTGCAAAGTTAGTCTTTAGGGAGGCAAATTAGATAGAGAATGCCTATCAGATATTGGACCGTCCTCTGAATGGATGGTGTCACATGTAGACCCCAACAAGAGATTATACAATTGTTTTAATGGATTTGATTTGCCCCTTTACGAATGTCAGTTCTCTAGAATGGAGTTCGTGCTTCCTTTCAATAAGGTCGAGGTCATGAAGCATTCAGACAATTTAAGAAGATATTTGAAGTTTATATGGGCAGTTTCAAGTATTTTAAGGATGTGTATTGTATTATTTGACACCCCAAGTCTCGACGTCCATGAAATTTTATGTGATACTGAAGGGTCATTATTGACCACGTGACTCCAAATACAATATGGAGGGGGGATTATGGTACTTAAAATTCGAAAATAAATTTTAACTTTGGAAAACGATTTTGTTAGAATAGATAAACAAATAGAGAGATAACAATAGAAAGATAGAAAAAAGATGAAAAATAAGAGAGATATGCAACAAAAAGATAGAAAGAAGATGAAGAACAAAAGAGATACACAACAAAAAGAAAACAAACAACAGAGAATAAAGAAAGAAGAGATAAATAGATTGCACCAAATATTTATACAAATTCTACCTAACTATTTGACCCACTCTTATTCTCAAGAGTTTCCTCTTGAGAGTTACACTAAAATCAACCTTGATATTTTACAAGATCATGCAGAACAACCTTCAAACATACTTGAGACGTTTACGAAGGATCAACCCACAAACCTTTTAACAACAAACACATCTACTACACAAGTTTAGCTCAAGAAATTTCATTCAAGTTTTTTTTCAAATTTAGCTTGCAACTTTCAATTTCTTTACAAAGATATTTAACGATAGAATCACACATTTGAATAAAATAGATTAAGCACAACGCCGATACAACTCAACTCTCAAAAGGAATTTTCATTTTTTCAACACTACGACAACTCTAGTTGAAAAGGAATTTAGAAAGAAGAGAGTAGAACATAGTATAGAGGTTTCTATTCAGAAATCTGATATGAATTAAAATGAGGAGAAACCTCCTTTATATAATCGAAGATTTGGTTTAGAAAAAAATAATTCTTGAGTCATATAAATGATTTAATCGATTAAGCTGCCTCAAAAACGAAAATTCTATTCTAGAAAAGGAAACCCTAAAATGGATATATACTTTAATCTATTAATGATTTTTCTAATTGATTAAAATGAATTTATCGTACCTTTAATTGATTTAACAAAGGTCTTGGTGAATTAGACAGTGAGTTGGCTTTCCTAATCGACTAAAACCACTTCTTAATCGATTTCATACTTGCCTAGATTGATTTTAAGAAGTTTAATAAAAATATAAGAGGTTTGAAAAGATTTTTTTTGTCTATGTGTGTGTGTGATTGACTTAGTACCTTAAAAATTACTCTTATTCTTTTTAGAGTAAATTGTTCACTCTAAAGCTCTAAGCGCAGAACCATGCGAACTTTCACACTTTCTCACTTTTAAAACTTTAAGATTTTAAATTCCCCTACTTGATTCAACGTTTCCTTAGCACTTCAAATGAAACTTGAATCATGTGATTGATGAGACTTGATATATCTTCTTCTTGATGAGATAATATCATCAGAAATTAAGTATTCTAATTCAAATATATAATGGATCAACCATTAATAAAAATATATAGCTCAAAGAATAGAATTTCTTGAAGCCACAAGAACTCGATTCATTATGAAAACTATTGCGCCTACTAGTTAGGGATCCAGAAACATTGACGTTCTAATACTATTGTGGGCTATATAGAATATATTTAAATGAGATATGTACCATAACCCATCTCAAAATTAGTTATAGTAATAAAGTTATGTTTATCAACCATTGATCTCATATATCACCTAAGTGAAAATAAAAATTCACATATAAGATATGTTAATTGAATCAATTACCCACTATCTACTTGCATACCTTTCATTTTACTCTGATATCATACTCTTGTAGAGACACCCTTATTCAAAGAAGGATCATATGAGAAGCAAGTGAGGTGAGATTAAATTACCAACCCAACACCTTACAACAAATGATATGAAAGTTACATCATCTACTCAAATGGTCCTTCGTGTAAGTTCACATAGAAACACAACAAAATTTATAAAAAATGATAAAATAAATATCAAAATGTATTAAAGAAAATATAAAAAAACTGGAATGTTGTCTATACTAAGGTTTATGAACAGGGAAGCAAACTAATTTGTTTAGCTACCATGTTATATGTACAAAATTTTCAATGCGTATATCCTTTATCACTTGGACCAATTTATTGTTAGTAGAACACTTTTTTTCTTTCAAAAATAAACTAAAGATATAGAAATAGTACTTGTTGTAATATGATTTATAATTTCAAGTGAGGAAAAAAACATATTTTGGTACTGCTATATTTTTGGACTTGGGTCTATTATTATTTTAATAGTTATAAATATGAATTTCTATCATTTGTTATAATACAAGTTGTAAAAATTGTATTAGGTAGTGTCGTACCCCAAAATTTGTCCTCCCGTTTTTATTTTTCATCTGACACACGATTTAAGATTCATCTGCATTCATTCATTATGTCTCATGCATTCATATAATACCATTTCATAGATTCAAAACTTGCGGTTAGTCCCAAATAGGGTTTTGCTGGAGGATTGGAGAATTACTCACCACATGGAATACAAACCCTAATTCCATACCCTCTTAGACCTTGGTTCAAGAAGGTTACAATCATGACATTCATTTATACATTCAAAACCCTAATTCATGGCTTGCATTTCACTCACATTCATGTTCTCATGGCTCATTTGATTCAAGTCTCATTTCATCTACATTCCATTCATGGTTTTCTTGTTTTCATTAGGGCATCAACAAGTCATGGTTTTTTGTGTCAAGATACATATAAGTGGTCTAGCCCCATTGATTTGGTTTCATTAGTCCACTTATGTGGTTTTTGGATTCATCATCGTGTCGTTCGTTGCATGATACATAGGTCGTGGTACATGTTCGAATTTGGATTTGATTTTATTTGAATTCCCATATGAAGCCATGTTTGATCATTCCATAAAAGATTCATAATCATTTCATCATCTTTCAAATTAATTTTAGAAATTCAAAATAAGATTATAAATTCAAGTTAATTTTAGAAATTCAAAATAAGATTATAAATTCAAGTTAATTTTAGAAATTTAAAATAAGTTTATAAATTCAAATTAATCTTAGAAATTCGAATCACATTTTTATGGGTCATGGCTTGTTTTATTTGGAAGATGGCCCATTCATTCATTAGTTCCTTTTTTTCAACATGAACAATTATAAAATCAGCCCTTTGTTTTTTTCATTTTTTTACTAACCATTTATTCACTTTTATTAATTTCAAGTCAACTAGTTAATGAGGCCAAATCATGAGATTCAATACATTAATCCAAATAACAGCACTCCAATTCAAGTCAATCTAACAACTAAGGACTAACCGAAACAGAATCTACCACATCACTATTTGATTCTCATTAGCATTACAATCACAATAAGCTAATAATTAGAAATTAACATTTCATTAACAGTAAAGGTGAATTTCATTTCCATTAAAAATCCAAAGTCAAGCCAAAAACCAATTGTAAACTAATTTCATGTGAAATTCCATTAACCATAAACTAACAATAACCGCTCAACTCATAGTAGTGCGGTTCGTAACTCAACTAACGTCTAACGCACCTAACAAGTCCATAACCAGCTGCATAATCATGTAAAAAAAAAGCTTAATTAAAACGGTAAAATAATCACAAATTGGAAATATACCATCACAACCAAATTAATAGCATACTGATAACATTCCAAATCCAGCTAACAGAGTCCTTTTATTCCAAATGAGTTACTCATGTGGAATAGAGGGAGTAGATGAAACTGTGAAAATCTTATGGCCCATTAACCTCTAGGGTAATATTGCGAGTGATGCCACTTGTGTACTACCGTTATGGAATTGAATTGATATTGCGTCTTCTGATGTCGTATTAGTTCTGTCCATAGATTTATAGACCTATGATTGCCTATAATTGGTATAATGCGGTCAATTTCTCATTTAGCTTCTTTTGCTATAGAATTCCATACTTCCAACCTTTTATGTGATCTTTATTCGCTGACCTTCCAACTTATTTTGATCTCCATCTTTGCAACAATTCATGGGTCGGTCTTTCATGGTTTTGTTTCCATTTCTTCAAAATGAACTCCACAAACACTCAAGGCTAACACTTTCTTTCTTTACCCTTTTAGTTGTTTTCATTTATTTTTAGCTATGGCCAAATCAGAAATCTAAAATTTTCCTTCGTAGACTTGTTAAATGATGATGAGATAAATGACTTCTTCCCACGAATCGAAATAATAAACTCATAAATATCAGATGTATTTCCTTTAAAAATAAGACATCCTTTTGTAAACTTTATCGATATAAATAAGAGTTATGATATTGTGGGGAGTCCAAGAGAGGATGCTAAGAAATTGTAGGATCCCAAAGAAGTGGAAAATATCATAATGGTGTGGATGGAGAGGAGAAAGTTGCTTCCTTTAGGATTAATATCATAGAAGTTGCTCGTGGTTTCGTCTATCCTTAGCTCCCTATGTGAACCTGGGGACTGTAGAGGTGTACATGAATGAGTCAAATGCATGTACTTATATTAAGGTTATTACACCCAACATGGATGAGAACCAAGTAATAGTGAGGTTAGATGTGCATAGATTCCTAATCGTGTTCCAACACTCATGGTTATAATTGTTTACTTGTTAACAGGGAGGATAAAATAATACCGAGGGGATAACAAGTTCTTGAGCTCTCTGTTGACGCATATCAATTTCTTTAGGTGGAACAAGATGTATTGGTTACAAAAGTTAGTATTTAGGGAGACACATTAGATAGAGAATTCCTACCAGATATTGGACCGTCCTCTGAATGGGTGGTGTCACATGTAGACCCCAACAAGAGATTATGCAGTTGTTTTAATGGATGTGACTTGCCCCTTCGCGAATGTCAGTTCTCTAGAATGGAGTTCGTGCTTCCTTTCAATGAGGTCGAGGTCATGAAGCATTTGAAAATCACCCCTTTGCAATTTCATCCAACGAGTTAGGCCTATGTCAAAGTCTTCGAATATTGGTGTGAGTACATGAATGATGTCTCCACCCTAAAGCTTTTCTCTCACATTTTTAACATACAACGCACCTCAGCCACAATGGACTAGGATCAAGGATTGCTTTTCTTCAGACAATTTAAGAAGATATTTGAAGTTTATAGGGGCAGTTTCAAGTATTTTAAGGATATATACTATTTGACACCCCAAGTCTCGACGTCCATGAAATATTATATGTGATACTGAAGGGTCACTATTGACCACGTGACTCCAAACACATTATGGAGGGGGGATGATTTGTGGTATTTGAAATTCAGAAATAGTTTATTAAAATTTTAACTTTTAAAAACGATTTTGTTAGAGTAGATAAATAAACAGAGAGATAACAACAAAAAGATAGAAAGAAGATGAAGAATAAGAGAGATACGCAATAAAAAGATGAAGAATAAAAGAGGTACACAACAGAGAATAAAAAAAGAAGAGATAAAGAGATCGCACAAGATATTTATACAAATTCGATCTAACTATTTGACCAACTCTTATTCTCAGGAGTTTTCTCTTGAGAGTTACACTAAAATCAACCTTGATATTTTACAAGATCATGCATAACAACTTTCAACCATACTTGGGACGTTTACAAAGGATCAACCCACAAACCTTTTAACAACAAACACATATATTACACAGGTTTACCTCAAGAAATTTCATTCAAGTTTTTTTCAAATTTAGCTTGCGACTTTCAATTTATTTACAAAGATATTTCACGAGAGAATCACACATTTGAATAAAATAGATTAAGCACAACGCGAATACAACTCAACTCTCAAAAGGAATTTTCATTTTTTCAACACTACGATAACTCTAGTTGAAAAGGAATTTAGAAAGAAGAGAGTAGAACATAATAGAGAGGTTTCTATTCAGAAATCTGATGTGAAATAAAATGAGGAGAAACCTCCTTTATATAATCGAAGATTTGGTTCAGAAAAGAGAATAATCTTTTAATCATATAAATGATTTAATCGATTAAGCTGCCTCAAAAACGAAAATCCTAATTTAGAAAAGGAAACCCTAAAATGGATATATACTTTAATCTATTAATGACTTTTCTAATTGATTAAAATGAATTTATCGTTCATTTAATCGATTTAACTAAGGTCTTAGTGAATTAGGCAGTGAGTTGGCTTTCCTAATCGATTAAAATCACTTCTTAATCGATTTCATACTTGCCTAGATTGATTTTAAGAAGTTTAATAAAAATATAAGAGGTTTGAAAAGAGTTTTTGTCTATGTGTGTGTGATTGACTTAGTACCTCAAGAATTATTCTTATTCTTTTTAGAGTAAATTGTTCACTCTAAAATTCTAAGCGCAGAACCATGGGAATTTTCACACTTTTTCACTTTCAAAACTTTGAGATTTTAAATTCCCTTACTTGATTCAACGTTTCCTTATCACTTCAAATGGAACTTGAATCATGTGATTGATGAGACTTGATATATCTTCTTCTTAATCAGATAACATCATCCGAAACTAAGTATCAAAATCTAAATATATAATGGATCAACCATTAATAAAAATATATAACTCAAAGAATAGAATTTCTTGAAGCCACAAGAACTAGGTTCATTCTAAAAACTATTGTGCCTACTGGTTAGGGATCCAAAAACATTGACGTGCTCATACAATTGTGGGCTATATAAAATATATTTAAATGAGATATGTACCACAACCTATCTCAAAATTAGTTATAGTAACAAAGTTATGTTTATCAACCATTGGTCTCATATATCTCCTAATTGAAAATAGAAATTAGATGAATCACATACGAGTCAAACTATTCTTTTCATCTTATTTTGATATCATACTCTTTGTAGATACTCCCTTCCTCAAAGAAGGACCATATAAGAAGCAAGTGGGGTGAGATTAAATTACCAACCCAACACCTCACAACAAAATTTATAAAAAAATGATAAAATAAACATCAAAATGTAAAAAAGAAAATAGAGAAAAATTGGAATGTTGTTTAAACTAAAGTTTAAAAATGAGGAAGCAAATTAATTTTTTTTAGTTACCATGTTATATGTACAACATTTTCAATGCCCAAATCCTCTATGACTTGGACCAATTCATTGTTGGTAGAACATTTTCTTTTCAAAAATAAACTAAAGATATAGAAAGAGTACTTGTTCTAATATGTTTTATAAACTCAAGTGAGGAAAAAATTATATTTTGGTACTCTTATATTTTTGGGTTTGAGTCTATTAAAGTTTTGATAGTTATAAATATGAATTTCTATCATTTGTTGTAATACAAGTTGTAGAAGTTATATTAGGTAGAAATTTTAGTGAGAAGCAAAAGGTAAAGTTTATTTGAATTATATTATTGGGATTTGGAAGTCTTTTGGTGTTATCAAAGGGTTTCACGGACACTTTAGACACCCCAAATTTATGTGATTCTTAATTGTAAGTGGAAGAGATTGAGAAATACTTGGATAGAAAATATAGTTTCTTTTTGAAAACTCAAGAGACTATTTACCTTAGTAACTTATATTGTAATATCTTGTAACAATTTTTGAAGTATAATGAATTGGAGAACTGCTATCTCCTCTATATGTAGATTGACTTTATCGAATTAAGTAAACAAATTCCCTGTGTTCTCGCATATTATTATTTTTATTACTTAATGTCATTTGTCCGTTTGTCATTGTTCTTTATCTCACATCAAATTTCTTGCTTGAACTCTGAATAATTCTTCAAAAGTGGTTTTAATTATTCTACCAGTCTCACAATAATACTAGCAAAATAAACTAAAGATATAGAAGTACTCTTCAACATACATCATAACACATTCTATTTTATTTGTTAAAATTTATGAGTTCCACCAAATTCTTAAGACCTACATAATTTGATGAAGGTTATATAAATTCAAACAAAAGATAATTTTTTTTGAAATAAGTGTTAGTAAATGTATTCTTAAACATTATTCAAGATGGATAGAAATATGTGTTAAAAATATAATATAATATTTAGAAGAAAAATAGAAAAATGACACATAACCCAAAGCTTCACACATTTGGTGAAGTATAATAACTAATTGATATTTGGGAGAGAATGATATTATTTTTTAAAGGAAAATAATATAATATATATAAAAAGAAACATGACGACTCTCACACCCCAAAATATAACTAGGTATCTGAATAGGTACAAGAAATAATCGAATAGAGGCCCTACAAAAATAAAGCAAAAACTCAAAAGAAGAAAAACTACAAATAAAGGGAAAAAAAGTCACTAATAATACATCAGATCACCAAAAAAAAGAGAAAGGGGAAAACATGAACCCCACCAAGGTAAAACATGCTAGATCTTATCCAAGCTAAGCCACCATCAACAACAAAAGCTACCCCTAGAGGTACCATCAAGCACTTATAACCACAAGGAGAGAGTCACTCTCCCTTCTCTCAACTCATACAGAAAGAAGGTTCTCCATCTAAGCAGAGAAAACACAAGAGTTTCTCGCATGCCTAGTAATATACCATTTCCAAATTAAGAATATACTCTTATCTTCCACATCCTTCATTGTGATTGAAGAGCCTGAAAATACAATATTGTTCATGGATTTCCAAATTCACCAAACTACTGAATGCTAAATCATAACCAAGCCACCCCTCACCCTATACCTACCAACCAACAATCTAATAACCAAGAAAATATAGCTAAGACCCCTAAGAAGAACAAAACTCCACCCCAACCACCTAAAAATCTCATACCAAACAGACACTGCAAGATCGCAAGATACAAACAAATGGGTAACAGACTCAAACTCTCTCCCATACATCGGAAAAATCACTCCCTCAGGCTCCACCAACACCCTACACCTAAAATAATTATCTATAGTAGGGACTATCTCTTGAAGAGGTTGCCAATAGAAAACAACTACTTTATGGGGAGCCCAACTCACCCAAAAAAGAGGAAGCACCAAATCACTAAATATGGAACTCTGATTGCGACTAGAGTAATCTGAGGAAATAAAAAAAAACAATCCTTAGAGTGACACCAAACCCACTTGTCAGGGTCTAGGAAAAAACCACATCTTGGATAGCTAAAAGCAAATTTTGGACCATCACATCCTGATAGAGAAAGAGAGATAGTTTCTACTTCCAATCTCAAGTAAAAATACCACCCGTCATCACCCAAACCTGTCCAACAACCCAATCCTCCTAGTCAGAAATACTGAAAAACCTAGAAAACCTAAAAGCCAAGGGGAAGGCTTAACCCACAAATCCTTCCAAATGGAGGTTTGAAGACCCGATCCCACTTTCTTATATGACTAGCTGCAAACTAGTTAGAATTACCCTCAACTTTAGGTCCTAGGAGAGACACCCATTTTCACCTGGAAAAGGTCTAAAGAAAACCAATAAACCTGCCTCATAAAGGAGAGGAGAACACATGAGATCCATATTTGAGTCAAATCAAGGAAGAGTGTGATTCGAATCACAACTCCACTTGACTCAAATCATGAGATACACGCGATTCGAATCATCGCCTCTTTCCATTCTTTCTAACCTTTGATTCAAGTTGGTTGTTTCTTTGATTCAAATCATTACTTGATGATTTGATAAAACCGTTTGTCTCAGTTGTTTTTAGAGTGAGAAAATCATGTAGCACCAACTAATCACATATCTATTTTGTTTTTGTCAATGAGTGAGAATGTGTCACCTATGAAAGAAAATCAGAGAAAAAGTTTGAAAAAACACATCTCTTGAAACGTCATTATGTTTTCTTATTGTAGAACAAGAGAGAGAGAGAGAGAGAGAGAGAGAGAGAGAGAGAGAGAGAGAGAGAGAGAGAGAGAGAGAGAGAGAGAGAGAGAGAGAGAGAGAGAGAGAGAGAGAGATAGATAGATAGATAGATAGAGAGAGAGAGAGAGAGAGAGAGAGAGGATTAAATTATCAAGTGATAGAATTGATAAATTTATGAACAATCACCAAGAGCCTAAACACCAAATTTTACCAAGAGCCTTGAGAGAACCTAGTGAGTGTGATCTTAATTCACTAACACCTAACTCCCTATTGATACATTGTGATTAACCTCCTAGACTTTGGATCTTATGAGTTTTAGTTGTGTGTGTGAGATTCATCAGATGCTATTTATCATCTTCAACTTTTGTCAAGAATCATTGCTATCGATCTCCAACTCTAAAGAGTGAGTGTGAGAGTTAGATTAAAGGTACATTAGGGAATTTAATGTTTTTCTTTGAAGTTATGTTTTTGTATAACATGTGGAATAATCGTTTCTTGGACATAGACTTTGTTTATGTGTTGCTCACAAAGAGAGATAAGTGTCTTTATACTCAATTAAAGACTTTAGTGGAACCATGTGAAAGTTATCGTAGAAAAAAGTTGGAAGTTATCCAATTATTCGAGGCTAATGGCAATCTCTCAGACAAGTCTTTGTCAGCTTTGAATAAATAATGTTACAGAAAGGAAGCTCGACACATGTTATTATGGATAGAAATATTATTGGATCAAGATCATTGAGGATCTTTTGTGTAGCAGTTAAGTATCTTCATCAACAGAAGGAATTGTCATTTGATCTGTGTGTAGGCTAATACAATGTGGTTATTAGTTTCAGATTAGTGATAGTTCATTGTATCAAAATACTTGTATATTAACTCTTGATAATAGTAGAAATCATGATTATTTCCCAATGGTTTCAAACCATTGAAGAATGAACTAGTCATATCGAGAACAATTGTCGAACCACTATATATCTCTATGTATTATCCTTTTTCCCCGTCTCTTTTTAAATTTCTTCATTCATCATATAAAAGTTAAATCATAGCATAGTTTGTATGTTATCTAGGTATGTGTTGCATCAGAACTATCGAATAATGCTTAAGTAGATTGTGATAAAATGCATGTCTATGGTGAGATATTAATTGTTTGAATCAAGAAACTAGAATTATCCTTATGTCCTTGTTTGATCACACTCTTAGTGATAATATTGAAATACGTTGATTAAAATTCATATTAATGATACTCATTGCTTCCATTCTATTTTGTTTTAGCTCCCACCTATTGAACTCTGATTTTGTATTGAAAGTTTTAAAATAAATTTTAAAAGGGGATTGGTTTATTCCTCCTCATATTTTCTCCAAAATTGATAATATTATGTCTCATACTCTAGATAATGAGGATTTTTCCATTTGATTTTTTTTTTTCAAATAATGGATACTTTTCTATAAAATCAGCATACCAGGCTTTCTTGGCTGATGATTCTAATTTAAATTTTTCTCTGAATTTCAAAATCATTTGAAAGTGGAAAGATCATCCTAGAATCCAAAGTTCTCATTAGAAATTTGATTTGATATAACTTCTAACTCCTTATCATTTTTTAAATTTATTAGTGTTTATGCTTGTCGGCAGATCTCTTTCCTTAATTTTTTTTCTTAGTTGTTATCATCGAAAAGAAATTGTCCTTTAAATAAAAAAAGTCAGCAATGCAAAACCTAGATTTTGATAGATAAAATTATAAAGCATGAATATTTCAAGAGTTTAAAGATAGTGAATTGTTGCATTTTTAGTGTAAAATAATTATATATATATATATATATATATATATATATATATATATATATATATATATATATATATATATATATATATATATATATATATATATATATATATATATATATATATATATATATATATATATATATATATATATATATATATATAAATCAAAATTATTAAATATATCAAATTATATTAATATTTTAAAAATAAAAATTTGATTTGACAATACATGTTTCTCATTAGTTGATAGTGTAAACATATTTTATATTATCGGTATATATTTCTTTTTCTCATATTTCAAAACAAATTTACTAAATAATTTTAAGACATTTCTTTTATTAAAAGAATATTACATGAAACTAAAAGAATGTTACATACAGATTTTCTAAGAATGTTTCTGTTACACAAAAATATCATTGCCCTTAAAATTTCAGAAAAAATATTAACTTTAAGTATATGAAAGATAAATAGACATTAGTTAATAAGCTGAGTCCGTCTATATTTTAAAAAAAATAATATTTTTTTTTAAATTGAAGAGATTTTATTTGTAGAGGTTAAAAAACCCCACAAAAATGTTAATTATTTGTAAAAATAAACAACAATGCTAAAAATGAAAGCCAATGTAAAAATAACAACAATGTTAACAATAATCCTTCAATGTATGGTTCTGGATACAATTCATAAGATTACAAATGTTGAAAATGAGACATTGAAAACGAACACTATAATCACCATATCTACTGCTTCCACATGAATCTTGCGAGTCCTGGATGATACCACTTAAACGATCTTGTTGTCCATTAGTAGCTGATTCATGAAGAAAATGCATGAAGAAAATGAAAGACTAATTTTAGAAAAATAACAACTTCTGCATTAACACAACAATCCAAACATCAAGTTTTTCCAGAAAAATACAACAAATACACATTCAATACTTTCACTATAAGGTTGACTTTAAGTGACTTTTGCATTTTTGTGTTGAGTAACATTCAATTAATAGATTTTCACCATGAAAAAAGAAATAGTTTAGGATTTTCCTAAAAGAAACTATTTAATTATATCATAAATTTAGTCATATCCAGAAGAGCATAATGCTATAATCACATGCCTTCATTATTAAAGAAAATGTCATCCACAACAGCTGACAACCTAATAACAAAAGAAATATATGAGAGATTTCTAAGAAAAATACAACCACAAACAAACACAGTCATAAAAATGTTAATGGAGAGAAGAAACTCTAAGAAGAAGAATTGAAAAGAAGATTAAAGATTAAAGATAGGAATTGATTGATAAGATTAAAGAAAGAAATTTGTTAAAAAAAATCACATAGATATTGTAACGCAGTTGAAGTTAACATTTATAAAGGAAATTTAATCGAAATGACCATTTTATATAACAAAAACGTTTTAAAAGACCTATATATAATATTTTTTAGTTAAAAAATCAAAATGTAACATTAAATTAAATTAAAAGATAAAAAAGATACATTAAACCAAAAATAAAAATAGAATTATTTAAATGCAAAAACAAAACATAAAACACTACCTTATGTATAATGTATAGTATAGTTGTATGCATTTTACTTTTTCATATTGAGGAGAGGATATCTCTATACATTACATCGCACAATTTTTTTCATTACATTACATGTACATGTACAATAACCACTTTTTCTTCCAAAATATAAAATGTTTTGAATAGAAATTTAAAAGAATAAAATTTAATAAAAAAAAATATAAATAAACAATCGTATTTTAAAATAAAAAGCAAAACTGAATTCTGAAGACTTAGAGTGAATATCTAAATTTGTTATATATATATATATATATATATATATATATATATATATATATATATATATATATATATATATATATATATATATATATATATATATATATATATATATATATATATATATATATATATATATATATATATATATATATATATATATATATATTCAGAATCAAATAATATTAAAATGTTAAATTTAATAACATAACACTCCGATAATTTTTTATTTTATATTTGTATAGCAAAATCTATCGTTAGATTAAAAACTAAATCAATCCTATACAATTTTACATCTATAAAAAATTATTTGACAAGTTAAAGAAAATAAAACAAATTAACAATTTAATGTAAGAAGTTCGTTTTTATGTATGTCGTTAACATGTGAAATAATTTCTGATTGATATTCAACTTTATAAACATGATCTATATGATAAATGCTTTCAATTCAATGATTAATTTTATTATACAAATATACAGTAAAAAAGTTATCGAATATATTCTATTACTAAATTTGACATCTTAACATCATTTAATATATATATATATATATATATATATATATATATATATATATATATATATATATATATATATAATTATTTCCCTGTAGTTAACATAGTATATTTGATGGGTTGGAGGGAAAATTCACCTCAATATTTATCACTTCTTTACAATTTATAATGAGATTCTAAGTATTAAATTATTTATAAAAAAAAGGTTGATAATCAATTCCTTAGAAAGAAAGAACAGACTAATTTACCGAGATAACCCACTTTTTCGAAAAAAATTCCCAAAATACCCCACTTTTCAGGAAAATTCCCAAAATACCCCACTTTTAGGAGGAGGCGTCAATTGGATTGGCGACCCCTCTTAAAAATTGCAAGGAGGCGCCAATTGGATTGGCTAGGGCACCTGCCCTAGCCAATCCAATTGGCGCCTATGTGTAATTTTTAAGAGGAGACGCCAATCCAATTGGCGACTCCCTTAAAAAAGCCTCAAATGACAAAACCTTCAACATAAAAGTTGTAGATCTTTTCAAGATAATGAATTTGGACTAAAGTTTTGCATGATTTGCAATTTTTATGAGAAAGTTATGGGCAGTTGAAGTTGGACTCTTTGACATTTTAACTGTTATCTGACCTATAATGTTTTGTATTATTGCATGTTCTTTTAGGAATATGAATTTTTGTCCAACATAACAAGTGAAGTAGACATCTTAAATTTTCCAATGCAGTTGGTCCCACCTAAAAATAATTAAAAATGAGTGAGTTAGGTCCTTGCGAACTTGACCCAAAATTAGGGTTTCTGTCAAAACATGTGTATGTGAATTTTGCCAAAAGGGACCAACTTCAAGCCCTTCTGTTTGAATGATAAAATCCTCAAATGACAAAACCTTCAACATAAAAGTTGTAGATATTTTCAAGATAATGAATTTGGACTAAAGTTTTGCATCATTTGCAATTTTTATGAGAAAGGTATGGGCACCTGAACTTGGACTCTTTGACATTTTAACTGTTATCTGACCTATAATGTTTTGTATTATTGCATGTGTTTGTGTTAGAGTTATGAATTTTTGTCCAACATAACAACTAAAGTAGAGATCTTAAATTTTCCAATGCACTTGGTCCCACCTCAAAATAATTAAAAATGAGTGAGTTAGGTCCTTGCGAACTTGACCCAAAATTAGGGTTTCTGTCAAAACATGTGTATGTGAATTTTGCCAAAAGGGACCAAATTCAAGCCCTTCTGTTTGAATGATAAAAGCCTCAAATGACAAAACCTTTAACATAAAAGTTTTAGATCTTTTCAAGATAATGAATTTGGACAAATTTTTTGCATCATTTGCATTTTTTATGAGAAAGGTATGGGCACCTGAACTTGGACTCTTTGACATTTCAATTGTTATCTGACCTATAATGTTTTGTATTATCATATGTGTTTATTTTAGAATTATGAAATTTTGTCCAACATAACAATTTAAGTAGACATCTCAATGGAGTTTCAGTCAAAACATGTGTATGTGAATTTTGCCAAAATGGAGTTTAGACAAAGAAACCTAATGTTTGGAGTTTACACAAAGATAAATTTGATATAATATGAATTGATATTAATAAAATTTGGATTTTACACAAAGAATCCTAATGGTGATGACCGGGATCACCTAACCGACCTCCGGTCCCACATCCCCTAGCTACCCTAACCCTTGGCCCTAACCCACGTTGACGATTCTGCACCGGTGTTTGTTCATCTGATGGTCCAGGAGCGTCATTACCTCCTACAGGAGAAGATCCGTTATGGTATTCAGCCAACTCAGCATAGTCTTCAGTATTCAATGATGGTGTACCAGCGTAGCTGAGCTCATGACCCATGCCAGAGAAGTTAGGGTGTGGTTGACTCATGGATGGGCGACCGGGACGGTTGAAGGGAGACATGGGTGACAATGATGGGTCAAGGAAAGGTTGGAAAGGTTGCTGGGGTGTTTGGAAGAGATATGGTTGTGGGATGTTTTGGTATTGTGATGTTTGGGGTTCTTGGCTACGGTAGGTGATGGGGCGGTTAGTGTTTTGGCTAAGGCGACTTTGGTAGGGTGATGGTGTGGGTGCGAAGCGATGTTCGGTCTAAGGTTGATGGTTCATTTGTTGGTGGTGGTATGGGGGATGTTCTTGGTATTGGGGTTGGGTGAATGGCATGTTTTGGTTGTATGTTTGTGTGTTTGTGGAACGGAAAGTTTGACGGATAAGTGGTTGTGAGTAACCGAGCTGAGAATGTTGTTGGGGGTTAGATGTTGATCCTTCTTGTGTGTAACTTGTCTGGCGTGGGTCGTAGAGGTACATATCATCGGCGATGAATTGAAATCCAACCGATCTGTACCAAGCCATATAAGTACGACTTGGTTTTACCTCATTTGGCATGACTGCGTCAGTTAAGACATGGTCATGACGGTGCTTCCACTTGCGACACTCTGATCTTGCGAAGGTTTGCCAAGGGTTGTAGTTCCATTGGTCGTTCACTTTACGCATATGCCATTCTCCTAGGCTAGCTGGGGGTCTGGGATATTCTGGACCATACCGAACTGCAGCTTCACACGATCGGTGTTGTGCATCTCCACTGTTGTGAACCGTATTATCGGTGTGCATGTTGTCCATACGGCCGCGTCTTCAGGGTTGACCTGATGCTCATGATCCATATTAAGGTATGGACGCCAAATGAACTGAAATGTTAAAGACGATAGGATTTAAATGAATGTAGAAAAAGTCAACATAATATGACGAATTAATGAAGTTATTTTGCTTACGTCTGTCGGTCGAAGGTGATCCAACAGGTTGCGATACTGAGTAATACAGTGTCTCGGACATCTGCTGTAATTCATACCACGTGCCGACCATCTACACCAAAAAGTTAAAATAAATTAGTTATGGGTACTAAACTGTAAGGAAGTAAGTAAAGATATAGCAATTTAAACAACTTACTTTTTTGCATATGGAAAAGTGAAGGGGTTGTTATTGACCGGTGCTAGAGACGGTAGTCTTGACCATCCCCATGCTTGTAGCAAAACAGCACATCCAGAAAATGTCGATGTGTCTTTGTGGGAGTTTTTGCACAACGAACTATAGAGATAGGCTAGACATGCGGATCCCCAACTGTAACTACCTATTCTATCTATATGTCTAAGTAAAGGTAAGTACATAATATGCATGCTAGAACCACTACCTTCGGGAAATAAAAAGGATCCTAGTAACAACATAATGTAACATCTAGTTTTGGTTATTCGAGCATCTTCGGTAGAATGCTCATCTAAATATAAACTATTATAATATGACTTTAGGCGTGAGAGTCGTATACCTTGACCTCTAGCATTATCATCTAACAAATCAGTGTCTAAAAGCTCCATGCAAATTGAGTTTGCATAGTTGGTCTTACCATTAACAACTTTGCCTTCAATTCGTAGTCCTAAAAGCATGTAGACGTCTTCTAACGTCACGGTACACTCACCGGTTGGAAACCAAAATGTGTGTGTCTCTGGCCTCCATCTTTCGCATAAGGCTAGAATGAACTTGTTATCTATAGACCAAGACATAATCTTGCTAATGTGACCAAAACCGGCGAGTTCAACATAAGGTTGAATCATCGGGTCCATTGGGACAAATTCGTGGACTCGAGTTCGAAACCTTGATACATCCTATAATAGAAATAATATAACACTTTACTAAGTTGGTATTTCAAAATAAAATGGGGTTGGTGGAGATGAAACATAAAAAATTAGTATAAGAAAAAACTTACGTATGTTGCGATGTTTGCAACTGTTCCTCTGTGTGCTTCGCCCATTGTGAGTAAAGACATATTGTTGGGGAGTTGGTGTAGATGAAATTGGAAGATTTTGTTGAAGATGAAATTGTAAAAGAAGTAATGTAGATGAAGTAGTGAGAATGTTGGTGTGGAAGAATTGTTGAAGGAGTGGATGAATTTATAGGCAAATGGAGGAGAGCATAAAAAATTGTGTTTGCATGGTGTCTCCACCTCATTTGGCGACCATGTACAATAATAATGAGGGGGCGCCATTCAAATTGGCGACACCATAGGGTACATGCATGCAAGGCTAGTTCTGAATGCTTGGTTTCGAGGACTGACTCCATGGGGGCGCCATTCAAATTGGCGACCATGTACAAGCCTTAAGTGTAGGCGCCAAACCAATTGGCGCCACCATCTACATGTCTGACACGTGGCATTGCTGTCTCCTGCATGCTGAACAACTCACTTATGGATGGCTTGCATGATTGACACATCATCTCTGACCATCTTAGGTGTCCGACACGTGTCTGTCTTGTCTCCTGCATGCTGATGACTAGCTTCTTGATAGCTTGCATGGTTGACACATCATGTCTGACCATCTTAGGTGTCCGACACGTGGTTGTCTTGTCTCCTGCATGCTGAAGACTCACTTCTTGATAGGTTGTCTGTCTGACACATCATCTCACACTGTCTTGCCTGACTGACACATCATCTCAGAACTGTCTTACATGTCCGACACATGGCTATCTTGTCTCCTGCATACTGAAGAGTCACTTCTTGATAACTTGCCTGGTTGACACATCAACTCACACTGTCTTGCAGGATTGACACATCATCTCAGACACGTGGCTCTCTAGTATCCTGCATGCTGAAGACTCACTTCTGTCTTGACTAGCTAGCATGCTTGACACATCAACTCACACCGTCTTGCATGATAGACACATCAACTCATGACTAGCTAGCATGCTTGACACATCAACTCACACTATATTGCATGACAGACACCTCATCTCATAACTGATTTGCATGCTTGACACATTATCTCAGAGTAGCTTCAATGTCCGACACATCATCTCAGAACTAGCTAGCATGTGAGACATTGATACCATCTATTTAAGTGTCTTACTATCAACATCCAACACACTTCACTCACATTCATCTGCACTTGCAAAATAGTTTTCATCTCCAAAATGTCATCTTCATCATTATACAGTGTCAACGTTCACTGCAACGGTGAAACTTTTGAGTCTGAGCTTCATGGTTTTTGTTTTAGAAACACTGATACCATAAGAGTCACGATGAAGAGAAATGCAACCTTTTTGCATTTGAAAAAAAGAATACAATCCTTTATAGGATCAGGTATTGTGTCAAAGATGACATATCAAAATCCTATATTTTTTGAGAATGTTCAATGCAAGTTTTTCCCCCTTAAGATACGAGACGATGAAGATGTTCAAAACATGTTTCTTAGTCATGAACATTCAGGCATGGATTGTATCGAGTTGTACATTACTCTACAACCATGTATACCGTCTCAACTGTCTCAACTAACCGATCAGGATGCAGCTGGTGAAGATGCTGCAGATGATGCACAATGGTCAGATGAACTCAACCCAGAAGCAGAAGTAGAAGTCGACGTTGTTGATGAAGAACAAGATCACCGTAAACTTAGCACAACTTTGATATGTCAAGACATTCTGCCATTGGTAAATAAAGACCCATCAATGAAGGTGAGTATAATTATATCCCATATCCGAACAACATATAATTATACTCCATCTTACAAGAAAGCATGGATTGCGAGGACAAAGGCTGTTGAACAGGTTTTCGGCAACTGGGAGGATTCATTCAAGGAATTACCACGGTTTTTATGGGCACTAAAAACTTATGTCCCAGGAACTGTGGCAATTCTGGAGACAGTGCCAGCAATGATGCCAGACGGAACCTGTGCTACAGGTAATAGAATATTTCACCGTCTCTTTTGGGCATTTGACCCGTGCATCAAAGGTTTCGCTTTCTGCAAACCTCTCTGTCATACCCCAAAAATTACCCATCATTTTTCTTTTAAAAAAAAAAAAAAAAAAAAAAAAAAACGAAAAAAAAACGAAAAAAAAAAAGAAAAAAAAATTTAATTAATTAATTAATTAATTAATTAATTAAATAATTAAAATAAATAAATAAATAAAATATAACAAATTATTTTGGACTTGGGTCTCCCTCATTCCAAGCCCATTACCCACGAAATTAGTCTATAAATACTGAAGTTTCAGTAGGGGAGTGACACTTGGAGTTACACTTGGAGTTTACACTGGGAGATTTACTGGAGAAAGAAGGAAGAGAAGCAAAACACTCTGAGGTTTCCTTGGAACAAAACCTTGAGGAAAAAGAAAGAGAGAGAACAGAGAAGGACGGATAGAAACTTTGGCATAGGAACCCTGCCTACCCGGAGAATTCAGAGTAAAGAAACCCTGAAGGCAGCCCATCTGCACCGAAGCCATCGCCGTCCAATTCCCGCTGCCTAACTTATTCCGATACTACAAGTGGTCAATCCCTTCAACCTCGAATTGGCAAACAGGTTTGCGTATCTCTATTGTTTATACTTTCAATTGGCCATATCTACATATATAATGCATCATGATTAAATGTTGATATATAATTTGCTTTCGTATGGGAATTTAAATATGCCTGAATACCCTGAATGTTTGACCATGTTATTCCTGTGATAAAATGCCATAAAATTCAAAGTTCCTAACATGGGGCTGTTTTCAAATTCAAAATCCGTGGCCTTCGCTAGGCGAGGCAGAGGCGAACGAGACAGTACCTGATTCTTCCAGTCTGTTTTTTTTATGTTTTTATCATAGCCATGCATTATTTATCCTATCTTATTTATTGTTGTGATATTTCTCCGGTGTAATCTTCGATTGCACCCTGATTTGGTGTTCTGACATGTTTCTTTTTTTTTAGTTTCGTAAAGGTTCACATATCCCAGGAAAAGGTTATTGGCTAGGTATTCCACTTTATTTGTGGGATACCCTTGTGGAGTTTCACCCTAAATTAATTTTTAATGTATTAATTTCTAATGTATTAATTTTTTAATATATTATTTTTAATAATTTTAATGTGGAGTTTCATCCTAATTATATAATTAATTGTAAAACTTTGCCTTTGAATAAGTGATCTTGGACCTCTCTTTGTTGCCTTACGATTACGATATTACGGTCATGTCCCGCGAACGTGGGGATACCCTTAGCAAAGACCCTTCGGTTAAATCATCATAAAATAAATTATAGTCCCTCGGATGTTGCCTTCGAATATACAACTTTGTCCCTCGATGACCCTCCGATGTTGCCTACGGTTAAATGATGATAGTCCCTTCGAATGCTAAGGTATCCTCATAACTGTTGCCTTCAATGACCAATCGATGACCCTACGATGACCCTTTTACATCCAAAGGATAAAACTACTTATTTCTCAATAATAAGGACAGTTTTACCCTCATAAGGATAGGAAATGCCCGTAAAGACCTTGGGTCGGTATAACTCTTAATTGCTGGCTCACAACTTAAAACATTTTTTTTGCACCTCACACCTTTCAAAATGCCTTTAGAAAATCACCACTTGGTATACATTCATACTAGAATCATTACCGAGTTATATTTTTCTAAACAATTTTCAAAACTAAAACGGGATAACCACTTTGTATACATTCATACAAGAATCATTACAAAGTTAAATTCTCTTTTCAAAACAATTTTCCAAACAATTCACAAACACTTTTTTAGACAAAAATAATATAAGTGATCGAGCAATTAAGAGCCCATGGATAACCATGGATACAAAGGGTGCTAACACCTTCCCTTTGTATAATGTACCTCCCGAACCCAAAAATCTAAATTAAGGTCTTTCCTGTTCTTTTCCACCTTTCCTTATTGGATAAAAGAAAAGTCGGTGGCGACTCTTGCTAACCGCGACATTGCGATTAAAACCACAAAAAAGTCCAGTTCACCGTATGACAGCACTGGCGACTCTGCTGGGGACCCTAAATATTTAAAAAGAGAGGTTACCTTAAAAACAAGATCACTTATTCAATTTGTCTGATTTATTTTTAAGGGATTGCTTGGGTATGTTATGCTTGAGTGAAAGATCCTACACCCGGATCTAGTGTACCTTAGGTAAGTAGCAAGAGATCATCGCGACTGTCCGGCGTATACTGGAATGGTCAAAATGATGGCTACGGTTAATGTGGCACTTTGGATGTCCTGATGTTCCTCATGTTAGTTGAGGAAATATTTGGCATTCGCGTGGTGTCATAAAAGCATTAACCAGACCTTTAGAACCCTAATTGACTCATCCTGGCCATTAGAAAGTAGTGAGATAACTGGCTTCGGTTCCGACTGGAGTTGGTTGAGACTCGATACTACACTCTTTGAGATTGGACTTTAGGGAAGCTTCGGTCAACCACTTGGTGTTGCACTGAAGTGGACTTAAGGAAAGGTCAATGATTTGAGATCCTTCTAGAACCCGGTTACTATTCTAAGACAGGTTGAGCCAACCAAACTTCAGTGGGGAGGGTATTTACCTATGGAACTCACGCAAGCCTTAAAACCTAGGAATGATTGTTGTGTGACTTGCTTGTGCTTGTTATTTATCTAACAACATGACATCATAACAACATAACATCATAACATCATGGCATTGTACTAACCATTTCAAGGATTTAGGGATTTAACTCTGCTAAAAAAAAACAGAAAAAACAAAAACAAAAGCAAAAACAAAAGAGAAAAGAAAAAAAAAAAAGAGCTCTTTTTGGTAGTTTATGCAAAGTTAAATCCCGAAAGTCCTTGAAAACATTTCATACATTGCATTGCATCGCATAACAGGTATTCTAAAGGATCAGTGTTCTCACGATTTTCCTATCAAACAGATTCCAGCAGATTCAAACAGATTGAACAATGGCTCTCGAACAAACTGTCAAAGATCTCCAGGCCCAGAATGCTCAATTCCAGGAAATGATGCTGAGCTTATCTAAGGGGCAGGAAGAACTGAAAGCTCTTTTGATGGAGAAGAAGAAGGACCAGAAGCCTGTGGGTTACATCAACCCGGGGAGAAGGCTTAAGGGACAGGTTACAGGAGTCAAGATTAGAATTCCGAAGGATTCAGAAGAAGAGACCGAGAATGATTCGGAAGATGAGAATCCTAATCTCGTCAATTCTGAGGACGACGACGAAGATTATGAACATGAACAGTACTCTCCGAAGGATGATAAGTACAAGTTGCTGGAAGAACGTATGCTAGCTATGGAGGGGCAGAAAGTGCCCGGTCTGGATTTCGAAAACTTGGGTCTGGTCTCTGATGTGGTCATTCCCCGCAAATTCAAGGTTCCCATTTTCACTAAGTATGATGGTGCCTCTTGTCCTCAGATGCATCTAAGGGCTTATGTGAGAAAGATTCAGCCGCACACTACTGATAAGAAACTGTGGATCCATTTCTTCCAAGAGAGTCTGTCTGGCACACAGTTAGAGTGGTATTATCAGCTTGAGAGCTCTAACATCCGCACATGGACTGATTTAGCAACAGCTTTCTACAAGCACTACCAGTATAATTCTGAGTTAGCGCCTACTCGGCTACAGCTACAAAATATGACTATGGGCTCTAAAGAAAGTTTCAAAGAATATGCTCAAAAGTGGAGAGATTTGGCTGGCAGAGTCAAACCCCCTATGACTGATCGAGAGTTAGTGGACATGTTCATGGGTACACTGACTGGCCCATTCTACAGCCATCTACTGGGAAGTTCCTCGTCAGGTTTCACTGAACTTATCTTGACAGGTGAACGGGTTGAAAGCGGCATTCGAAGTGGAAAGATACAGGCAGCTACTTCTGCAAGCACCAAAAAGTCCTATCAGGGAAAGAATGAATCAAATGCTGTGTACAGTGAGAGGAAGCATAACAAGAAGAATCGTGACCATACTGTTGGGGCAGTTACAATTGCCGCACCGCCATCTCAGAACTTCCAACACAGACAAGACAGGTCGAGAAGACAGTTTACCAAGATCAATATGACTTTAACCCAAGCACTGCAGAGTATGTTAAAGGCCAATTTGATTACCCTCAGAGGCCCTCCTGCAAATCCCAACACTACTTCTCCTCGTTATAATCCCAACGCCAGGTGTGCCTATCACTCCGATAGCCCCGGGCATGATACGAATGATTGCTGGTTGTTGAAGAACAAGATTCAGGATATGATCGACGCTGGAGAAATTGAATTTGATCCTCCGGCGACCCCCAATGTCATCACAGCACCTATGCCTAATCATGACCAGAATGTTAATGTTGTGGACGACAATTCTCACGTTACTGACGTTGCTGATTTAGCATCTCCTCTCCTGATCGTTAAGAAGAATTTATTGCAAGCTGGTTTATTTCCAGGTTGTGCTGAAGATTGCGATCTCTGTGTACTCCGACCCAGTGATTGTTTGAAGTTGAAGAACGGCATTCAACGGCTGATGGATGATCGTACAATTCTATTTGAAAGGGTTCCTAAGGTGGACAACTCTATTGAAGAGGTATCTGTGATTGCTAGGTCCAAAGCTCTAGTGAAGATTACCGCTACTAGAGTGCCTGTGAAGATTATCGCTGAGCCCAAAGTGGCTCCCCTGATTATTACCGCACCTGGCCCCGTGCCATATTCCTCCAGCAAAGCTATTCCGTGGAACTATGGAGGCGACGTTTACATCCATGGCATAAAGCAAGTTGGTAGTTCTGCTAATCCTAATGATATTGTGGGGACTAGTAAAGTTACTCGAAGTGGAAGGATCTACTCCCCAGAAATCTCACCTCCCGCTCCCGAAATTCGAGGAAAAAGACCAGTCAATCCTCCTCAGTCAGAGACATCGGTCGAAGTTACTTCTGAAGATGTTGCCAAACAGGAAATGGAAGAGATGCTGAAAATCATCCGTAAGAGCGATTTTGATGTAGTGGAACAATTGGGGCATACTCCGTCTAAAATCTCAATGTTGTCCTTGTTATTATCCTCTGAATCCCATGCCAATGCATTGATGAAATTCTTGAAGACCGCTCATGTGCCTCAAGAAACATCCGTCGATCAATTCGAACATTATGTTGCTAATTTGACTGTTGACAATGGCCTAGGCTTTTCCGATGCTGACCTGACGCCAGCAGGAAAGAATCACAATAAAGCTCTGCATATCTCCATCGAGTGTGAGGGGATCACCCTGGCTCACGTGTTGATCGACAACGGATCTTCCTTGAATGTGCTCCCGAAAGCTGTACTCGATAAATTTGACTACAAAGGCATTGAACTGAAACCTAGTGATATTGTGGTGCGTGCTTACGATGGTGCGAAGAGTGTTGTCTATGGTGAAGTGGTTCTCCCTATCAAGATAGGACCTCAAGTCTTCAACACTACCTTTCACGTGATGGACATTCGTCCCGCCTACTCCTGCTTGTTGGGGCGCCCTTGGATCCATGGGGCAGGTGCGGTAGCTTCGTCGCTTCATCAAAAGCTGAAGTATCCAATAGCAGGCATGGTTGTCACTGTATGTGGAGAAGAAGAGTATATTGTCAGTAGTGTGCAAGCCTTCAAATACGTCGAGATGGATGGTGAATTCTTTGAGACTCCTTCTCAGTCATTTGAAGTGGTTCCTCCACCCAGTCCTGTCCTTAAGCCAACTCCCCTTGTGCCCAAGGTTGTTCGTGCTCCCCCTGTCATGATCTCTCTGAAAGATGCTCAACCCGCGGTTGAAAATGGTGATCGTGCTGGTTGGGGTCAACTGATCAATGTACCGTACAAGTCTGATAAAGCTGGCCTGGGGTTTAACTCTGGAAAGATAGTCAAAAATCAGATTAATGCTATGGAAGATGCTGATAGTGATTGCGACTTGGATAGCTGGATTTTCCCAACAATTGGTGACGGACTCAACAATTGGAAGACTGAAGACATTATCCCGATTTCCTTTAGTCAGGAGTAATTGTTATTGTTTATTCTAGAATTGCAAATTTTAATTTTCTTTTACAATCAAACTTCTTAAAGCATTGTGTCTATGCCCGAGGCACAATGGCTAATTTGTTAGGGGTTTGTCATTTTCATAAGCATATTCATATTCAATAGATCAATGGACTTTTTGCATTCAAATATTGCGCTCTTTATCTTTCCTGTCATTTTTCAAACAAGCTATGTTTCTTGCACACACTCACGTAACAATTTGCCGATCCATATCCACTCTGGATCCTGTTGGTAATGACTCTGCTACTGTTCATTATGACTTTGAAAATCCGATCTACCAAGCCGAGGATGGAAGCGAGGAAGATTGTGAAGTCCCTGGAGAACTTGCCCGACTACTGCAAGAAGAAAAGACTATACAGCCGCATGAGGAATCAATTGAAATTGTAAATCTGGGTACTGAAATAAACAAGAAAGAAGTCAGAGGTTTCTTGGGGCACTCGAATTACATTGCCCGATTCATTCCACACTTGACTGCTACCTGCAAACCCATCTTCAAATTACTGAGACAAAATCAAGAGATGGTATGGAATGATGAATGCCAAGAAGCTTATGACAAAATCAGGAAATATCGCCAAGAACCTCCAGTTCCGATGCCACCAGTTGAAGGAAGACCTTTAATTACGTATTTGACCGTGTTAGAAAATTCAATGAGGTGTGTTGGGGCAACATGACGAGTCTGGTCGAAAAGAGCATGCCATATACTGCCTTAGCAAAAGGTACCGACTGTGAAACAAGATACTCACAGCCCGAGAAAGCTTGCTGTGCTTTGGCCTGGGCTGCTCGCCGACTAAGACATTATATGTTGAATCATACCACCTTATTGACTTCTAAGATGGATTCTATCAAATACCTATTTGAGAAACCTGCTGTCTCCTGAAAGAGTTATCACTGACAATGGTACTAATTTGAACAACAAGATGATTACTGAACTCTGCACGCAGTTCAAAATAAAACACCATAACTCTTCTCCGTACCGGCCAAAGATGAACGGCGCCGTGGGGACTGCTAACAATATCAAGAAGGTCATGCAAGAAATGACAGTAACATACAAAGACTGGCATGAGATGTTACCCTTTACTCTTTACGGTTATCGCACTTCAGTGCGCACTACGACAGGGGCAACTCCGTTCTCTTTAGTCTATGGAATGGAAGCCATCTTACTAGTGGAAGTTCAGATTCCCTCTCTAAGAATCATGAAAGAGGCGGGCTTAGATGAAGATGAATGGATTCAGACTCGACTCGATCAGATAAATCTGATTGATGAGAAGAGACTTGCGGCTGTTTGTCATGGGCAGATATATCAGAAATGCATGACCCAGGCATTTAACAAAAGAGTTAAGAGACAGGTGTACCAACTTGGCGACTTGGTGATCAAGCGTATCATCCTACCACAAACTGACCCCAGAGGCAAATGGACTCCCACATACGAAGGGCCATTTGTAGTTAAGAAGGTATTCTCTGGTGGAGCCATGATACTCGCTACTATGGATGGTGAAGACTTCCCACATCCCGTGAACGCGGACATAGTTAAAAAATACTACGCATAAAAGAGACCCGCTAGATCGACGTATCTAGGCAAAAGTAAGGGCATCCCGGCGAACCAAAAGGGTTCGGGCAAAAATTAGGGATATATAAAAAAAATGTACACCCGGCAAGTCGAAAACCTGAAAAGGCGGCTTGGGCAAAAAAGGGTATCCTGGTGGACTGAAAACTTGAAAAGGCGGTCCAGGCAAAAATTAGGGATTAAAGCGTATGACTATGTCCCGTTCTCAGTCAACTTTCATCCAAGTTCGAGGGACTGACCAAGCCAATCACTTCTATCCGACAGCAAGGGATGAGATGCTCGAAGACATAATGACAGTAGTAGGCTTAAAATCAATAGGACTTCTTCCACATAGCTTTCTCTTTGTTTTCGACAATTTCCTCTTACTAGGATTTCTGTCTCCTTGTACACAAATTGCCTGTTTATAGGCCTCCTTTCAAAATCAATACAACCCTCTTTCAAAAAAAAGATGCTTTTGTTTTTACTTTTCTGTTTTGGTTGCGTAAATGTCCATTGATTTAATTTGAATTAATATGTGCATTTGAATATGATAAATGTTTACCAAAATATATGCGTAGAATAGCAATAGCAATTACTACCCGACTTCAGGATCGAGGAGAAGGTCTAACCATGCTTCCAATGAATCCGCTACCAATTCTATTCCCCCAGCAAGTCTGTTATTCCTCAGAAGAAATTAGCAGTATTCCCCGGCACAGCCAGTTACTCCCCAACAGAGGTCGGCATCATCAGACAGATTGATCATCTCATCCATCCTCAGCCAAGATCTGTGGAATATTTCTACCATCAGACAGAATCAAGAACCCCCTGCCGAGAAAGGGTCATCGACACAAATGTCTCAAATCAGTAGATGGGGATTTATTTTCCCCAGTAGAGTCCCCAAGCAGAACTTCTCATACGCATAACTCATTCATTACATCCTTTCACAGCATACGCATGCATACAACATTCACATTTATTTTAGCATAACACGAAACATCTCATGCATCATGACATAGCATGAAGCTAACTTTTTCTTTGCAGGTTAATTATCCTCCTGATATAGTCAAAGTAGAAGGTTCATTCAGACAGACACCTTTATCAATCACATTCAAGATTCAGATACATATTTCAAATACAGTTCATGGGAACATTCATTCTGACAACACTTCGATATCCTCCTAACGATGGCATCTTTAAGCCCATCCCAGACATTTATTGCAAGTACAACATATACAGGTTATCAGATACAGCCTAACGTACGGTTCATTCTGATTCAGCCCAACATATGACTTCTTCAGCAACTCCAATGCGGTCTAACGTACGACCCATTTGGACCTTCAAATCCTCAGATGCTGCCTAGCGTACGGTACATTCAGGGGTGTAGTCTAGCGTACGACTACTTTCTTTTTCAGATGCAGCCTAACGGACAGCTCATTCTACAACTCGGATACGATCTAACGTACGATCCATTCTGAACTTCAACAACCCCAACGCGGTCTAACGTACGACCCGTTTGGATCTTACAATCCTCAGATGCTACCTAACGTACGGTACATTTCTGAAGTGTAGTCTGGCGTACGACTACCGCTTTCATCATCAGATGCGGCCTAACAGACGACTCATTCTGCGACGGTCTAACGTACGACCCGTTCGGATGTCCATCCCCTCAGATGCTACCTAACATACGATACATTTCTGAAGTGTAGTCTAACGTACGACTACCCCTTTCATCATCAGATCCTACCTAACATACGGTACATTTCTGAAGTGTAGTCTAACGTACGACTACCCCTTTCGTCATCAGATTCAGCCTAACGTACGACTCATTCTGCAACTCAGATACGATCTAGCGTATGGTCCATTCTGATCCTTTATCCCCAACAGCATATGACACACTCCGACTCCCCAGCGAAGTCGGCAGCCTAATGGATGACTCATTATACGGTCTAGCGTACGACCCAGTGTGGCACCTATGTCTTCAAATTGGCCTAATATACGGCGCGATCTGAAGCTTTCGTCATCAAACCTCCCGGATGGCATCTTTAAGCCCATCTCCATCAAGACCAACTGTCGATTCTCAAGTGCAAATTTTTGGGGCATTCTAGTGTTCAATAATCTTCCACCTCTAGACCACGAATGGCATACACGCCATCCTAACTCTCTCGGTTCAAGAATATTGAACAGGGGCAGCTGTCATACCCCAAAAATTACCCATCATTTTTCCTAAAAAAAAAAAAAAAAAAAAAAAAAAAAAAAAAACGAAAAAAAAAAAAAAAAAAAAATTTAATTAATTAATTAATTAATTAATTAATTAAATAATTAAAATAAATAAATAAATAAAATATAACAAATTATTTTGGACTTGGGTCTCCCTCATTCCAAGCCCATTACCCACGAAATTAGTCTATAAATACTGAAGTTTCAGTAGGGGAGTGACACTTGGAGTTACACTTGGAGTTTACACTGGGAGATTTACTGGAGAAAGAAGGAAGAGAAGCAAAACACTCTGAGGTTTCCTTGGAACAAAACCTTGAGGAAAAAGAAAGAGAGAGAACAGAGAAGGACGGATAGAAACTTTGGCATAGGAACCCTGCCTACCCGGAGAATTCAGAGTAAAGAAACCCTGAAGGCAGCCCATCTGCACCGAAGCCATCGCCGTCCAATTCCCGCTGCCTAACTTATTCCGATACTACAAGTGGTCAATCCCTTCAACCTCGAATTGGCAAACAGGTTTGCGTATCTCTATTGTTTATACTTTCAATTGGCCATATCTACATATATAATGCATCATGATTAAATGTTGATATATAATTTGCTTTCGTATGGGAATTTAAATATGCCTGAATACCCTGAATGTTTGACCATGTTATTCCTGTGATAAAATGCCATAAAATTCAAAGTTCCTAACATGGGGCTGTTTTCAAATTCAAAATCCGTGGCCTTCGCTAGGCGAGGCAGAGGCGAACGAGACAGTACCTGATTCTTCCAGTCTGTTTTTTTTATGTTTTTATCATAGCCATGCATTATTTATCCTATCTTATTTATTGTTGTGATATTTCTCCGGTGTAATCTTCGATTGCACCCTGATTTGGTGTTCTGACATGTTTCTTTTTTTTTAGTTTCGTAAAGGTTCACATATCCCAGGAAAAGGTTATTGGCTAGGTATTCCACTTTATTTGTGGGATACCCTTGTGGAGTTTCACCCTAAATTAATTTTTTAATGTATTAATTTCTAATGTATTAATTTTTTAATATATTATTTTTAATAATTTTAATGTGGAGTTTCATCCTAATTATATAATTAATTGTAAAACTTTGCCTTTGAATAAGTGATCTTGGACCTCTCTTTGTTGCCTTACGATTACGATATTACGGTCATGTCCCGCGAACGTGGGGATACCCTTAGCAAAGACCCTTCGGTTAAATCATCATAAAATAAATTATAGTCCCTCGGATGTTGCCTTCGAATATACAACTTTGTCCCTCGATGACCCTCCGATGTTGCCTACGGTTAAATGATGATAGTCCCTTCGAATGCTAAGGTATCCTCATAACTGTTGCCTTCAATGACCAATCGATGACCCTACGATGACCCTTTTACATCCAAAGGATAAAACTACTTATTTCTCAATAATAAGGACAGTTTTACCCTCATAAGGATAGGAAATGCCCGTAAAGACCTTGGGTCGGTATAACTCTTAATTGCTGGCTCACAACTTAAAACATTTTTTTTGCACCTCACACCTTTCAAAATGCCTTTAGAAAATCACCACTTGGTATACATTCATACTAGAATCATTACCGAGTTATATTTTTCTAAACAATTTTCAAAACTAAAACGGGATAACCACTTTGTATACATTCATACAAGAATCATTACAAAGTTAAATTCTCTTTTCAAAACAATTTTCCAAACAATTCACAAACACTTTTTTAGACAAAAATAATATAAGTGATCGAGCAATTAAGAGCCCATGGATAACCATGGATACAAAGGGTGCTAACACCTTCCCTTTGTATAATGTACCTCCCGAACCCAAAATCTAAATTAAGGTCTTTCCTGTTCTTTTCCACCTTTCCTTATTGGATAAAAGAAAAGTCGGTGGCGACTCTTGCTAACCGCGACATTGCGATTAAAACCACAAAAAAGTCCAGTTCACCGTATGACACTCTCCTGCAAATTGATGGCACCTGGTTATACGGAAAATACAAGGGTACTTTGCTCATGGCAGTTGCACAAGACGGTAACAACAATGTATTTCCCATTGCCTTTGCTCTTGTTGAAGGTGAAACGGCTGGTGGATGGGGTTTCTTTCTTCAACATCTCAGAACGCATGTCGCTCCACAAGCCAATCTATGTTTGATTTCAGATAGACATGCTGCCATTGAAAATGCCTACAACAACCATGACAACGGATGGCATGATCCTCCTTCTACACATGTCTACTGTATCAGACACATTGCACAAAACTTCATACGTGCTATAAAAGATAAGAATCTTCGCAAGAAGGTGGTGAATGCTGGGTATGCTTTAACTCAACCGTCATTTCAATATTATCGTGATGAGATTCGACTGTCTAATGAAGACGCGGGGAGATGGATAAATAACATCCCAGTAGAGCAGTGGACAAGAGCATTTGACGGTGGTTGTCGATGAGGCCACATGACAACAAACATTGTGGAATGCATGAACGGGGTTTTCAAAGGGATTCGAAATCTGCCGATAACCGCCTTGGTAAGATCAACCTATTATAGGTTGGCTTATATGTTCGCAACCAGAGGTGAAAGATGGAGTGCAGTGTTAATGCCCGGACAAGTATTCAGTGAGTGTTGCATGAAGGTCATGAAAGAGGAGAGCATCAAAGCTACGACACACGCTGTAACAGTGTTTGACCGTCATAGACAAAATTTCAGCGTCCAGGAAACAATGGGCAACAACGAGGGGAGACCAAATTTAGCCTACGCTGTTAGACTACACAGAAGTTGGTGCGATTGTGGAAAATTTCAGGCCTTCCGCATACCTTGCTCCCATGTCATTGCAGCATGCGCTTATACTCGTCAAGACGCTTACACCCATTTATCTGATGTGTACAAGGCCAGCACCATCATGAATGTATATAGTCAAAGCTTTTCAGTACTACCAATGGAGGATTACTGGCCTCCATATGAAGGAGATATTGTTTGGCACAATGAAGAGATGCGTAGAAAGAAGAAAGGAAGGCCAAACAACACACGTATCAGAACATAGATGGATTCCACAGATAAAATGATAAGATTATGTAGTATCTGTCGTCAACCAGGACACAACAAAAATAACTGTCCCAATCAAGGAGCATCATCTTGATCTTAAGATTTTTGTAACATTTTATCTAGATCTTAAGCTTTTTGTAACATTTTATCTAGATCTTAAGCTTTTTGTAACATTGTATTTCTGTAACAATCAATCATTATATATCATTAAGTTCTTGTTACAACGAGTTTCATAACCAACAACAGTACAAAACATCTGAAAACATAAATAATTCTAACTGATTACAACAATCAAATTAATGTCGTCTCGACCGAACATCATTTCCCTAGCATCCTTATCAGTCTTCATTCGCACCCAACCAAAGATACTGTCAAGTCTCTCAATACTTCTGATTTTTTCCCCTTCTGGTATTTTCCCGTCTAACCATCGAACCAGCTCCCTCTTCAGTTGATCTAACGTGGTGATGTTCCAAAACAGCATCAGCAATTGAGGTTTGTCTCTCGCATAAATCACCTTACCGTATCGGCGACGAACACCAAACATGATAGCCAAATGATTATATGAGTTGTGGAACAATAAGTCACACAACGCATCTATTTATAAGACAAAAAAGGCATTTTATGAGGGACTCGCCAATTGAGTTGGCGCCTCCTTTTAAAACCTACACATAGGCGCCAATTGGATTGACTAAGGCACCTGCCCTAGCCAATCCAATTGGAGCCTCCATTCAAGTTTTAACAACAGTTGCCATATGAACAACTTTCATGTTCATCAAAAATCCATTTGAAACTTGGAAGCTCATCATTCATTTCAAAACATTATAGGTCATTTTGACAGAAACCCTAATTTTGGGTCAACTTCGCAGGGACCTAACTCACCCATTTTTAATTATTTTGAGGTGGGACCAAGTGCATTGGAAAATTTAAGATGTCTACTTCAGTTGTTATGTTGGACAAAATTTCATAACTCTAAAAGAAACACATGAAATAATGCAAGACATTATAGGTCAGATTACAGTTGAAAAACTCAGAAGTCCAACTTCAACTGTCCATAACTTTCTCATAAAAAATCCAAATGATGCAAAATTTATATCCAAATTCATTGTCTTGAAAAGATCTACAACTTTCATATTGTAGGTTTTTTCATTTGAGGCTTTTTTAAGGGAGTCGCCAATTGGATTGGCGCCTCCTCTTAAAAAATACACATAGGCGCCAATTGGATTGGCTAGGGCAGGTGCCCTAGCCAATCCAATTGGCGCCTCCTTGTAGTTTTTAAGAGGGGTCGCCAATCCAATTGGCGCCTCCTCCTAAAAGTGGGGTAGATTGGAAATTTTGCTCAAAAGTGGGGTATTTTGGAAAAAATTTCGAAAAAATGGGTTATCTCGGTAAATTTGCCAAAAAGAACACACTAAAGTAACTAAATTATTTATCATAATCCAATGCAAATAATAAATAAAAATAACAGTGACTATAACAATTAGGTATTAAAGTCGCATTCACTTAATTAGAAACAATATCTTTAAAAAATACGCAGTCGAAGTTACCGAACACTTGCAACTTGTCTCACATTCGCTCCGATCCCATGGTTTAAATTTAAATTTTCATTTCTTCGCCCTTCTGATCAGAAAACCTCATTCTAATTCTCGGTATGAATTCAAATTTCTATTTTCTCTATCTCTTTATGCTAACTACACTTTCCACAAATCTCCATTTTCCTTTCTCTTTTCTAAAATTTAACCCTCTTCTGTCAAACCCTAACCGTACCTTTTCAACATTTTTGCACAATTTTCATTCAATTCTTTAAATTAAATCAACCTAAATGTTGTGTAATTCAAAATTTATTATCTCTTTACATGATTCCGCTTCACTGTAACTTAGCTTAAAAATTGATTGATATTATCGTTAGGAATGAATACTTGTGTTGAGGGAAGTAGACGTCAGTTACCACCATGGATGATGCCAAAAGTTGTTGCAGAAAATGGTGACATTAGATGTGATCAGAAGAAGGTAATATCGAAGAGGAAGTTAAATTCCAAAGCAAAATGTGAGGGTAAGGGGAAAGTAAATTTAGATGAACTGAATGAAAGTGGTGATAATGTTAATGAAAAGAAGAAGAAGAAGAAAAGTAATATATCTAGGGATAGTGCTCCTAGACGTTCTACTAGGAAACACAAAAATTTAGAGGATCTCGGCCATGGTAGTAGTGATCGTGATCATGTATGTCAAGTTCGAGCATCTAGTGACGATGACGTGGAGTTGACTGTTGAGGATTTAATGGAGATTGCAGAACAGGTAATTTTCTTTTTCTGATAAGGAGAAAATTAGGGTTTACTTTGCTTGAGTAATATGAATAGAAATGTTTGCTGCTTTAGCGTTACTTTGTATCGTGATATGATCCACTGAATTTAGAATATTGCTTCCCGATACTAAGGTTGTGATGGAGATTCTAGTTTCTTCCTATATCCGCTTGAATATTTTTGTCGTATGTCTGCAGTATGTCAAAGATTACAAGGACAAGGAGACTCGAGAAGCAGTACGTAGACAGTGCGAGCCAAAATGGAAACTTCGAGCCACAAAAGAAGCAGCAACTGATCTTGATTCTCCACATAAGAACAAAAAATCATCTAGTTTGGAAAGGGACGATTTATATACTTTTTCTCTAACAGCTGGCGAGGTAATTCCTACAAGCACATCTCAAATAGATCATCCTGCTCAAAACATGCTGGACGTGTTCTTGGGTCCCCTGTTGAGAACAACCTTTGAGAAGGAGGAGAACTGGAGAAGAGAAAATCTGTCTTAGATAGTTTAGAGATTGCCCTTGAGTTAACTAGACAAAGTCAAAATGAACATGTTGGGGAAATGATCCCCTTGATAAAGAAATGAAACACTTTGAAAGACTGGGTGGCTATTGTCTTGAGTGAGATATGTAGATTCAAGAAACAGAAATATACATGCCATGGCAATGCAATTAATTTGTTATTGCATGACATATTATAGTAGCTGCATTTGAAGGAATTAATGTAGATAGTTTCATTCTCACTCTAGTTGGTCAAAATTTCTCTATAATATTGCTATAGTTGATTTGTTTAGTTAGTTGTAGATTGAATTCAATGCATTAAAATTGGATGTCAATCACCCCATTACCAGGGGAGTAACGAAGGCTTGAGAAATCTCTTCTTTTGGTGCTAGCTCAGTGATTAGAGCTTCTTAGTCTTATAACCTCAAAGTACTGAGCTCATATCCCATTGCGAACAGATGTAAAATGGTCGTTAATGACACTCTAATTAATAAAGAATCCCCCTTTCCCATTTTATTTTTAAAAACAGCTCATCTTTTCACAATAGTATGTGATTATTTTGCTGACCAATCATAGTGTAAAAGGTTATCAAAGGCTGCTATTTGTGTAAGCATGATCAAGTCAACCAGGTCTTCTGCTGCTCGAACTTTGTCCGACCTTTTGGCATAAAGGTTCTGTTTAGTAATCTAATTGTATGTATTAGCTTCACCATATTGGATCATCTTTGTAGAACAAACATTGATAGTTGTTTAATATTTTATTTTACCATTGGAGCAAAATCATAATAATAGCAAAAAAGGAAAGGAGAAAACTCCACTGGGGGAAGGTGGGATAGAATCCTTTTAAATTGTGCTGCTTCTAAGTGGGTGCATGGTAAAGCCCACCTTCATTTTTTATATTTTTCTCTTACTCTTCTTACTCTTACATATAATTCGAGTGACTTTTACATATTGTATCTGAACTGATAAAAAACTTTCTTTAGAATAAAGAATATCAATATAGTGTTAACTATTAATTCCTCCAGTTGAACTCTGTTCAATGCACTAAACAGTGGTCGTCGTGTACGTGCCTTTACGTAGAAATTTTGATAGTCCTATTTTGTGTCCTATTTTCTTGACATCTTCTTGAATTTGGTGTCGATATTCTCCAAAGGTAAAATTCCTATATGTCGAAGGTTCCTTGCAGCCACTTATCATAGTAGTGTAAGAAGGACATAGGAAGTATGCAATGGAGTACCTTTCCACTTTGTCATTTGCTACAACCTTGTGCTCTACACTTTTGTACTCATCATTACTCCAGGCCTGTGATTTTCCAAAAGGAAAGACCTTGTTAGCAAATGAACCTTTGGTAATTTGTTAAATGTAACAGATAGTTAATAATTATTTCTATAGCCACAGGAGTTTTCTAGTAAAAATATGATGTAATGATCTGTGCAGATCAGATTATGGGGTTAAGTCAATAATTGATGCTGCAACACTCATTTTGATAATCCTTTTTCTATTCATTTTTGTAATACTAGAGACTGAAAAAAGGGGCTGTACTTTTGGCATTTGTAGTCAACGAAAAGAACCATAGTTCTAGTTGAAGGATGCTACAAATAATCACTTTATGCAATTCTAAAGATGGAATAATGTTTCCTGGACTCATCTGCTTATTTTATATTCCTATGAAAAAAAATAATATAGCATGATGCTTGCATCATATTGGTTGTTAGTTTAAATTATTCCCTTCTTTTAATGATTTGTTTAAATAGATTCTTTTGAAGGTTGGCATGCTACATGCATCATATTATTTTTAGTACTACAGTTAATTTTCCTCCATTAATGGCTGTAGATGTTAGCATTGATACATTCATGGTGAATTAATTTTCTTCATTAATATCTAATTAATATTCTGTTGTAACCAACTAACATTGAAACTAACTTTTACCTGGAAAAGATCTCCAATGTTAACAATAAGAGCATCTGGATTTGGTTTTACAGCGACCCATTTGGAATCTTTCATCAGTTGGAGTCCACCGACCTGATCTTGATAAAGGATTGTGAGGAAATCACTGTCAGTGTGAGGTACTAATCCAAAAATTTCTTCTTTAGATTTTGGGCAGGAAGGATAATGATTCAGTCTCAGAAAGCATGTGCTTGCATCACAGAGTTTTTCAACTGCGTCTGTCGGGTGGCCCAAGTTTTCTGCTAGAATACCTGCCAGTAGCCTGGACACTTCTAGCATAGCTGGTGCAAACTCATTTATTGCTTCTCTGCAGCAAAGGGTTAGAAACATATTAACTTGCTGTTTTTTTTAAGGGTGAAATCATGCATGCACAACATAACTATCCTCTCGTATGAAGCAGGTTGGTTCTAGAGACAACTACATTTTGCTCAGAAGGACTAGCCTGTGCTTGTCTGAGCACAAATTCTAGAAGCCAACCTGTCAAGATCTGTAATAAACTGACAAGTGGTCATTTTGTCTATATTCAAATAATTTAATGTATTTCTTCAGTGCAAAGTAACTGGACAGTCCATGAAAAAAATCTGATGTCGGTATTACATTACATACATGACAATTATGGATTCTTGATGACCTGGTCTTACTTAAATCACCAAACCCACTTTAGAGGAGACGATTAGGAAATAATTATTTAGCTTAATTCTTATTTTAGTCATGCAAAAGTTGATAATTATTTAGTTCGAAAACCTGTATGTGCGCGTACACGGATCTTCTACAGCTGCTGCATGTTGCAGCGACTGCAGGAACCATTAGAGTCTAGTGAAAAATTAAAGAATTAATATAGGGCCTGTAGAGTTTATCTGTTTTAGGGAAATCTAAGGAGAGTCAAGTTTGATTTTCTTCAAACATAAAACAGGATCATTATGTTTTGAATCATGGTTAGTGTCGTGCCTAGAAATCAGGTTATATTGTCAGTGTCTAAGATGTCTTGAATCACTTCCTCAGCACACCAAGACAAATCAGTTACACTCAAATAAATGTCATTTTTCTTTGTTCTGCATCATTTGATTTTGTCTTTGTTCTGTTTTCATGTTGTAGAGTTGTTAATTAAAATATTTCAACGAAGTAAACTACGTTAAAACTTAAGTGTAAGACTAAGGTGTACCTTAGAGAACTGAATTCACCCCAGCAAGCTGCTTCTGAAATCATGGTGAGAGGAATGTGGAAAGCTTCTGACCATGAAAAGTGATTTGAACTAGTTGCTGTTGGTGTCCCCCACCTGTATGGATTGTTTAGAAGTCCACAACTGACCTTCTTCTCAAAGGGTACCCTAAACAGCTTCATTTGCTCCTCCCTCATATTTCTTAGTAGGTCAGGGTTTATACCATGGTTTATCACTTGGAAAAATCCCCATTCTGATGCTGCCTTGCATATTGCTGCACTGCAAGCCATTCTTTCTCTAACATTACAGCTTTTAAGACCATTAAGGTCTATCAATGGTAGTTCACATGTATCCACCACAGTATCATTACTATCTTGATCATTGAAAGTTCTAGAGTTTTGAGGTTCATCTGAATTTCTCAAAAGTGCTCCATAATGGTTCAAGAGTGGTGGATTTGAGTCAATCATTGTTGCACCTAGTTAGAAAGAAAGAGCTAACAATGAAGTAGCTATGAAGTGTTTAAAGTTTTGGTTGGTAAGTAGAGAGAAAGGTGTTGGTGATTGAGGTTGAGAGTGCATTTATATGGCTGGATTTGGAGAATGGAGGCACTAAGGTATAGGGTGGTCTAGAAAGTCATGAAATGGACAATCACTTGGGACAATCAAGGCTGTCCAAACAATGACAAATGTCAGAGGGATAGTGATTTGGAGCTCTCTCAATAGACCATGTTTTAAAAAGGATACTAAAAATAGTGTGAAAGGGTCATCATCACTAGGGAAGTTGTCAAATAAGAACGAAAAAGGCTTCAAACCTGTTTTCCTCTTTTGACTTTGCTAATTACATATCTTAAAATATTAATGATTACAGCAGGGGAGAATCCTTGTAGTGAACATTGGTCTGATTTATAATCAAGGTTAATGACACAATGACATGATTTTACAATGAATATATTATACAGAGTAAGATTAAATTAAATCGGTGTAACATTTGGATATTGTAACATTGTTCAATAGATTTTTATTGGATATTGTTTACACTTAAAAGTAAATTTTATGTCCTTAGAAATCAACAAGACATGACTAATGAACATTTTGTTGTTTATTAGTTCAACATTCTCACATAGTATTTAATGTTATTTGGAGTAGTTATCAAATTCCTAGTAGAAACATTAGAGAAACGTGATTTCTTTTTAAAATTTTAACTATGAAATAGTTTATCTGTCATTGATATGTGTCAAGATTAATGCGTCTAGTGTTTTTTTATTAAAAAATGTTAATTTTAATTTGAAATAAAATTTTACAAAGTGTTTACACTTGAAAAAAATAAAATGTTGGTCAGAAAAATAGTTAAGTTTAGAGTTCGTCAAATTTCTATCTGCAAATGAAGATTTGGGGAATGTAAAATAATGGAATACAATATAGTCAATTTTTTTCAAGTTCATAGGATTCCACGAAGATTGAGAGTATTAGAATCAATAAAATCGTAATAGAATTTGACAATTTAGCATTTTAGATGTGTTCCATGTTTATAGCAATACTAACTAAAACAATGGCGTCACGTATCAAGATCAAGCCAGACGTGTGTGTGGTGTCAGACATTCACAACAACGGGATCAAGATCAAGTCAGACGTGCGTGTGGTGTCAGACATTCACAACAACGGGAAGAAACATGTAGTAACTATGCAATTAATCGAGCAATGCAGGCTATTAGCATGTTTAATCGAGCATGTTCAATTATATCAAATTCAATTCTATCAAAATCAATCCGAATCCAAACACATTAAATTTTTCTTGATTTTTATGTATCATTTTAAAATGGATGGAATATAGATGAAGTATTATGCCATATTAATTTCATCCTTTCCTATATTATTTTTATTTACACTTTTTAGGTTTCACTGTTTAGAAGCAACAAAAGAAAACAAGAATTTTTTCAGAGAATATTCCCTCAAAAATGCAGTAAGATGGTTGCAATAACTTTTAGTAGGTGCAAAATTTGTTACTATCTTAATGACATTATTATCTCCTAACTCGTCTTCAAGTGATGTAGTTGTGCATATATGCAGAAACGGCTGATAAATGACAATATTTCTGCTACTTACTCCCCCGGCTAATAAATCATAATTAATTTTTGTTGAATGCAAATATTGTATAAATAATAAATGTCATTAGGTACAACTAATCAAAAACTCATTAATCACAAACTTCTAATAATTTGTGTTCAAAATAAACGAAGTTTTCCAATTTATGAGCTAGAAATGCACGTGGAGACAAGTTATACGTACGCATTAGTCAAAAGTTGAAGCAGGCCAAGACGAGTTCATCAGTTTGTCTAGTCAAATGACTAATTAATACTACATCAAACAAAAATAGCCTACCAAACAAAAGTAAACCACTAATTAATTAAATATGGGGATTTGTTAATCCACTTTAAAACACCACGTGAAAAATACTTAAATGTCTTGAGATTTTAGAAATGCATATTCGAACGTATCATAAACATATAAAACTTAGACCAATTCTCATTGATGTTTTAGAAGTGTGTCTTTTTTAATTCGAAGATTCATCTCCGGAATCTGTCCGTAGATGCATCCCAGTCACATTGTGAAACTGAAACAGAAGCAAAACTCCAGAAAATTGTATTTTGACAAAATAAAATTACCATTCATAACATAAAATCAGCATTATATATGTGATGTTAACATAAAATCAAACATTACATTTCAATATTCAGGTGGATGCTTTAACATCTTCACAATATCTTCGATCGATCTTGAATTCGTCGCTTCCAATTCGATCGAAACTTTTGTTTCGAAACAGAAAAGTATATTCCACATAGCCCTTATACCTGCATCTGTCTTGAGCTCATAGTTGTTAAACTCAATCTTGTCTTCGTTGTTAATTGACGGTGAACGGTATTCGAGCTTCACAATTTTTTAATTATCTCCGTAAGGTAGGAGATTATGCACTTCGTATTGCAGATCTGCAAAAGAGGTGTACTCATCGATCTTAAACTTTTGCCCAGGTATCACACTGGAGAATGAGACATTTGCGACATACCAAATGATGTTTATTTGTGACATTTACGACATTTTTTGTTTGTATAAAATAAAAAATAAGAGTCTAAATTTATAGAAGTTGTAGACAAATGTGGATCTAAAAGTTCTATCATGTATCAATGTTGGTTTCGGAGATAAATTTCCGGTACCACGCTATTATCTTATTCTGGAACCTCTCCTAAACCACGCAGAAAACAGAACCTGTGTATTTTGTTTGGAAAATGAACAATTTTTTTGGCAAACATCAAAATGTATTAAAATATTTGAAATGGTATATATTATACTTCATTAATATTAATACACAATTGCATACACTTAATTGATGACAGAAAACTAAAACGAATCGAAAGATTTCTTGCAGGCTAAATCTATAAGTATGGATGATACCCCCTTTGACTTTTGTGCATTTGATTCTCTTCCAATATTGTTTAATTTGGGAAACTCTTGCATCCTTTCAACAAATTGGTTCGACAAAGTCTCAACTTTTGTTGTTGAATGAGCCGTCCACTCCACTGACGTAAGTGATATAGGACATCCCGATTTCAATAAACTTAAACAAAGTGTCGTGATTTTGAAAGCCACCTAATACACATAATACAATTATTTGGATTTTGAGGTGGGGCAGTGCACAATGGGAAAAAGGTTTCCGAAAAACTGTATCTTATAAGATCAATACACACTTTATCATACACACTTGCTATGAGATGACCCATTTCAGGGAAGCGCGTCCATTTTTCCTCCGATGTCGGTCCACTAATGCAAGGAACAAGAGACTTATAAATTGCATCAAAGTTTTCTTTCTTTCTATAAAGCCGCGTGTATGATTCTTTATGGATCCTTAACTCGTGGATAAGTTAATGATGAACAAGTGTGTGATTATCTTCTCTTTTACCGAGTAAAGCCGAAACAACTCGATAACTGTAATTATTGTCACCCTCAATATTGGCGATCCGTTCGATGTATTTATGCATAAAAATTGACATTTTGTCAATGAATGGAATTTTTGGTGGAGCCGGTGAAGGAGATGGTTTGGTAATGCGAGCTCTTTTAAAAATAATTTCTTTTTTAAGATTTTGGAGTTTGTGAGTCCGGAAAACTTTGTCAACATATTCAAAATACGAAGGAGACCACACCATTGAATTGTCACTCGATGTAAGCTTGACCTTCTTCGGAGCACATTTTCTTTTTACCGGTTGAGAGAGTGGTTTCAAGTCAGTGGTTTCTGGATAAGCAATCTTCCTCAATTGTTCTTTAACGTGGAGTTTCAATTGTTCAATAAAGTGGTATTATGGTCGGTAAAAATTACAGTAGGCATTTCTTCTTGTTCCTTCAACATTGTCTGACACACCTCTAAGGCCCAAGTAATATTCTCCTCTTTTTCGATCTCTAAAAATGCAAATCCAACATAATAGGTCTTCTCAGTAGAGGTAACACCAACCATCTCCAATAATGGAAGTTTGTACTTGTTGATCTTGTATGTTGAATTAATGATGAGCATAGTAGAAAATGTGTCGAACAACTTGATGGAATAAAGATGAGTTCAAAATATATATCTAACAGTTACTCTATCCTCGGACGTACGACATGAGGCGACACAAAATTGGATGACCGACTAACTTTTCACACAAGTCATGGTTACGTAAACCACATATGACATTGAAGCTACATTTCTTATTTTCCAACATATAACCAAACAACTTAAAATGACACTCACATTTTCTTAAATTGGTGGCATCTCGTTTAAAATTCAGAAAAGGAGGTCTATATTTCCCACTTATTTCGCATGTCATTGTCACAAATGCGCCTCCTATATTCGAACTATTATCGGACCTTCCGATTAACACGCCAAATCCTAGTTTGGAGGCCTCAGTACAAATCCATTTAAGCATGTGATCGGGAAATTCAAACTCTTGCTTATTTTTAAATTGGTTGCCAATATCTACCTTCTTCGTAACAACACCTTTGTCATCCGGAGACACAACATGTTTGGGGAAAACACTGGGGTACACCATATCTAATGAAAACTGTAATACCCCGATTTTTCATTTATTGAAATTATTTGATTTATTATGATTTTGTGTATTTATTTGATTTTTGGGTAATATTAATTAAATAAATAAAGGTGGTGGGGTGTGTGACCTTGGGGTGAAAGTGTGGAGAGCAATTAGAGGTTAGTAGAGTTTGATTAAATTATTAGAGTTTATTTTAATATAATAGTATTTTATTAGATTTATTTAATTTAATATAAAATAGAGATTTTGGTGTCAAAGTGTGATTTATGAGGAGTAGAAGGGAGGAAGGAGTAAGAGGAATATGAGTCTGTGGCAAAATCAGAATTATGATAATATTTACCCTAATGATATAAATTAGAACATAACCTAGTTTATGGAGTTTTAACAGTACGTAAAAATCATAAATTTGAGTATATAGAAGAGGCTAGAGGGGCAACTAAAAACTTGAACTTGGAGGGGATTGGAGAATCAAAAACCATAGTTTTTCACTACTTCTAGGATAACCAGGTAAGAGGGAGAACTATCTCAATAATGAATATATGCATGAGGGATAGAATTGAGGAATCTTTAACCTCCAACAGGGCATTGGGATTTTTACATAATTTTGTTATTGATGATTGAATTGTTGCTTGTGATGATGATTGGTGATGAAATTCGTGTACTATGATATATGACAAATTTTGTTTTGATGAGTTAACATATATTCACCATCGTTGTTATTTTGAAGGTTTGAGAATAATATGATTTTATGAAAAACCATGAATTAAAGGTGTTGATTCATGAGTATATAATAGGTATGCAATGTTTTGGGGATGATTTTCTATGTCTGGAATGATAATTAGAAGTTCCGCAATGAACTCCATTGAAAAAGACGCATTATGCAGGTTGCAGGTCGATGACGGGCGTCATGGTGCTAAAGGGTGCCATGCTGGTGACAGGTAACCCGTCATACTGGCCAAGCTTGTGTTCTAAGTCGGTCGTCACATAGTTGATGTTTTGCAGTATTGGGGACGATGACGGACACCAAGATCGTGATGGGTAACCCATCACGAGTATGGAGTGGGCACGTATACTTGTTTTGATGATATTAAGTTGCAGATTTTGATTATTTGACTTTTGCAAATGTTTTGGGTATTGTTAGGCTCTATTGGTACTATTTAAATGATGGTTGGTATGACTTAATTATTAAACATGATTTTAATCAAATTTATGAATTATTGATGAATGATGGATATGTGTACATTGATGATGATGATGTGTTAATTTCTGTGAATTGTGATGATGATATGTTGTTGTATGAGCATGAAATATGTTGTTGAATTATGAGTATGTCGTTGTAGGATGATAGTTTGGGAGGGGAGCTATTATTGTTGGGTCAATGCATGCTTTGTTTCTTGTCGGGAGGGGGCTTTAAACATTATGTGTTATTGCATTGACGTGTTGTGACATGCATTCATTATGTCGTTGTTGTTGATGAAAGAGGAAAGTTGCAATCCGAGCATGGTGGATTGATGACTTGTCTCGAATCCGAGCAGGATGGATTCGGGGTTCGAGCAGGGGAACCTGGTTCCTGAGTGAACCAATTGATGATGATATGGTACCACATGCATATGAGCCTGGTTGAAGTTGTGGGTCTCATTGAATAATTTAAATGATGAATATGTGATAGCTTCGTGTATATTGATGGATTGGGTGTGAGAATGATGTTGCGTAATTGTTGTTGAATAAGTAGATGTTTGAATTCTACCTTGCAATATATCGTACCTTGAAAAATGAGAATACAACGCTCGCAAAGCACAATCGCACGCTCGCGGGATGGACTGAACAGATTTGCCACCAAAATTTATTTATTCCCAAAGAGGAAAAGGGAAAATATGAATAAAACCCCTAAAAGAACGACAATGATTATGGTCGTCGCAACCAAATCAGGGGTCAGGAGTCGATTACGCAAGGGGAAGGTATTAGCACTCTTCACGTCCATTGTATTCAACGGGAATCATTTAGTTAGTTATGCGCATTAGTGTTAGCTTATAAAGTTTTAGGCCTTTCGAGTTATTAAAGGGGAAAGAAAAGGACAAAAAGGTTTATTTTTTATTAGGGTGCCTGACGAGACTTTGAATCTTGCTCATATGTATCTCCGGGTGCGATGGAGAACTCAATGCTACATAGTTCTGGATAGAAAATGTTTGTTTGTTGGTTGATTTTATAGAAATCTATTTTGTCGCAATTGACAGAAAAACATTGCTTGCTACCCAAAATAGACGAGGAGCGGGCGTTTGCATTATATTGAGTGGATTTCTAGATATAAAAATTCACAAAAAATGCCATTTATTTCAACTCACGTGATTGTGGATGAAGCATTATTTTTACATCGTCTCGAGACAACTTCCATTCCATTACCCATACAAGGGCATCTTTGGAAGCCTTCGAGTCATTGCATAAATCATTCTAATGCATCAATCATGTCACTTCACTATAGCTTTAAGCCATGCATATCATATCACTCATCGAGCATAAGCTCATAGCATGAAAAATCAAACATAAAAAACCCAGTTCTCGTCTAGTAGACTATTTATAAGTATGTTCTCTTCTGACAGTCAATTTTTAAAACCAATTCCCGTCTGGTAGCCTTTTCTTAAAACCAGTTCCCGCCTAGTAGCCTATTTTTTAACTTCGGTTCTCGTCTGGTAGTCAATTTTATTTTCAAAACCAGTTCCCGTCTGGTAGCCCATCTGAAAGTCAGCTCCCGTCTGACAATAAATTAAAGAAACCAATTCTCGTCTGGTAGACTATCTAAAAGTCAGTTCTCGTCTGACAAACAAAAACAAAAGGACAAAACACATGTTTCTATATGGTAATCTACCCTTCAAGTCCAGTTCTCATCTGGCAGTTCACCTCAAAGTCCAATCTTATTTTGGCGCCCTTAAACCATAGTTTGGTTTTCGCAAGGACAAAATTCGTTGAAGCCGGTAAATATTTTACTAATGCCTTCGGTTAAGTCCAGTGTTGTCTGAAAAACTTCGTTTGAAGTCGGTTAATATTTTACTGATGCCTTTGGTATAAGTCCAACTTTGTTAGCACATATAGAGAGTTTGATTATCCTGTTTTTTCTGATGGTTCCTAGAAAGTCATGTATGACTCGTTATTCTAAGGAATTCCCATAAGCTTGGATGTTATTCATGTTAGAAAAATCCAATGATGTTTTTCGTGATTGATTTCTTTATAAAGAATCATCATAGCCTTTTGCATGGATGCTCTTCTTATAAGAGGACTCCCATTTATTTTTGTCTTGGATAAATTCCCTGTTAGAAATCTCCAAAATATTTGACTAGATGAATTTCGTGTGAGAAATCTCCTGAAATGTCAGATATATTTTAAGGTGTCGCTAGGTCATGTTTGAACCTATTGATAAAACTCACTTTGAATATTCCCAACGTCTTTTCTCCAGCAATTTGTTATCTCTAATGAGTCTTCACCCATTCGTCTTTGCCATTTTCCTGTGGGTCATCACTACCATACATCTCCATCATTCCCCACAGGTCCGTCTTCTGTTTATCTCCCATTAGAAGAAAAAATCATGCTATGGTTCATTTCATCTCACATCATATCCCCAACAAACAAAAAAGAGTCATTCACGCATTCATAACATATCATCTCATTTCATCTGCATTCAGGGATAAAATTATGATCTTTTTAGTATTTAACTATCTCCCACCGTGATCATATGAAGGGTATCCTTCTTCATATTCTCTGGTTGAAGATACTTAAATAGGGGCAACTGTCATACCCCAATTTTGATCCTGAAACACCAAATCATTATACTTATCATGACATTCGTATCATTTGCATAACATAGCATGCATTTCATTTTGCATAATGCCTAAAATGTCAATCAAGATAATTTTTCTGAATTTCAGACAGATCGGCCAAACTGATTCTCAACTGTACGTAAAATTAGCGGATGAAAAATTTCTAAATCGAGCTTGCAGATGTCAGTATTGTTAATCTACGGTTTGCATAGTTTAACATGGCGTGCTCGTTTAATTTTTTGACCACTTTTTCGGTCGCATTTTGATTAGTCTGAGTCTTTTAACCGATCAAATGTTATTTCAAAATTTGATCAAAACCTGTATGTTTTTGAGAAGTTTATTTCACGCTGATCATTTGTAACTAATTTGTAGCCAATTCATAGCTAATTTAACTACGTCAATTTTATGACCTAAAATTCTTTTTTTCATGATATTTTTGCATGAAAGTTTATAAACTTATAAGGTTCTCTCACACAAAAATTGAATTTTCTTTTTACTTGAGATGAATTAAATATGAATCTTTTTAACATCGGTTTTTCATGAAAGGGAAACAAACGTTGACGTATGATTGAATTTTGAGATTATATTTTGCAGAGACCTATTTAATAATACATAAAATGGATCTAAAAAGTTTCATGGTATTCCGAAAAAAGTCACGATTTATTTTGATTTTTCGATTGAAACACATATATACGTGTTTCAATCAAAAAATCAAAATAAATTGAGACTTATTCAGAATGCCATGAAAATTTGAAGATCCATTTAATGTTGTATTATATAGGTCTCCGAAAAATGATACCTTAAAATTCAATCATATGCAAACGTTTGCGGTGTTTTTGTTTCATAGAAAATGACGCTTAAAAAATTCATATTTAATTTATATCATGTCAAAAAAAAAATTGTGGGAGAGATCCTTATAATGTGATACATCATGGCAAAAATCATGAAAAAAAATGAATTATAGGTCATAATAATGGTTTACGCCTCTAGAAAAAATACATATATAGATGTGTTTCAATAAAAATCAAAATAAACCGAGACTTATTCAGAATTCCATGAAATACAAATCGGTTTCATGCATTATGAGATAGTTCTATGAAAAGTATTACACATAAATTCAATCATATGTACACGTTTGCATTGTTTTTGTTTCATAGAAAATCGACGCTTAAAAAATTCATATTTAATTTATCTTATGTTTTAAAAAATTCAATTTTTGCGGGAGAGATCTTTATAATGTGATAAACATTCATAGAAACAATCATTAAAAAAATGAAATCTTAAGTCATAATAATGATTTCCGCCTCTAGAAAAAATACATTTATATGTGTTTCTATAGAAAAATCAAAATAAATAGATACTTATTCACAATTCCATGAAATTTTGCAGATCCATTTTATATGATATGATATAGGTTTTTGCAAAAGATTAACTCAAAATTCAATCAATGTCAACGTTTGCGTTGTTTCTGTTTCATAGAAAATCGGCGTTAGAGATTGTTATAAGGTTATAAACTTTAATGTATAAAAATCATGGAAAAAAACGAATTTTACTTCATAAAAAACATGTGTTTAAATTAGCTAAGGATTAACAATGAATTAACTATGTATTATCTACAAATACTGGGTTTATGCATGATGCGACGCTCTTTCCGTCGCTATAATCTTAATGAATATAAAAAATAAAAAATAGAAGAAAATGCACGTGGCATCCACGTCAATATTTTTGTCACATTGGCATTGCCGCATGTGTGTCCATGCATCAAAAAAGTTCTACGTGGCATGTCACATCAACATCCGTTAGTGCCATTTAACTTCAGGGACCAATTGTATGAATGAAAATTTTTGGAGGGACTATTACTTAAAAGAAATTTTTAGAGGCATTAACAACGAAAAATGACTATATTTATGAGGACTAAAAACTTATTTAACCCTAGATTGGGATGTAAATTTGCATATGGTAATAGGGATTCTCATGGGAATTATTTGTTTGGAACTCCGAAGTTGGAGATTTTTCCCATGGGGACGGGGATGGAGGTTGAAATTCTACCGATGATACTTCGGAGCGGGGATCGGGGAGTTACCCTCCGTCCCACGGATTCCCCAACCCCAATCATATTATTTAACTTTTATACGTATTATATTATATAATATATAATTATAAAATTTTGCATGTTTTTTTTATAAAAAATAATTAATATATTAGGAAATTAAGAGTCATTAGTAGATCATTTTATTTTTCTTGTTTCATTGTATAATGTATTATTTCACTACCTAAGTACTCAATCCTAAAAAAGTTCACTCATATCACAATTATACAGTGTACATATTATATCCTCTTCTTTTCTCAATGCTCTATGTCTCCTCCATTCCTCATCTCCATTGTTCTCATCATCATCACGATAACCACTCTCCTTTGTTTAGTGTGCTTCCGGTAATTATTCTTCAATTTCACTTTACTTCAAGTGCTTTTGCATTTTTTTTATTGATGCAAGATGTGTTTTTATTTTAAAACACAAAATAAAAATGCAAAATATATATTTTTAAAAAATAATAATAATATCGAAATACTAGGGTCGGTCTCGACTTTTTAGAGGCCCGGACAAATAATAAAAATGGATCTTAATAAAAATAATACAATTTAAAAAAAATATTCTTGTATTCTTCAAATAAAAACTACTTCCTCCTCCGACCTAATACCGCGACAACTTTTCATAAGTTTAAATAAATAATAAAAACAATATTAGGACCAACCTTATATAGTTAGTCACAAGTGAAAATTACCATATTTTGTAACATTTCTTAATAACATGTCAATTACCGGCGGCAATGAAATAAAATTTATAAACATTCAAAATGCTATGAAGAACATATAGATGACTAACTATCAAGGAAATATATAATGTATTCGCGACAATCTATAAGACAACAATAAAATTGAAAAATAACATGGGATACTTAAATTATACTGTCTCATAACACTGACTCAAAAGATGTAAAAACAAATAATTGCTAAAAATGTGTATGAAATGATGAAGTTGACAAAGAAAGAAAGACCTTATGCTAAATACTTTTGAAGAAAAAAAACAAGAATCCTTTATACATTCACCTAAATAGCCCATTCCATGTTTACCAAATTAAAAGTAATCACTTGTGTTACTATCTAGGACCGGTCCAATCAATCTAAAAACCTATTCTAATTTTAAAATGCCTAAATTAAAAATAAATATAATTTTAATAATTAAAAATAATGTATAAAAAATACAATTATAAAAAATAGATGCATCCGTAACTAGAAAAAATGAAATCAGAAGGATAAAACCTGCAACAATAATTAGAAAAATGGATGCAATAGTAACTAAAAAAATGAATTCAAGAGGATTGAACTTACAACTTTTACTATTATCTTTCAAATTTGTTTTACTTCCAATAGATCATTGATAAATTCATATTTATTTCTCATTGTATAATTTATTTAATATAATATTAACTATATATTTTGTTTATTTTAAAACAAAATAAAACCCCTTAATTTGGAAGCTCTGGGCTAAGGGCCCTTGCCCAGGATCGGTCCTGGTCATAGTTTTGTTCAAAAAATATATAAATTTTCGTAAGACTCGATCTCCATGAATCTCTTATTCTCCATAGGAGTCTTTGGGGATAGCGATTCATTATTCTTCATTATTATCGGCAGAGAGATTGTCAGTAGAATATCATGTGCATTCAAACTGTCACTGTTGGATCTGTCAATTTGACCAAAACAGGTGCAGGCTGTGCTTGAACTAGCAACAGTTCCTATAACACCAATCAATATTCTGATATAACTATAAATCTGCATTCAGATCAAACCATTCATATATTAATTACTTTCCTATTTCCATTCTTTTTCTTACAACCAACATTCATTTATTTATACAACAAGAAACTCAAGTTTTGTTTCAAATCCTAGAATAATCAACCAGGGAACAATAACATCAAAAGATGGATTACAATATCCAGAATGTCATGATATATATGTATTTCTAAGTTACTTCTCGACTCCTCAATTGCTTGTATGTAGAGCACCATAACAGTTGCAGAAAAGACTATTGCACGACGATGCCAACCTCTCTATACATCGATGGATGCACTTCGATATCTGAAAGACGATGTTGATGAAGTCAACATTACGCGTAATACAGAAACCAATCAACATTTATATATGATACTTTATCCAACTATTTACAAAAATGACAAGATATTCAGTGATGATTCAACAAGAGCTTACCTAAGTTCTATTATTCAAAATACTTCTTGCGAGATCCTCGTTAATGGCAACAGGCAGTGGCGGCATTTGGCTCATAATGCCAGGCATCCCACTCATGCTGCGCAAAGTTTAAACACGTAAAAACCAAATACTAATGAAGATGAATATGTATGATATAACAGATAACTTTGTCAAAATTCACGTACTCGTTTAGAATGGTATTAATATTGTGCCTTGTATGGCAAAAGAGGTCGATGTTATCCTGCAACTGTTTATATAAGAATAGGATCGTTATCACAGCATCAAACAATCCTTCAAACTATAATAATCAAGGACGAAAATTTGGAAATTCATCAAAGCTTTTCACCTTGTATGTCGATAAATTGGCCGTAATTTGATTGAAAACTTGAGCATTCTGCTCCATGAGTTGCTTCATAGGTCCACAAATTCCTGAACATACATTCTTAAACTATAAGTCAAGAGTATTAAACTTCAGTTGTAATTGCCGAGGAATAAGAAATATACTATAATTTAAGAAAAAATAGATATACTAACCATCATATAGTATCCGTTGACTTTGTTCAATAGTGCGTGACATGGGAGAATACGAACTCATGCTTGGGGGCAGCGCCGAATGCAAATTTGAATGCAAATTTGAATGCGATGCTAACTCCAACGGCTTATCCTGAAGAAGCATGACTTTAGAATACTGGTTCTTCAATCAACATTAGATCCTAAACACATTAATTGATTCAATATATCAAAAATGGAATCCCGTTTATGGGATGCAACATAATCATATTTTGTTATTAACATAGCATTTGAGTATCATCAATGTCCTTGACAAGCACGTCGAGAAGACTCGAGGCAAATGATTTTATCAACAATACTAATCAAATGATATATTGAATCAATTTGACAGGCATTGTGAAACCACGAGGAAAATTACTTCAATCAACTTAAGTAACCAACATTGAGAAAGAATTTTCAACTTTCGATCTCTCATTGTGTTTAAAAGGAGTTTTTTTTTTATAAATCTTAAAACTTATAGGTGAAATATATTAAAACTTTTTTACAAAAATATATTTGAAATTCAAAACCTACTTAAAACATCAGGTAGAGAATCCATGAGAATCATTCTAGATTAACCAAACAACTCTTCGACAAACACTACATTATAAGATAAATAGCATGTGTACAAAAGCTTCTAACACTTCACATACTTTTCTGTAATTGATCTTCTTTCCCAAACAATGCTCATCTGGTTTCCTTCGCTTTCTCTGCAAAAATGGTTTAAACTGTATTTTAAGACTCAATAAACACGCGTAGAGGTGAAAACACGAGCCAAAACCTAAAACCCTGCCTTTAACTGCTGATATAACCGTAACTTATACAACACTTAAGCTACTCAACAATGCAAAACACAAGCCACTGCTAGAATGCAAAACTAGGGGCCATAGGAGGAAGTAGTGTCTATGAAACAAAAAGATTTATTGTGAACGCTTTAGAAAGTGGAAGTTCCACTATGCATATTCAATTTTCAAGTAGTTAATAATTGCAACATGTTCAAGTTACTTTAATGCTTTTAGGTTTTAAAAGCTTCTTCTGTACTGGACTCAAAGTGGAAGTTCCACTACGCATACTCAACTTTCGACTAGTTTTTCGCAACATGTTCAAGCAACTTTATGCATTTAGAATTTAAAATTTACTTCTGGACTAATGCACAAAGCACATGTATCATTCAAAGGCACCAATAAAATATGGACAATGAGAAGATTGTTGAAAGTAAAAAAGCTTACTGTCAACCACCTACACCTCAAAGCAACATCGCGAACAGTTTTATCAGGCAACGCAGCAGCAATTTTGATGTACTTCATGATACTTGGTTCATTCGCATAACTAGTCATAAAACATAACCATCATGAAATTAAAAATGTCACAAAATATAAACTATAGAAAGAGAAAGAAATATCATTCTTAACACCTATAAGTATATACCATATAAAACAAATTTAGCATAGCCATTACTAAAACTGAAGTAATTCAAGAAAGAATAGAATATCATAAAGCCAATCAAACATTTCATAGGTAACAAGTAGATGCTAATCGGGCCGCCCTTTGAGAGCGTGCAAGACGGTCTACAAACATTTCAAAGGTAACATGTAGATGTTAATCAGGGTCGCCCTCAACCTTTGAGGGCGTGCAAGATAGGCTACTGCAATGGGCTCAAAATTTGTCACGAATAAATCTTAGTTAAATAAGGCATCATAAAATGTCTGTCACGATTAAACCATAGTTAAACAGGGTCTCTATTAGTTTTGTCATGGTTAAATAATCAAAACCAATGACTTACTTGGCAAGGCCTTCCTCCAATCTATACTGTTCATCAAGAGACCACTCAACAGCCAAGCCAGTGTCATGCTTCAACCCTGGAACTGAATCAAGAAGAAGAGAAGACCCACCCGCTTGTGGACTTACAACAGGGTTGGTGTTGTTGATGAAAGTTGAATTTCCAGAATATATCATACCAGATGAACTACTTAACCCAAAATAATTACCCATTGGAACCATCTCTGACATGCTATTATTCATAGCACCATGCTGAAATGATATCGCATGTCTACTCATAGATGAATTTATATCTTCATTACAAAACCCTCTATTTGACTCTGCCTCCATCTCTATCTAACAATTTTTCCTATAAACCACAAACAGCACCAACCACCATTTCCAAACAAAAATTCACTGATTCAGTGTATCCAACTCCAACCAGCCAAGATCAAAATCTTTACTTTAGATTCTATTCAAACAACCATAGCTGATAAAACAAATTCGGTCATGACCCAGATGAAATAAGCAGAACCCCACAATCAAAAACCCTTAAAAATCCAAACTTTAACTCAAAATCGAATAGCCTGGGAAAAATAGAGAACAACCCAGAAAGAATAAAATCAGTATTGAAGAAAAAAAAGAAGAAAAGTTGAAGTTTTTAAGGAGTCAAATTGTGATAAAAGCCCTAATAAACGTGTCATAAGAGAAGAATAACAGAGAGAGAGAGAGATAGAGATAGAGAGAGAAACCTTTTTGGTTATGCAGTGGTAGTAGCAGCAACTTTGCGATTAAAGGGCAAGTTGAGCTTAATGGATGGTTATTTGTTTTGGTTTCTCACTATACAAGAATGGGAAACCTATTACACAACAATGCTATTGATATTGGTATTAGTATAATTTGGCATTTGCTACTTTGTGAGTTGCTTTGCTTTGTGACACATATTCTCTCTCTCAAAGAGAGAGAGACAAGAGATGGGTTAGAATTGTACCAATAAGGAAGCAGAGAAAGGGAAAAGGGAAAATGAAGTTTGAATAATTTAATAAAAAAGGAGAAGTAATAATGGATGGTTGTGGTGTGGATCTTGGAATTCAGCAACAGTGCGACTCCCAATAAGCATTTGATGCTATTCATTGTGGACTCCACCTATTCTTTATGCTTTTAATTTTTTTTCTCTTTATTTACTTCACATGTGTCTTGGTTTAGTTGGTTAAGGATTCATTACAAAATTGGCAAATCACCATTTTTTTTGTGATGATGTTAACTTCTTATCTAAAATTACAAGAGAGTAGGGTGAAAAATCGGGTCTATGTTTGTTTTATAAGTATTTTTTGTAAAGTAGATTAAAGTTTTAGGTTTGCAATTTTTAAAATGCATTCTTGGGTTTTTTTGGGTTTTTTTTAAAAACCTGCGTATTAATTATTTTTAGTTTTTAAAAATGCAATGCATGCATGTTTGTTATGTCGTGTTCTGAGGAACGAACAAAATTTTAACTCAACACTCTCATTCATATTTTCTCTACTCTATTTTCCAGAGACATTTGTATAATTGACCTAAAAAGAAGAACTTGTCTTTTGTCATTCATGTTCATTAGTATTATACTTTTTAAGAAATTAATTCATATTTGTTAGGTCATCAATTTGAGAGTCAACACGATGGAATATTTTTACATTGAGGTCTTCCATAGGAGTAACACACCTTGTGAGAGACAAGTTGCATACTCACCCAAAATTTTAAGGTGAAAGACGTGTGAGCTCTCTCACTTATAAGTGCTCAATCTACATGTTTCTAATCAATGTGGGACTTCTGTGTACTTATTTCTCAACACTTCTAACTCACTTGTTTTTCTCAACACTCCCTATCAAATATAGGTCTATCAATAATGCTCCCCCTCAAGCGAGAGATCTTTCATCCACAAACACTTATATCGTCGTTGACACTTTTTAAATAAGACATATCTCATACCCATAACCATGTGGATAGGACTTTCAATACAAGGAAGTCGGTCCCTCACTCGAATCAACGACTTATGATAACATTGTTCAGTCATCAATTTGGGGATCAATATGAGGGAGCATTTTTACATTGGGGACTTTCTTACAAGTAACACACCTTGTGAGAGACGTGTCACATACTAACCCAAAACTTTAAGGTGATAGGTGTATGAGTTATCTCACTTATAAAGTGCTCAATCTCCATTTTTCTAATTAATGTTGACTTCCTCACACTTGTTTCTCAACACTCCCCTCAAGTGTAAGTCTATCAACAATGTTCCGCCTCAAGCGAAAGATCTTTCATCCACATACATTTATACAACATGTCTCCTACCCACCACCATGTGGGGAGGACTTTCGCAACAAGGAATTCGTTTCCTCACTCGAACCAATGACTTCTTATATCACTATCCGGTCATCAAATTTGGGGTCAATGAGGGAGCATTTTTACATTTGAGTCTTTCTTATGAGCAACACATATTGTGAGAGATACATCACATACTAAAGTGATATGTGTGTGAGTTCTCTCACTTATAAAGTGCTCAATCTCCACTTTTTAATCAATGTGGGACTTCCCCACACTTGTTTCTCAACTCTTCCAACTCACACTTGTTTTTATCAATATTCTCCATCAAATGTGAGTCTATCAACATGTTCCCCTTAAGCGGAAGATTTTTCATCCACAAATACTTATATCTTGTTGAAACTTTTTCAACAAGACATGTCTCCTACCCACCACCATATGGGGAGGACTTTCGATACAAAAAAGTTGGTCTCTCACTCGAACCAACGACTTCTAATATTACTATTCGATCATCAATTTTGGGGATCAACATGAGGGAGCATTTTTTATATCGGGGTCTTTCTTATGAGCAACACACATTGTGAAAAACACATCTCATACTCACCTAAAACTTTAAGGTGATAGGTGTGTGAGTTCTCTTATTTATAAAATGTCCAATCTTCCATTTTCTAATCAATGTGGGATTTTCCCACATTTATTTCTCAATGCTTCCAACTCACACATGTTTTTCTCAACAATATTTATAAATGTTAAGTTCAACCTGTTGTCATAAAAAAAAAATCCCTCTTTTAAGTCTTCGAATTTAAGTCCTAAAGTTCAATTTGCTAAATTCTTCATTATAAAAGAGAAGACATGTGTTAAAAAAACCTAAAAAATAAAATTTGTTTTGAAAAAATAAACTTTAAACTTTAAAAAAAATCAATTCTTAATTTTCAAAACAAAATTTTCACATTTAATTTATTAATTTTAACATTTTTCTTCTTTTCATTCATTGTTCCTTTTTAAAATAAGTATTACTTTAACAAAATAAATATATTTTAAAATAAATGTCATTTTTTAATATATAATTAACTTTTATTCTAGTTATGTTTTTTTGTCAAATAATCTAATTGTTAGAATTCACCTTTTGTATAAGTGAACAAGTAGGATATGACGGATTCGAATACACCCTCGTGCATCTGATATTCTTTCATAACTATCAATTAAATTATATATACGAAACTTTTTCTAATCTTACTCTTTAATTATATATATATATATATATATATATATATATATATATATATATATATATATATATATATATATATATATATATATATATATATATATATATATATATATATATATATATATATATATATATATATATATATATATATATATATATATATATATATATATATATATATATATATATATATACTTCAAAACATTGCATTCATTTTTACATTTATGATATCTGAAACAATTAATAGATAATAAGGTTAATTTTGTAAAAATGTCATCTTTAAGCACCTTTATTGTATTTTTATTGTGTACAAAAATTTTAAAATTTTTATTTTGAAATATAGAAAATTGTCATTACATCGAATGTGTTTCTTATTAATCAATTTAATTTATAAATTACTAAGAAAACAAATATTAAGAATGTGTCCTTGTGATACAAGTGTATGGTAGTCTAATATTGTTTGAGAAAATATATGTTGAATATTTTATAAGTGAGAGGACACATAATTTAATGTTTTAAGATTTTTGGTGAATGCATTGTCTCTCGTGTGATTGATTTTTATTCAATGTAGATGTCTTTTCATGATCCATTAGTGGTATCGAAGTCGATAATTCAACTAAGGGACTAACTTTTAGTATCAAAAAATTTCCTTCCAAATCGATGGTCGGACGGCGTGTCTTGTTGGAAGTGTATGTGATATGGTAAAAGTGTCAAAAATGATACAAATGTATGTGAATGGAAGAGTTGTCGATGACAATACAAATGTATATGGATGAAAAAACTCTCACTTGAGGGGAACATATGGATTCTCACTTAAAAGAAATTATTATGATATAAGTGTGAGTTAGAAGTTTTAAACTATAAGTTAAACACTTTATAAATAAAAATGTTGTAAATGAGAAGACTCTAAACTTAATACCTTAACATTTTAAGTGATATGTGATGTCTCTCAATTATCTTCTTAATCCAATATAAATGCATGATATATCATGAATTTTGGATGCATTTAGAAAGTATAGTTACATCGCATTACATTTTCATCTACTAAAATGATTGTGAAATATAAAAACTCTTTATCAAGAGTATTAAGTTGATCAAGTGATTAAAGATACATAATTCCAATAATGATGGCACAAACACACAATAAACGATTTTGATTGTCAATTTGATATAAGAGAATAGAGTTTGGATATTCTCGTTATTTTTTTCTATTTATTCATCTTCTAATTTGTATATCTTTTTTAATTTAACTCTCTCCCTATATATTATAAAATGATTTTATAATAAAAAGAGAGAAAATAGAAAGAAAAAAAAGAGGTCCAATTTTGCGACACAATTACTAATGCAAATCCATTTATGTGGTAGTCGAGTAACATAGATATAGTGAATCATTGTTTGAAGAAAAAACATATAAAATTCCATAATCAATATCCTAAAGATATTTGTTTTTTTACTTATATTCTAAAGATACTTATAACCATTCATCTCTTTACTTTTTTATAATTTGTCTTTTAATGTAAAAGTAAGAATATTATTTTATAATTTATTTAAAGCACGAGCAACAAGTACATGTTATGCTAACATGACTTGTGAGGGATTGTCAATGGGATAATGATCATTATCAACAGATTCTTCCACCCACTTCCCATGTTGGGGTGTAACATTGTTGCTCAAAGAATCAAGTTGAAAATCATAGCAAGGAATTTCAATGACAAAAACAAGAGGAATACTTTATTGAATGAATACTAAGGGGACATGTTTGATTCTTTAAATATATTCTTTTTTGGTTTTAGTTATTGAAATTTTTATAGATCATAATACAACAATATCAAACATATATTAGACTGTTCCATGTTCTTCACTCTTCATGTATGCTTACAAAGAATTGAGTTAAGTATGTCAACCTCACCTACAGATTTCAAATTGATACCCCACAAACAAAATAATTGTAGTATAATTTTAGAGAACAATAAGTTGAGAGAGTTTTTTCTTATAGGTGGTTTCTGACACTTTACTTAAATTAAGAAATATAATTAATGATATTTAAAAAAAATATATGATTTTTTTTAATAAAGACAAGTTATTGAATAAAAAAATGGGGTATAAAATCTAATCTATTAAATAACTAGTAAAAATGATAGTTGGATATGCTCAACTTATCTCTCAAAAATCTTTAAAAGCATAAATAGGAATTGAATTTCACCGAGTGTTGTAATAAAAAAAACATGTATTGACTAATCTATTTGCATATGTGTTTTTTTTTCTATGAAAATGTGAGATATCTTGAATCTAAAGGAATATATGATGTGTAAAATATTCTTCCATTTAATTAAAATATGCCAAGGGATAATATTCACTTTAGAAAATGCACAAATGACCAACATTAAGTCAGTTTTAAGGCAAAGATTTCTCTAATTCTTCCTATTAACATATTCCATATGAAACATGATTACATGCAAATCAGCTTGAAAGGAGGTGCAAACTCCAATATTAACTAGGAAAACTCCCAATAATATTCATAAATTGTACATAAATATGTCACGACAAGTTGATATTCTGGAATTTCCTCTTGAAACTTCATCATGTGGATCTATGTGTTTGCATGTATAATGTTTGCATCAATCAAATGACCTAATCGGTTTTGATGATGAAAACACTATGAGGAGAAATCTTCATTTGAAGTTATGATCAGGACGTTATGCTTGGGAGATCAAGATGTCAAAACCAATCTCTTAAGGACAACATCTCATGTCAAGTGGCATTCAATGGAATACTTGATAAACTTCAGTCATGTAATCCCTTTAATGATGGTATCTATCAACAAACCTTATTAAGCCTCGTCAGATAGAAGAAGTCAAGTTCCAGATGAAGTATTGAATCATTGATGTATCTACCAATGGATCTTGAAGCTTTATATTTTGTGAAAGAGATGGAGCGTGAAAGCTCGTATGGTCTGTGTCTAAGTGATCAGAGTCTTGTAAAAGATATTAGAGTAATTCTTAAATTACTAAGGCAATGCACACACTCACCTAAAAGTGTTTTCAACCTCTCTATTTGATAAAAATCCTTAAAAATCTCAGAGGAACCATCAAGGTGCTTATGGAATTAATAAAAATTCTTCCTAAACATTTAGGAGCCTTATATACATTGTCTAATTGGTTAAGGCTCTTAGCCAATCGATTAGAGCAAGGTTCAAAGCTTTCTAATGGATTATGAACACTCATAATCGATTAGGACACTAGCCATTGTGGGGTTTCCTTTTGGGGAATTAGGGTTATCGCTTTTAGGAAGAACATAATCGATTAGGTGATATGCATAATCGAGTATGAGCATTAAAAAGTCCATTGATAGTTTTCCTTTTTAACCCATATTTATCTCATATAAATAGAGGGCTCTCCTTTTTTTCAAACAACACCAAAAAATATATTTTAACACTCTTTCTCACTTTCTACTCCTTCTCTTCTCATTTCTTTCATTTCACTAATATTTCCTTAGTGTTGTAAAAAATATCAGTGAGGTTTTTAGTGTGTATTATGGTGCATATATAATATTGTAATTTCTACAATAGCTTTTTTTATCTCTTGTGAAATATCTTTTGTGAGAAATTTTTGTTTGGTTTGTGAGCTTAGCTAGTGAAAGCTCTCATTTGGTTTGTGAGATTGTTTGCTAAAATCTTTGTTTGGTTTGTGAATTTTGTCTGTTATAAAAGCTCTAATTTGTCTATTTAGTAGTATTTTATTATTCTAAGTATGAAAGGGTTTTGTGGTTGTTGTGATGCGGAAAAGTAACAGACAAAATATAAATGACAAAAAGTAAAGTTATAGATTTTGGTGTTAATATAAAAATGCTTGTTAGGGGTATATTACATCATTACGTGTCTATCATACACATCCATAGGTTAGTAATATGTTTGTTTACTCATCATATAATATTACCACCTATTATCCTCATTCGTATATCCTTTTGGTCTCCATGCCGTGAAATGTTGTTTGACTTTCAAGTCTTCTAACAACTTCTTCAATTGTTTATCCATAAAATGTGTTATGTTGTCTGCCACAATAGCTTGAGGGATCTCGTACTTGGCCATGATGTTTCTCTTAAAACTCCAAGAGGAGGGTTGCAGTGATCTAAGCCAATGCTTTTGCTTCAATCCACTTGGTAAACTAATCAACTGCCACAATCAGAAACTTGAGTTGACATGATTCCATGGGGAAGGGACCGAGGATATCCATGCATCATTGAAAGAAAGGCTAAGGCGACATTAACACATGTAATTATGGCGGAGGGGTGTTGTGGATGTCTTCATGTCGTTGACATTAGCTGCACTTCTTCATCTGTTTCTTGGTATATTGAAACATATATGGAGGACCGGTAATACCCAACTCTAAGAACCTTTTCGTATAAAGCTCGGGTGCATATGTATATATTTTATTGTTATTCCCTCATGCACTTCAGCAAGGGTGTATGCGACTTCTTTCCCTTCCAGGCATTTCATAAAAAGGGTTGACAAGCTTATTCAGTACATGGTTCCTTCTATCATGGAGTATGAATTAGCCCTCCTCTTCACAAGGGCAACCTCGGTTGGATCACTAGGAAGTGTTCCTTGATAGATATATATTGAAATGGAAATATCCACGAGGATCATGTGGTGTCGTCTACCACCATCATCATGACCCATAGGTCTTCGATATTCGGGCCCATTAGAGTTTCTTGGATAGAGGAATGATTTACCCTAGATGTCTTGGTGCCTGAGAGTTTGGAGAGGATGTTGGCCAAATTATTATGCTCTTTCAGGACATGTAAGATCTATGATGATTTGAACTTCAATAGCTTATCCCGATATAAAGTGACATATCACTACAACAATGGCTCATTAGTTTGTGCTTACCTTTATACTTGTAAGACCGTGAGTAAGGAATATGTTCTCAACCTGACATTTTCCACCCCCATTTTGGCGGGTAATGCCCCACAAACAAAATAATTGTAGTATAATTTTAGAGAACAATAAGTTGAGAGAGATTTTTTTATAGGTGGTTTCGGCACTTTATTTAAATTAAAAAATATAATTATTGATATTTTAAAAAAAATATATGATTTTTTTAATAAAGACAAATTATTGAATAAAAAACGGGGTATGAAATTTAACCTATTAAATAACTAGTAAAAATGATAGTTGGATATGTTCAACTTATGTTTCAAAAACCATCAATGATAAAAACTTGTATTAGACTTAACTGTCTACCAACATGTCTATATTTGGAAGAGGATACGAATCTTTGGGAAATGCCCAATTGAGGTCAGTGTAATCAACACACATTCTCCATTTCCCAAAATCCTTCTTGACTAACACAACATTGTATAACCACTTAGCGTATCTTACTCCATAAATGAAATTAGTGTCCAACAAACTCTCAATTCATGTTAATTTGAGAGAATTTTGTGGTAGCTTTTCTCCAATTGTATCTACGACAGGGAGGTGATTATGGATCGGAGGATTCCAATAATTTTTTTTTGAAATAAGAAGATTTGTAGTTACATTTTCCATCTCAGTCTGACTATTATAGAGATCGAGCATTTTGATCAAAAGAGATCTTATTATGGAAATTCGTAGAAATTCAAATTTGAATTCCCAAAGGTAGCGTCACTGATCCGCTCAAGAACTAGAATTGTTAATGAATTGATGAGGTAGACCCTCAGCGCAGTGATGTATGCCTCTAGTGCGGAAGCATGGAGGTGGATCTATAAGGTTAGCACTCCAACACCCAAATCGGTTGTTGAGTAAAAAAATGGGTAGAGTGAATTATGATGAAAATTATGCCTTAGGTTTCACGAGTATATATATATATATATATATATATATATATATATATATATATATATATATATATATATATATATATATATATATAATATATATATATAAGTTATGCCTTAGTAGCGCTCAAGTGTTTTAGTTCCCAAGAATTTTAATAATAATGCCCCCAAATAGACGTTTGGCATTCTAAACGATGAAAGCACAAAGTAAGGGTTATCGGTCTCTGAGGGTGAAATTCTCCAAAACCTCACCTTACTACTCAAGCACAAGGGCTTGTGAGGAACTGTTATACGTTGACCATATTCGTCTTGGACCGACCACCTTGAGATAACACATTTTGTGTCAAAGCCTCTCGACTGACTACACAAATATGTTTCTAAAATCTTCTCCTTACTTAAAGACCATCATATACCTTGCTATAGTAAATTTATACCTCATGCAAATTCAATGGTCCTTCACATTTCATGTCTGAAAGATAGCGAGGTCGTGATTTCTCTCCCCTATATATAGGGAATGATACCAAATCAGGTAATAAGTAACCGTGAACTCTCTACTCATTCATATAATGACTTGAGCAGCAAAGTGCTAATCTTGCACGTACACCCACTCTCTGCCGCATCGGAAGCTCTACTCCATTGCAACTTCCACATCTCTCTCTATTTCTGGATCCAGAACGGAACAACGGCGCTATCTGTGGGAAATTACTTTTGGTTCCCGCATTTTATACATCTTTATACCTCTGCATTCAGTTCTTTAGGGTGTGAAGGTTTCTTAAACCTCTGAACAGAGATCTAGCAAATCGAGCATACAACTCAGTTGTGTTTGATCATTTCGAACTCTATGCTGATTACTGAAGGAAAATTATGATCCAAAACGTAGCAGAAATTTAAAAATTTCATTTAGTGATCCTTACGAATGGGTATGATCAGTGATAGAAATTGTTACCTCTTGTGGCAATTGAAACCTTTGATGTAGATCTAAGGAGTGATCATGAGCGTTGAATAGTGACAACGCCTCTACTCAGTCCACACGAGTGGATTCCTTCAGTCTCAGTGCTAGCTGATACGAATGAAGGCTTTGAGCCAAGGTCTTCCTCAGAAATGGAAGCAAACGCCTCTTGATAAGAACTAGGAATCTGGGATGGAAGAATAGAGGATAGTTTAAGCATAAGAGAAAATGATCTGATTTTAGATATAACAAACTCAACACAATCTTCTCTAGACAATTGGGTCTGCTTGTCAGAATTTTCCTCTCGAGAAGGACTCTAATCCCGGTCCTGGTTGCTCTTATTGTTAAAAGGAGGATATATACATATATTTATATATATACTGATATTCAACCTCTGCGACAATAGTCCTAGTAGAAGGCTAAACTCGGACAGACCTGTTCGAGAGAATTTTGGTAAGGACATGGGTGCTAGACTTAGTTGGAGGAGGAGTGGGGGCTCGAGCCTAAGAAGTTGTGACGATATATTTGGCCTATCTTTCTTCAACATGGTAAAAAATCTTCTTCAAGGCAACCATCTTGTTTGTAAATACAAAAATAACTCACATAAAAAAAGGGCAATAAGGGGAGAACTCTCTATCCTCACAAAAGATCTTTCCTTTCTGGACTATTGGTCGATCCCACAATTATGTGATTGTCGATCAACCACTTCCACTTCATGGAAGGATTCACCCATGAAGGTTCAAACCCTTGTTCATATCTAATACCCTCATATAAGGCATCAAGTTCTTCCTTCGTCTTAATATCTTTGAGAGTAAGAGAATCCAAGGGAACAACATAGTTTTTAGGTAAGTCTAATACTTGTGAAACCTATTTGTACATTTACTCATAGGTAAGTATTGGAAACCAGAAGGAAGAGGGAGATCAATGGGAACATGGAAGAAGGTGGAATGATCTTACAAGGTGTGAGGTTTTACCAACACAAAACAATCCTAGAACTAAACCTAGTTCTCGATGTAATCTCTAAAATGGGGAGTCTCCTGGCACAGTGAGACGAGCCCCTGATTCTTTACATTATTCAGTGAAGTGTGCACCACTACAAATAGATGGAAGAATAGTCGGTAGGAAGGTTTCCAAAGCCGATAGTCAACCCAAAGTTGTGAAAGTGCATTAGTATCGCTTTTGTGTTTTGATGTTTTTTGTCAATTTGAATATAGTTGTCTTATTGTGTTTGTGTATTTATAATTTTCCTCTCATTTATTATTCGTGTGCTTGTACGATATTAATATTTTATTTGTATTGTAATCGCTTCAGATATTGTGATTTGCACCACTAAGAACCCTTTCTGGTGAACTGAATAAGAGTTAGTTTTTGATCCATCTTATTGCTTCTTTTTTTAGCCTAGCAAGTTGCTACTTTTTCGTTTCAACATGAGTTGCTAGAATCACAACTGAGAACTATTAAATTTAGATTTCCAATTACTTTATTCGAATCAAGTGTAAAACATGATTTAAATCATAAGCTGTGAGAAAATCGTGGGTTTCATCTGGACCATTTGATCCAAATCACAAAATAAACATGATTTAAATCACAACCTCTAATGAAATAAATCAAGTGTAAAAGTTGGTTCAAATCAACTGTCCTTTTGAAGCCATATTTAGGGTTTGCTCAAATTGGTTTGAATCACAATTTCTTCTTGATTTTAATCAAAGCTTCACAAGAACCATTTTCCACCCTTGATTTAAATAGTTGTTTCTTTGATTAAAGTAACAAGTGAGTGAAACATATGGATGAAACCCATAGAGACAAACATAACATGAATCTTTTTCTTCTTCTCTATAACAACTTCTTAAGTGTAATCATGTCAGATTCACTTTCTTTTTTGTTGTATCTTGTGCGTGTGCAATTTGTTGTTGTTGCTTGTGAATTAGAAAGAGTGAGTTGATTAATCTTGTATGTTTATCACGATTAACCAAGCTCATGATTACAATTGAAAGCCAAGACCCATTTACCCATAAATTTGAGAGAATCTTATGTGTTTTGTTCATTCACATTCATCTAAACCCTTGATTAACACCTTGTGCTTTTCGATTGGTTTGTGAGATATTTTGGTATTGTTCATCATCTTTATCCTTAGTCTATTCCATTGTTGAGGACCTTCATTTCTAAATATTGAGTGGTCGAAGGAGACTAATGGTACATTAGGGTATCTAATGTATTTTTTTTTTGTGATTTTTTTTGTTTGTAACAAGTGCATGTATTGAATGTAATTTGGATTTATTTATTATTGATCAAGAATGGATTTTCTCAATATACTCCAAGGAATACTTTGGCAAGATCAAGTATCAAGAATCCGTAAGGAGAAGTTGGAAGTTTCCCTTCTTTGGTGGCATTGGAGAAAGATTGCTCGTGGACAAAGTTGGGAGTTGTGCAATATACACTCAATTAATGGTAATCGCTCAGACAAGAAATCGATGGGATTAGGGGGATCACAACACACGAATACTTGGAACAGGTTGTTATGGATAGAGAATTTATTGGACCCGGAACTTGAGGGATCTTGTTTTTCTTAGCAGTTTGAGTGTCTGCATCAACAGAAAGAATCATCGTGTGATAGTTCGTTGTAACCAAAATACTTGTATCAAACTTATCAAAATAGTGGAAGATAGTGATTATTTTCTAGTGGTTAATTAACATCATTGAAGAGGGGAATAGTCAAAGTGAGGACTATATATCTTTGTGTATCTTCTCTCCTTCCTTCAACTCCTTTATTTTTCTAGCATCCATTAATATTAGTATTGCAGAATTGCATTGGTTGTATGCCATATAAGATATACTTTGCTTATAAATATTTCATGTATAAGCTTAGGAGTGTGGTGTATCAATCTTATAGAATCATCATGAATCCAATTATGGCTTGATAGAACATCTATGTGAAGTTTTTAAATTGCTTTCTTTAAAGAAGCTTTAGTTGTCTTGTGATTGACTTACATTAGAAACAATCAAGTCCTTAGTGACATATTGTATTATATAACTTGGTTTAATTCATTGATATGCTTCCAAGCTCTTTTGTTTTTATGTTTTGCTTATGAGTTTCTAAAAATATCTGATTTCGTTTATGGGACCTAAAATGTTTTTGAAATTGTCTTAAGGGAAAAAGGTCTATTCACCCCCCCCCCCTTCTAGACCTCTTTGTATCCATATTCTAACCCAATAATTGTCATCAAAGTCGGGCTTTTGATCAAAGTATTACGACTCTAAAATTTGAGGATATGGTTCCTTCGATCCTAGATTAGCTTTTCTAATAATTTGAAAGCTTATGCAATTCAATGAATTCCAATAAATATACAATGATTTACTAATGTCTGATTATTTCTTACATGCATTACATAGATTAAATTAAAGTAAAACTCTACTAGAATATTCTTCAAACATTAATTGTATTTAAGACATTCTCTAAGTTTTGATTATCCAGGATTAAACTGACAATATTTTGAGGTATGAGTAGTGTAACTGGAAACCTGACATTATGCCTTGAAGTTTGCTCTTGCTTGATCATGTTCAAACATAAAAATGAATTCACACTATAATATGCTGGATTTTTTGTGAGTTAAGAAGAAAGAAACGAAAAGCATCTACTAAGTGTCATATTCTTCCAAGGTTATCGTAAAAAGAAGATGAAGGCAATTTTATGACTATTGGCAATAATTATTTCTGAAGTTTCAACAACTACAAAATATTCAAGGATAAAGTATGCTCATTGAAGTGTTATTTGATCATCAAAGAGTTGAATCAATTATTCGGGATTGACAAATTATGTCAATCAGTGACAATCAAATAGTCGTCGTTCAAAGTCTATTTGAAGCCTTATGAAAGAGATTATGATAGTATTCCCCAGACGTGTAAAAGAAGATTGTATCTGATTAGTATATGGTTATTCGTATTTCAAGCTTAAGATATTCTTGTTGTTGATTACTTATCATTCTTGTGGGCAACAAGTTAAGCTTAGATTGTCAAATTGGTATGATCGTTCCAACCCTCTTTTATTTCTTTTTGAGTATACATGATTGTATTTATTCAATTGGCTAAATGAGCTATTTGTTTGAAACATGTTTGTGTATGTGATATGCTTGCTCATTCCATTCCTTAATCATTCAAATCATTTAATGCATCAATTTCATTTTTTATTTTGTTCATTCATTGAATTCATATGTATTTTACATACATCCATGCATCATTTAATCTCTTGCATCAAAACTATTTTGCATTCACATCAAATACATTGTGCATTAATACTCTATTTTAAATTGCATTAAAAATTACTCAAGTTGCTTATATTCATATATAACATTAAAACTTGTTTGATAATGATAGAAAGTATATATATAGTTACAATAGATAATGTTGGAAAATATATTATTTCCGGTTTTATTATTGTCTTTAATACTACATTTATTTATTTTTATTCTCCATTAAGGAGAAAATAAATTGTAATAATTGTATCTTCACTGTATAAACCAGCCTAAGGCTGACGAATAAAATATAACAGCTTGTTCTCTTCATATAGTCCATGTGGAGGTAATCAAAAAATAAAAATTGCAGATGACTCTTTCTCAGCCATTGCAGGTAAAGGGTCAGTTGTGTTGTCTCAAATGTTAACTCTTAAAAATGTCCTTCATGTTCCAAATTTATCTTGTAATTTAATATCCGTGAGTAAATTAGCCAAAGATATAAATTGTCAAACTAATTTTTTCAGATCTCACTGTGTCTTTCAGGATTTGAACTCGGGAAGATGATTGGCAGTGCTAAGGAGAGTGGAGGACTTTACTACCTTGACATTGGATCTGCATCACAACTACCTTCAAAAACAATAAGTTCCTGCCCTGAGTCTTTTTCTATTTTGAATAATAAAGATGGCAACATTATGGTATGACATTTAAGATTAGGTCATCCTAGTTTTCGTTACTTAAAACACTTGTTTCCTAAGATATTTCACAATAAAAAAAATTCTTCGTTTAAATGTGAAGCATGTGAATTTGCAAAGCATCATCGTTCCCAGTTTTCAATACAGCCTTATAAACCATCAAACCATTTTCTACTATACACAGTGATGTTTGGGTCTTTAACCGTACAAGTACACTCTCTCTAAAAAATGGTTTATCACATTTATAGACGACCATACAAGAGTATGTTGGGTGTACTTGTTAAAGGGAAAATCAGATGTTTGTCAGACTGTAAATAATTTTGTTTTAATGGTGCAGAACCAATTTTAAAGTAATATCTAAATCTTTAGAAGTGATAATGCCAAAGAATATTTTAACACTATCTTGGGTGATTTTTTTTCTAAAAAATAGGATTGTACATCAAAGTTCGTGTCCTAATACTCCTCAACAAAATGGAGTGGCCGAAAGGAAAAATAGACATTTACTAGAGGTTGCTAGAGCTATACTTTTTTCAAATAAAGTACCAAATTATTTGTGGGGTGAAGCTGTTGTAACAGTTATGTATTTAATTAACAGAATGCCCTCCAAAATTCTCAAATTTCAAACTCCTATTAACGTCTTCTAAGAATGTTTTCCTAGTACTCGTGTTTTAACTGATTTGACTTTAAAAATCTTTGGTTGCACAACCTTTGTTCATGAACATAAAAATGTTGGAAAACTTGAGCCACATGCTATAAAATGTGTCTTTATGGGATACTCCCCAACCCAAAATGGATATAAATGTTTTGATCCAAAAAATAAGAAAATGTTTGTCACTATGGATGTTACATTCTTTGAAAATAAACCTTTTTTTATGACACTCAACTTCAAAGGGGGGAGATAAACGAAGACTCGTTTCAAATTGAGGACATGAGTTTTTTAAATAACTTATCTTTACCAATATCACAAAATTCTAAGTTTTTTACACCCGCACCAACAGAAAATGGCCACGATTCTTTATCTGATCCTACTCCTGTCATGAGTAAGGAACCTTGTGAATCCGAGCCTACATTTTCTCTTGTAGAAAACAATGAGAATCCTGAAAACGATGATAATGATGATCTAATTGAAATACCACAAAATAATGAGTCACTTCAACAAAACAAATTTGAATTAGGAAACAAGACTTGGAAAGGAAAGGTTTTTGTGAAAAAGCACCATAAAGAAAAGGACAAGTCCACATCTCAACACTGCCAGGAATCTGAATCGGGAAATGATCAATTTCCTAACAAAAGAAAAGGTAAGTCTATCTCTGTTTTTGAGAGTCGTATTTTGTATCCTGATATAGATGATCTTGTTGCCATTAGAAAACCTGTCAGATCTTGCACTAAACATCCCATGTCCAATTTTATATCATATTCAAATTTGTCTTCATCTATGTCTGCCTTCAATTCAAAATTGTCTAGTGTAGAAATTCCAAAAAGTGTACAGGTTGCTCTAGAAATTTCAAAGTGGAGGGAAGTTGTACTTGAGGAGATGAAAGCTCTAGAAAAGAACAAAACTTGGAGTGTTACGTCACTACCAGATGGCAAGAAGACAGTTGGATGCAAATGGGTGTTTACTGTGAAGTATAATTCATATGGGTCAATTGAAAGGTATAAGGCTCGCTTGGTGGCTAAAGGCTTTACTCAGACCTATGGTATAGATTACTCAGAGACATTTTCTCCTGTTGCAAAATTAAACATTGTCAGAATTCTTTTGTCTCTTGCTACTAACATGGATTGACCTTTGCATCAGTTAGATGTTAACAATGCCTTTCTTAATGGCGATTTAGAAGAAGAAATATATATGGACATTCCTCATGGCTTTGAAAACAAATTTGGATCAAATGTGTGCAAGTTAAATAAGTCTTTGTATGGATTAAAGCAGTCTCCTAGAGCTTGGTTTGAAAAATTTACTCAGTCCATGAAGAAACAAGGGTACATCCAAGGACAGGCTGACCACACCTTGTTCACAAAATTCTCCCATGATGGGAAAGTTGTTGTCCCGATTATTTATGTTGATGATATTTTCCTTACTAGAGACGATACAGTAGAAATGGCAAAAGTAAAAGAGAAATTGGCAGTAGACTTTGAAATCAAGGATTTGGGATTCATGAGATATTTTCTAGGTATGGAGGTTGCTCGGTCAAAAAATGGTATTGTGGTTTCACAACAGAAATATATTATAGACTTGTTGAAAGAAACAGGAATGAGTGGATGTCGTCCTGCAGATACCCCTATGGATCCTAATGCTAAACTTTGGGGAGAAGGTAATGTTTATGTTGATATTGGGAGATATCAGAGATTGGTTGGGAAACTGATTTATTTGTCACACACCCGACCTAATATTGCTTTCTCAGTTAGTGTAGTGAGTCAGTTTATACATTCTCCTTTCGAGGAACATCTTGAGGCAGTCTATAGGATACTGAGATATTTGAAGGGAATCCCAGAAAAGGATTATTTTTTAAGAAGACTAGTGAAAAAATGTGTCTATCTTCGCCGATACCGATTGGGCAAGTTCAGTCACAGATAGAAGATCAACCTCTGGATATTGTACCTATGTTTGGGGTAATCTTGTGACACGGAGGAGCAAGAAACAAGGAGTTGTAGCAAGGAGTAGTGCATAGGCCGAGTTTAGAGCTATGTCTCAAGGTATTTGTGAAGGATTATGGATCTTTAGAGTCCTAGAAGAACTTAAGATGAAAATTGAGCTTCCATTGAAATTGTACTCTGACAGTAAAGCTGCTATTAGCATAGCTCATAATCCAATTCAACATGACAGAACCAAGCATATTGAGATTGATCGACACTTCATAAAGGAGAAGTTATATGCGGGAATCATATGTCTACCCTACGTGACTTCAAGTCAACAAATTGCGGATATCCTGACCAAAAGTTTGGCAAGACCTACTTTTGAGTATTTGATAAACAAGTTGGGCATGATAGATATCTATGCACCAACTTGAGAGGGGTGTTGGAAAATATATTATTTCCGATTTTATTATTGTCTTTAATACTACATTTATTTTTCTTTATTATACATTAAGGAGAAAATAAATTGTAATAATTGTATCTTCACTATATAAACCAGCCTAAGGCTGGCGAATAAAATATAACAGCTTTTTCCTATTTTTTCCAATAGATAAATTCAAACATAGGAGAGTAATTTCAAATAATTTCAAATATAATTACAAAGAATCAAACTTAATTACAAGGAAATATTATATTCTATCACACCTCCACAGTCGAAGCGGGAGGTTCACAAACGCTTAGACTGTTTCGAAAATCATCAAAAAGAACTCGAGGTAGACCTTTGGTGAAAATTTTAGCAATCTGGTGAGGAGAAGGAACATGAAGGACACTTGTTTGGCCCTGCGCGACCTTTTCCTAAACAAAGTGAATGTCCATATCAATATGTTTTGTACGCTGATGCTACACGGGGTTTTCGCAAAGGTAGACAACACTAACATTATCCCAATACACCAAAGTAGCCTGAGAAAGTGGGTAGCAAAGCTCTAAGAGAAGGTTGTGAAGCCAACAAGATTCAGAAACCACATTAGCGACACCCTTGTAGTCAGCTTCTGCACTAGAGTGTTAAAGCATGGGCTATCATTTGAAAGACCAGGAAATGAGGTTATCACAAAAAAAAACACAATAGCCAGAAGTGGAATGACGAGTGTCAAAACATGCATCCCAATTAACATCCATATAGGAGACAAGTTTCTCAATTGGGGGAGAATAGAGATTCAAATCATAGTTAAGGGTGCCTTCATCATACTGCATGATGCGTTTGATGGAAAACATGTGGTTAGTGCAAGGGGTGTGCATGTGAAGACACACATGATGAACATATTAAGAGATGTTAGGGTGGGTGAAAGTAAGATATTGCAAGGCTCTTGCTAGACTCCGATATAAGGTGGGATCATCATACAGAGTATCGACGGAGGTACTAAGCTTCTGCTTAGTGTCAACTGGAGTGGCAGATGGTGTGCATAAGGCCATGCCTACTATAGAAATAATTTCACTAGTATAAGTACTCTAATTGAGGAAACATCCACCTTCATGTTTGGCGACAACAATGCCTAGGAAGTAACTCAGTGGACCCAAACCCTTCATAGCAAACTCAAAGGCAATGAGTGTCGTGATGGATGTCTGAAGATCATGGGAGGAGGTGATGAGAATGATATCATTAACATAAAGTAAGATGTAAGTTATGTCAGATCCATGACAATAGATGAAGAATGAGTGATCTGAAGTGTTATGCTAAAATTCAATGGTGGAGATAAAGTCAACAAAACACTGGTACAAGACACAAGGCGCTTTCTTAAGACCATAACGTGATTTTCGTAAGCGACGCACATAACCTGGGTGATGAGGATCACGAAAACCGAGTGGTTGATGCATGTAGAATGTCTCATGAAGATCACAATGTAGAAATGCATTTTGGACATCTAGCTGATGATTGGGTCATGATTTGGACAGAGCAATGGTGAGAACAGTGCAAATAGTTTCCAGTTTGTCCACAGGTCTGAATGTCTCATCACAATCTACACCTACAATTTGTGATCTGCCATCACCTACAAGACGAACTTTGTAACGCTCAAAACATCCATTAGATTTCATTTTATGATGAAAAATCCACATACAGCGAATAATGTTAACATTACAAGCTTATGGAACCAAATCCCATGTATTATTTCTAATAAGAACATTAAATTCAGATTGCATTGGATATTTCCAATTTGGGTCAGATAGGTCTAGTTTGGGATTTTTGGGAAGTGGTGAGATGGTCGGATCATTAATGGTAACAAAAAGGTTAAAAAGTTTTCTAGGTTTGTAGATACCCTGCATGCTACGGGTGGCCATAGTCCTAGTAGATGGTGCAGACTGGGCCAATGTTGTAGATGATAGGGAGGTATTAGGTGTAGCCGTGGAGGGGGAGGAAGATGTTGTGGTGGTGGAAGAGGCGGGAAAGGAATGATGTGGTCTGGTGGGTGATATAGACAGATGGTCAGGTATAAGATGGTCATTGGTAAGAGGTTGCAAGGTGGGATTGGCCCATTAATGGATAATAGATGGGTGTAAGTCATCATTGAAACAATCATATGTGGTGAGAGATGGGGAAGGCATGTGGGCAAAGCGAACTTGTGTCTCATCAAAGGTGACATGTCGTGAAATGATGATCTTTCTGTGTGAAAAATCAAAATATTTGCAACCTATGTGATTAGTGGGATACCCTAAGAAGACATACGGGGTCGAGCGTGGTTGTAGTTTGTTAATGGTAGTGGATGGAAGCAATGGATAATAAAGACAACCAAAGACACGAAAGTGTGTCTATGAGGGATCACGATGATACCAGAGTTAGGTAGGAGAGTAATTGGATAAATTCTTTTGGGGAAGGATATTAAGGATATATGTGGCCATTTGAAGTGTGTGATGCCAAAACGAGGAAGAGACCGACGAATGAGCGAGAAGAGTGCGAATCATGTTGTTAATAGTGCATATTTCACGTTATGCTCTACCATTTTGTGATGAAGTGTGAGGGAAAGAAAAACAAAAAATATTTATGAAATAGTGAATTATTATATTCACGCCCATTATCACATTGAAACCATTTAATAGTTTGAGAAAATTGTGTGCGAATTTTACTAGAAAGTGAGGTGAAACTTTCAAAAACTTGAGATTTATTTTTTTAGAGAAAATATCCACAAAAATTAGAATAATCATCCAAAAATAAAATATATAACTGATGACAAGAGGAATTCAAAATCGATGATGTCCATAAATCATTGTGGAAAATATCAAAAGATATTAAAAAATAATTTTAGATGAATTAAAATGCAACTTAGAATATTTGTTAAACACATCAGAATTACAACTTGTCTAAGTATTCAAATGTTCACTACTATGAACTTATATACACACTTAATTTTATATTATCTATTAAAAATTTGCTGCAACTTCTAACATTCATAAACACTTATTTATTTATAAATATTCATACTATAAACTATAAATTGCGAAGAACTATTGTTCCATGCAGTAATCAATTTGACGTATTTAGTATTTCTTTTATCGGTTTGATTAATATTAAACAATTAAAATTTTAAATTAAATTATTTTTATTTAATATATATTAAATAAGTATGAATAAATACCGAATGCATAAATACATCAAATATTGAATGCAGTGGATTTCATTTTTAAGACATCTAATCACATGTATATAATAGAAAATTTTAACTTATACCCATATTTTATATTATAAAAAATATCTATTTTATTTTTTATATTTTTAATTAATTTATTATTATTTTTTTAAAATAATTTTTATTTTATAAGAGTATTTCAAAAGACTTTACAAAAGATTTCTGATAGTCATTTTTTAAATATTTTTTTACTTCTATTTTATATATTGAAAGATTTAGGAAAAGAGTTTTGGTAATCAGTTTTTAACCTTGTGTACCAGAAGACTTTTCAAAAGAGTTTCGATAGTCATTTTAAAAATATTTTTTAACTTTTATTTTGTGTATCGAAAGAGTCTGCAAAAGAGTTTCAATAGTCATTTTTAAAATATTTTTTAACTTTTATTTTGTATATCGAAAAACTTTACAAAAGAGTTTCAATAATCATCTTTTAACTTTTATTTTGTGTATCGAAAGACTTTGCAAATGAGTTCCGGTAGTTAATTTTTAAAAATATTTTTTTAACTTTTATTTTATATATCGAAAGACTTTGCTAAAGAGTTTCGGTAGTCAATTTTTGACATTGATTTATACCGAAAGATTTTGGAAAAAAATTCCGATAGTCAATTTTTTTAAATATTTTTAACATTTATTTTGTGTATCGAAAGACAAAAGTTCGGTAGTCAAATTTTAACATTAACTTTTTGTGTACCGAAATATTTTAGAAAAGAGTTCTGATAGACAATATTTTTTAATATTTTTAATTTTTATTTTGTGTATCAAAATATTTTGTAAAAGAGTTTTGATAATTAATTTTTTAATATTTTTTAATTTTTAATAAATTATTTATATAAAAATATTTTAGTAAAAAAATAATATGAGAGTAAGAGAATAAATGATAGGATATGAAATAAATTTTATTATATAATAATGTAGCTATCAAATGACAAGAGGCCAATAAATATTGTAAAAAAAAAAACAGTCCATTAACTTGTAATTCAATTATTATTCGTACAGTTGTATTATTTTGTTTTCTCTATTTGTTAATGTATATCAACATGTCCTTCAAATTCAAAAACACCTTATATTTCTCAACTAAAATCAGCTACATAAATTTTAACCATTGTGCATATCATGCTAACTAAGAGTGGTTTACGTTTAACTAATACGAAATCATGAGTGTAAAGCATAACTTGATCTGATCTGTATGAAAGAATGTTAGACTTTTGAAAAACACATTTAATAAAAAAAAGTCGCACTTCAACCATTTAACAAAAGTTTTAGATTTGGTGACAAGGACGACTTTATCAAAATATTAATAATCAACCACTATTAATTTTAAATAACTTAATTGACATAGTTTAATATTAATGGGTGGTGGCTAAGAACAAACTTTGATCTACTTTGATGACTTAATTCTTCTTGCTATTGATTAGATATTGATAAACCATTTTGCACAGATGCATGCGTACTAAATAGTTATGCATCAACCATAAATCACCTACAAAATACAATTAAATAATTTATGCATCAACCAAACAGATAATTAAATCATTTTATTTTGCGTTGCACCAAACTAATAGTTTCGTTTTGTGACTCCTCTTTTGTCATGAGATATATACAAGAGTTCAATTAATTTTTTTTAAGAAAGAATATCACTTTTCTTATCATTTTGGAACATACACACATGAAAATTTAATGTTCATAAATTTATAACAATCTCTCACTTGTTCCAATAATGACAAGACTAATTCCAGAAAAGGAAAAAAAAATGTTAGTATAGTTAGATATCTTTCGATTTAAAACTTAACCTTAGTAAAGACAACACAAAGTCTAATCAAAATGTTAGGTAACAATGCTTTTAAACGATTAATCCATGTGAATAGATCGACGTTACCTTACACACATTCTTTAAAGGTACTCCGCCTACATTTCTTGCTTAACACTTATTTATGGTCATATGCTTTTCTGTTTCATGAATATTTCGTGAGAGAAACTCCAACTCACACTTTGAGACGACACATTCTCGAAATTCACATAGGTGAAGTTCATATTGTATCATTTCCCATGAGATACATACCCTCGGTATCGAACTTTATTAAGAGTTTAAATAATAATAATAAAACTCAACTCTCATTTTAAAGGTCAACATTATTACGAAATGTTCGACAAACATTCAAATTAACAACTTGTTGTTACCCACCGAATCTTGAGGTTAATGTTCTGTTAACGTAAGATTGAGTTGTCACCTTTTAGTTTAATTTGTGATTTGAATGTTAACTTCTGTTGTTTGTTTTCTTCGAGTGATAAAAATATTGAAAAGAGAGATGGATGGAAACCTTAGAAGGGGGAAAATGGAGGTTTTTTATTAGCGTGCTCGCCAAGATCTCGCAATCTCGTGCCTACGTATCCATATGATGCAATAAGGAAATCAGAGCATTCGTAGTTCGTGGAACTACTGTAACAGCCCATTTTTTTAGTATTTAATTATTATACTATTATTATTATATTTTAATTTAATTATTTGGAGTGTTAAGTAATTAAGCAGTTATGAGGTAATATAATAATGGATTAATTAATTTAATTATGTGATAATTAATTATTTAGTTGATATAAGAAATAAGTAAATAATTGAATTAATTAATTAACGTAGTGTGCATAGTGAGTGGTTAATTATTTGAATTTAAAATAGAGGTATTTAAATATTAGGTATTATTGGGCCTAGTGATTAAATTAGATGATTTAAGCCCAACTAGAATACTATTATAAATAGTAAGAGTGAAGGAAGTGAGAATTAGAATTCACTTGAGCACTGAAGGCAATAGAGAAAGAGGAGAGGAAAAAACGAGAGGAGTCAAGGTTTCCATCAAATTGACAAGGTAAGGGGGGAAATCCTTATTATTATGGGTTAGTATAATTGGGTTAATGGGTAGGAACGTGATTTAGGTTGAAATCCTTAATTGGCATGGTTTTGGAATTATTAGGTCTTGATAAATACTCTTGAATTGTGATGATTAAATTATGCTAAAACTGTGAATGAATATATAATTGGATGAGTCATAATTTTCTGAACATGTAGCTTTTTACGGAATCGAAATCGGAGGTCCGGAAGTCCTCCAACGATGAAAAATGCGGAGGATTCTGCATTCTGTTTCGTTGTTAGCGCAGGAATAGCTTTCTGTTTTGCGGTAACCGGTTAACCCAGGGCGTTAACCGGTTAACACTGTTACGATTTATGAAAAATTACATTCTGTTTTGCGTGAACCGGTTAACCCAGGGCGTTAACCGGTTAACACTGTTATAATATTGAAAAATTGATATTTAATTATTGTGTGCGTTTTGGAATGAAATCTATGTGTACCTATTTGATGGTTGGCCTATATTGGCGAATAAAATATTGTATGAATGTGTATGTATACCATTATTAGATTGTGAATGATTTGTGATTATGGATGTGTATATGTAATCGTAATTGTATGTTGTGATGAATGTGTATATGTACCAATTGTGAGTCATGGTGATATGTGGGATGTTAAGACGGTATATAGATGGTCTTAATTGCATATGTGTTGGTATGTGTGCATTCATTCATAGCATGGTTGACTTCATTGTGGAAGTGGTGAAACTGTGGGTTCACATGAGCAGACGTTGATTCTTACTTGGAATTGTAACACCTCAAAATTTGCCCTCCTCTCTTGGGACTAGCTAACATATTACATATCATTTTTAGGTCATTAGGCATTGCATATTGCATATCATGTGGTTACATTGTGCAAGCCATCTTCCCAAGTCTTGATCAGAAGATAGGAGGTCATGGTGCAAGCTAGGGTTTTATTGGACTGGTCATTGATCATCTGAGGGTGTGCAAGTCCAAATTAGGGTTTCATGATTCTCAAAGGATATTGGTCTTCATCTTGTTTGAAATGATTCATCATCATCATCATGGTTTGTCATCATCAAATGTTGAAGCTGATTCCTTGAGATTAGGGTTTTGACCACTGGTCAACCCTAATCAATTGCATTGGGCCAATCAGGGCATGATCAGGAGATGGGGTCTATGATGTATATGGGGATCATTCTATGATTATATTGAGATTATTGAGGCTAGGGTTTCATCCTTGAGCCATTTCATTAGAAGATTGGGGCTCAGATTGATCAGTGCATTGCCAAATTCATCTATCAGTTGAAAAAGTCAACTGTGGTCAACTGTGCATGATTTTATGGATTTGGAGAAGGAAATGAGTTGGATACACTTCATTCATGTTGGAACGAGTGTTATTTGACATTTCAAAGCTTAAGAATGGAGAAAATCAAGTCAGACAAGAAATTGCCAAAAATAGAAAGTGACTTGTAATGGAAGTTTCCAAAAATGGAAAGTTTTTGACCACAAAATTACATGTCCAAGGGAGCCTCAAATGAAAACTTGTTCAACATGAAAGTTGTATATCTTGTTCTAACCTTTCCAAAAAGTCCAAGAACTTGAAAATCCCATGTATGGTTGGCAAGTTATGGTCCATTCAATTTCAAAAATGACCCATAATCAGAGGAGCATAACTTCCACATGGAGTGTCCAAATTGAGTGATCTTTTTATGCACAAACTCCATTTGACATGTACTTTCATGGTGCATAATTGGAATTCATCAAAAATGGTCAATGCAAAAAGTCAAATTTCAAGTGTACAGTTAAAGATCCAGGGGCAAAATTGTCCAACTTGAGAAATAATGTGAATTTTTGAATGGGGATTTTTGCAACACCTCACAAATGCTATTTGGAAATTGTTTGAATGGTCATAAACATCCAAGATGCAATATTTGAATAAGTCACTTGTGGATTGCATTTGGAAATTGTACCATTTAGCATGACATGGTGAAAATCAAAATTACATGGCCAATCAATGTGGGACAAGTTGCAACAGCTCACACATGTCATTTTGAGAGTGTGTGAGCTGTCAATGAGCTGTCACAGAGCCCATAGGAAAAGACCATTTTGCCCTTGCCTTTGAAAATGACATATGCTAATTACCATTGCATTTTGTTAATTAGTGATTAAAAAGCTTGATTAATTGGAAGTACTTAAGCCTAATTGTAACTAACTTCTGAAAAGAAACACATTTCACAAGAATCTCAACCAACTTTCCCTCCAATTCTCCCAAAACTCAAGAACTCATCAAGAACAAAATTGGATCAAACTTCTTCATTTCTTCATCAATTTGGAAAATTCTTGTTGCTTCAATCTCCATTCATCTTCTCCTTCTACTGTTTTGGCAAAGCAACATCCAAATCCTCCAAATCCGCGACTGTTGCAAAGGAGTGCATCAATGGAAAATTTCAATTTCTCATAATTGGAGCATTCTCGAGCTGTTCTATCTTCTCCAATTGCCTTGCCTAACATCCTTCTTCATCTGTTTTGAGAAGCCAGGTCCAAACACTTTAAGATTCAACACTGCCATTGATTCAAGGTGAGATTTCGAATCTCTCCATTCCTCAAATGTTTATAGGTGTTTTGTAGTGTGTTTGACATAGTTTATCATGATGCAATTGGTTTGTAAATTGGTGAAACATAGATCAAGTTATTGTGAATTTTAGAATTGATACCAAAACCTAAAATGCTCGATTCAAGAGATTTAGGAAGAATTGGACAAAATCATTTGCATATTCGTACTCCTGGCGTTGAGACCTTTCCAACGGTTACTCGTTTGTAGATTTTGGTTAGGGTTTGTTCTTCGAGTGTTCTTGAGAATTCTGGAAAATTGTTGAGCGAAAATGATGATGAACACGCGTTTGATCTTTCATTCTGGCCTGGCAATTCGAATTCGTGTTTCCCGCAAAATCCCAGCCAATCACGCGCATCCACCTCAATTATTTAAACGCAGCGTTTTGGCTCCTGCGCGCTTAATTACCAAACTGCCATTAAATCATTTAATTAATTAACACAACTTAAATAATTATTTAAAAATCATACAAATCTTAAAAAATTCATAGAAAAATAATGGAAAGTCCAAAAAATATGAGGATTTTTTTTTTAGATCCCATTTTTCCTCTAGTTTTTTATGGACATGATATCACAAGTTGTGCTTGGAGAAAAATTGACCTAGCCTATTGATGTTTGACTTGTGTGTATTTTTGACATGTTCTACCATTTTCAATGTGAAATGCTCATACCTTAAAAGAAATGTCTGAAAATTTTTGAGCTTATTATAGACATGTTGATGGTGATTTACATATAAAGTTTGTGATTTTTGGATACCTGTGGAGTGAGATATGATTTTTTGAACTTAGGTGTGACAATTTGTGTCACACCTAGCTAGGTCATCTCCATGAAATTGTTTGCCTGGCCTATGATTGCTTGATTGAGTTGAAATTTTACATGGATGTTTATGGATATGTTGAGATGCTATGGGAATTTTTCTGGATTTTTGTATGGCATTTTCAATTTGATTGATATTTTTCATCTCTGTTGGTCAATTATGCAAGTTCATAGGACACATGTTTGTATATCTAATGTGAAATTCTCATATGGTATGGGATGAATGTGAAATTTGGTGTGCTGATTATAGACACATTATAGGACATCATGCTTTTGGTCCCATTCATTTATGATATGTTGTCACTCTGTTATGAATTTTTGAAGTGAATGCATGTGTTGATGCTTTGGTTTGGCTTGAATAATTGTGTCTGGATTTCTTGATTTTCATTGACCTAGTTCCTTTTGTCCAATTGAGCTGAAAATTGACATGCTATACCTTGAATATGTCCTGTTTAGGTGTGAATTATTTGAGGATTTTTAGAATTGTTTTGGTATGCTTTTGATTGAAGTTATTCTGTTTGGATGTTTGGTGTTCTATTTGACCTAGTTTGACTTGTTTTGATCATGAAATGAATATGATGAATGATATGAGTATGGGATCAATTGCATTGGCTTTCTATTTGTGTGAATTTGATTTTGGTTGAGAATCCCTTGCTGTTGAGGATTTTTTATCCCTTTTGGACCCTAGGCTTGGCCTAGTGGTCTAGTTTCTCACATTTGGTTTGACTTTTCAGGTTAAAAGTGCAATGCTTAAGGAGAATGCTTCAAGTCATTTGAATTAAGTTTGGTTGATGTTTGAGAACTAATGTGAATTTGTTTTGTAGGTTGTGAAGCTTGAGCTTGAGCTTATAGCTTGCCTTTGTGTGCATTAATCTGTATAGTCTGACTGATTAGCATTTGCTGTTTATTTTTGTCTGTCTGAGTACTGATGATACTTGATTGTTTTCAGGTACATTTAGTTGCTTACAGTTCTTTAAGAACTTGCTTGCTGCTGCTTGGTTTTTAAACCACTTGAGGTAGGACTTCTATTCTTCATGTAGTCTGGAGACCCGGCCTGTTACTTGGCCAGGCAAACTGTCTGAAGTCCTCCTTAAGAGACGATGTTTGTGATTGTTTAATATTGTGCCTAAGCAGGTGAAGTCCTTGATTAAGGCAATTGGTGGAAGCCAAGGGATATGCAATCTATCCCCCGCTATTCTGTGAGTCGTCCCTCTGCTCACACGGCTGTGTGTTGATGCATTGGGATACAAACCCAAGATCTTGTACTTTGTACAGTCGAGTCAGAGTCTTTGAGCGTAGAAGGGTCCCTCCATTCTGGACCCACGCTCCTTTGTCAGAAGCTCTCCCTGGTCAGGGATAAGAGCTGTGAGGTCTCATCCTCACTTCTCATTTTCATCTGCTTCACCTTAGCCCCGCAATGGCAAGGTTAAGAGCGAATAATACCCATGTACAGATGACTTGCTTCGGCAGTCAAACCCATTGTGTGAGCCCCACTTGACTGGTTATAGTGTGTGCTATGTGGATACTTGCTTGAAATGCTTGTTTTGATCTGTTGATGCTTGTATGATTGTATGCTTGTATGCTTGCTTTCTTCCTGGATAGGAGTAGCTTGCAGTTGTGCAAGTAGGTAGAAACCTCAACGTAGGGTAATGATGCATGACAACACTAGGCTCGAGTCCAGCTCCCTGGTAGTGTGTCTTCCCTTGGTTTCTGGCTAGATTTTCTTTCCCTTAAGGGGGAACTACATCGCCCTGATCCTTGTTCCAGACGAGGTATGTAGGCAGGTGGTCGTGCGAGACCACTCCGGGCAACCTTTTTTCTTTTTTGTGTGTGTTTACTTGTTATCTGATTGTGTGTTTGGTTCGGATGCCGATGTAAGTCCAGTGATTGGCTGTCGGGCTCCACGTTTGCCCTTTTGCGTGTGTTTTGGTTCGGATGCTGACGTAATTCCATCGAGTGGTTGTTGGGTTCCCTGTTTGCCTGTGGGTGTGTGTGTCTTGTTTGGCGTGCGTGAGCCGAACTACAGCAACTCTGATTCTCGTTCCAGACGAGATATGTAGGCATAGGATGCGATGTCCTATCGAGCTCCCTTCTCTTAACCCCACCTGCGTTCCCTGTGTGTGTGTGTGATGTTTTAGCAACCTATTCTTTATTTTAGAGCGTGGATCCCGTCGAGTACGACGGACGTGAGGGGTGCTAATACCTTCCCCTTGCGTAACTGACTCCCTTACCCTTTCTCTTTGGTCGCGAGACCATTTCCTTTCCAGGTTTCTCTGAGCGTTTCCTTTCCCTATCTTGGGATAAATAACGCGCAGTGGCGGCTCTGTGTTGTGTTTTTATTTGAGTCCCGCCGGTTGTTTTTTCGCGGATGCGACAGCTGGCGACTCTGCTGGGGATTAATTGATGTTGACCTGAGCTGGTCCATCGTCCCTAAGCGAGTCTCTCCTAGCGCTTTAGGATAGTTTAGGTTGCTTGTGTTGTATTATTTATTGCATTTATTATTCTAACCAGTGTATATATTTGCATTAAATATTTGCATGCATCATTCTATCATGTCGTTGCCGTCCTCTGTGCAGGTGGTTCCTCTGTTTGGGGTGGGTGTTCTGAGTGGGGCTAAAACCCAGGCCCGAGTATGCACCTAGGATTAGTGTGGTCTCACGTTCCTCATTTGCTGTATCAGTATATTGTTGTAACGTGACATACCACAAGCCGGACGAGGTTCATTTGATAGTGCTTTCCTCTGTGGGGTACCCCATTTTGGCATAGTTACTTCATCTGAACTATTGACTCTGGTGACCGATCATTTCCCGGATCTTTGGTTTAGACGATCTCAGGAGAGCTACAATGGCACACCCGAAAGGGCAAACCCATTGAGTATCTCTGCCCGATTGTCGAGACTTTTATCCGCCTTAGGATGACCTGATTAGAATTTACCTGTGAGGGGAGGGTTGATTCTTTCAGATGCATGTTTTGTTGGTGACTCAGATGGTGACTATTGGTTCCATGGATCAGAGTCCTATTTATAAGTCGGATTTATGGTCATTTATTGCCGTGACGCCGGAGTGCTGCCCGTGATTTATCAGTGGGGATCCGTTTATTTCAGGATTCCCCGGGCCGAGTTGCTTATCAGTGGGGATCCGTTTATTTCAGGATTCCCCGGGCCGATTCAGAGGATTGAGGCGATCTGCTCAGAGACTGATGATGATGATGTATCTTTCTTCCGTTTATTTCGGAACCCGTGGGTTGGATTGGTGGTTACTTATTTTCCTCAGATGGTTATGATCAGTTCAGAGACCAGCTTCAGTGCAGATGATCAGATGGCTTGGAGGATGGCAACGCATTGCATTCATTCATCAGCATCATTACATCTTGCATTAATTGCATCTAACACATGTTTACCCATATGCAGGGACCCTTTTGATCGAGATCCTGGTTGAGAGACTTTCTGCTCAGATATGAGGCCCGGTTTGAAGCGTGATGTTGCTTACAGTTTCTTCAACCCTGAGATTGACGAGTTAAGGGGTATGATAGCATTGATTACACCCGACTATGTGGGGATGTTCAGAGAGGCATACGGTAGTATTCTGAAGGTGGTTTTCAGACTCACTGACAGTGATAGAAGTGCCATTCATACCCTTCTCCAGTTCTATGACCCGGGGCTGAGATGCTTTGTGTTTCCAGATTATTTGTTGGGACCTCTGATGGAGGATTATGCTAGCATCTTGGGTATACAGATCCGTGATCAGATTCCTTTTCATGTCACTAGGGCCGAGCCAGATGTCCTTGGGATTTCCCGTGCTCTTTATTTGAGTCCGAAGATGATCAAGGAGGGTTTGAAGGAGAAAGGAAAATTACCGGGTTTTCACTTGGGTTTCTTGGAATCTAAGGCCAAGGAACATGCTGCTGTGGGTGATTGGAAGACGGTTTGTGCTTTGATTGCCGTGAGCATTTATGGAGTTATCTTGTTCCCTAATCAGAAGAATTTCGTAGACCATAATGCTGTCAGGTTGTTCATGCAGAGAAACCCTATCCCTACTCTGATCGGAGACGTCTACTACTCGATCCATAATCGGAATGAGAAGCTACGTGGTGGTCTGATCCGGTGTTGTTCTCAGTTGCTCTTCAGGTGGTTTATGGGATATCTGCCTTCTCGAGGTGCTTTTGCTCATCTTGATCCTTCTGTCAAGTGGTCCTTCATATTGATGGGTTTGCGGGCTGATGATATAGCATGGACTCACAATGGTTTGGCAGGCCGGGATTTTATATACAGTTGCGGGAGTCTACCCAATGTGCCTCTTATAGGAGTTCAGGGTTGCATTAATTATAACCCAACGCTTCTTAGGAGACAGATGGGGTTCGCTATGGAGGTTCCTCCCCTTGAGTGTGAGACTCAGGAGTCCTTTTATTTTCCTGTGGAGGGCAATCAGGCCAAGCTGACGCAAGTGTCTGGGGCATGGCGCAACATTCAGAGGAAGGGTAAGGTTCCGTTTGGCAAAGTCAATTGCCGGTATTTTCCACTATTCGAAGATTGGTTGCGGAAGAGGATTGAGGTTACACATCTACCATTTCCTGGAGGTGATCCTGTGCGTCCTCAGATTGAGGGTCCAAGTTCTTCTGTCAGTATGGAAGAATTCCTTGAGATGAAGAGGGCCAGAGATCAGTTACTTGCAGAGAAAGCGGAATTGGAGAGGAGTGTTGCTCGGTTTCAGATGGCCAACCAGGAGATCAAAGTGAAGATGGAAGATCAAGACAAGCGACATGCCTTAGAAGCAAAGCGCTTTGAGATGGATACTGCCTATTATGGGAAGATTAGTCAGGCCTTAGCATCGTCCAACAGGGAGCACGACATCACTAAGGAGAGATTGGCTAGAGCTTCAAAAGTCATTGAAGATGAGAAGAGAAGGCAAATCTTGGTGAGAGATCAGAGGGATGACCGAGTCCGGGTTCTTATTGCTGAATGGGAGGCAAAGCTGAAGGTTAAGGAGTCAGAGAATCTGAAGATCATCGCCGAGAGAGATCATTACATGGCAGAGAGAGATCACTACTTCAGACAGATGAAGATTCATCAGAAGGAAGTGGGGAGACTACAGCAGGAGAACACAGAGCTCAGGTTTGCCGTGGAGTTCGCGAAGATGGAAGACGAGATAGGGCCATCTGTGGGACCCTCATCCAGCTAGTTCTTTCATTTGTGTGGATTACCGTCAGGCTTGTTGACGGAATCTACTTGCTTGTATTTCTTTCCCGATTCTGGAGGATTGTATTTGAATTTTATCTGACTTGATGTATGACCATGGCACTGTTTGTGCACTTTTTGCTATGTGATGGTATTTTTCATTCAGTGATTGATCTTCAAGCTTTATTTGCTGTACCGTATGCACTCACACAAGCACACACATGGTTGGGGGTATCATGCTAAATCACATATCTCCGATCTGCACGATAAAGTCAAATGCTGATTATCAAAATATTGATGCCAGGTTATTATTTGTTTCGATGATGCCAGGATCGAGAGACAAAGTGTTCTTCATATGGATAGACACTGCATTCATGCATTGATCATAATAACTTGTGTTTTATTTTGCAGGTATCTGTTTCTAACGTGCTTGATTGATGCAGGAATCATTGCTCGTGCTCGCAGAACTGTACCTTTGCACTCAACACGCCCTCACAGATATTACACCAGACGCAATACTCCCAGACTCATGGAGCTTCCTAGTGCAGACATCCTCGAGCTGAAGGACAAAATGAATGAGCTAATCAACATCATGCAAGGCTTTGCAGTTGGTCAGAAGGCTCTGGTAGACAAAGTTGAAAAGCTCGAGCGGGCTTCTGCAGCAAACAGCGGGGTTAACCTGGATGGAGTCTCTAACCAGGGGCTGGGGTCTCGAGACGGCGGAAAGAGGACGACTGTTGGTGTTGTGAATAATGCCGGTGGTTTTGGTGGTGCTGCTGGTCAACCTGGGCCAAGTCAGAATTTGAAGGACAATATGTTGCCTCCGTTCTACGGGTTTGATGAAGATCAGGAGGAAGACAGGGAGGCTGACCAGTTCTCAATGCAGAATGAACCGTTTGTTCCTTACAGTGCTCCGCCTCAGAACAAGGAGATTCAGCTGCTGGCTGAAAAGATTAAAGTGCTGGAGAGCTATGCCACTCCTGGGGTGGTGAATATGTCTAATATGGGGCTGGTTGAGGGGATTGTGATCCCATAGAAGTTCAAAGCGCCCACTTTTGACAGATATAATGGAAGTTCTTGTCCTGAGACTCACCTGCAAGCCTTCGTCCGCAAAATTTCTGCATATACAATGGATCAGAAACTGTGGATGTACTTTTTCCAGGACAGCCTGTCCGGAGGCTCCTTGGAATGGTATACCAAGTTGAAATCCTCGGACATTAAGAACTGGCAGGATCTTGGGGATGCTTTCTTCAAGCAATATCAGTTCAATGCTGACATGGCTCCGAGTCGTACCCAGCTGCAGGGTATGTCTCAGAAAAACAATGAAGGATTTAAAGAGTATGCTCAGCGGTGGAGAGAATTGGCTGCAAGAGTGCAACCTCCTCTGGTTGATCGTGAGATGTCCGATTTGTTCATGGGAACCCTGCAGGGGGCCTTTGCTGAAAGAATGGTCGGATGTCCAGTCACCAACTTCTCAGATATTGTGGTGGCTGGGGAACGGATAGAAAGTTGGTTGAAGCTTGGCAAAATTCAGGGTACTGCTTCTGCTTCTTCTTCGGGGTCAAAGAAGCCATTTGGGAATAATGGGGGTCAGAGGAAGAAAGAAGGTGACACCAATGCCGTTTATGCTCAACAAGGACCTAGTAGGGACCGTTACTTCCAGCACAATGCTGCAGTAACCATTCCTGCTGAGTCTCAGCCTGCACAGCAGCAACAACACCAACAAAGACAACCTTTTCAACAGAGGCCACAGAGGGTCGGGTACCAAGTCAGGGGCCGGATGAACGATAGGCAGTTTGACAGGCCTCCGGTGACTTATTCTTTTCTGTTGAAGAAATTGCAAGACCTTGGGCTGGTACAGTTGAGGACGCTGGCACCTTTGAGACCTAATCAAAGGCCAGCTAGTTATAATGAGAACGCGAAATGCGAATTCCATTCGGGTGCTCCCGGACACAATGTTGAGGACTGCAAAGCTTTTAAGCACGTAGTCCAAGACCTGGTGGATTCGAAAGCGATCAACTTTGCACCATCTCCCAACGTTAATGCCAATCCCATGCCCGCGCATGGTCAAAGGGGAGTGAATGCCATTTCTGCAGAGAGTAGGTTTGGGCTGTCTACTGTGAATCAGTTGAAGACGCCTCTGGCTGAGGTCAAGAGGTTGTTGTTAAAGAATGGGGTTTATCCGGGTTGTGAAGATGATTGTGCTGAGTGCATGGTCTCTGTCAACGGGTGCTCATTGTTGAGGAAGGTTGTTCAGGGTCTAATGGATGATGGGAGTGTTGTGATTGAGAAGGCTGGTTCGGAAAAAGAGGAGGTCTCCACCATAACTATTTATTTCGACCCGGTGGATTTGTCGAACCTTGTTGAAGAGGCTCCAGTTACCATCACGGTACCTGGACCGATTCCTTACGACAAAGATGATGCCGTACCTTGGCATTATGGAGGGGAGGAGAAGGAGAAAAAGATAAAAAAGAAAAGGCCGAGGCTTTAGCCAGGGCAAAAGGGAAGGCTGTGGTGGATAATGATACTCCTGTGGTGACGCCGGCGCCTGCGGGGTCGGAAGATAAACTTGAGGATGATGCTGAGGAATTTTTACGAATCATCAAAAAGTCGGAGTACAAATTGGTGGATCATCTGCAGCAGACTCCTTCCAAAATATCGATTCTATCATTGTTGTTGAGCTCTGAGGGGCATAGGGAGGCTTTACTGAAAATTCTAAAGAAAGCTTATGTTCCTCAGGAGATAACAATCAATCAATTGGAAACGGTGGTGTCCAACGTGCATGCCAGCCATGGGCTGGGTTTCACAGATATGGACCTGACAGTGGATGGAAGGAATCACAATAGGGCGCTACACATAGCTATGGAATGCAAAGGAGCCGTGCTTTCGCATGTGCTGGTTGATACCGGCTCCTCCTTGAATGTGTTGCCGAAGAAGGCTCTGGCAAAGCTGAATTGTGATGGGCTGATTTTGACCCCGACTGATTTGATTGTGCGGGCTTTTGATGGGTCAAAGAGGGCCGTATTCGGGGAGGTAGAGCTGCCTGTGAAGATTGGACCTGAGGTGTTCAAGTCGACTTTCTATGTCATGGATATTCAGCCGGCATACAGTTGCCTGTTGGGCCGCCCATGGATCCATGCTGCTGGGGCAGTAACGTCGACTTTGCACCAGAAGCTGAAATATATCTGGGAAGGTCAAGTCGTCACTGTCTGTGGAGAGGAGGACATATTTGTCAGCCACCTGTCTTCTTTCAAATACGTGGAGATGGATGGTGAGATCTGGGAGACGCCCAGTCAGGCTTTCGAAACCGTTAAGGTGGAGAATGCTCTGTTTGCTAAGCAGGGAGAAGAGAAACCGTCCATTGCTTCATACAAGCAGGCTGCTGAGGTGGTTAGGAGTGGAGAGGCTCCTGGTTGGGGCAGAATGATGGAGGTCCCTGAGAAGAAGGACAGATTTGGGGTCGGATATCAACCGGGTCGAGGCTCAGGGCAAGGAAGAGGACGTCGTACGTCGGTAACCTTCACAAGTGCCGGAATGCTGGATCCGGATCACATCTGCATGATGGGTGAGGATACTGATAGTGACTGCGACATGGACCAATGGATAAAGCCGTGCGCACCAGGGATGGGAATCTAGAACTGGAAGGCCGAAGAGATCATCCGGGTCACTCTCCTTGAAGAGTAATATTTTTCTTGTTTTCATCTTATATGCATGAAAGCCATACGTGTTGCCCGACACGTAATGGTCCATTGTAAGGGCCACCTCATGTTTAAATTTGCAAGATTTAGCATCATTAATAAAAGGATGTTTTGCAGTTAAAAGCGGTGTTCCCTGTTTTTCATTTATTTTTTGCAGTTTAAAAAATAAAAACAAATAAAAATGGCAATGTTTTCATTTTTCTTTTTTCTCACACCGGTTCTAAAGCAATGCATGAATCAACATTCATGCAGATGCAATTCTTCCCCGGATCTCATTGATAACAATCCTGTTACACCCTCATATGACTTCGACAATCCGATCTATCTTGCTGAGGAAGGAGACGAAGAAGATTGTGAATTGCCAGGGGAATTAGCCAGGTTGTTGAAACAAGAGGAGAAGGTGATTCAGCCGCATGAAGAACAGATTGAGGTGGTGAATCTGGGTACCGATGAGATGAAGAAAGAAGTGAAAATTGGGGCTGCTTTGGAGGAAAGTGTCAAGAGCAGATTGATGGTATTGTTGAAAGAGTATGTCGACATCTTTGCCTGGTCTTATCAAGATATGCCAGGGTTGGATACCGATATCGTTGTGCACAAGCTACCGTTGAGAGCAGATTGTCCTCCAGTGAAGCAGAAGTTGCGCAGAACTCGACCTGATATGGCGATGAAAATCAAGGAAGAAGTACAGAAGCAGTGGGATGCTGGTTTCCTAGCTGTCACTAATTATCCGCCATGGGTTGCGAACATTGTGCCAGTCCCGAAGAAAGATGGGAATGTGAGAATGTGTGTGGACTACCGAGATCTGAACAGAGCTAGTCCGAAAGATGATTTTCCATTACCTCACATTGACGTGTTGGTAGACAATACAGCTCAATTCTCGGTGTTTTCCTTCATGGATGGCTTTTCTGGCTATAATCAAATCAAAATGTCGCCAGAGGATATGGAGAAAACAACGTTCATTACACCGTGGGGTACTTTTTGTTACAAGGTGATGCCATTCGGTCTCAAGAACGCCGGTGCTACTTATCAGAGGGCCATGGTGACTTTGTTTCATGATATGATTCATCATGAAATTGAATGCTATGTTGATGACATGATAGCAAAGTCCCAGACAGAAGAGGGGCATTTGGTAGATCTGGCCAAGTTGTTCGGCCGGCTGAGACAGTTCAAACTGAGGCTGAATCCGAACAAGTGCACGTTCGGGGTGCGGTCCGGTAAATTGCTGGGGTTCATCGTAAGTGAAAAAGGAATCGAGGTTGATCCTGCAAAAGTAAAAGCGATAAAAGACATGCCTGAACCGAGAACAGAGAAGGAGGTTCGTGGTTTCTTAGGTAGATTGAACTACATTTCACGGTTCATATCTCATCTAACAGCCACGTGTGAACCGATTTTCAAATTGTTAAGAAAAGATCAAACGGTCAGGTGGAATGATGATTGCCAAGCGGCATTTGAAAAAATAAAAGAATATTTGCAGGAGCCTCCGATTCTGATGCCTCCTGTGGAGGGAAGACCGTTAATTCTGTACCTGACAGTCCTCGAGGGGTCTATGGGGTGTGTATTGGGGCAGCATGACGAGTCTGGTCGAAAAGAGCATGCCATATACTACCTTAGCAAAAAGTTTACCGACTGTGAAACAAGATATTCACTGCTCGAGAAAACTTGCTGTGCTTTGGTCTGGGCTGCTCGCCGACTAAGGCAGTATATGCTGGTTCATACCACTTTATTGATTTCCAAGATGGATCCGATCAAGTACATTTTTGAGAAGCCAACATTGACCGGACGGGTTGCGAGGTGGCAAATGATTTTGACTGAATATGATATACAGTATACCTCTCAGAAGGCGATCAAGGGGAGTGTATTGTCTGATTACCTCGCCCAGCAACCCATTGATGATTATCAACCGATGAAGTTTGAATTCCCTGATGAGGACATCATGTTTCTCAAATCAAAAGATTGTGAGGAACCGATCCCGGAGGAGGGGCCTGACCCTGAATCCGAATGGATTCTGATGTTTGATGGGGCCGTTAACGTGAATGGAAGCGGTGTTGGTGCTGTTTTGGTTACGCCGAAAGGATCTCACATTCCTTTTGCTGCCCGGCTAACATTTGAATGTACCAACAACGTGACTGAATATGAAGCTTGCATATTGGGGATTGAAGAGGCGATTGATTTGAGGATCAAGAACCTTGTCATATATGGAGATTCAGCTCTGGTTGTAAATCAGGTTAACGGAAAATGGTATACGCATCAGTCTCATTTGGTTCCGTATCGAGATTATACGAGGAGATTGTTGACGTTTTTCACCAAGGTGAAGTTGCATCATGTGCCCAGAGAGGAGAATCCTTTGGCAGATGCTTTGGCTACTCTGGCTGCCTTGATTAAGGTACAATGGTGGAATCAGTTCCCCAGTGTGGAAGTAGGTCGTCTGGATAGACCGGCTTATGTGTTTGTTGTTGATACAGCGCCGGATGATGAGAAGCCGTGGTATTACGATATCAAGCGCTATCTTGAGACTCAAGAGTATCCTGAGGGAGCATCGAAAAAGGATCGAAAGACTCTGCGGAGGTTGGCCATGGTGTTCTACCTAAATAAGCATGGGGTTCTGTACAAGAGGAATTTTGATTGGGTCTTGCTCAGATGTGTTGATGACAGAGAAGCAAGCCAGTTGATGAAAGAGGTTCATGAGGGATCGTTCGGTACCCATGCCAGTGGGAATGCTATGGTAAAGAAGCTGCTGAGAGCAGGTTATTATTGGATGACAATGGAGGCCCAATGTTTTAATTTCGTGCGGAAGTGTCATAAATGCCAGATTTATGCTGACAAGGTGCACGTGCCTCCAAATCCGCTGAGCTTAATGTCGTCTCCATGGCCGTTTGCTATGTGGGGCATTGATATGATCGGGAAGATTGAGCCTACTGCTTCGAATGGGCACAGATTCATATTAGTGGCTATTGATTACTTCACCAAGTGGGTTGAAGCAGCCTCTTATACGAATGTGACGAAGCAGGTTGTGGCCAGGTTTCTCAAGAGAGACATCATTTGCTGATATGGGGTTCCCGAGAGAATCATTACTGATAATGGTTCTAATTTGAACAATAAGATGATGGCAGAACTGTGCCGGGAATTCAAGATCGAGCATCACAATTCTTCTCCCTATCGTCCGAAGATGAACGGGGCGGTTGAGGCAGCCAATAAGAATATAAAGAAGATTGTGCAGAAAATGGTGGTAACCTACAACGACTGGCATGAGATGTTGCCGTTTGCATTGCATGGGTATCGCACGTCGGTGCGCACATCTACTGGGGCAACTCCTTTCTCGTTGGTATATGGGATGGAGGCTGTATTACCAGTTGAGGTTCAGATTCCCTCTTTGAGAGTCCTGATGGACGTGAAGTTGCAAGAGGCTGAATGGGTAAGGACCCGGTACGAAGAGTTGAGCCTGATAGAGGAGAAGAGGCTAGCGGCCATTTGTCATGGGCAGTTATACCAGCAAAGGATGAAGCGTGCTTTTGACAAGAAAGTGCGACCTCGGGTATATCACGTAGGTGATATGGTGCTGAAAAGGATCCTTCCTCCTCAAAACGATCGAAGGGGCAAATGGACACCGAATTATGAAGGTCCATTTGTGGTCAAGAAGGTCTTCTCTGGCGGAGCCTTGTTGTTAACGACCATGGATGGCGAGGATTTTCCATCCCCTGTGAACGCGGACGCAGTTAAAAAATACTTCGTATAAATTGACCCGCTGGACGAAAGGAATAAAACAGTCCAGGCAAAAAGGGGCATCCCGGCGAACCAAAAAACAGAAGGAAAAGGTTCGGGCAAAAATTAGGGATAAAATAAAAACGGTACACCCGGCAAGTCGAAAACCTGAAAAGGCGGCTTGGGCAAAAAAGGGTATCCCGGTGGACTGAAAACCCGAAAGGGCGGTCCAGGCAAAAGAGGGATTGAAATGAACAACTGCGTCTAGCATGATCGTGTGCGCTTTGGTTAAAGCATCATGGATAATACCCGGTAGGGATCAATCAGAATCGTCTTGTTTAGAAGGCAGAAAAGCACGGAAAGTCTGAGGACATATGGGGTGTAACCGAGTTGGAACTCGATGAGATCACGGGTTTCACATTGCCATTAGGATAGATTTTTTCCTTTTGTGCGCAATTACCTATTTTCAGGAATTGCTTCCTTTTGTATTGCTCATTTGAGCCACACTTTTTCAATCAATAAAATGCATATTCAGTCAAATAATTTTGTTTTTGTTTTTCATTACCGCTTTGATTGCAAAAACATCCGATTATTTTGATAAAGAATCTTTGCATTTTAAGACATACAGGTCCATTCCAATGCATGTTTATAAGATTGAAAGCTTGAAATCTTATTTGGAAGGTTGAGTGACCCAAGTGTTGAAATCTTGACACGCCTGGGGCACGTTTTTATCTGACGATCTGTTTTGCAGGAACTGTTAGATATTTTTTCACTCACTTGCAGGTTGTGATGTGGAAGCTGTTGAAAAACAAATCCCCAGAGAGTCCAATCAGGGACGAATGAGTGTGTGAAGGGATGACGAAGACGTTGAGACGTACGACGATCCTTGATTTTAATCAAGAAGACTCTTCAAAGTCGGAAGACTTGAAAGTATGTAATTCCCCGCAGAGTCCGACCAGGGACGAGTGCATGAGGAGAGGACGGAGAAACGACGAGACGTCCGACGACTCTTGAAATTAATCAAGAAGACTCTTCAAAGTCGGAAAATTGAGATTTCTATATAATTCCCAGGAGTACGTCCCGTCGATCGCGGCGCGATTTGGAATACAAGATGATGGAGCAGAAAAGGTCCAGACGAGTCTGGGAATTCTCAAAAGTGGAAAACTGATGCGAGATTGGAAGGTGGATACCATGGTTCGACGAGTCGACGGGTGTTTGGTACCAACTTTTCTCATTTCCCGGCTAAGTCCCCAAGCAGAGCGGTGAGGACTAGCTCCCCAGCAGATCCGAGGTCCGTGGACTTCTCCAGCCGAGTCAGGATGGTTATCCCCGGTAGGTTTACAACGGTGTTTCCTCAGCAGCCAAGCCAGAAGGTTGCTACTCCCCGAGTGGAGCGGGTTTCAATGAAATATATCTCCGGCAGTGTTCATCCTACCAGTGGATTAGACAAGTTCCTGTAGCGGACGGATTTTGCATCCCCAGCTGAGTTGATTCTAGCTAGGGATTGCATGGGTTGTTCCCAGCGGAGTAGCACTCGTTTCCCTAGCAGGGTCAGGATGGTTATCCCCAGCAGGTGATAGATTGATGCTTTCCCCAGTCAATGGGCCTGGAGATTACTATTTCCCCAGCGGAGTATCTGTGAGCATTTCCCCAGTGAAGTCGTCAGGTATCTGTGAGGGTTCCCAAAGCAGGGTCAGGATTGATATCCCTAGTAAGTCAGAGACTGGTGTATCCCCACAGAGTGTTGGTGGTGCTTATCCCCGCAGTTTCTCGAGCTGATTGGGTGCAAAGAAGGTTCTTCCCCAGCAAGGGTAACCTTTTCCCAGTAGCAGTGCTATTCCCCAGCAGGGTGGAATTGGAGCAGTGACGAGTTCCTCAGCAGAGTGCCTCGTATTCCCCAAAAGAGTCCCTTGAGGGGGATACTTTTTATGCATTCATCATGAAAAATAACATAGCATATTACATAGAAAAATAAATGATCGCGTAGCATTTCCATATTTTTGGAGCATTACGTATAAAAATCAATCATGCATCATTGCAGGCATAAGCTAGTCTCAGACCGTGGTTACTGTTTGAGAGACGGTTTCGCCAGAAGATGAAGGTGTTATTCTGACGAGTTTGGCATTGTAATCAGTTGCCACAAAGTTTCTGTCAAGCGAAGATGGGAATGATGATCAAAGTTTTTTTTTCCGGTGTTCAGACCGAGGCGGTGTCCAGACCGAAGTGGCGTTCAGGCCAATGTTCCGATTTTCAGATCGAAGAAGTTTCCGACGATCAGGTTGAAGTACTTTTTCCGGTGTTCAGACCGAGGCGGTGTCCAGACCGAAGTGGCGTTCAGGCCAATGTTCCGATTTTCAGATCGAAGAAGCGTCCGACGTTTAGATCGAGGCAGCTTGTGGCAGTCAGGCCAAGTTTCCGGAGTTCAGACCGAAGTGGCATTCAGGCCAAGTTTCCGGAGTTCAGACCGAAGTGGCATTCAGGCCAAGTTTCCGGAGTTCAGACCGAAGTGGCGATCAGGCCAAGTTTCCGGTATTCAGACCGAAGCGGTATTCAGACCGAGGTGGTTTTTAGACCAAGAAAAGGAAAATTGCGGGGTTCAAGAAAATAAAAAATATAAAATAAGAGAAGAAAAAGAAATGATAATCTCCAGCGGAAGTGGTGTTCAGACCATGGTTATCCCTGTGTTACCATTTATTTTGGTATCCGGGTCGACAGTTTCATTTCGGTGATCAGGTCGACTTTCTCCGTATCAGACGGATTTTTCTTTCAAGATGTTGTTTCTTCGCCGATGCTGACAGGCGTTGTTAATTATTTTCCCATCAGAGTGCAAATTGTTCGTCTGTTCTTGGTATTCAATCACTCTTCATCCTGATCATCTGAAAGCCGAGGCTATTCATATCGACAGATTCACAGTGGATTGAATAGGGGCAGCTGTAACACCTCAAAATTTGCCCTCCTCTCTTGGGACTAGCTAACATATTACATATCATTTTTAGGTCATTAGGCATTGCATATTGCATATCATGTGGTTACATTGTGCAAGCCATCTTCCCAAGTCTTGATCAGAAGATAGGAGGTCATGGTGCAAGCTAGGGTTTTATTGGACTGGTCATTGATCATCTGAGGGTGTGCAAGTCCAAATTAGGGTTTCATGATTCTCAAAGGATATTGGTCTTCATCTTGTTTGAAATGATTCATCATCATCATCATGGTTTGTCATCATCAAATGTTGAAGCTGATTCCTTGAGATTAGGGTTTTGACCACTGGTCAACCCTAATCAATTGCATTGGGCCAATCAGGGCATGATCAGGAGATGGGGTCTATGATGTATATGGGGATCATTCTATGATTATATTGAGATTATTGAGGCTAGGGTTTCATCCTTGAGCCATTTCATTAGAAGATTGGGGCTCAGATTGATCAGTGCATTGCCAAATTCATCTATCAGTTGAAAAAGTCAACTGTGGTCAACTGTGCATGATTTTATGGATTTGGAGAAGGAAATGAGTTGGATACACTTCATTCATGTTGGAACGAGTGTTATTTGACATTTCAAAGCTTAAGAATGGAGAAAATCAAGTCAGACAAGAAATTGCCAAAAATAGAAAGTGACTTGTAATGGAAGTTTCCAAAAATGGAAAGTTTTTGACCACAAAATTACATGTCCAAGGGAGCCTCAAATGAAAATTTGTTCAACATGAAAGTTGTATATCTTGTTCTAACCTTTCCAAAAAGTCCAAGAACTTGAAAATCCCATGTATGGTTGGCAAGTTATGGTCCATTCAATTTCAAAAATGACCCATAATCAGAGGAGCATAACTTCCACATGGAGTGTCCAAATTGAGTGATCTTTTTATGCACAAACTCCATTTGACATGTACTTTCATGGTGCATAATTGGAATTCATCAAAAATGGTCAATGCAAAAAGTCAAATTTCAAGTGTACAGTTAAAGATCCAGGGGCAAAATTGTCCAACTTGAGAAATAATGTGAATTTTTGAATGGGGATTTTTGCAACACCTCACAAATGCTATTTGGAAATTGTTTGAATGGTCATAAACATCCAAGATGCAATATTTGAATAAGTCACTTGTGGATTGCATTTGGAAATTGTACCATTTAGCATGACATGGTGAAAATCAAAATTACATGGCCAATCAATGTGGGACAAGTTGCAACAGCTCACACATGTCATTTTGAGAGTGTGTGAGCTGTCAATGAGCTGTCACAGAGCCCATAGGAAAAGACCATTTTGCCCTTGCCTTTGAAAATGACATATGCTAATTACCATTGCATTTTGTTAATTAGTGATTAAAAAGCTTGATTAATTGGAAGTACTTAAGCCTAATTGTAACTAACTTCTGAAAAGAAACACATTTCACAAGAATCTCAACCAACTTTCCCTCCAATTCTCCCAAAACTCAAGAACTCATCAAGAACAAAATTGGATCAAACTTCTTCATTTCTTCATCAATTTGGAAAATTCTTGTTGCTTCAATCTCCATTCATCTTCTCCTTCTACTGTTTTGGCAAAGCAACATCCAAATCCTCCAAATCCGCGACTGTTGCAAAGGAGTGCATCAATGGAAAATTTCAATTTCTCATAATTGGAGCATTCTCGAGCTGTTCTATCTTCTCCAATTGCCTTGCCTAACATCCTTCTTCATCTGTTTTGAGAAGCCAGGTCCAAACACTTTAAGATTCAACACTGCCATTGATTCAAGGTGAGATTTCGAATCTCTCCATTCCTCAAATGTTTATAGGTGTTTTGTAGTGTGTTTGACATAGTTTATCATGATGCAATTGGTTTGTAAATTGGTGAAACATAGATCAAGTTATTGTGAATTTTAGAATTGATACCAAAACCTAAAATGCTCGATTCAAGAGATTTAGGAAGAATTGGACAAAATCATTTGCATATTCGTACTCCTGGCGTTGAGACCTTTCCAACGGTTACTCGTTTGTAGATTTTGGTTAGGGTTTGTTCTTCGAGTGTTCTTGAGAATTCTGGAAAATTGTTGAGCGAAAATGATGATGAACACGCGTTTGATCTTTCATTCTGGCCTGGCAATTCGAATTCGTGTTTCCCGCAAAATCCCAGCCAATCACGCGCATCCACCTCAATTATTTAAACGCAGCGTTTTGGCTCCTGCGCGCTTAATTACCAAACTGCCATTAAATCATTTAATTAATTAACACAACTTAAATAATTATTTAAAAAATCATACAAATCTTAAAAAATTCATAGAAAAATAATGGAAAGTCCAAAAAATATGAGGATTTTTTTTTAGATCCCATTTTTCCTCTAGTTTTTTATGGACATGATATCACAAGTTGTGCTTGGAGAAAAATTGACCTAGCCTATTGATGTTTGACTTGTGTGTATTTTTGACATGTTCTACCATTTTCAATGTGAAATGCTCATACCTTAAAAGAAATGTCTGAAAATTTTTGAGCTTATTATAGACATGTTGATGGTGATTTACATATAAAGTTTGTGATTTTTGGATACCTGTGGAGTGAGATATGATTTTTTGAACTTAGGTGTGACAATTTGTGTCACACCTAGCTAGGTCATCTCCATGAAATTGTTTGCCTGGCCTATGATTGCTTGATTGAGTTGAAATTTTACATGGATGTTTATGGATATGTTGAGATGCTATGGGAATTTTTCTGGATTTTTGTATGGCATTTTCAATTTGATTGATATTTTTCATCTCTGTTGGTCAATTATGCAAGTTCATAGGACACATGTTTGTATATCTAATGTGAAATTCTCATATGGTATGGGATGAATGTGAAATTTGGTGTGCTGATTATAGACACATTATAGGACATCATGCTTTTGGTCCCATTCATTTATGATATGTTGTCACTCTGTTATGAATTTTTGAAGTGAATGCATGTGTTGATGCTTTGGTTTGGCTTGAATAATTGTGTCTGGATTTCTTGATTTTCATTGACCTAGTTCCTTTTGTCCAATTGAGCTGAAAATTGACATGCTATACCTTGAATATGTCCTGTTTAGGTGTGAATTATTTGAGGATTTTTAGAATTGTTTTGGTATGCTTTTGATTGAAGTTATTCTGTTTGGATGTTTGGTGTTCTATTTGACCTAGTTTGACTTGTTTTGATCATGAAATGAATATGATGAATGATATGAGTATGGGATCAATTGCATTGGCTTTCTATTTGTGTGAATTTGATTTTGGTTGAGAATCCCTTGCTGTTGAGGATTTTTTATCCCTTTTGGACCCTAGGCTTGGCCTAGTGGTCTAGTTTCTCACATTTGGTTTGACTTTTCAGGTTAAAAGTGCAATGCTTAAGGAGAATGCTTCAAGTCATTTGAATTAAGTTTGGTTGATGTTTGAGAACTAATGTGAATTTGTTTTGTAGGTTGTGAAGCTTGAGCTTGAGCTTATAGCTTGCCTTTGTGTGCATTAATCTGTATAGTCTGACTGATTAGCATTTGCTGTTTATTTTTGTCTGTCTGAGTACTGATGATACTTGATTGTTTTCAGGTACATTTAGTTGCTTACAGTTCTTTAAGAACTTGCTTGCTGCTGCTTGGTTTTTAAACCACTTGAGGTAGGACTTCTATTCTTCATGTAGTCTGGAGACCCGGCCTGTTACTTGGCCAGGCAAACTGTCTGAAGTCCTCCTTAAGAGGCGATGTTTGTGATTGTTTAATATTGTGCCTAAGCAGGTGAAGTCCTTGATTAAGGCAATTGGTGGAAGCCAAGGGATATGCAATCTATCCCCCGCTATTCTGTGAGTCGTCCCTCTGCTCACATGGCTGTGTGTTGATGCATTGGGATACAAACCCAAGATCTTGTACTTTGTACAGTCGAGTCAGAGTCTTTGAGCGTAGAAGGGTCCCTCCATTCTGGACCCACGCTCCTTTGTCAGAAGCTCTCCCTGGTCAGGGATAAGAGCTGTGAGGTCTCATCCTCACTTCTCCTTTTCATCTGCTTCACCTTAGCCCCGCAATGGCAAGGTTAAGAGCGAATAATACCCATGTACAGATGACTTGCTTCGGCAGTCAAACCCATTGTGTGAGCCCCACTTGACTGGTTATAGTGTGTGCTATGTGGATACTTGCTTGAAATGCTTGTTTTGATCTGTTGATGCTTGTATGATTGTATGCTTGTATGCTTGCTTTCTTCCTGGATAGGAGTAGCTTGCAGTTGTGCAAGTAGGTAGAAACCTCAACGTAGGGTAATGATGCATGACAACACTAGGCTCGAGTCCAACTCCCTGGTAGTGTGTCTTCCCTTGGTTTCTGGCTAGATTTTCTTTCCCTTGAGGGGGAACTACATCGCCCTGATCCTTGTTCCAGACGAGGTATGTAGGCAGGTGGTCGTGCGAGACCACTCCGGGCAACCTTTTTTCTTTTTTGTGTGTGTTTACTTGTTATCTGATTGTGTGTTTGGTTCGGATGCCGACGTAAGTCCAGTGATTGGCTGTCGGGCTCCACGTTTGCCCTTTTGCGTGTGTTTTGGTTCGGATGCTGACGTAATTCCATCGAGTGGTTGTCGGGTTCCCTGTTTGCCTGTGGGTGTGTGTGTCTTGTTTGGCGTGCGTGAGCCGAACTACAGCAGCTCTGATTCTCGTTCCAGACGAGATATGTAGGCATAGGATGCGATGTCCTATCGAGCTCCCTTCTCTTAACCCCACATGCGTTCCCTGTGTGTGTGTGTGATGTTTTAGCAACCTATTCTTTATTTTAGAGCGTGGATCCCGTCGAGTACGACGGACGTGAGGGGTGCTAATACCTTCCCCTTGCGTAACCGACTCCCTTACCCTTTCTCTTTGGTCGCGAGACCATTTCCTTTCCAGGTTTCTCTGAGCGTTTCCTTTCCCTATCTTGGGATAAATAACGCGCAGTGGCGGCTCTGTGTTGTGTTTTTATTTGAGTCCCGCCGGTTGTTTTTTCGCGGATGCGATAGGAATCAGGCGTAGTATTAAACGGTGATCCTTCATTGGAAACAGACGTAGCAGACGTTAATCCTTAATTGGGATTAGGCATAGTTTTAAGCGGTGATCCTTCATTGGAAACAGACGTAGCAGACGTTAATCCTTAAGTGGGATTAGGCGTAGTATTTAAGCGGTGATCCTTCATTGGAAACAGACGTAGCAGACGTTAATCCTTAATTGGGATTAGGCGTAGTATTAAGCGGTGATCCTTAATTGGAAACAGACGTAGGGCTTTGGTCTTGTCCGGATCGGAAGCGTGGCTTGGATTCTAGATATTGAATCGGAAAGCGGTGAAACTTTGAGTTCACATTGAGGTACCACATGCATGGAGTCACATTGTCTTGCATTGAGTCGTCCATAGTTATGTGATCATTGAATGCATGTATTGATGTGAACGCGATGTACGTTTGAAATATGTGCGATGATTGTTGATTAATATTATTGACGTGATTATACCAAGTGTGATGAATTCTTAAATTGTGTTTTAATTCATTGTGCCTTATTATGCTATTTCATAATGATTTGGAATTCTCACCCTTTCTGTTTGAATGTTACCTTTATATGGATATCGTGCAGATACTACAGAGTAGTATTGCTGGAGTAGGTGGACGGTAGCTTGCTCAAGAATAGCTGGAGAGTTTCCGTATTTAGTTTGAATTTAGGTAATGAGTCAATGCTCTGGTCATGTAACACTGGGTAGATTAGTGGTATTGAACTCCTATTTTATTTTGATATGCTTTATGTCATTAATTGTTTTATTTTGTTTGGAGTGATTATTGAGAGATGATCATGGTATGGGACATGGATCATTTTATGAAATACATGAGTATTCTTTATTTTCCGCTGCGAACGCATATTGCTTGAATATTCATGATGAGTGAAATGTGTTATTTTGAATGACCAGGTGTATTGTTGGTTTTTGAAAGTTTTAAGTTTCGAAAACGTCGATGTGACACCCTTTTCTTTATATGCGTGCTTATTTACTCTGATTATATGCTAAATAATTTGGGGTAGAAATAATTTGGGGAAAGATGACAATTGTTTGACTAACCGAGTAAGAGAACTCGTATTCAAACAATCGAGGAGAGAAGTTGAAGGCTCAAAGTCATCTCCCATTTCATTTAGCTATTGTAAGACTGTTTTGATTTAATCGGGTTTAGAAGTTTGTAGAGAAATGACGAGTGTCTAACTGACCGAGTAAGAAAACTCGTATTCAAACAATCGAGGGGAGGAGTTAAAGGCTTAAAACCATCCCCCTTTTCATTTCGTTATTATGAAAATAATCTATTTTGATTGTGTTTAGGCGAGTTAGAAATGACAATTATCTGACTAACCGAGTAAGAAAACTCATATTCAAATAATCGAGGATAGGAGTTGAAAACTCAAAATCATCCCCCTTTTCATTTCGTTATTATGAAATGGTATTAATTGTGATTAAGTATTTTAATTAATTTGAATAACAATACTCGACTTTGGGTCGAGGTTTAAATATGTATTTGCGAATAAATTGTATTATGTTTAGTGAATCAATCATCTAATTGATTAATTAAAATCGAATGGGTCTCATTGTAAGAAAGCCCAAGAGTAAGCTATGTGAGGTTGATGGTGATGCTTAAAAGCAACTGACTTACAAAGGTGTTTGGAAAAAATGGCTCGACATTGAATCGAGAATTGTGTGATTTTAACGATTTAACATGGTTTTGGATCAATGATGAAATCGAATGGGCTTGGTTTGAAAGTAATTATGAATTGATGATGAAATGGAATAGTTTTGGTTTAAAAATGATTATTAAGACAAAGGTGAAAGGAATTGATCAAAAAAATTTAATTAACAAAATTAAATAATTAAAATTCGATTAAATCACTTATTTACCATAGTCAAAAATAATTATCGAATAAAAATTTAATTATTATGATTAACTAACTTAAACAAATCCCGATTAATTAACTAATTTGATTAAAAAGATCGAAGTAAGTAAATCGCAATGTGCTCAAAAACCAGTTTGTACGCAATGACAACATGATTAATGTCATACGCAATATCATAACGCGGTGAAAATATTCTATTGATGTATTGAGATTTTGGTGGTATATCGGCATGAAACTACCGAATCTATGGATAAAGAAAAACGATTAAAAGTGCAATGAAGTTTACCAACAATAACTCTGCAATATTTACAATGTTATTTACAATGATTAAGACAATGTATATAAAAATAAGTAGTCCAATGACATTGAAAATAAAACCATTACAAAGATTAAAACAATTGGATTATTGAAAATCAACCCATTACAAAGACCAAAACAATTGGACCATGGAAGATCTAACCATTATAAATATCAAAACAATATATACAACAAGTGTAATCCAATTATATTGAAATCAAACTAATAGCCAAAATGAAAATGATACCAACAAAACGATTCAAAGACTACCAAAAATAGTGCTATCATATTAACACATCACTGGTATAATAGCATATTAACAATGCAGATCCCACTGTTAAGTTCGATTTAGTCACCACAACACAATGAAATAGAAACAACATCAACCAAACATTGTATTGTTATATTGAAAGCAAAAGACACATTTCTCATATTTGAAAATATTCCATTACAAAAACACAAGTATGATAAATTGTTTCTTTTAAAAAAATTATTTTCCCTATTACTAACAAAACAAAATAGTTCTAACCATTACAAAAGATAATAAGCATATTTAACCAAAATATTAACGAAATAAATAAACTATACAACAAACCAATTAACAATGTAAAAAAACAAATATTTTGCTGCCTAACCATAGTTGAGCCATAAGGAACTAGGATTCACTGTAAACTAAGCAATACAACATGTTCAACACAGTTCAGCAAGCAACAATGGAAGTGAAGGAAATCTGACCATACTCTTGCGTGCAAGGGGTAACCGGAGTCGAAGTCAGCGGAAGTTATGGAGGTGTCGTGCCTTGGTGTCTCTCGGCGGAGGATGAATCGCGGTTTTGTGTTGGTGAATGAAGGTCGGAACTGTGGAGGCGAACGATTAAGCTTCGTCGGAAGTCGTCGGCGGCGCAATGATTTGGTGTCGCTTGGAAATCGCCGGAGTGGATCCGTTGGGGTGGTTTTAAATGGAGGAGTTTTAAGGTTGGTTCGCCGTGTGGCCGGAGCGTGTAAAAAGAAGAGGTGAGGGATGGATGAGTGTGGAAGACGCGTGGTGGAAGCGTGTTGAAGATGGTTTACGGTTTACGACGGAGGGAGTATTGTTGTGAGGAAGAAGAGGAACGGCCGGATGGTGGTGGCCGGCGTGTGGTTGTGTTTTGTGTGGAGGAAGGTGATTCGATGGTATGAAGGAGTTGGACGGATCGTGGAATGCTGATGAAGAAGGAAAGCGGATGATGTTGTGGGAAAGAAGAAGAAGCTTTTGGTTTGTGGGATTTTTTGTGAGGAAGTTGTTGTGGATGGTCGGCGGTTGAGGGTGCGCCGGTGAGATTGTTAGTGGTGTGTGTGGAAGGCTAAAATTCTGGTATCAGATATGAGATGTCGAAGGTAATGTCACGACACTAATATCTGAGTAAACCAAACAGGATAAAGATAAAAAAAATAGTACTGCAAGAGACACAAGCAATTGTTAACCCAGTTCGGTCCAACTCACCTACATCTGAGGGCTACCAAGCCAGGAAGGAAATCCACTAAAATAGAATCAGTTCATAGACTCTCCGTACACTTCAACAAGTTACAGTCTTTCTCACCTAATCTCTACCCGTGCAATTTCTACCTAAGCACTCTTAGATATGAGAACCCACTCACTTCCCTTTAATCACACCTGTGATTCTGAACAATAATTCCTTGTGAAAAGAAGACACTTTTCAATAACACACACTTGATTTTACTTCACAGTTTCAATCAAGTAGACACACACTTGATCTTGCTTAACAACTTTGATCAAGTAGACACACACTTGATCTTACTTAACTGCTTTGATCAAGTAGACACACACTCTTGCTTACAAGCTTAGAGTGACAAATTACAACCTACAAATCAGACCAATTCAATCATCTATGGATGACTTGAATGGCTTACAAGTCTCACAACTAAACAAGACACAAACCCTTATTCTCTCTCAGTATTTCGCTCTGTATTGGTTGTGTGTAAAATCAGGTTTTCCAAGTCCCTTTTTATAGAAGCTTTCAGCTGGGCTTGGACATCTTGAAAACCCTAAAACTATTTTCCAATTAAATATTCTCATGACAGTTGATTAAATCTCTTTGAAAAATAAGTAAATCAGGTTGTAATTAATTATTGAATGCGCCTGCAAATCAGATCTTCAATCATACATAGATTGCCATTAAATGCGCAATCATATAACACATAACATTCTCTCTGAATGTTCTGTGTACAGGATGTCATGACATCGGGTCTGACATCCTGGAACAATCCTGCATAATTCCATAATTCCATTTATAATTTCCAGCAGGTACAAAATATCAGATGCCATGACATTGTGTATGACATCCTAAAACAATCCTGCATAATTATGTTTTTAAACTCCAATAGGTACATAATATCAGATGCCATGTCATTGTGTATGATATCCTGAAACAATCCTGCATAATTATGTTTTCCATTTAAACTCCAGCAGGTACACATATATCTTATGTTAAGACATCACATACAACATCTTATGAACACTCTTTGTTTTACCAAAATTGATGCCAACACTTAGAACCAACAAACTCCCCCTTTGGCAAATTTTGGCTAAAACATATTGTAGCACCTCAAATTTGCACCTATCATTACGCATACATTTCTCATATTAGGTCATAGCATATCATGATCCATTGTATGGCATTTGCATTGTCCCTCAGTTGCCTCAAGAGCAAGCAATCAAGAATTAGGTCAAGCTAATCTCCTGATCAGTCAACCAAGCAAGCAAAAGAATTTCTCATTGAATCAAGGCCTTGGGGTTTGTCCAACAAGTTCACATGGCTTGGAGGTCCATTTGAAGTATTTTGGTCAAGGGTTAAGGGCTCAGAGGTCAGCAGTTCATGCCCAGACAGTCAAAAACCCTAAAAAAGTCAACTGTCAGTCAAAGCAGTGGATGGTGGTCATTCTTGTGGAATTTGGGCACCATGGTCAATAATCAAGGGTTCATACAACTTGGGACATCATTTGAAGTCAAGTTCTCAAGGAATTAGGGTTTGGAAGTCATCAGTCAATGCGCAATCAGGCAGAAACCCTAAAAGTCAACTGTTGGTCAACTGTCCATTTAATCAGTGATTTGATGATTGGATTTGGTTTGTGAGAGCTCATTCATGTCCAAATAGTCATCATACATCATGCCAAACACCATCATGGAAGAATTTGAAGCCAGATCATGAATTTCCCAAAACAGAAACTGGGCCTGTAACTGAAACCTGCCATAAATGGAAAGTCTTGATCCTCAAACTTACATCATGATGCAAGCCTCAAATGAATTTTTGCCCAACATGAAAGTTGAAGATCTTGTTCTCCCATTTCCAAAAAGTCCTAGAACTCTCAATTCCCATGTATGGTTGGCAAGTTATGATCGAATCGATTTCAGAAAATCTTGAACTTCAAAGGGCCATATCTCCCAAACCGTTTGGCCAATTTTGGTGGGGTTTTTTCCTACAAGTCACATTTGATCCCCTCTTTCCAAAAATATAAATTTCATGAGCCAAAACTTCACCAATCAAAATGGCATATTTTGACCTTTTTCATTTAAATGAAAGTTTGACCAAGAGTTGACTTTTTGATTTAAACATTTTTTCAACATTTGGCCAATTGTAACAGCTCATAAATGTCATTTAGAATGTGTTTGCAAAGTCAAATTATGCAGCACATGTGAATCATACTTGGTTGCTTGAATTATAAGAAAGGTACAAATGCACCATACTTGTCCATGCTTCCACAACCATGCCTTGTACCAGCATCATTATGCAGCATTCTTGATCATTTTTTTTCTGTCATGGTGAGCCTCATTGTGCAGCCATACTCCAATAGTACATATGGCCATACTAGCTTACTTGAACATTGGCAAAAGGACATTGTTTCAACAACCAAAGCCATGAACCATGCTTGTACCATGTGACATAGCAGATTTTATGAAAACATTTTCTGTCATTTTGAGGGCTTGGCTGCATAACACAAGAGACAATTTCATTTTTGTGGAGCATGATCCTTGGCCATTTTGAAAAGAGCTGTCAAGCATCCAACAGTAGGGGCCTTACCATGCTTGGTACTGCTCATAGCAGACCAAGGCCATAACTTGCTGGCACTGGTAGCAGTAATTGGCATCACACAAAAACCATTTGGCCAAGGCAAATCGAAAAAGGAGGGGATTCTGATTCTAAAAAAAAAACTTACTGATGCACAAGGGCTCACTCTCTCACCTGGCCATTCTTTGGTTTTTGCATTTGAAAAAACCTGTCACCACATCCTACAAAAGAGGACCCTGATATTGGCATTAGGTTTTGGGCTGTCAAAAACTCAATAACCTCAAAAAAACCCAAGCCACACTGCAGCAGAAAATCATGCCCTCACCTTGCCATTTTCTGTCAACAAACATAACAAACCACACTGGATACAGCATCCTAAAAACTCACCCTTGCTAGTTGCTTTGCATTTCAGAAAATCCATGGCAGCCACATAGCAGGACCATTCATCACTCATCCTAAAACAGAGATCACTTGGCCATTTTGCATTTTTCCTGTCATCAAAACTGGTAGCAGCAACTAAACCTAACTTGCCTTGCCATTTGCAATTTTCTGTCATAACAAAACCAACAAAACCTAGCCAACTCCATACACTCTCTAAAACTGGACCTAGCTTTTGGCCTTGGAGGATCAAAAAAAACCTGCTACCAACATTTCCTGCAGTAGCAGACCAACAAAACCAACATAACACTGCAGCCTCACACCACCTGATACAAAAATACTCTCTCTCATTAGACATGCATTCCTCAAATTGCCAAGGCTGTCAAAAAGAACCTTACCTTGCCATTTGCACTTTTCTGTCCAAGACACAATAGCACCAAAACCTGGCATAAATCAAACCTGAAGCTTTGCACCCTGCTAACCAGCAAAACATGACCAACATCATACACTCTCTAAAATCATCTTGCTGCTTTTGGCTATTCCTCCCATCTGTCTAAGCTTCCAACCAAAACCTCACCTTGCTTGTGCATTTTCTGCCCAAACCTTGTCCACCACAACCAACTCAGACCTGGCCTTGCCACAACCACATAACAGCATTCACTAACCCTGCTATCTTGGCATCTCACTCTTTCTTGTCCAAAGCTCCAAAATAACCAAAACTCTGCTTGGCCAACCAACAGTAACCTTGTTCACCAATTGTTCATCATGGAGCAGCTAGCCAACAAACCAACATAACTAGACCTAACTCACCTTGCTATTTGGCATTTGTTTTGGTCTGTCCAAAAAGACAATGGCATAGAAGCATCACATAGCAGACCAACCAAGACCAGCCATTTCACCTTGCTTTGGCCAAACTCCAAAAACCTGTCCAAGACCAAAGTTGCCTAAACCCTGCATGAACCAAACTTAAAGCATTGCACTGTGACCACCAACATAACATGACTTAGCCTACATCACACAATCACCTTACACTCATTCCAACCACACCTTGGCATTCACTAAAAATCTGTCAACACAGCCAACTTCATCTCATTCTCTAAAAATCCATCTTTTCATTTTTCAACTTTCTGTCAGAAACTCTCAGCCATGACAGTCCATGATCTAAGCACTTCCAAGATGTCTTGAGCCACACCATCACCATTATCCATCATTGGAAAGCTTAAGGCTCATCTGTTTTGGCAAGGCATCACAAAACAACATCAAGAACACAAACTGCCCTTCAAAAAAGGTATGGGTTCGACCCTCCCATTTTCTCAAATTGACATATACTTTGGAAAGGTTTTTCAATGCTGAGTGTCATAATGCTCTCCTTTTTGAAAATAGTTGTGTATTCATGAAGATATGATGAAATGAAGCTTGATGCTTGAAAATGTTTCCATCGATTTCTTGTTGTGTAGTTCAAATTAATGAAAATAGGGTTTGGATTGTTGTTGTATGTTGTTTGATGATTACAATGGTATGCTCAATTGACATTTTTGGGAGAAATTGGAAAATTCGATTTTGGGAGGGATGAAGCACTGTTCACAAACCCTAGAAGCCCAGATTTCCTTCATTCTCACGTGTTACTGTACCATCCCCCCACTAGCCAATGAAAATATTTCATTTTCTGGACCAAAACACGGTCGTTTTGATAAGTGACTGGTTTATTTACAAAAATGCCATTCTCTCAATTTTATTCCAATTTATTTCTTCAATTATTTCATCAATCCTCCAAAATTCATAACTTGCTCATTTTTGATCCAAATTCAATGGGATTTTTTGTGTTGTGTTCATCATGATCTCTACTTTTTTATCATTATTTTTCCAGAATTTTTGGATGAGTGGTTTTTAATTGGCCTTAGGGTTTGTGACATGTGACCAAATTTTGTACACTTTGCCAAATCAATTGTGAAATGATGAGAATGTATCCAATGGTTCTCAAATTTTTTGTGCGTAAACTAGACACACTCATGGTGATTTTGGTATAGAGTTTGTGAATTTATCATTTGTGGTTTGTGAGTTATGATTTTTTGAATTAGGGTGTGACAATTTGTGTCACACCATTGATGACCAACTTCATGATTTTCATTGCCATGCTTCTTGACCTCCAAATGGATTGAAATTTTGCATGAGCCTACTCTTGTATGTCTAGTTTACATGTGAATTTTCCTGGATTTAATTGAACTATTTTCTATTTGTTTGAGATTTTTCTTCCCTGCCTAGTCAAATGTTGACTTTGTGTGACACATGTTCCCATTTCATTTGTGAAATTCTCATACTTTATTGGATGGACATGAAATTTTGCATGAGATAACTAGACATCCTCATCTTTGCCATGGCTTTAGTCCCATTCATTTATCATACACCATTCTTGACTTATGATTTTTCTAAGTTGATGCATGTTTGGTTGACTTCTTTGAGCATGCTCAAATTGGCTTTGACTTTCTGATTTTCATTGACTGCCTTCCACTTGTCCAAATGGGATGAAATTTGACATGCTTACCATGATATGTGTTAGGTTTGATCATGATTTATTTGGTGATTTTTGGAAAATGTTTAGATTGCTTTTTATGCAAGTCTTGCTGTTGACTTCTATGAGCTCCTGTTTGCCATGTTTTGACCTAAATGGTTCATGAAATGATGATAGTGATTGATATGAATGTGAAACCAATTGGTTTTGTTTCCTAATTGTTTGAACATGATTTTGGATACTTGACCCTTGCTGTCTTGACTTTCTCATTCACTTTTGACCCTAGGCTTGCCCTAGTGGTCCTGTTACTCACCTTTGAGCTTGTGTTTTCAGGTTGACCATCAAATGGCCATTGAGACCGATTCTTTTGATTGAGCTTACTCAAGTATCATTGTCTAACCTCTTTGTTTTGTAGGTGGCTTGGCTCACATGCCCTAAGCCTTGTGCCTTGCACATCCATGTGCCTCTAATGGACAGTTGTTGTCTGTTTCTGTTTGTTTTGTTTGAAGTTGCATACTAACATCTGCTTGACTGTTTCAGGTGCTTTAGTTGCTTAGTTCTTTGTGAACTTTTTTGCTTTGCTTTGCTTCTATAAGCAATTTGCATTGAGGTATGTCTCTTTTACTTCACGTAGTCTGGAAGACCTGGCCTGTTACTTGGCCAGGCAACTGTCTGAAGTCCTCCTTAAGAGGCAATGTTCGTGGATGTTTAATTTTGTCCTTGCATAGAGTCAAAGTCCTCCTAAGTGAAGAGGCAATTGGTGGAAGGTAGGGATATGCAATCTATCCCCCACTATTCAGTGTGTCATCTGCTTTGCTCACACCACTGTGTTGATGCATTTCAGATACAAACCCAAGATCTTGTACAATTGTACAGTTGAGTCAGTTTTAAATGTGTAGAAGGGTTCCCACTTTCTGAACCCACACATTCTTGTCTTGAAGCTCTCCCAGGCCAGGGATAAGAGCTGTGAAGTCTTACCTTCACTCACCTTTCATCTGCTTCACCTTAGCCCCTCAATGGCAAGGTTAAGAGCAACACTCACCCCATTCCAGAGGTTTGTTTGTCGAGGTTGATATGACCCCTTGACTAAAACCTAACCCTTGTTTGAGCCACTTGTTTGTGTATAGCGTGTGCTATCTGTGCTTATAGGATTATTTGACTTGCTTCCTGTGCAAGATAGGATTGTTTGACTTGCTTCCTGTGCAAGATAGGATTGTTTGACTTGCTTCCTGTGCAAGTTAGGATCAGTTTAGACTTGCTTCCTGTGCAAGTAGGTTTTGCTTGGCTTGCTTCCTGTGCAAGTTAAGTGTGTGTGTGGCTTGCTTCCTGTGCAAGTCATGACTAGGATAGGCTGGCTCCCTGTGCCAGTTAGCTAGAAACCTTAACTTAGGGATGATTTTGCATGATAACATCTAGGCTCGAGTCGTAGTCTCCCTAGTTGTGTCTCCCTCTGTTATCTGGTTAGGCTAGTCCTTTATCCCTCTGTAGGGGAACTACATCGCCCTGATCTTCATACCAGATGAAGTATGTAGGCAGGAGATTGAGCTGATCTCTCCGGGCGCCCTTTTTCTTTTTCCACCTTTGTGTTGACCACCCTTGTGTGTGTTTTGGTTCGGATGCTGATGTAAGTCCAGTGATTGGCATTCAGGCTCCACGTTTGCCTTCTTGAGTGCGTTTTGGTTCGGATGCTGACATAAGTCCAGTGATTGGCAGTCGGGCTCCACGTTTGCCTTTGCCTGTGTTTGTTTGCGTGCGTGTCAGCCGAGCTACGAATGCTCTGATTCTTCCCTCGTCCGAGAAGATACGTATGCATAGGGTGCGATACCTTAGCGAGCATGTGTCGTTTCCCCAGTCCGAACTACTTCGACTCTGATGTCTATGCCTGATAGACTAAGTAGGCCCAGGATGCGATATCCTGCCGAGTCAGTTTCAGTCTGTTTTCTAGTGTCTCTTTCAGCCAGTGTGTGTGAGTTTGAGCAGTGTTTTAGCAACCAATATTCCTTCCTTTTGTGCATGGATCCCGTAGAGTACTACGGATGCGTAGGGGTGCTAATACCTTCCCTTCGCATAACCGACTCCCGAACCCATACTCTTTGGTCGCGAGACCATGTTCTTTCCTAGGTTTACTCTGAGCGTTTCCTTTCCCTCTTTTGGGATAAATAACGCACGGTGGCGGCTCTGTTGTTCTTCTTTTCCCGCCGGTTTTTCGCGCGATGCGACAGCTGGCGACTCTGCTGGGGACAAAGAGAAGTTGACCTGTGTTGGTCCATCTTCCCTGAGCGAGTCTCTCCTAGCGCTCTCTAGGTTAGGGTTTGGTTGCTTTGTGCTGTGTTTATTTATTGCATTCATTGTATATATGTACATTTATTTGTTTGCATTGATTGTGTGCATTGATGTTTGCATTCATATTCATTATTCATTACTGGCTGGCTGTCTGTTTCTCTCTGTGTGGGGGTGAAGAGTCAGTTGAGGTAAAAGGTCCAATACCCAGACCATGAGTGCAATCTAGGATACCTAGGAATAGAGTGATTCATGGGAAGCGGGTGGTATGGCGCCACTTAGCGGAACATTGATATCACGAGCAGTTCAGACCCTGGTGGGATGCTGTCGTTACATACTTCGGGTGTGTATATGACAGTATTCTGCGAAAGGTTATTTATGCTGCGTTTCTCTCAAGCTTTACCCTGGCCTAGACTACACCCGTGAGTGGGGAAGGGTTATTCATTACAGGTACCGTTGGTGACTCGGTTCTGTTGGTGACTTGGTTCTGATGGTGACTTTGTGTTCAGACAGTGTTCAGTTGACCTTAAGTTGGATTTATGTTCTGATTTTGACTGAAGCTTCGACCCAGTGATCAGAGATTGCACAACCAGCCAGCCGTGTCTGCATCATGTGCATCATAGCATATTTATTTTTCAAAAGAAACGCATTGAAAAAAAATATATATAAAAAAAAAATCAAAAAAAAAAGAAAAAAAGAAGAAAAAAATTAATCTCTGCATGCATATCATTTCTCAGGTACATTCCCGAGCTTGTCTACTGATAGAGATGGCAACAGTTCCCGAGTTGAAGCGGAAGACCTGTTCCTACAGTTTCCACCGTGAGCCGTTGACTCCGCTAGTTGAGTTGGGTAGCCTCGTGACAGACGATCGACTGAAGAGTTTTGTTGGGCGGTACGGAGATATCTTGACAGTATTGAAGACGGTAGTTGACCCGGTGCCGTTGCAGACACTTCTTCAGTTCTATGACCCGGAGCTTAGATGTTTCACTTTCCAAGATTACCAGTTAGCACCTACTCTTGAGGAGTACTCTATCCTGTTGAGTATCCCTATTCAGCATCAGACTCCCTTCTTGGACGTCCCAAAGGAGGTCGACTTCAGATTGATTGCCAGAGCTCTCCGTTTGAGTGTTGAGGAGGTTAGTAAGAGTTGGAAGTCCAGTGGGGATGTTGTAGGTCTGCCATTGAAGTTCCTGTTGAGAGTAGCCAGAGTTGAAGCAGAAAAGGGGAATTGGGAAGTTTTTCACGCACAGTTAGCTGCCATGATCTATGGTATCATCCTATTTCCCAGTATGCCAAATTTCATTGACTTCACTGCTATCAGCATTTTCATCAGAGGGAATCCAATCCCTACCCTTCTAGCAGATACTTACTATGCCGTTCACAGCAGGCATGGTAAGGGAGGAGCCATCAGGTGTTGCCTACCTCTTCTGTTCAAATGGTTCATGTCTCTTCTGCCAGCCAGTGGACCATTTGTGGATACCCAGAGCACTCTTAAGTGGACTCAGAGGGTCATGTCGCTTACTTCCTACGACATCAGGTGGCAGTCGTACCGGATGGATGTGAAGGATGTCATCATAAGTTGTGGTGAACTCCGGGGCGTGCCACTCATAGGGACCAAAGGTTGCATCAATTACAACCCAGTTCTTTCTCTTCGCCAGCTAGGGTTTGTTATGAGTGAAAGACCGCTCGAAGCAGAGATAGCTGAGAGTTTCTGTTTTGAGAAGAAGGATGACCCTGCTAAGTTGGAGCAGATAGGGAAAGCCTGGAGAGATGTGGGAGTGAAGGATGGATCCGTCTTGGGGAAGAAGTTCGCCGTTGCTATGCCCGATTACACTGATTGGGTCAAGAAGAGAGTGGAAACTTTGTTGCTACCCTACGATAGGATGGAACCGTTGCAAGAGCAACCACCTTTGATTCTTGCTGATAGTGTGCCTGCTGAGCACTATAAGCAAGCTCTGATGGAGAATCGCCGTTTGAGAGAGAAGGAGCAAGATACCCAGATGGAGCTGTACAAAGCCAAAGCTGATAAGCTGCACTTGGCCCATCAACTCAGGGAAGTGCAAGGAGAAGATGCTAGCAGACTGAGAAGCAAGAAGAGATCCTACGAGGAGATGGAGAGTATGTTAGATGCAGAACACCGGGAGCGCTTGAGGCTGCAGAGGGCTGAGGCCAGTTATCAGAAGAAGATCAGAGACTTGGAGAAGCAACTCAGAGACAAAGATGCTCAGTTGAAGAAGGAGATGGAGTTGAGACAGAAATCAGAGGACCCCCTTGGAGGAGAAGTCTTGGAGCTCAGAAGACAGCTGAAGGAGAAGATCACCCCTCTACCAGATTGTTCAGAATGCTCACTGTTGATAGACCAGTGCCATTACCTGAAGACCCTCATTCCGGAAGACCGTCTGTCTTAGTTTGTATCTCTGATTGTATTTTGTTGAGAATCACCTCCAGGCTTGTTGGATGGGATTCATTTGCGTGTAAGCCATCTCTTGGATCTTTTGTTAAGAATCACCTCCAGGTTTGTTGGATGGGATTCTTTTTCTTTGTACGTTGTTTATTCAGATATTCTGTTGACATTGGTTGTATGCCTTTTACCCTTATGTATGTATAAGGATGTCAGCATTTCCTTGTATCTGTTTGTTCTCTTGCTGCAGGTTGCCATCTTTTCAGGATGGGTCAGGCTCTTTGAATGCCTGAGAAATGAGCATATCATGTGCATCATACGCATCATTAGCATCATACTCATATCATTTTGCATAACAGGTGTTCTTGATCGTGACTTCTCACTCTTGGTTCCTGTTCAGGCAGGATAGCTGATCAACGTCCGCACCGCTACTCAACAAGACTGAATCAACAGAGAAGTATGGATCAATTTCAAGCTGAGTTAGCTGAGATGAAGGCAAGCATGGCCCAGTTTATGAATATGATGCAAGGGGTTGCGCAAGGTCAAGAAGAACTTCGAGCTATGGTTCAGAGACAAGAGGCTGCAAATCCACCGATCAATCATGCTCCGCCAGAGGGAGGTCCGGTCAATGATAACAATGCTGCTGCTGTACCCGTCAACAACTATGCTGTAGGTGATGAGTTGGGGGGTATTCGAATCAACGGTCAACCTATTGTTCCAGATGCCGCTAATGCCAGAGTAGTCCGTGCTCCGGCCCGTAATCCTGTTCCGATTGTTGACAGACAAGAAGATATGTTCTCTCTGCTCAGTGAAGACGAAGACGTTCTGGGAAGGGTTAATGAGAGAGATCGCAAAGTTGAAGCTCTTGCTGAGAAGATCCGTGCTATGGAAAGTCAGAATTCTCTCGGTTTTGATGTTACTAATATGGGATTGGTTGAAGGTTTGAGAATCCCTCACAAGTTCAAAGCACCGTCCTTTGACAAATACAACGGTACTTCTTGCCCTCGCACCCATGTGCAGGCTTATTATCGAAAGATCTCTGCGTATACCGATGATGAAAAGATGTGGATGTATTTTTTCCAAGATAGTCTATCTGGGGCTTCTTTGGACTGGTACATGGAATTGAAGAGAGATTCTGTCCGCTGTTGGAGGGATCTGGGTGAGGCCTTTTTGAGGCAATACAAACACAACATGGACATGGCACCGAGCCGGACTCAGCTGCAGAGTCTTTGTCAGAAACCCAATGAAAGCTTCAAGGAGTACGCTCAGAGGTGGCGTGAATTGGCTGCTAGAGTTCAACCCCCTATGCTGGAGAGGGAGTTGACAGATATGTTTATTGGTACTCTTCAAGGTGTGTTTATGGACCGGATGGGGAGCTGCCCATTCGGTAGTTTTTCTGATGTTGTCATTTGTGGAGAGAGGACTGAGAGTTTGATCAAAACTGGGAAGATTCAAGATGCTGGTTCCTCTTCTTCTAGGAAGCCGTTTGTTGGGGCACCTCGTCGAAGGGAGGGTGAAACTAATGCCGTTCAACACCGCAGAGATCAGAACAGAATTGAATACCGTCAAGCTGCTGCAGTGACCATTCCGACACCTCAACCTCGTCAACAACAACAAAGAGTTCAACAACCGCAACAACATCAACAACAACAGCAACGTCCTTTCCAGCCTAGGCAGAAGTTACAGGCTGATAGAAAATTTGATCCTCTGCCTATGTCTTACGCAGAGCTACTACCCGAACTACTCAGGTTGGGGATGATTGAGTTGCGTACAATGGCTCCGCCTACAGTATTGCCTCCTGGATACGACGCCAACGCCCGTTGTGACTTTCACTCTGGGGCACCAGGCCACCATACCGAGAAGTGTCGAGCTCTCCAGCACAAGGTCCAAGATTTGATTGATGCCAAAGCAATCAACTTCGCTCCAGTGCCTAACGTCGTAAACAACCCTATGCCTCAGCATGGTGGACATAGAGTGAACAATATTGAAGGGAAAGAAGCTGAAGATCTGGTTGTTAATGTTGATGATGTTCAGACTTCTCTGCTAGTTGTGAAGTGCCGTCTGCTGAATGGGGGTGTCTACCCGGGCTGTGATGAGAACTGTTTGGGCTGTGCAGAATCTGAGAATGGTTGCGACCAGTTGAGGATCGGTATCCAGGGTATGATGGATGAGGGTTGTTTGCGATTCAGTAGGGTTGTAAAGGATCATGGGACAGCGTCAACTATCACCATTTACTTTAAACCGTCTGAAGAACGTGGACAAAGGGTCGTCAGTGCACCTGCAGCAAATGGTACCCCAGTTACCATTCCCGTGCCTGTAACCATCAGTGTTCCAACTACTATCGTTGCGTCTGAAAGAAAGGCTGTTGAGAATAGTAGGGCTGTGCCGTGGAAGTATGATAATGCTCACCGCAGTTACAGAAGGGCTGAAAGTCAGACGAGACCAGTGAATCAAACTCCAGTGACAATTGGTGTACCGAATAGAGTTCCTACAAGTGTTGGTCCGGCTGTGGATAATGTAGGGGGTCCAGGAGGTTTTACCAGAAGCGGTCGTCTGTTCGCACCGCAGCCTTTGAGGGACAACAATGCTGAAGCTCTCGCCAAAGCAAAGGGGAAGCAAGCTGTGGTTGAGGAAGAACCTGTCCAGAAGGAAGCGCCCGAGGGGTCATTTGAGAAGGACGTGGAGGAGTTTATGAAGATAATCAAGAAGAGTGACTACAAGATTGTAGACCAGTTGAATCAAACTCCGTCCAAGATTTCTATACTTTCACTGTTGATGTGCTCTGAGGCACACCGTAACGCCTTGCTGAAGATGTTGAACCTGGCTTACGTGCCTCAGGAGATTTCTGTCAATCAACTGGAGGGTGTGATGGCCAATGTAAGCACCAGGCATGGTGTAGGTTTCACCAATTTAGACTTACCACCTGAAGGGCGAAACCATAACAAGGCCTTGCACATCACCATGGAGTGCAAGGGGGCAGTGTTGTCTCATGTATTGGTAGACACCGGGTCGTCGCTGAATGTGTTGCCTAAGCAGATTCTGAAGAAAATTGATGCGGAAGGGTTTGTGCTTAATCCCAGTGACCTGATCGTTCGTGCTTTCGACGGATCCAAACGTTCTGTGTGTGGGGAAGTTACCTTGCCTGTGAAGATAGGTCCTGAGGTTTTTGATATCATCTTCTATGTTATGGACATCCAGCCCGCTTACAGTTGTCTATTGGGGCGTCCATGGATTCATGCAGCAGGGGCAGTCTCGTCGACTCTCCATCAAAAGCTCAAGTATGTCTGGAACGGTCAGATTGTGACTGTGTGCGGTGAAGAAGAGATTCTGGTGAGTCATCTATCCTCGTTCAAATATGTTGAGGTGGATGGCGAGATCCACGAAACCTTATGCCAGGCATTTGAGACTGTGGCTCTTGAGAAGGTGGCGTACGCTGAGCAGAGGAAGTCAGGTGCTTCAATCACTTCTTACAAGCAGGCTAAGGAGGTTGTTGATTCTGGCAAAGCTGAAGGCTGGGGCAAGATGGTGGATTTGCCAGTTAAAGAAGACAAATTTGGCGTTGGTTACGAGCCTCTCCGAGCAGAGAAGAATGGTCAAGCGGGTCCGAGTACCTTTACCAGCGCTGGGCTGATGAATCATGGCGATGTCTCTGCAACCGGTAGTGAAGACTGTGACAGTGATTGCGATTTGGACAACTGGGTTCGCCCGTGTGCACCAGGGGGGTCTATCAACAACTGGACGGCTGAAGAAGTGGTTCAAGTTACTCTTCTGACAGAGTAATTTTCTGTTGTTTTGTCATTTTGCATGAAAATCCTACGTTCTGCCCAAGGCGTAGTGATTCATTTTTGTAGGGCCTCATCATGTTTTAATGATTATCATTAATGAAGGACATTTTTTGAACAAACTTTGTGATCCCTGTCTTTCTATTTTTTATTCTCACCTTTTTTTTTTCAAAACAATAAAAATGGCAATGTTTTGTTTTTTGTGACTTTTTTGAACTCTTTTTCTAAAACAAAGCATTAAACATGCAGAAGCGATCTTATGGCATTCACTATGAACAGTTCTGTTATGGCTCAGTATGATTTCGATAATCCCATTTACCAAGCTGAAGAGGAGAGTGAGGAAGACTGTGAACTCCCTGCAGAATTGGCCAGATTACTGAAGCAGGAGGAAAGGGTCATCCAACCTCATCAGGAGGAGTTGGAAACTGTTAATCTGGGTACTGAGGACGACAAAAGAGAAATCAAGATTGGGGCTGCTTTAGAGGACTCTGTCAAGAGGAGGCTGATTGAGATGCTGAGAGAATATGTAGAAGTGTTCGCCTGGTCGTATCAAGATATGCCTGGTTTAGATACAGATATTGTGATGCACCGATTACCTCTTAGAGAAGGATGTCCTTCGGTCAAGCAGAAGCTTCGTAGAACGAGTCCTGACATGGCAACTAAGATCAAGGAAGAGGTTCAGAAGCAGTGGGATGCGGGTTTTCTGGCTGTCACCAGTTATCCACCGTGGGTGGCCAACATCGTTCCTGTGCCGAAGAAGGATGGTAAAGTTAGAATGTGTGTCGATTACCGGGATTTGAATAGAGCGAGTCCGAAAGATGATTTCCCATTACCCCACATTGATGTATTGGTTGATAATACGGCTCAATCCTCGGTATTCTCTTTCATGGATGGTTTCTCCGGATACAATCAGATCAAGATGGCGCCAGAGGACATGGAAAAGACGACATTCATTACACCTTGGGGCACGTTCTGCTATAAGGTGATGCCATTTGGGCTGAAGAATGCCGGTGCTACCTATCAGAGGGCAATGACGACTCTGTTTCATGACATGATGCACAAAGAAATTGAAGTGTACGTGGATGATATGATTGCGAAGTCGCAGACAGAAGAGGAGCACCTGGTTAATTTGCAGAAGCTGTTCGACCGGTTGAGAAAGTTCAGACTGAGGTTGAATCCGAACAAGTGCACGTTTGGAGTGAGATCCGGGAAGCTCTTAGGCTTCATTGCCAGCGAGAAAGGGATTGAGGTTGATCCAGCAAAAGTCAAAGCTATTCAAGAGATGCCTGAACCAAAAACGGAGAAGCAAGTCCGTGGGTTTTTAGGGAGGTTGAACTACATTGCAAGGTTCATATCTCATCTAACTGCTACATGTGAACCAATCTTCAAACTGCTCAGAAAGAATCAGGCGATCAAGTGGAATGATGATTGTCAGAAAGCCTTTGACAAGATAAAGGAGTATTTACAGAAACCTCCAATCCTTATACCTCCAGTTCCAGGGAGACCTCTGATAATGTACCTATCAGTGACGGAGAACTCGATGGGGTGTGTATTGGGACAGCATGACGAGTCTGGTCGAAAAGAGCATGCCATATACTACCTTAGCAAAAAGTTTACCGACTGTGAAACAAGATATTCACTGCTCGAGAAAACTTGCTGTGCTTTGGCCTGGGCTGCTCGCCGACTGAGACAGTATATGTTGAACCATACTACCTTATTGATTTCTAAGATGGATCCAGTAAAGTACATCTTTGAGAAACCAGCTCTCACCGGACGTGTTGCCCGTTGGCAGATGATCTTAACAGAGTATGACATTCAGTACACGTCACAGAAGGCCATCAAAGGTAGTATTCTGTCAGACTATCTTGCCGAACAACCGATTGAAGATTATCAGCCTATGATGTTTGAATTCCCTGATGAGGACATCATGTATCTGAAGATGAAAGATTGCGAAGAGCCTCTTGTCGAGGAAGGACCGGATCCGGATGACAAGTGGACACTGATGTTTGATGGGGCTGTGAATATGAACGGTAATGGTGTTGGGGCAGTGCTGATCAATCCTAAAGGTGCTCATATACCTTTTTCTGCCAGATTGACGTTTGACGTCACCAACAACGAAGCTGAGTATGAGGCTTGTATCATGGGGATAGAAGAAGCCATTGATCTGAGGATCAAAACACTTGATATATTTGGAGATTCCGCTCTAGTGGTCAATCAAGTCAATGGAGATTGGAATACGAATCAGCCACATTTGATTCCGTATAGAGATTACACCAGAAGGATACTGACGTTCTTCAAGAAGGTGAAGTTGTATCATGTCCCCCGGGATGAGAATCAGATGGCTAATGCTTTGGCTACTTTGTCGTCTATGATCAAGGTTCATTGGTGGAATCATGTGCCACATATTGAAGTGAATCGACTCGAGAGGCCTGCTTATGTGTTTGCAGCCGAATTAGTTGTTGCTATTGATGAGAAGCCGTGGTATCATGACATCAAGAATTTCCTCAAGACTCAGGAGTATCCTGAAGGTGCGTCTAAGAATGACAAGAAAACCCTGAGGAGGCTAGCTGGAAGCTTCTATTTGAATCAGGATGACGTGTTGTACAAGAGAAACTTTGACATGGTCTTGCTCAGATGCGTGGACAGACCCGAGGCAGACATGTTAATGCAAGAAGTTCATGAAGGTTCCTTCGGTACTCATGCCGGCGGACATGCAATGGCTAAGAAATTGTTGAGAGCAGGTTATTACTGGATGACTATGGAATCCGATTGTTTCAAGTATGCTCGGAAGTGCCATAAGTGTCAAATCTATGCTGATAAGGTGCATGTACCACCAAGCCCTCTGAATATCATGAATTCGCCTTGGCCGTTTGCCATGTGGGGCATTGATATGATTGGGAAGATTGAGCCTACTGCTTCGAATGGACATCGCTTCATCTTGGTTGCGATTGACTATTTCACCAAGTGGGTAGAAGCAGCTTCCTATGCTAATGTTACCAAACAAGTGGTTACCCGGTTCATCAGGAAAGAAATCATCTGTCGTTATGGAGTTCCCGAGAGAATCATCACTGACAATGGTTCGAATCTCAACAACAAGATGATGAAAGAGCTTTGTAAAGATTTCAAGATTGAACATCACAATTCTTCTCCCTACAGACCGAAGATGAATGGTGTTGTAGAAGCGGCAAACAAGAATATCAAGAAGATTGTGCAGAAGATGGTCGTTACGTACAAGGATTGGCATGAGATGCTGCCTTTCGCTTTGCATGGGTATCATACCTCAGTACGTACGTCGACCGGGGCAACCCCTTACTCCCTTGTGTATGGTATGGAAGCTGTTCTACCTGTTGAAGTGGAGATTCCTTCTCTGAGAGTTTTGTTGGATGTCAAGCTGGACGAAGCCGAGTGGATTCGAACAAGGTTTAACGAGTTGAGCCTTATCGAGGAGAGACGGCTAGCAGCTGTATGTCATGGACAGTTGTATCAGAGAAGGATGAAGCGAGCCTTTGATCAGAAAGTGCGTCCTCGAAGCTATCAGATCGGTGATCTAGTTTTGAAGAGGATCCTCCCTCCCGGTACAGATAACAGGGGCAAGTGGACTCCTAATTATGAAGGTCCGTATGTTGTGAAGAAGGTATTCTCTGGTGGAGCCTTGATGCTTACAACTATGGATGGTGAAGATTTTCCGTCTCCTGTCAACTCAGATGTAGTCAAAAAATACTTCGCATAAATTGACCCACTGGACAAAAAGAAAAAAAGAGTCCAGGCAAAAAATGGGCATCCCGGCGAACCAAAAAAAAACAGAAAGAAAAGGTTCGGGCAAAATTAGGGATAAAATGAAAAGAATTTGTACACCCGGTAAGTCGAAAACCCGCAAGGGCGGCTTAGGCAAAAATGGGTATCCCGGTGGATTGAAAACCCGAAAGGGCGATCCAGGCAAAAATTAGGGATTAAAGCGAAGACTACAGTCTGAGTTTGTCTGTACTTCATCAAGCTTTGTCATCATTTGCCATCTCGAAAGATGTGATCTGTCCAGTCATTCTTCTCAGAAAGCAAAGAGTTGGGAGGAAAACTGATGATCTGTGAGTTATAACAGAATTGGGAAATAGTGGATGCCGTGTTCACATTGCCGTTAGGATAGATTTTTCCTTTTGTGCGCAATTACCTCTTTCTAGGAATTGCTTCCCAATGTATTTGCCTCTTCAGGCGCCTCTTCAATCAATAAAAGTCGTTATTCAGATAAATAGCTCTTTCGTTTTTATTTTTACTGTTTTGTTTGCAAAATGTCCGAATTTTTTGATAAGCATTGCATATAAAAAACATGAAGGCTACACAACAATGTGCAGAATGATAAAACATTTGAAAATCATTTTGAATGTTGAGGACACTTGAGCGTATCTTGTCCATGTACCCCCTGGGGGCATTTTGTTGTGCTGTTTGTTTCAGATTGGCATCTGTGAGGACGTTTCCTCAACAGATATTTTCCCCAAGCAAGTTTGGAAGCTATCAGAGCTGTGTTCCCCTGCGCAGACGTCTGTGGATAGTGCTTTCTATTCCCCAACAGATCTAAGGATTGCCTATCCCCAGCCGGCCTGTATTTGCCGATTTCCTCCCCGAGTGAGGCAGGTTCACTGAAATTTATCTCCAACATTTATCCTACTTGTGGACTGAAGGATATCCCCGGCGGAGTTTATCTTTCCCCAGCAGCAGTGCTATTCTTCAACATGAGTGTGAAGTCGCTTTACCATTCCTCAAGCAGAGTTCCCCGCAGAGTATTTCCCCAAGAGGAGTCTCCCCACAGAGTCGGAGTATCTGATCATCTCGGCTCCCCAGCCAGGGTTCATTTGCATTTTGCATGTAGTAATCATTGCATCCTCAAAAATCGCGTAGCATTTCCATTCATAAAATGGAGCATTACGCCATAGAAAAATTCAAACATATGCATTCATGTGTTAACTTCACCAGACCGTATCCCCGGCAGAGGCGGATCATTTCATTCAACATCAGCACAGCAAGTCTGCTACAGTTGCTCTTGACAGCATTCAGGATTGATATCCCCACAGAGGTTTATTTCCTCACCCGATGGTGACAGAGGTTTATTTCCTCACCCAATGGTGACAGAGGTTTATTTCCTCACCCGTTGGTGACAGAAAGTTTATTTCTCCCCAGTGAGACCCCCAGCAAGTGATCAGCCTCGCCTTGGCATATCTAAAAAGTTGTTCTTGTGATACCGGTAAGTGTCATGCTAGCACCCACGTGTGTTTTCTTTGTTTGGTGTCGGTAAACACCGTTGTTTCGGTGTCTGTAAACATCGAGTATTCTCTCCAGTCATCAGTAAATGTCTGGCCATCTTTTTTGGTGTCTGTAAGCACCATTGCTTCGGTGTCTGTCAACATCGAGTCTCACCCCAGTCATCGGTAAATGTCTGGTCATTTTTGATGTCGGTAAACATCATCTTTCGATGTCGGTAAACATCGAGTCTTTCTTTCAGTCATCGGTAAATGTCTGATAATTCCCCAACTAGAAATCCCCAGTAGAGTCATCTGTAAATGTCCTACCCGGTTTCCTGTTGCAAATATTTGTATCTCCCCAATAAATTTCTCAATCCCAGTCATCGGTAAATGTCTGGTCATTTCTTTTGATGTCGGTAAACATCATCTTTCGATGTCGGTAAACGTCGAGTCTCATCCCAGTCATCGGTAAATGTCTGGTCAATAAAATCAAAATCCCCAGAAGTCGTCGGTAAACGTCTTGTCTGATTCCCCAAGTGGAGACGCCATCGGTAAATGGCCCTGTTTTCTTCGATATCGGTAAATATCGAATTCCCAGTTGCAGCAGCCATCGGTAAATGGTCTTGCTAAGTTTGACATCGGTAAATGTCAAAATTCTTTGAAGCCACCATCGGTAAATGGTCTTGCTTCCTTTCTACATCAAAATCTGTTTCCCAGCAGCCATCGGTAAATGGTCGTGCTGAAGTTGATATCGGTAAATATCAAAGATCCCAATTCTAACCATCGGTAAATGGTTTTGTTTCTCAGAAGTTTGTTTTCCCCAGACGCCATCGGTAAATGGTCGCGCTGAAGTTGATATCGGTAAATATCAAAGTTCCAGTTCTTCAACCATCGGTAAATGGTTTTGCTTTTCTGAAGCTGTCAATTGCAGGCGTCATCGGTAAATGACGTGGTTCTTTTGCATTATATCCAGTCTGTGCAAATTCTACGGTTCTTTGGTATTCAATCCCTGTTTACCCTGAAAGTCTGACAGCCGTTGCTATCATCCGTTCGGGTTCCCAGCTGATTGAATAGGGGCAGCTGTAGCACCTCAAATTTGCACCTATCATTACGCATACATTTCTCATATTAGGTCATAGCATATCATGATCCATTGCATGGCATTTGCATTGTCCCTCAGTTGCCTCAAGAGCAAGCAATCAAGAATTAGGTCAAGCTAATCTCCTGATCAGTCAACCAAGCAAGCAAAAGAATTTCTCATTGAATCAAGGCCTTGGGGTTTGTCCAACAAGTTCACATGGCTTGGAGGTCCATTTGAAGTATTTTGGTCAAGGGTTAAGGGCTCAGAGGTCAGCAGTTCATGCCCAGACAGTCAAAAACCCTAAAAAAGTCAACTGTCAGTCAAAGCAGTGGATGGTGGTCATTCTTGTGGAATTTGGGCACCATGGTCAATAATCAAGGGTTCATACAACTTGGGACATCATTTGAAGTCAAGTTCTCAAGGAATTAGGGTTTGGAAGTCATCAGTCAATGCACAATCAGGCAGAAACCCTAAAAGTCAACTGTTGGTCAACTGTCCATTTAATCAGTGATTTGATGATTGGATTTGGTTTGTGAGAGCTCATTCATGTCCAAATAGTCATCATACATCATGCCAAACACCATCATGGAAGAATTTGAAGCCAGATCATGAATTTCCCAAAACAGAAATTGGGCCTGTAACTGAAACCTGCCATAAATGGAAAGTCTTGATCCTCAAACTTACATCATGATGCAAGCCTCAAATGAATTTTTGCCCAACATGAAAGTTGAAGATCTTGTTCTCCCATTTCCAAAAAGTCCTAGAACTCTCAATTCCCATGTATGGTTGGCAAGTTATGATCGAATCGATTTCAGAAAATCTTGAACTTCAAAGGGCCATATCTCCCAAACCGTTTGGCCAATTTTGGTGGGGTTTTTTCCTACAAGTCACATTTGATCCCCTCTTTCCAAAAATATAAATTTCATGAGCCAAAACTTCACCAATCAAAATGGCATATTTTGACCTTTTTCATTTAAATGAAAGTTTGACCAAGAGTTGACTTTTTGATTTAAACATTTTTTCAACATTTGGCCAATTGTAACAGCTCATAAATGTCATTTAGAATGTGTTTGCAAAGTCAAATTATGCAGCACATGTGAATCATACTTGGTTGCTTGAATTATAAGAAAGGTACAAATGCACCATACTTGTCCATGCTTCCACAACCATGCCTTGTACCAGCATCATTATGCAGCATTCTTGATCATTTTTTTTCTGTCATGGTGAGCCTCATTGTGCAGCCATACTCCAATAGTACATATGGCCATACTAGCTTACTTGAACATTGGCAAAAGGACATTGTTTCAACAACCAAAGCCATGAACCATGCTTGTACCATGTGACATAGCAGATTTTATGAAAACATTTTCTGTCATTTTGAGGGCTTGGCTGCATAACACAAGAGACAATTTCATTTTTGTGGAGCATGATCCTTGGCCATTTTGAAAAGAGCTGTCAAGCATCCAACAGTAGGGGCCTTACCATGCTTGGTACTGCTCATAGCAGACCAAGGCCATAACTTGCTGGCACTGGTAGCAGTAATTGGCATCACACAAAAACCATTTGGCCAAGGCAAATCGAAAAAGGAGGGGATTCTGATTCTAAAAAAAAAACTTACTGATGCACAAGGGCTCACTCTCTCACCTGGCCATTCTTTGGTTTTTGCATTTGAAAAAACCTGTCACCACATCCTACAAAAGAGGACCCTGATATTGGCATTAGGTTTTGGGCTGTCAAAAACTCAATAACCTCAAAAAAAACCCAAGCCACACTGCAGCAGAAAATCATGCCCTCACCTTGCCATTTTCTGTCAACAAACATAACAAACCACACTGGATACAGCATCCTAAAAACTCACCCTTGCTAGTTGCTTTGCATTTCAGAAAATCCATGGCAGCCACATAGCAGGACCATTCATCACTCATCCTAAAACAGAGATCACTTGGCCATTTTGCATTTTTCCTGTCATCAAAACTGGTAGCAGCAACTAAACCTAACTTGCCTTGCCATTTGCAATTTTCTGTCATAACAAAACCAACAAAACCTAGCCAACTCCATACACTCTCTAAAACTGGACCTAGCTTTTGGCCTTGGAGGATCAAAAAAAACCTGCTACCAACATTTCCTGCAGTAGCAGACCAACAAAACCAACATAACACTGCAGCCTCACACCACCTGATACAAAAATACTCTCTCTCATTAGACATGCATTCCTCAAATTGCCAAGGCTGTCAAAAAGAACCTTACCTTGCCATTTGCACTTTTCTGTCCAAGACACAATAGCACCAAAACCTGGCATAAATCAAACCTGAAGCTTTGCACCCTGCTAACCAGCAAAACATGACCAACATCATACACTCTCTAAAATCATCTTGCTGCTTTTGGCTATTCCTCCCATCTGTCTAAGCTTCCAACCAAAACCTCACCTTGCTTGTGCATTTTCTGCCCAAACCTTGTCCACCACAACCAACTCAGACCTGGCCTTGCCACAACCACATAACAGCATTCACTAACCCTGCTATCTTGGCATCTCACTCTTTCTTGTCCAAAGCTCCAAAATAACCAAAACTCTGCTTGGCCAACCAACAGTAACCTTGTTCACCAATTGTTCATCATGGAGCAGCTAGCCAACAAACCAACATAACTAGACCTAACTCACCTTGCTATTTGGCATTTGTTTTGGTCTGTCCAAAAAGACAATGGCATAGAAGCATTACATAGCAGACCAACCAAGACCAGCCATTTCACCTTGCTTTGGCCAAACTCCAAAAACCTGTCCAAGACCAAAGTTGCCTAAACCCTGCATGAACCAAACTTAAAGCATTGCACTGTGACCACCAACATAACATGACTTAGCCTACATCACACAATCACCTTACACTCATTCCAACCACACCTTGGCATTCACTAAAAATCTGTCAACACAGCCAACTTCATCTCATTCTCTAAAAATCCATCTTTTCATTTTTCAACTTTCTGTCAGAAACTCTCAGCCATGACAGTCCATGATCTAAGCACTTCCAAGATGTCTTGAGCCACACCATCACCATTATCCATCATTGGAAAGCTTAAGGCTCATCTGTTTTGGCAAGGCATCACAAAACAACATCAAGAACACAAACTGCCCTTCAAAAAAGGTATGGGTTCGACCCTCCCATTTTCTCAAATTGACATATACTTTGGAAAGGTTTTTCAATGCTGAGTGTCATAATGCTCTCCTTTTTGAAAATAGTTGTGTATTCATGAAGATATGATGAAATGAAGCTTGATGCTTGAAAATGTTTCCATCGATTTCTTGTTGTGTAGTTCAAATTAATGAAAATAGGGTTTGGATTGTTGTTGTATGTTGTTTGATGATTACAATGGTATGCTCAATTGACATTTTTGGGAGAAATTGGAAAATTCGATTTTGGGAGGGATGAAGCACTGTTCACAAACCCTAGAAGCCCAGATTTCCTTCATTCTCACGTGTTACTGTACCATCCCCCCACTAGCCAATGAAAATATTTCATTTTCTGGACCAAAACACGGTCGTTTTGATAAGTGACTGGTTTATTTACAAAAATGCCATTCTCTCAATTTTATTCCAATTTATTTCTTCAATTATTTCATCAATCCTCCAAAATTCATAACTTGCTCATTTTTGATCCAAATTCAATGGGATTTTTTGTGTTGTGTTCATCATGATCTCTACTTTTTTATCATTATTTTTCCAGAATTTTTGGATGAGTGGTTTTTAATTGGCCTTAGGGTTTGTGACATGTGACCAAATTTTGTACACTTTGCCAAATCAATTGTGAAATGATGAGAATGTATCCAATGGTTCTCAAATTTTTTGTGCTTAAACTAGACACACTCATGGTGATTTTGGTATAGAGTTTGTGAATTTATCATTTGTGGTTTGTGAGTTATGATTTTTTGAATTAGGGTGTGACAATTTGTGTCACACCATTGATGACCAACTTCATGATTTTCATTGCCATGCTTCTTTACCTCCAAATGGATTGAAATTTTGCATGAGCCTACTCTTGTATGTCTAGTTTACATGTGAATTTTCCTGGATTTAATTGAACTATTTTCTATTTGTTTGAGATTTTTCTTCCCTGCCTAGTCAAATGTTGACTTTGTGTGACACATGTTCCCATTTCATTTGTGAAATTCTCATACTTTATTGGATGGACATGAAATTTTGCATGAGATAACTAGACATCCTCATCTTTGCCATGGCTTTAGTCCCATTCATTTATCATACACCATTCTTGACTTATGATTTTTCTAAGTTGATGCATGTTTGGTTGACTTCTTTGAGCATGTTTGGGATGAAATTTGACATGCTTACCATGCTATGTGTTAGGTTTGATCATGATTTATTTGGTGATTTTTGGAAAATGTTTAGATTGCTTTTTATGCAAGTCTTGCTGTTGACTTCTATGAGCTCCTGTTTGCCATGTTTTGACCTAAATGGTTCATGAAATGATGATAGTGATTGATATGAATGTGAACCCAATTGGTTTTGTTTCCTAATTGTTTGAACATGATTTTGGATACTTGACCCTTGCTGTCTTGACTTTCTCATTCACTTTTGACCCTAGGCTTGCCCTAGTGGTCCTGTTACTCACCTTTGAGCTTGTGTTTTCAGGTTGACCATCAAATGGCCATTGAGACCGATTCTTTTGATTGAGCTTACTCAAGTATCATTGTCTAACCTCTTTGTTTTGTAGGTGGCTTGGCTCACATGCCCTAAGCCTTGTGCCTTGCACATCCATGTGCCTCTAATGGACAGTTGTTGTCTGTTTCTGTTTGTTTTGTTTGAAGTTGCATACTAACATCTGCTTGACTGTTTCAGGTGCTTTAGTTGCTTAGTTCTTTGTGAACTTTTTTGCTTTGCTTTGCTTCTATAAGCAATTTGCATTGAGGTATGTCTCTTTTACTTCACGTAGTCTGGAAGACCTGGCCTGTTACTTGGCCAGGCAACTGTCTGAAGTCCTCCTTAAGAGGCAATGTTCGTGGATGTTTAATTTTGTCCTTGCATAGAGTCAAAGTCCTCCTAAGTGAAGAGGCAATTGGTGGAAGGTAGGGATATGCAATCTATCCCCCACTATTCAGTGTGTCATCTGCTTTGCTCACACCACTGTGTTGATGCATTTCAGATACAAACCCAAGATCTTGTACAATTGTACAGTTGAGTCAGTTTTAAATGTGTAGAAGGGTTCCCACTTTCTGAACCCACACATTCTTGTCTTGAAGCTCTCCCAGGCCAGGGATAAGAGCTGTGAAGTCTTACCTTCACTCACCTTTCATCTGCTTCACCTTAGCCCCTCAATGGCAAGGTTAAGAGCAACACTCACCCCATTCCAGAGGTTTGTTTGTCGAGGTTGATATGACCCCTTGACTAAAACCTAACCCTTGTTTGAGCCACTTGTTTGTGTATAGCGTGTGCTATCTGTGCTTATAGGATTGTTTGACTTGCTTCCTGTGCAAGATAGGATTGTTTGACTTGCTTCCTGTGCAAGATAGGATTGTTTGACTTGCTTCCTGTGCAAGTTAGGATCAGTTTAGACTTGCTTCCTGTGCAAGTAGGTTTTGCTTGGCTTGCTTCCTGTGCAAGTTAAGTGTGTGTGTGGCTTGCTTCCTGTGCAAGTCATGACTAGGATAGGCTGGCTCCCTGTGCCAGTTAGCTAGAAACCTTAACTTAGGGATGATTTTGCATGATAACATCTAGGCTCGAGTCGTAGTCTCCCTAGTTGTGTCTCCCTCTGTTATCTGGTTAGGCTAGTCCTTTATCCCTCTGTAGGGGAACTACATCGCCCTGATCTTCATACCAGATGAAGTATGTAGGCAGGAGATTGAGCTGATCTCTCCGGGCGCCCTTTTTCTTTTTCCACCTTTGTGTTGACCACCCTTGTGTGTGTTTTGGTTCGGATGCTGATGTAAGTCCAGTGATTGGCATTCAGGCTCCACGTTTGCCTTCTTGAGTGCGTTTTGGTTCGGATGCTGACATAAGTCCAGTGATTGGCAGTCGGGCTCCACGTTTGCCTTTGCCTGTGTTTGTTTGCGTGCGTGTCAGCCGAGCTACGAATGCTCTGATTCTTCCCTCGTCCGAGAAGATACGTATGCATAGGGTGCGATACCTTAGCGAGCATGTGTCGTTTCCCCAGTCCGAACTACTTCGACTCTGATGTCTATGCCTGATAGACTAAGTAGGCCCAGGATGCGATATCCTGCCGAGTCAGTTTCAGTCTGTTTTCTAGTGTCTCTTTCAGCCAGTGTGTGTGAGTTTGAGCAGTGTTTTAGCAACCAATATTCCTTCCTTTTGTGCGTGGATCCCGTAGAGTACTACGGATGCGTAGGGGTGCTAATACCTTCCCTTCGCATAACCGACTCCCGAACCCATACTCTTTGGTCGCGAGACCATGTTCTTTCCTAGGTTTACTCTGAGCGTTTCCTTTCCCTCTTTTGGGATAAATAACGCACGGTGGCGGCTCTGTTGTTCTTCTTTTCCCGCCGGTTTTTCGCGCGATGCGACACATATATCTGTCCATTTTATTCACAAGAAAAAAAAACACATCAACAGTTAAACAACATAACAGTAGTTTAAGCAGCAGCAGAAGCAAACACAATTACTAGCTATAGCTACTAGTAATACACACATGCACAAGGGTACTTCTTCTCCCCCTAAATCTGTGCAACATAAACAGAATTACTAGTTATAGAGGCAACTAGTAAAACACACAAATGCACAAGGGTTCTTCTTCTCCCCATAAATCTGTGCAACACAAACATCTCCTTTAATAATAACAGCACCTGTAACCACAACACCTGTAACAGTCAGAATATCATTCTAACATCTGCTTCAACATCACATGTGCACCACATTATCCCACATGTGCACCACATCAAACATCTCCTTTGACATCTGTAAACAGAGCAGCATTTTGTCTTACAACAAACACATCTCCTTCAATAATAGTTGTTCATTTGTTCAGCTACACCAGTACATACATCTCCACATTAACTGCTCCATAATCACTTCTCCCCCTTTTTAGTCAAAATTGACCAAAGGTGACCAATTGGACAAAATAAATGTCAATTAACCTAGCAAAGAATGTCACAGCAGATGTTATAACATTAAAAATGTTAAAACATAATTGTTAGGAGATACAAACCATCATTATACACAATTGTGATAGCTGAGAGAATGAGAAATCCATGGAACTCATTAAGATCCCAAATATTACATAAAGGCATCAGTAAGTACTGCCACAAATTACACACATTTCAACAAAACAATAAAACATCCAAGCTTTCATAACATTCATAACAGCAGCACACACAGTCTTCAAATCAGGGAAAACCATTACCACTTAATCTGAGGAAGAGGCATCATCTTCACCTTCAGAATCAGAGCTGCCACTAGATTGAGCATTGGACCTCTCACTTGAGGTATTGGCATCTGAATCCTTGGTCTCACCAGCCTTCTCCATCTCTTCCTTCTCTAAGCTACCAATAAGAACCTCCAAAGCCTCTTTCCTTGCCTTGGTAACCCTAATACCATTATCCAGCTCCTTACAAGTTTCCTTTAATTGATCAATCAAGCTACCCTGAGAGGCAGGCTCCTTTCTTGTAGATGTCATGACAACATCATTGATATGGCTTCCTTCAAACAGCTTGTAGTGAATGGATAGTGGAGACTTTCTTCTGCTTGGAATGTCACTTGTGTTGAGAATGCCTGGTTGCTGGCTCAAGATAATTCCACAGATGATAGATGGAAAGGCAATGGGCAGCTTCACTGCATTAGTGGAGGCATGTCTGACAATTTGATCAAACATAAACCTTCCAAAGTCAAAGTTTATCCTGGTTCCAATAGCATAAATGATTCTTCCAACGCCAATGGAGATGGTTGAGATATGATTAGTAGGCACCCAGTTGGCTGAACCAATCTTATGTAGATGACATATTTGACAGTTAGCTTGCCAGCTGATAGGTGATTCCTACTAGGCCATTCCTTAACTTGGCCAGCAGTAATAGTCCTACAGACTTCATTGTCTGTAGCCTCTAAATCCACTCCTCCATCAGTTCCTCTCCCTAGGAACTTGTTGATTATGGTTGGGGAGAATCTCACACATCTACCTCTTACAAAAACCTTGCAGAATTCCCTGCTACTCTTTTCAGAAATATCCTCTGGGATATTCACAACAAATTCTTTCACTAACCCCTCAAAGCATTGGGGTAAACCAGCAACAGTTTTCAACAGACCATCATTCTTAATCAAATCCATCACTTCCTTCACCTCTACAGCCTCCTTTCCCAGCTCCCTTTCAACAGCAACCCTCCTTTGAATGACAAACTTCCACTTGGCAACACCATCTTCAAGATGGAAAGAGATGTTATCTAAGTGCACAGCTGCAACTTTGCCTGGAGACTTCTTGATAGTCTGTCTTTTAGCAGGAGAGATGTCTGGGACATCGTCTTCGACATCATCATCAGAGTCAGAACTCTCTATGACCTTCCTCTTCTTAACCTCAACTTTACTCCATGATTTGGAGGGTCATACACCAGCAACCTTCTTCACTCTTCTCGTTGTCCTCATTTCAGCCATAGTCTTCCCTTTTCTAGTCCTCAGTTTCTTTGCTACAGTTGGTTTCACAAGATGGACCAAGGTGTCATCTTCTTCCTCAGAACTTTCTTCCTCCAGATCAATAACATTCTCAGCAGTTTCATGAGACACATCTGCTGGTTTCTTACTAGGTAAGGTTTTACCTAGAGAACATAATCCCTCAGCAGCCACTTTCTTCTCCGATCTAGATGAATCATCATCCTTCTCAGCTTGGGGTTCCACCTCAAGAGAGGGGTCCCTTCTGGACAGAGGGGTAGAAACACCCTTGACTGCATGCCCTTCATTCAGAATCCTAATAACTAGGTTCCTAATGGTACGATCAGTAAAGTGCATGTCATCTTTATGAGGAGATTTTTCAGGAATGTTACCTTGCTTACTTCCAGCCATGGAAGAAGAGCCTGGGGCGTCACCTGGTATCACACAACGAGGAGTAACATCCAACACGTCTTCATCTAGAAACTCCATGGAGGGAGTCCTTGCATGATGAGAGGGTTTTAAACCAGAGGATGGGGGATGTTGAGACATTTTGTTGAACTTTTGAAAAAAATCTCTTTGCCCTAGCAGAGGTTTTCTGAGAAGTTGGATGAAGATGGAAATGGTTGTGTTTAGGTAGCGTGTGGAAATGGCATAGATACTAGTTCCAATACTAGGTAATAATTCATCATTAATGTGACTCTTTCTTTTAAGTGGGCAGACAATATTTTTATTACCTTTTCCACTCCACTTTAATTTCCATAACTTCACAAGAATCCAAATCCCCAATTTCCCTCTTGCATATTCAAGCTGATTATCATCCAAACCCCTTGCAAATTTGTGAGCTAATTGCATTTCATGCTTTAGAGCTATGAATTTGTCTTCCACAAATTTTCTAATGGAGTGATGACAGAAATTAATGTGCTTGGTCCAACTGTGCTGAATAGGATTTTTGGATATAGTTGTAGTATTCAGGTTGTCATAGTACAATGTCATGACATCGTGTGTGACATTGTATGCAATCATCAGTAGTTTCAAGCAACCCTGTTGAGAACAACTACTTCCATCTGCTATATATTCAGCATAAACACTATTTTCATCTTTCAAATGTGTAGGAGCATGTGTCCTTTCACTCTCCATCCCAATCTTCTCAACATTGTTCTTGACACTTTTGCTTTGAGATAGATACATAGGCCCTTCTATCTGCTTGACTTGTAGCCCAAGTCCAACAAAGCTCTTTCCAACTTCAGACTGTATATGACTAGCAACATGTTCAACCATCTGATCCAACCTCCTATCTATTTGAGCCATCATGAGCTTTTCTCCTTTGGAAGTGATGTTAAGTTTGAGTTTCTGGTGTGACATCCTTGTCTATTTTCCAATCTGACATTCTCCATAGATTTTTCCTTCATCAATCTTCAATTTGGGAATTCCTCTAACTGCTTTAACAGATATGATCCTCTTCATACCTTTAAGATGCAGATGGCCCAATCTTTGATGCCATATCTTCACTTCTTCCTCTTTGGCCAAGGTACACATTGAAGAGTAACCAGTTTCTTGAGAACTCCACATGTAGCAGTTTTCTTTAGACCTAACTCCTTTCATGATTACTTCATTTTCCTTGTTAGTAATCAGACATTCAGTTCTAGTGAAGTTTACATTCAGACCTTGATCACACAGTTGACTGATGCTTATTATATTAGCAGTTAATCCCTTAACAAGTAGGACATTGTCAAGGTTAGGAACTCCAGAGCAATCCAGCTTACCAATTCCCTTGATTTCACCCTTTGCTCCATCACCAAAGGTAACATAACTTGTGGCATGGGGATGAAGGTCAGTTAGCAGGTTTTTGTTTCCAGTCATGTGTCTGGAACAATCACTGTCAAAATACCAATCTTCTTTGGCTGAAACTCTGAAGGAAGTGTGAGCTATTAGACTTGTAACATTTGTCTTAGGAACCCATTGCTTCTTGTTGACAGGCTTGTGATGTTTGGGTCTTGGTTGATATTGAGTCTGATGATGAACAGGACTAGGATAACCATATAGCTTATAGCAGAAGGGCTTCAGGTGGCCAAATTTTCCACAGTAATGGCATTTCCATCTTTGATGTTTCCCTTTCTGCTGTCTTCCCTTCTGATGTTGTGACATCTCAGGTTTGCTTTTAATATGGCTGCACTTAGGTTTGGATTTTGGTTTGCAACCAGTGTAACTGCACTCAGCCTTAGATTCATTGAATCCAATGCCAAATTTGTCTCCTGTTATTTGACCAGTCTGAAGAATCTTGTCTAAGATGTCAGATCCATTGTTAAGCATTCTTACATACTTGGTCATTTCATCTAGTTTGGAATTCAAGAGTACAACTTCAGTCTTCAACTTGGAGATGGTTTCCACATATTCTCCCTTTTCATTCTCCAACTGAGCTATCACTTTCTTCTGGCTTTCAGCTTGTCTGCACACTTCTGCACTTTTGTGACACAAATCTTTGTAGGTAGTGGCCAGCTCTTCAAAGGTTACTTCATCATCACTAGACTCTTCATCAGAACCCCATCTTCCTGTCAGTGCAGTCACATGATTTGTCGCTTCTTCTGTTTCACTTCCATCAGACCAAGAGGCAACAAGACTCCTCTTTTGTTTCTTGAGGTAGGTCCCACATTCAGTTTTAATGTGACCATACCCATCACATTCATAGCACTGAACTTCTTTTCCTTCTTTTGGCTTTTCTTCAGACCTTGTTCTTCTTCCAAAATTGTTGGATTTGCTGATGTCAGATGCGATGTTCTTGACATTGGCCTTAGATCTTACATCTATCTTTTTCATAAGTCTGTTGAACTGTCTTCCCAGCATTGCTACCTCATTTTCCAGCTCTTCATCAATATCTTGATCACCTTCCTCATCTTCCCCTTCAGTGTTTGACATGAAGGTTATGCTATTGGCTTTCTTTTCAGATTCATCACATATTCCCATCTCAAATGTTTGGAGGGATCCAATTAGCTCATCAACTCTCATATTTGAGATGTCTTGAGATTCTTCTATGGCTGTCACCTTCATAGCAAATCTTTTAGGGAGTGACCTGAGTATTTTCCTTACTAACTTTTCATCTGTCATCTTCTCTCCCAGAGCTCCAGAGGCGTTGGCAATTTTAAGGATACTCATATGAAATTCATGAATATTTTCATCTTCTTTCATCCTCAAGTTTTCAAACTTGGTGGTGAGCAGTTGTAGTCTAGACATTTTCACTCTAGAGGTACCTTCATGAGTGGTTTTGAGAATGTCCCAAGCATCTTTAGCCACTTCACAGTTGTTTATCAGTCTGAAGATGTTCTTGTCTACTCCATTGAAGATGGCATTCAATGCTTTAGAATTTCCAAGAGCTAGATCGTCCTCCTCCTTGGACCATTGTTCTTCAGGCTTCTTATCAGTAGTGGCTTCTCTTTCCTTAGTAATTACTGGATGTTCCCAGTCTGTTAACACAGCCTTCCAAGCCTTATTATCAAGAGTTTTTAGGAAATCTACCATTCGAGGTTTCCAATAGTCATAGTTAGATCCATCCAAAATTGGTGGCCTGTGAACAGATCCTCTATCTCTCTCCATAGTACCAGAAAGTATTGTCCCTAGAACACACCCAGAACCAGAGCAGGATGCCTGCTCTGATACCAATTAAATTTCTGGTATCAGATATGAGATGTCGAAGGTAATGTCACGACACTAATATCTGAGTAAACCAAACAGGATAAAGATAAAGAATAGCATTGCAAGAGACACAAGCAATTGTTAACCCAGTTCGATCCAACTCACCTACATCTGGGGGCTACCAAGCCAGGAAGGAAATCCACTAAAATAGAATCAGTTCAAAGACTCTCCGTACACTTCAAAAAGTTACAGTCTTTCTCACCTAATCTCTACCCGTGCAATTTCTACCTAAGCACTCTTAGATATCAGAACCCACTCACTTCCCTTCAATCACACCTGTGATTCTAAACAACAATTCTGTGTGAAAAGAAGACACTTTTCAATAACACACACTTGATTTTACTTCACAGTTTCAATCAAGTAGACACACACTTGATCTTGCTTAACAACTTTGATCAAGTAGACACACACTTGATCTTTCTTCACAGCTTTGATCAAGTAGACACACACTCTTGCTTACAAGCTTAGAGTGACAAATTACAACCCACAAATCAGACCAATTCAATCATCTATGGATGACTTGAATGGCTTACAAGTCTCACGACTAAACAAGACACAAACCCTTATTCTCTCTCAGTATTTCGCTCTGTATTGGTTGTGTGTAAAATCAGGTTTTCCAAGTCCCTTTTTATATAAGCTTTCAGCTGGGCTTGGACATCTTGAAAACCCTAAAATTATTTTCCAATTAAATCTTCTCATGACAGCTGATTAGATCTCTTTGAAAAATAAGTAAATCAGGTTGTAATTAATGATTGAATGCGTCTGCATATCAGATCTTCAATCATACATAGATTGCCATTAAATGCGCAATCACATAACACATAACATTCTCCCTGAATATTCTGTGTACAGGATGTCATGACATCGGGTCTGACATCCTGGAACAATCCTGCATAATTCCATAATCCCATTTATAATTTCCAGCAGGTACAAAATATCAGATGCCATGACATTGTGTATGACATCCTGAAACAATCCTGCATAATTATGTTTTTAAACTCCAGCAGGTACATAATGTCAGATGTCATGTCATTGTGTATGACATCCTGAAACAATCCTGCATAATTATGTTTTCCATTTAAACTCCAGCAGGTACACATATATCTTATGTTAAGACATCACATACAACATCTTGTGAACACTCTTTGTTTTACCAAAATTACTGCCAACACTTAGAACCAACAAAGGCGAAAGGAGAAGATGAACAATGCCCCTGTGTTTTTGTTTTTTTCTTTTCTTTTAATGCTCAGAGAGAGAGAGAGAGAGTCAGTTAATGCTAGTTGTGTTTTGACAGCTCATGAGAGTGAGAGTTTGTGAGTGGACCGTTGGGGAGATGAAGTCCTTTTCAAATTAGTTGGCAAATAAAGATGCCTGTTTAATTTCAAAAACCTGTAAAGTTAATTCAAGAGGACTCGTGGCTCAACCTTACTGGAGGAGAAACAAGATATTTTGATTTTCTAGTTTTCTTTGCCAATTTTAATTTAATTAATTTTATTTTTTTGATTGGATGAAATGAAGTGGGCAAGGATTGCAATTATGGACCATTGATAAGTTTGAACCGACGATCCTGATTAACTCAAAGAAGCACAACTAATTTAAAATGGCAAAGTTGCCCCTTCTAGATGATTTAATTGATTTAAACGGGATTGAATCAATTAATTCAAATAAAATTCACAACTTTTTAAATAAACATGATAAAATTAAAATAAGAACAGAGAAAATTCTATCTATTTTTTCTGAATATTTTGGCGAAAGAACAAAATTAAAACGACTAAAACTGAATAAATGTCGGGCGAAATTTTGCTCGAAAAATTAAATCGGACGCACTAAAATGATCAGCATGAAATATACTTATTGAAAAAATACAACGTTTCTTTTAATTTTGAAATAAATTTTCACCGGTTAAAAGGCTCAGACGGATCAAAATGCGACTGAAAAAGTCGTCGAAAAATATAACGAGCACACCAGATTAAACCACGTGAACCGTAAATTAAGAATATTGACGTCTGCAAGCTAGATTTCGAAAAAATTTACCCGGTAATTTTGTACGTACTCGAGGAATGATATAACCAAATTGTCTGTATATTCAAGAATTTATTTCGACTGATATTTTAGGTATTATTCATGATGAAATACATGTGAATGATGCAAACTGAAATTAAAATCGAATTAATGGAAATTTAAGATGCCCGGACAAAATTGGGGTATGATAGGTTGGTAAATGGGTCAGCCAAATTATAGCCCGTTCGTATATAGGTGAGTGAAATGATTCAATATTTAATCAATTTTCTCACAAAGGAATGTCTAAGTCCTATGTGTTTAGACTTTCCATTATACATTTTGCTGAAATCTTTAGCTAAAGTAGCTTGGCTATCGCAATATATCTACACATTTGAAACATTGAATTTTTCCAATGGAACTTCTAACAGAAGGTCCCTCAACCATTCAGCTGCTTGACCGGAGGAAGCAAGAGCCACAAACTCTGATTCCATGGTTGAAAGAGAAATGCATGTTTGTTTCTTGCTCTTTCAAGAAATTGCTCCTCCATCTAGTGTAAATATCCACCCAGTTGTAGATTTATAGTCTCTAATATTAGATATCCAACTTACATTGATATATCCTTCTAGTATGGCGGGAAACCTGCCATAGTGAAGGCCAAGATTTTTGGTCTTTTGTAGATAGCCGAAAATCCTTGTGATTGCCTTCCAATGTTCTTTATTTGGATTTATTGTAAATATAATCATTTTACTAACTGCAAATGATATGTCAGGTCAAGTACATTGTATTAAGTACATAAGACACCATATTGCACTTGCATACTCCAATTGAGCCACCGCTCTTCCATTTTTCTTTTGAAGTTTGACATCATGATCAAATGGAGTGGTTACTTCATTAAAGTTTAGGTGTTTGAACTTATCAAGCATTTTTTTCAATATAATGTGTTTGACTAAGTTCATAACCCCCACTAATCTAAGATCTTTCATCTCGAATGTGGAAGTTAAAAACCTTTTTGTCTCTAAAATTTCATCCATATTATTGCTAATTATCAACATGTCATCAACGTATAGACAAAGGAATATTAAAATATTTTTTCATACATTTGTGTATAAACACTTGTCACAAGAATTGAGAGTAAATCCATTTGAAAGTATGACATAATACAAATTTTGATGCCATTGTTTTGATGCTTATTTTAGTCCATATAGGGATTTGATAAGTTTACATACCTTTTGTTCAGTTTTAGGAAGCACGTAGCCTTTTGGTTGTTCCATTTATATTTTCTCATCGAGATCTAAATTTAAGAATGTTGTTTTAACATCCCTTTGATGAATTATAAGGTCATTCAAAGAGACTAAGGCGAACACTACTCTAATTGTTGTTGTTCTTGCTACTGGTGCATATATGTCAAAGTAATGAACACACTCTTTTTTTCTAAATACATTTGCTACTAATCTTGTCTTATATGTGTTTAATGTACCTTAACTATTATATTTCTTTTTAAACATCCACTTGCATCCAATGGGCCTTGATCCCTTTGATAAGCCAACAAGTTCCCAAGTGTGATTTGACGTGATTGAATCCATTTCATCTTGGATATCATCCTTCCAAAAGGAAGAGCCCCTCGAGGCCACTGTTTCATTGTAAGTTTTAGGATCATATTCTACTTGAAGAAGAATAGGAATATTTCGTACATAATTCTCATAGTTTCCTTCAACTAGATAAAAGGAAACAAGTTGAAAATTGATTTAGTTCGGTCATAGATCCTTTGTTTTTCGGACTCTGTTTCTTATCCTAGGCTCGGTTTGTGTTTCAATGATCTAAGAAGTACTTTCGGGTTATATCTCGATACTCTGAGAAGAATCTTTCTCACGAGATTCTTTATTTATGGGAGACTCAGATTCTTTATCCTTAGTAATAAGGTTTTCAAGGAATTTTACATCCTGCGATTCAACAATTACATTAAACTCTAAGTTTAAAAGTCTATATGCTTTACTATTTGCTGCATATCCTATAAAGGCACATTTTATTCCACGAGGACCTGATTTTGTTCTCTTAGGATCCATATTTTTATATTAGGCTACACACCCCCACACTCTAAGGTAACCGATATTTGGTGCTCTACCTTTCCATAACTCATATGGGAAAATATCGATTTTCTTCAAAGGAATTTTTTTAATTATGTGGAAAGCGGTTAGTAAGGCCTCACCGCATAAATTAAATGGCAATTTGAAATGTACTGACATGACATTCACCATATCTTGATATGTTCGATTGTTCCTCTAGGCTACACCATTTTGTTGTAGTGTGCGAGGTGCAGAGCATTCATGTACAATGCCATGTTCTTCACAAAACGTATCAAATTTTGTAGAAAAGTATTCACCGTCCCTGTCACTCCTAAGGACTTTGATACTTTTATTTAATTGATTTTTTTACTTCTGCTTTGTAAAGTTTAAAGGCATTAAAGCATCATCCGTATGCCTTAAAAGTTATACATATGTGAACCTAAAAGAAACATCGATGAATGTAATAAAATATATATTTCCCCTACGAGTTAACATGTCATTAAATTCACACAAATTTGAATGTACAAGATCAAGGAGATATGTATTTCTTTCAACACTTTTGAAAGGTTTCTTAACATCTTTGGTTTAACACATAATTCATATTTTTCAAAATAATTTATATTACATGAGATCAAATCATATTTAATTATTCTCTTTATAGAGAAATAATACCAGTATGTGCTAATCTATTATGCCATAAAGAAACAGGCTTAAGCATGTAAGCAGAATTGGAAATTTCATTTATAATATTGTTGGTAGTACATAGTTTGATCATTCTCTCAGTGGAATATCTATTTCCTATAAATACATCATTACAGGTCAATATAAGTTTGCTTGATTCATATACAGATTTAATTCCCGACTTATCCAAAAAAGTCCCCACTAACAAGATTCCTACTCATGTCGGGGATATGAAGCAAATTAACAAGAGTGACTTTCTTCCCATAAGTGAAGTTGAGTTCGACGGATCCGGTTCCAACAACTTTAGATCGTACTTCATTTCCCATTTGTACTTCTTGTCCATCATTTTCCCCATAATAGATTTTAAAGGCAACCTTGTGTCGAAGCAGATTAGTCGACAAAACAAGGAAGTGTCGAATCACCTAGTATGTCGAGTTGTATTAGTGTGTCGAAGTATCGAAGCATATTGTTTCACACAGGATTTCGACTTATGCCTATTTTTAGTAGTGTTAACTATTTTGGGCCTTTATAGTTTTGGGCTTTGACTTAGGGAATAAGTTAACCTAAATCTATAAATAGAGAGAGTAATTTTTATTCTTGTAATATTGCATTCATAATATTGTATTCACCGAATTTTACGGTTGCAAAGTGAATAAAGAAATTTTCCACAGATTGTGGGTAGAGAGAAACTCTGTAAAAAATATTATTTTTATCCATTATTCTTTCTTTTTTTTCTCCATTATTTTTTTATTTTATTTTTATTGTGTGGGTGATAACAATCTTGATCATCCAGATTGATTGAAATTCTTCATATATTATAGTGGATTTCAAACGAATTGCATCCATTTTTAGAAGGATAAACACCATTTCTTCTCCCACTATTCCACCTCCTTTAAGTCCTACCTCTCCACTAAATATAAATGAAGAAATTCTTGTCATCTTTATGCCCTTCTAACTCAACCGACAAGGGTTCCTTAAGAAATTAAAGAAATGTTGCTCCTTCCACCGGAAGCTTTATTTAAAAGAATTATAGTTGTTATTCAATAGTCTCAACGATGTGGAATTTGATTTGTTCATGGAATTAACCCATGTTGTTTCTGTTACTAGTCTTAATTGTGACTTGTGTTAAGTAACTTTTGAATAATCTCAATATTATTCCTTATAGGAATTGTTTTTTTATGCTTCAATGTTATATTTATGAAAATCTTTGTGTTTTACTCTAATTAAGTCATGGAAGTATCTTTTTTATATTGAGTTTATGTTGACACTTGTCTCATAAAAGTTATTTACCTTCTCAAATAACTTTCTCACACTTTTTGTTTAGTGACAGAAAGAGAAGAAAATATTTGATGTAAAGGGGATATAATTAATTTACTCTGCTAAATTGTTTTTTTTTTTAAATATCTTCATATTTTACTCAAACTTGTTCTAAGGGATTATCTCTAATACTTAAACAGTGTTTATATTAATTGTTGGCATTTTTTATTCAAACGTGTTTGTATTTTCTCATCGATGGTTACAGAGAGATCCTTCATACAAATAATAACAAAAAATAAAGATAAAATGAATCACCTTGCCTGGAGTCATGCTTAGAACAGAAAGCATGAAATTTCTTTTCATTCCAACTGATACAAAGAGAGGAGAAGGTGACACAATGCATAATGATCCTGATGATAGTGTTAGAGAAAACAAAATCATGGAGAGAACTCTATATTCCCATTATCTTATAAATTATCATAATCAATTTTATAAGTCACATCACTTTTGTTCCTCTTAGGTTTCCTCATACTATGGATAATCTCTTAGAAAGGGGTCCTTTTAGGCAGAAAAAGTGTCCATCTCTTAACCATTACTTTAGTGATAAACTTTGTACAAAGTGCTGCATAAACTAATGGGTATAATGTCTTTAAAACTAGCAGGATTATTAGTCTTTGGAATTAAATAAAATTAAAGTAGAAGAAAGGGATCATCAAAAGTAATTGAGGCAAAAACATCTTTTACCGTGTGCTACAAATCAACATCAACAAAGCTTAAGTATTGCTTGAAAAAATACCTTGAAAACCGTAAAAGACCCATGTAATTTGTAAGGCTTCATGGGATTCAGAGCAACAACAACTTCATCCTTGGTTACAGGGTTCGTCAAAGAGAGTAAACCCATGTCACTAAGAGTAGACATATTGTTAACATGGTCTGGAAAATATCTTTAAAAAAACTTTAGAATATCTTCTTGAAGAATACCCCCTTGGAAAGTGTTAATCTAGAAAAAGATCTTTTATAGATGTTTTAAATCTTGTTAAGGTTAATCAGAAACAGAGCCAACGTGTTCCGAAGCATATTGAATACCTTTGAATCTAGCTTCAATACTAGTATTGTTTTCCTTTAAATATTGCCTCCTAAGTAGTACAAGATAATAACAATTATTTAGTATAAGAGCTTATAATAATTGAAAAAGAAGGTGCAATATTTTTAAATAGATATAATTAATCATCAAATTCTTTAAATTAATTTAATTTTTCGTTTTAGTCTCTGAATTTAAAAACGTTACAAGATAATCTTTTAATTTTACTTCAGTTATCATATTTGATCTATTCCGTCAATTTTTGACAAAAAAAAAGTTAAATTTTGGTGACGTGTCGTGACAACAAGATCATTTATATAAATTTGAGTTAACATATGTAATTAAAAATTGATACATCGTTTAAATTGCAAGAGTTTTGTTTTTGGCGGTTAAAAGTTTTTAATTTCATTCAGATTTGTACCAATGACATTTATGTCACATCAAGTCATCAGAATCATATCTCATTTTTGAATAAGCTATATAAACACTAAATGTAAGTCTAACAAAAACAATGTGTGACTATACCATATCTAAGTTTTGTATCTCAAAATCATTTGGAAATGTGGAGCACTGTCTAAAGCATGGTGTACCATAAGCGAGCATAAAAGGCACCACTCTCTTATTATACTATTTATTTGTCTTCATTGCACATAACAAGTGAAAGTTGAATGACATGGTTTCTACGAATGTTGTTGCATTACAAGTTGTGTTGTTTTGCATTTGTTTGATTTTTGCAAATGAGTGATTGTATGTTATCTTTTATAACAAATGAGTGTTGGAGTAGTTTCTAGTGAGAATTTGTAATGTAACATATCAATTTGCAGATTCAGTGTAATGAGTCACATCTCAGTTTACATACACACACTACTATCATTGCAACCTTTTGCTGTAACTGTGATTCCGTTCAAGATCTTTATTAGTCCATAAGAAACACGAATGTGGCAGTCAATGGTGGACCTCCATATCCATAGCAAGCCATAATAGGTTGTCCAAACTCTATAAACAAATAGTCAAATAAATTTAACACTAACATGTTAGAAAGGAAAATGACATATAATCTGAATTTTGATTTTGATGAGACAATAATGGAAATTTGCTAGTTAGATTTACCATGTTTGTAAGAGTTTGCAATGAGGTCATATTTTATGTATCCAAAAATTCCTAGCCCCACTCTCATACAGTCACTATCACAAATTAGATAGTGAATGTTATCTTTAACAAAACTATTTTTGACTCCGAGCAAATGTGTTATATGGTTGTTCCAAAACTCACCATGGTTATATAGTAGCAACTTTACCTTGAATTTTATCAAGGGAGTTTTGATAGAGATCCTTGATAGTGTGACATGTTATGTTAACGAAAAAACACAATTGTTCTTTTGGTGTGTATCCTCTTATAGTCCTACTCTTCTCTAACAAAAGATGGATTATTATACTTTTGTTGGTGACAGGATTAGAGAAATATTTTTTACAAGCATTAGTTCCTAGTTCCTACAAATATGTGATCATTGTCAAGAAATTACATAGATTTTTGTGTGAGAAACTAGAGAGTTTTACTTCATGCAAATGACTGAACCCTATATGCTAGATATTAGATGCAGCCACCAGTGTGCATAATATTATTATTTATAACGCTTGACATTATAGAGCTTTATGCTTTCCCATGCATAACTTTCAGGAATTCCAATGCTATGAATACCTAATGTTGGATGGTTAAGGCTGCACTTAAATTAAAGGGTTAAATATATGTCACCTCCTACCAATGTAGCGAGTTTTGATTTCATCTCCTATAATATTTTTTTATGATTCCCCTTACCAAATCCAGATTCCCTCAATGAAGACCTTGAAGTCACATTTTCGCTCAGAATCTAAAAAGATGTCCTACGTGACATTGTGCAACTTATTGACTGTGTATTTAGTATTTTATTTAAAAGAAAAAAGAACTTATAATTTATTCAGTTTCTTTTCAACCCATCGTTAAAGACCGAGGGCTCAACATTGGTCATTCACCCAAAATAGAAATCAGAGAAGATGGAGTATGGTGCAGTCACGGTGGTACGAAGATGCATATGAATCACAAATGTCATAGGTTTGGTTTGAAGTTTCGTTTAAACGTCGCTCTTAATTATTTTTGCATTGTACTTTGGCCTAAAGATTCTGTTATATGTACCTTCATATGTTTAATGTTGTATTTAACCATGGAGGGGAATTTATAAGATTGAATGATGGTGATACGATATACAAGGGTGGTATTTCGACCATAATGTCTGGGCAACTCATTGATAAGTGATCAATGGTTAACACTCATAAGTTGGTGAATGGGTGGGGTTACATAGAAGGGACGTACAGAATATGGACTAAAATTCTTGACATAGATAAAAGCATTTTCCAGATCAGGAATAATGATGATGCTTACGATTTCGCTGCATACGCTTGTGAGACAGAAGTAGATGGGGAAATGTTTGTGGAGCATGATGTCACTGGTATATAGGTCATAGTAAAGAGTCCTAGGTGTGTGAATGAGATGGTAGAGTTAGATAGATGTGATGATGAGATAGTGAGGATAAAAGAACCACTACTATTGCAGATGGATTTGATGGAATTAATGTTTCTCTACCCATTGATGAGGGTACCACAGTTGTTGGATTGTTAACTGGTTCCAAAAAGAACAAAGGGGAAGATGATGAATATGTTAGTGATGAGCTAGACAACTCTGATCCAGATGTTTCTGATGATGATAATGGGCCTAAGTTTGAAAAGTTTAGAAAAGACAAACTGAATAAGAATTTTAAGTTTAAGTGGGGTATGCAATTCAATTATCTAGATGACTTTAGAGAGGCAATTCGTGAGTGTTCAGTACTAAATGGTAGAGAAATTACTTTTGTGAAAAATGAGAGTTACAGGGTAAGAGTAGAATGCAAGGTTAAATGTGGTTTTCTAATGTTATGCTCTAAAGTGGGCCATAAGCACACTTATGCTATAAAGAAAATAATAGACAACCACGCATGTGCTAGGGCTTTGATAATAGATCTGCAAACTCAAGGTGGGTGGCCAAGGCAGTTGTGAAGAAAATTCAAACATCTGAGACAGTTAGGATTTGTGATATTATTCAAGACATGATACATAATTACTCTATGGGAATTACTGTGGCTAGGGCATGGAAGACAAAGTCGATAGCAAAGAAGATAATTGAAGGAGATGCATACAAGGAATATGCAAATTTATGGAGATATGCTGCTGAGTTGAAAAGGGTAAATTTTGGGAATACTATGAAGATCAACGTTGACAGACCAAACCCATTAATTCAACTAAGGTTTGGATCTTTTTACTTTTATTTTGATGGTTGCAAAAAAGGATTCATAAATGGATGTAGACCATTTGTTGGGGTTGGTGGATGCCATTTGGAAACAAAATATGATGGTCATCTTTTAATTGATGTGGGTAGGGACCCCAATGACCAATACTTCCCATTGACCTTTGGTGTTGTGGAAACTGAAACAAAAGACAACTGGAGGTGGTTTCTACAGATGTTAATGGAATATGTTGGACAAGACAATAAATATATCTTTATTTCAGATCAGCAAAAGGTGTGTGGTTTTCATACTTCTCATTATGTTTTAAATTATCTACTGTTAGTTGTATTTAAAGGTGTGTGATTTTCATATTTGTTACAGGGTTTAGTAATAGCATTTGAAGAAATGTTTGAAAGAATAGAGCATAGGTTGTGTCTAAGATACTTGTATGCAAATTTTAAGAAAAATGAATGAGCTGAAGCAAGTAGATCTCAAGGCTTGGACGTTGCTAATAAGAGTACCTCCAAAATGTTGGTGTAAGCATGCATTTAGTTTTTACCCTAAATGTGATGTATTGATGAACAATATTGTTGAGTCTTTTAATGCGACAATTTTAGTAGCTAGAATAAACCTATACTAATCATGTGTGAGTGGATTAAAAAGTACTTGATGAATATGTGTTCTACTTCTTCCATCAAACTTGATAGGTGGCCACACAAGGTTATGCCAATTCCTAGGAAGAGTTTAGATAAATAGGTGGCCATGAGTGGGCAATGGATGAAAAATTTCAGGTGACTCATTCTTATAACACACAAAAATTCATATTTGACATTGCCAAAAAGGTCTTGTACATGTAATTTATGGGAGTTTGTAGGCATGTTGTTGCAGCTTTAGGTTTTAGGCAACATAATCCATAAATGTTTGTTGATGAATGTTATTCTAGGGAAAAATATGCCCTTTGTTATGGTTTTGTTATGAGTCCCATAAATGGACAGGAAATATGGCCTGAAGTTCAAAGTGAAGAGATTCTACCTCATTTGTACAAAAAAAAGTCCTGACAAACCAAGAAAACTAAGAATTAGGGAGTGTGGTGAGGATGGTGCTATAATAAGATTTCCCGGTGTATCTTATAGATGTACAAAATGTGATAAGTTTGGACACAATATTCAGTCATGCAAGAGCAAAAAAGAAGATCCAAATGCCTTAAAAAGAAAGGTATGTTTTTTGTTCAGTCATGTTGTTTGGTTTCTCTGTCAAAAAATGAATCTGATATTGTTTGTCATTTGGATTGTTGTAGAAAAAGCTCAAGACTGATGCAGATAATGTAAACCAAAGTGGCAAACAGAAACAAACATTAACACAAATTGAAACTGAAACTGACATCAACATAACACATGCAGCTATGCAAACAGAAACAGACATCAACACAACAAATCCAGCTATGCAAACAGAAACTGACATCAACACAACCAGTGCCAACAAGAAAGGCAAATCTAAAGTCAAACAAGAAATTGACATCAACACAGCCAGTGCCAACAAGAAAGGCAAATCTAAAGTCAAACAAGAAGGAAAATCAATGAGAAAGAGGTCGAGTGAGAGAATTAAGCTGAAAGGGTTTCAAAAATCAATCATAGAGTCTGGTTCAAACTCTAACCAACCAATGTATTTAACAGAAGATGAATGAGACATTCTGATATAAGAAGGCAATGGATCTCAAAATTCAAAGAAGATAACAAAGAAATCTCCAAAGAAGAAATCAAATAAGTAGTTTTATGTAATGACTTTTGTAATCTGATAATGTCCTTTTGTAATCACTTATGTCCTTATGTAATGACGTGTGTCTTTTTATTATGTCCTTTTGTAGTGTTTTGTGCCATTTTGTAATGACTTATGCGCATTTTTTGTGTCATTTTGTAATGACTAATGCACCATTTTTGTGTCATTTTATAATCATCTTTTTGTGTCATTTTATAATCATCTTATAAACTATTAATCCCATTTTGTAATGACTAATGCACACTTTTTGCATAATCTTCAAATACAATAATGCATTTTATGCATAAACTTCATAATACATAAAGCTAGAGCAAATTACAACAAGATGAAAATTACATAATCTTATACAACATTGCAAACATAAACCATGAGATCACAAGTCCCATCTTCAAATTGAAATATTTCTTCTTCTGAACATCAATCTCCATCTTTGCTTTTTCTAACTTCTTTGTTGTGATTTCTAACTTCACCTTTGTAATCTCACAGTTTTTGCAACTTGCTAGAATATTAGTATTTGCATTCATACAATGTTCAATTTCATCATCCCACACAAACAGATCACAGTTATTCTCATTCTACAAACACAAACAACATTTACACACAAATATCGCATACTGGATTTTATGATATGCAACATTATTAACTTTATTACCCCTGCATTACGACATCTCTAGAACTTCCATTACGGTTTTGAACAGTGTTGGCGACCCACATCTTCATTGCACGATCACATCCACACCTGGGTAAAGATGAAAATTCAACGGAAGGTATGTCGCTGCTTCTAATTGTGTTGCTTCCAACCATGTTAGCTTCTAAGCAAATTCGTACCAGGGAGAAGAATAAGAGATTCGTATAAGGGTGAAAAAGAAGAGATTCGCGCCAGGGAGAAGAAGAGGAACGTATCGCGAATGGAAGAAGAAGATAACGAAAAAGCGCAACGTATTTGTGAGCCCTAGATTTCACGAGGGGTAAATCAAAAACTGATGCAACGTGTGAAAATAAATACACAACCAGGAAGTTGTCCAATACCACGTAGGACATCTGAGCGAAATTGTGACTTCATGATCTTCATTGAGGGAATCTGGATTTGGTAAGGGGGGAATCACACAAAAAAATCTTATAGGGGTGAAATTAAAACTTGCTACATTGACAGGAGGGTGACATATATTTAACCCTAGATCAAATGAGATACAGTATACTCCCACGTTGTTTTTATTAGACTTACGTGTTTATGTAGCTAACTCAAACTATTTCCAATGGCTACTTGTGGATTGAAGAGAGAGAATCTCGAAACAATTGGGCCTTAAGCCCGTATAATTATTATTTTTAACTTGTATTAATAATTTCTTAAAAAACATATTAATTAGAAGAAAATTAATAAATAAACTATTATTAATTAAAAGACATAATTAATTTAATTAAAAAATATTAATAAATAAAAAATCTAGTCATAAATAAAAAATTTATCCATTACTGACACATGTAAAATTGGAATGAGACTACAAAAATTAAAAGATCATAAAAATTAAAGGATTAAAATACCTGATTTTATAATAGGTGAATCAATAATTTAAAACGTCACATATAGGGAATCAAAAATACATTTAAGTTTTAAAAGATTAAATCGAAATATTTAATCAAATTAAAAGACTAAAAGATATATTAAACCTTCTAAATATTTTTAAAATAAATTGAAAGACTAAGAAGATGTATTAAGCTCTAAATATTTTTAATAAAATATTAATAACCATCGGGTCATGGCACATTAATTTAAGGTTACATAGAAAAGGCATAGATTGCATTGTGGCATTGACCATTATTAGCCGGAGACCAAAAAAATAGAAGAAACAAAAAATCTAAAAGCTGAAAGGATTGCTCTGCACATCTTTTGCAAGCTGAATCTTTGATATGAATCCATATCCATTAATTTACCTCTAACCAACAACTACTCACAAAGCAAGAGATTAAGAATGAATGTATGTCTTTACAGCATTATCACCTAGTCATGTCCGAAATCAATATTTAATAACCAATTCAGGAAAAATAAGAATGCATCAGAAATAAAAAAAAGTTTCAAATTATATGCTAAGATGTTCATCTCTTGGCAAGCTTTGAACAGTATCTGACCATCTACCAGGTGAATGATCACTACTATTATTAGATGAGACATGAGTTTCCCCTCTTGCATCTCTTATCATCTTTAGAACTTCTCTCATTGTAGGTCTATTCTCTGGACTAACTGAAACACATGCCATTGCAATGTTCAAAAGAGCCTGAAGCTTCTCTTCAGAAGATTCATTGCCTGATGAGGCAGGATCATCTCCGGACTCGGTCTCTTCTTCACGTACTGACCGAACCCATCTAGGTATATCCGAACCGTGTGCCTGAACAAGGTCTTGATAGGGTGTTTTTCCTGTCAAAAGCTCGAGGAGAAGAACACCAAAGCTGTATACATCGGCAGATTGAGTTTGTGGCCTTTGAAAACTGCGGCACTCGGGTGCTCTATAGAAAAAAGAAGTGGCACTTGGTTCATCCATTGTGTCGGGATTGAGGAACACGTTGAGACCATAATCAGTGAGACAGGACTCAAAGTCGGAACCAAGTAACACATTAGAAGACTTCAGGTTTCCGTGTGTCATGCCAGGGTTTTGGTGGATATAGAGAATGCCTGTTGCTAGATCTTCTGCAATTTTAAGACATGATGTCCAGTGAAGAGGTTTTCCCCCATTAGATGTTTTCGATCCTGCATTTTACAGTCACTAATTTGTCAACAGATGCTCTGGTTCAAATATTACTTACATTAGTATTACAGTAATGTCAAAATACAGAAGTTTTTATTCAATTTACTTCCTTAGCAAAAGAAATCATGAATGTTGTTGATAGTTGCATCAATAAATAATTGTTTCACAAAAATTGCATCTATATTTTGATTCAAAATTGATTATTCCAAAATGGTCACGCAACAAATACAGACAATTTCAATCATATGATAAAAATGTATACCACTTTTACAAAGAACAAAATATGGTAAACCTGCTTATAGACTAAAGAAGCTCAATAACATTAATTAAATAAAGAAAGAAAGCAAAACAAAATACACGTGAGGATCCTAGCAATTGGCATGATTGGTTACTTTCTAGTCTTGGATATTATGATTGCACCATTATTTCTAAGAGAAAAAGAAAGCTAACTTGTTGATTTGTTAAATGCACAGCCACAAAGTATTTTATCTCATGCTTTACATTAATGAACAAGAGAGTCGTTCCATGGTTAGGTATAATGCTTATGCTTTATGCTCACTTTTTGCATTATCCAGCAAAAAGAATAACTTCTTTATATAAATATTTATATCTGTAATATAACAGCTTTTAAAATTTAAACAGTTCTGAAAAGAAACACTGTTGTGTATCCAACATGTTTCTTTCCTTCACCTTTTCTTTGGTAAAATAAAAAATCCCCTCAATAGGAGGGACAAACAACAACAGCTATATATAATATAATAAAAAAGTCTAATTTATCATGCTTAAGAATTATTGGAATGAACATTTCAACTTCCATTATTTAAAAACCAAAGGGTATCACATCAGTCTTTCATGATAAAATTTTGAATGAATCAGAGTTTTTGTTGGATATATATATAGTAGGACCCAACAATGGGCCACGATTTGCTGCTATCACGCAGTCAAGTGTTTTTTGACCGTATAGTTCTGATTTAAAACTTGTGTTTTTTTTAATTATAGTAAAATAAAAAGAAAATCAAACTTTTTTTATGGACCGTTCAATTAAGATCAAACAGCTACTAATTCATTGAATGAGCGAATGCATCAAAATAATTCAAAACATTGTCAGCAGGATCCATTTTCCCTCAACAAATCACGGTAAAGACTAATTGTCATAACTTAAACATTCCAAATCTCATGTTAAATTAAATGTCACTGTAGAATTACGTGGCTATACACTAAGCACAAAACCGTTCAACTCTATTTAATTTTTCAATGGTTGAGTGAGAGGGACAACACTAACATGGGGTCACATTCATAAATGAGTTGTCAGTTTCAGATCACACATAATACTCTACTACACCTTCCTAAAAGTCTTTAATTACTACTCCACATTAATTCATTAAAATGTTCGTCATGGAAAGCAACACTTTTTGTCTCTATCCCTAATCCCTAATCCCTCTCTATTCTACTAATCAACATCAACCTGTGCGAGAGTGAAACATTCAGTGCATAAATATTACTATTGGATGAGGACCCCGTTATAATCAACTTTTAAAACATACTCCCCCACCTTTTCAGGATCTAAACTACATATATAATGATAGTTTTATGATTTCAACAAATACCACATTTCATATACTAATAAAAAGAATATAACAAATGCATAGACATAAGGTTGTAAAATTAAAGAGATGCGTACCATGAATAAGAGAGAAAAGGCTTCCGTTGGGGAAATAATCATAGACAAGAAGACGTTCTTCTTTTGCTTGAAAATAAGCCCTAAGTGGGACCAGATTAGGGTGTCTAAGCTTCCCAAGTAAATCTATATGTGCCCTAAACTCCTCTAACCCAGGGTACCTAGCATCTTTCAACCTCTTTACTGTAACAATAAAACCTGATTCCATCACTGCTTTATATGTACTTCCCATAATACCCCTCCCTAATGTCTCTGCTGAAGCCTTAAGTAAATCCTCTAAACTATAACCCATTTCACGATCCCCTGCTCCGCAGAACACCAGTTTCCCTATACCCTCATTTTCCCAAGCAAACCCCCCTTGTTTCGCCTCGTAATTACTTCCTCTACCCTCCCCTTCTCCGGGATTTTCACCTTCTGCAGCTGCCACATCAGCATTACCCTTGTTGTTCCTTCTCGCTCCGGAAGAACCCACTCTCTTCCTACGGTTCTTGCAAATTACCCACACCAGTAAAATTAAACAAATTAACAACAAAACAAACGCACCAACGCTTCCTCCAATTATCTTTATCAGTTTCTTACGGTTCGATCTCGACGACGTCGTCTTCGCGTTTCCTCCAACGGGACCCACACCAAACGGCGGTGGTGCTAACAGAGTCCTATTTTTGCATTCACGGTGGATCTGTTCACCGCAGAGCTCTATGTTTCCTGAAAACGACGACGCATTAAACCGGATCAATGTAGCTGTCACCGGAATCCTGCCGGAGAGTCTATTGTTCGAGACATTCAAGTACTTAAGTCCGGTTTGATCAAAACTCGGAACCGAACCAGTAAACAAATTGTCTTGCAAGTACAGTACATAGAGCCGAGAAAGCTTAAGCAACGACACCGGAATCTCGCCGGAGATTTTATTACCGGATAAAACAATAACTTTGACTCTATGAAGAAGCGAAACCGAAACAGGAAACTCGCCGGAGAAATCGTTATCGTTAAGATAAATAGACTTAAGATTAACGAGATTCGAGAGATTAGGGATTTGACCAGAGAGTGAGTTTCCTTTGAAACTAAGAACTCGAAGTTGATCCAAACGGTTTAAAATTTGTGAATCTAATTTCCCCGTTAAGTTGAAATACTCAAGTACTAGCTTTCTAACTCTACCTTGGTAACAGTCTTTAACACCTACCCAAGTGCAAACGTCGTCGTTTACTTGTTGTAGCCATGGAAGCTTGTTGTGAATATCAATGGAGGATTTGAGTGCTAAAAGTGGTTGTGAATCGTCGTTTTGTGATCTAGCTAATTGAGGAGTGAAGAGAAAAAGTAGATAAATGATGAAAAATAGAAAGGAGAATGAGAATCTCTCCATTTTAAGAACAGCAATAAAACTGGACCCCAAACAAGACCTATTGTTGTAGTAGAAGCTATTACTATTGAATAGACATTGTTGATTTTTGGTGGAAGTTATCGAAACTTTTAATGCAGGTTGGGTAGAAGTTGATTCACCTACTAAAACAAAACCACCTCAAAAGCTTTTAACTCATTAGATCTACAATATGTGGTTGCTTTCCTTCACATTTTTCATTCATGCATAGTAAGAGCTTTCGTTGAGACATTTCATCGAACAAAACATTGGCATGAAAGTGTGCAGAAAAGTAGTAAAACTCACGGACACAATGGCAGAACTGTCACGTGAAATAATCCTCCCAGTAACCAAACACCAAAAATAACCATTCTTTTCGTTTCTCTATGATTTCTTTCTTTCTATATTGTTAAAACTGCACAAATAGAAACATTATTATTATTAAACAAACAGTCAACAATAACTGAACCAACAAGCAAACAAAATGAGTACTACATGCTTTCATTTTTTATATGTAATATAATAAAACAAACTAAACAAAACCATGCATGTACTAGTACTAATTTTCTAACTACTTACTTTCTTGGGTTAAGTGGGATCCAATACTTTTGATTGGAATCATTGCAATGGCTAGTGAATGGTTTCAACTTTTCTTCTAGGGAAATTGGTAAGTGAAATTTGGATAGTTACATGAAAATAACCATATTTGTGACAGTAACACACATGGTGTGTGGACTGTACTGTGGAGTGTTGGTTCCAAAATCCAGCTGCTAAAACTCTATAATTTGAGAGAGAAAGAGCCTCTTGGGAAATGACATAAAAAAACAGGCCTCTTTTCTTCCTTTGTTTAGGTCTTTTTTTTATAACACAAGAAATAGGTGATAGAATTGAAGGCAAAAAGAGAAGAGTGGTGATATAAATGGCATTTCACAAAAAAGTAACAGCGCCTGCCACGTGTTACAATTAAATAACCATGGATGTGTAGTTGAGCTCGTGTATCAGTATCCATTGACTCTTGCCAGCTGTGTCATATTGAATTTCTTTTGCTCTTTTTTCATGAGTCTATGAAAACAGTAACACTTTTTTTTTCTTTTCTATATAGTGTGTCTACAGATAATATTACGGTTTTGTTTGGTCTGAAAATTAATTAACATGTTTATATTAGAAACCTGAAAAAAGGGGGGGAAATAAAAGATATGTGAAATGAAGAGGACATGTGTTTTTGTAGCTGTGTTTGGTTGAACATAGTAGAGTCTCATAGACCAAGCCAAAAATAGGGGTCCTACTCCTATCTATCAAGAATTGATTATTGAAGATTGCATGAAATCGTGCGCTCATATTTGTGGAATCGAATTGCAGAATAAATGTAGTGAGTAATTAAGAATGATAAAACATTGATATTATATATCAATCATAGAATTCAAATAAGGTCAATGTTGATTTCTACCAACTAATAGGGATCATGTGGGAGACTAATAGGGAATTTCATCAAAACACTTCATTATCACTACTATAATGTTCGGATCTGTAATGTTAATTGGCCTTAACTTTAGAGTCTAGTTTTTAGAGTTAAACCTTGTTCAAAAACAAGGTTAAGTGGGTTAGTCAAATAGATTCTGAATTAGTAGTGGCTACCATTTTCCTAAGGACTTATAATTGTATTTTTTTTAATAATAAATTTATAGGTTAGTTGAGTCTAAATGGTTGATCATGATTAGAGTAGAGTTCAAGATTTAAAGTGTGTAAATTTTACATATTTTCAATAAAGTTAATTGTCATTCTTGTTTGTTATTATGATAATTTAATTGGATAATAGTTAATCAGTGTAGTCAAGATTGAGAGTTGAATAATATCTATCATGTTGAATTTGCTTTTTTAGTGTTACGATTTGAGGGGAAAAAATTGTGCACTTAAGTAGTAGTTAAGATCAAGTTTTCTAGAACAAGATCGGAAAAAATAGTGTTAGGGTCTATTTTTAGGTGGCTTTCTAATTGGGTCGGGTTTTTTTAAGTGAACTCAGCTTTTTATTTTAATTAAGTTTTCTCTCTTAAGTCCTAACCCTAAAACACAAAACGATTGCATTTTTACTCGATACTCTCCACTTTTAACAAGAAATCTCTGCAGCTTTCTATCATCATCGTCATTCTTCTCCCTATGTTATCATCTTCGTTCTTCTCCCTCTGTTATCATCAATGTTCTTCTCTCTCTATTATAATCGTTGTTTTTCTCATCTATATTTCGTGTTCATCTTTCTCCCTACCACTATTCGATCTTTTTGCCCTTGGTAATGGTTTCAATAAAGGGTCATAGAATGTTCCATCAACAGCTGAAAGTGGTGTGTTTGCTCCTACTTTGGCAAAAAAACTCTCTTTTGAATGAAAAATGGTCTAGCATGGGAATAATGTGTTTTACATTATTCATATTCTAGAAGAGTAAAGTGTAAATTCTATGAGGGTGAATTTACCGTAGGTGTTTATCGTTTGAAGCATCATTTGGCCGAAACCAGAAATAATATTAAGTCAAGTTTAGTTGTCCCATATGACATCAAGAGTACAATGTTGGATAAGGTTTATAAATTACAAAAAAAGTTGTTGCAAAAGTCATAAGAAATTAGCATTGAAGGTGATAATGTTGCCGCCAATAACGATCTTGAAGTTGCTGATTGTTCAAGTGGAAAAAGGAAAAGTATGAGGGAGATAGAATCTAAGGATATGTTCAAAAGAGGGCTAAAATAAACCACAATTAGCGATAACTATAAGCAAAATTTGTGGTATGATGCATGTAAGGATATTGCTCTTTTTATTTACAATAATTCTATTCCATTTAATGTTGCAAGGTCTAAAGAATTTCAAAAATGTTTGAATTTTGCTTTAAAATATGGTATAGGATGTAAGCCATCAACTTATCATGAGATTAGAGTGATGTATTTAAATTATTATTATTATGGTCATATTATGAAATATTTAGAGGGGCATAGGTTTGTTCGGAGGTAGTTAGGATGCACCATAATGACAAATGGTTGGACTGGTAGGTGGAGAAGAACTATACTGAATTTTTTGGTGAATGATACCAAATGAACTGTTTTTTAAAGTTTGTTGGTGCATCTGAATTAACCAAGATAATTAATAAAGTTTTTAAGATGACATGTGCTATTATTGAAGAGGTTGGGGAAGAAAACGATGTCCAGATTATTACAGACAATGCTGCAAATTACAAAGTAGACGGGGAATTATTGATGCAAAAGAGAACACAGTTGTATTGGACATCATGTGTTGCTCACGCCATTGAATTGATGTTGGAGTATTTTGAGAAGAAAATCCCTACCCACAAAGATACAATTGCTAGGGGTAAAAAGATCACAACCTATATTTATGCAAGAACACGATCGATCAATACCAGATAAGTTAGGGGAAAGCATCAAAGAGTGAAGGACTACATTGTGGTAACTTGTTTGAGTTCAAATGATGCTCAGAACTACCTTATCCAGATGGTTATCAGAAGTTGATGAAGCTTGATCTGGATAGAGCGCTCCAGGAGGTTTGGAGCTTGGGAATTGTTGCAAAAGTTTCAGAGGATGCCGATGGAGCTAATGGAATCAAGAAATGGGATTGAAACAGGCTGAAACTCAAAACACGATAGTTGAATTTTTTGGAAAAATTTCAAGTTGCAGCAGGAGTTTCTTGGCTCCCAAAAGCTTGCAAATGAAGGCAATAACTTCCTCTATTTATAAGGAATGTATTTGGATCCAAATACATGTGGAATGATGCAGAATTCGTGAAAAACGAATTTGATCCAAGTGTGTGAAAAGTGTGACTTGAAACTCATCAAAACTCAGCCAAATGATGCGTTTTAAGTGTCAATTAACTTCTGGAGACTTGTTTAAACATGTTTAGGCCCAAAACACTTGCTAATTTGGCTTGGAATTAAGATTAGTCCTGATCAAATTTTGGGCAATGGTGATTTCTTCAATTACAAGTCACCATGTTTAACTTAATGGGGCATCCTGCTCAAGAGGTTTTTTGATCCCATTCTTTTTGCAACGTGTTAACATCATGGTCAATTTACAATGTACCAAGAAAGGTTGCATTTGGATGTTTGAGCACAAAGTTATGGCATGTTGAAGTTGGCATAAAATATTGGTCACATAACTTAGAAAAATTTGAGTGCTTCATGGCTGAAAATGATCTATAATGTTCCAATGAATTCCATGGCCTTCCTAGCATAATTTGACCTTGGTCCTTGAAGAAAACTTGTAGATGGCATCACAAATGACATTGTGCAAAAATAATCATCTCCATATGTTGAAATTGAAGAAGTTATGATCCTTGAAAGTTGGGGAAAAATCACTTGAAAATAGGTCAAATTTCACTAAGTCCACAAATGACCTATAATGTCTCCAAACTTTTGATGATCCTCTCAAGATAGTTGGCTCTTGTCATGTAAAGAGAAGTTGTATAGGAGGTTGAGCAGATTCATATGAAAAAGGGGCATTCAAAAATGTTGAGAATTGAAAGAGTTGCGATCCTTGGAACTTTGACTTCAAAATGTTGACTTTTAGGTCATACCCCTTGGAACAAACTTGTGTATTTGGATCTTCCTTGCATTTCAAAGCACATGGGTGATCATATTGTTAGCTCCCAATTTCGACGCCTAATGTGGATTAAGGGAATTAATTAAGGAAATAAAGTTTCCTGTGAAGAAATTGAATGTTTCGATAAACCTATACATTTTGAAATTCCAGTCGAAGATACCTTGATGCAAGGGTAAAGATATTGTGTGGACTTAGAAATATTTCTAGCAGTTTGGAGATGTTTTCGACAGAAGCGTCATTGGTGATAGTTCGACAAAGGATTTGAATTCAAATGAGGGAGGGAATTCTTTGTTCTTATATAACTACTAAGGATATACGTGGGGCGTAGTGGGAAGTTACATACATGCAGAGTGCCACTTGACCCAATCTGGTGAATAGGCCATTGGAAGCGGTTATTTCGATTGATATAAATAGGAGGTCTTAGTGTTAGGATCAGGGATGTTCAAGTGTGTACAAATTTATCAACTTGCCCAAAGTATCCATGTGTAGAGAAAGTGTAAATTGAGAAAAATGTACGTTTGATATTGCACCATGTTTTTATTTAAAGCAATTTAATCAATCTTTTCTTTTCAGAAATTTATCTTCATCGTCATTTACTTTCCAACACTTTCCTTGTCTTCTTTGCGTTATCTTTCCTTTACATTCTTTAACAAGTTATTTTAAGTATGAACATTGTCTAAGTGTTTATCATTCATCAGACTTCATCCTAAAAACAATTAGCACATGTCCTAGGATCAATTTGATTGATCCTATAAGTAACCAAAATATTTGAATTTGGAAGATCAGCGATTGTTTATCAACTTTCACGGTAAATAAATTGGTACGCCCAGTGGGACAATGCTAACTATTTTGAGAAAAAAAGAAGTAAATTTTCTTCATTTTGTTAGTTCTTGTCGTTCAATTATTTTTCTCCTTTTTTATAAGTTCGTTGTATGTTATCAAGAAGTGGTAAAGTAACCACCACAAATGAAGATAGACAAAGGGGAAGATACACGAGGGGAATGGAAAACTTAAACCAACCAAATAGTGCGAACCCTCAGAATATGTCAACTAATAGTGGAGAACCACCTCCAGTTCCTTCGACGGGGGGACCAACGCTTCTAGCAACCGTTTCTGAACCTATATCGTCAATGGCAAGTTCGATGCCTACGCATTCGATTGCCCACACTAAGCCTATCCTAAATTTTATTGGGCCAAGGGGCCCTCCACAAACTCCCTCACCAATAGGGACTTCAGTGTTTAGACCTTTTATGCCTCCTGGATTTTCGATGTCGTTAAGTGGTCGAGATCAACTCTACGAAATGCCAACTACGATGATGGCAAACTTATAAAACGCCCCTCCAGAATTTTCAGAACCTGTGATGACTTCGCCGTTGCATGGATCAGGTTCTGGGGTAAACATGGGTCAAAATAGACAGCCTTTAGGAATGGGATATTCTACCTGTAGCGGTAAATTCATGACCATTAAGTTATGGATAAACTTAACGTCAATAAAACCAGAGTCGCCACAGCGCTTTTATTGGTTCCAAAGGAAAAGGGAAAAGTACGAACAAAACCCAAAGATAAGAAGTTTTCAAATCAAAACTAATAAAATTCCAGAGATTACAGGTAAGGGGGTTGGTTACACAGAGGGAAGGTGTTAGCACCCAAAGTGTCATAGGTACTCCTAGGGAGTCCTTTTTTATGTGTGTGTGTGTTTTGGTATAAAATATGTTTGCAATAAATAGAGTGTGTGGATGAGAAAAGAATTCATTAATTATATTTTTGTGTTTGACAAGACCTTCGGACTTGTGTTTACGTACCAACATGAAAATGAGGGATCAAAACCTCGTAGTTCGTGGTATCAATTTCAAAATGAGTGGATTGCTTTTAATCAAAATTTAAATTTAAAAGAGGCACAAAGGCCCAAAAGAGTTCGAATGAGTGTTAGTTATTTTTATCTTTTGAAATTTTAAGTCAATATGGTTAAGTTCATTTACAAATTTGATTAAGAAAAGAGTTTAAAAGGCAATGGCATAAGGCCAAAGTTTCTAATTTGCAATATAGTTTAAGTTTTGAAATCACAGGCAAATAAGGTTTTTGAAAAGGGGGAGAGATTTTGAAATTTAAGAAGTGGGAGGAGATGAAGAGACTATTCCTAAGCATAAAATTAAAAGTTAAAAGTTGAAAAGATCTGACCAATGGGATGCAATCCAACAGACAAGAGTGTCATATAGAAAACCCATTTTCCCTTTGGACTTTGAATCAAGCAAAATCAACAAGCAACTAGCAATATGAAGAGCAAGGCATCAAATAAAGATAGCCACATCCAAGCAAGCAACTTCACATCTAACAATTTTCTTTGTCTTTTCATGTATCAGATGACATACTCCTTGGTTAGCTCAGAATAAGGCATTAGGCACAAGTTCAAAGTAACAGTTTTATCAAGACCATGTAGCATATGAATTCATGTAGATTTCAATACTTGCATCAGATGAAAACTCAAATCATAATAACTTGGTCTCAGAAATGTTGGCATTGGTCAAGTCCTTTTGCATATGGAAGGTTGCCTAATTCTAAGTCCAAAAGCTCAGATTAAATCCAACAGTCCACACAAACATTTTTTAGGGTTTTTGTTATTTATTAAGTATTTTAAGATCCTAAGACCACAAACACAAACAAAATACACAAACAAATATATACAATCACAATATATGGCCCAAATGAGCAAAGTGAAAATGATACAAAAATAAACAAGTTAAATAATATGTAAATGATAAATGAAATGGTAAAATAGCTTGAATTTAAATTGCATAAAGTAAATGACTTGGAAATAGAATCAAGTATAATAAAAGTTAGTCAAATGTTAGTTGATTAGGAGTTAGTGGAGTTTGCTTTTCAATTGATTAAGTCATTCTTTGGAGAACACTCAACCCTCTATTCACAAGCATGGATCCTTGAACCAAGACATCTTCCAAAGGAAGGAAAAAAGGCCAAGTTTCCATACAATACCATGAAAGGGGGAGACTTACAATCTTACTTACTAGAATGTTATGCCTTTGGGTCAAAATTTAGCTTTATGTTAAGCAATCGTAATTGGACTTATGTAGAAGTCACAACTATCTAAGGTCGGACAATAGAAATTTAGGTGTTAATGCATGTTAGAGATATGGTATAATGAACCATACTCCTAAAATATACCACACACAAAAAGAAAAAGATTAGAGGATGGACCTATCTCATCCATACTTGTATCGGCTCATCTAACACAAAGTTATTGATGAACCAATAAGCCTTAGGATATTGAGATTTTATTGGTCAATGGAAGGGATGAGAGAGAATGGGATTGAAGATGAAGAGGGAGGGGAAATGAGAGAAACACAAATTGGTCATGGGAGGAATTTTATCAAATTAAAATCATTCATTCATTTTGGGAGATGAAATGTATATTTTATCAATCCCTTAAATCCAATGATTTTAACCCAACAAAAGTCAAATCAACCTTGACCAAGGCCCAAACACATAGACAAACATCACAAGTCAATAAAAATGGCTCAACATAATTTCTACACAATTAATCAATTAAAAATCAAATTAAAAATGTATTTAAATTAAATTTGGATTAAATTTGGTTTGGTCAAAACCTAAAACCTCTTCAAAACACCAAATAAATGGCCAATAGATTTATCCTAGGTCAAAGGACCTTAGACAAAAAAAATCATAATTTTTGAAAAGTCAGAAGTATTTTTAAACAATTAAAAATATGCACAAAAATAATTAATTCATAAAAAATATCAAAATTAATCCAAAAATTAATTTTAATTCAGAAAATAAAAGAGGAAAATATTTAAAGATTTTTGGTGAAAGTCCCATATTTTTTGGATTAAAAATGAAATTAATATGAATTAATCAAAATAAATGGATTAAGCACAAAAATCAAAAAATCAAAAAAAAAGAGGGCCATCAAATCTCCCTCATTAATTGAGGTGGCATATCTGATGGTCAAGCGCGCGCAATCCATGATAGTCCTTAGTCAATGCGCTGCAGGCTTGGTAATCAGATTGGACGCGTGAGATTAAAACATTTCAAATGGATCAGATGGCCTAGATTGATCTAGCGCACCACTGGATTGGTCATCTTCTCCGGTGAGGGCCACCGGACTGGTCCAACCAAAACCTTATGAAAAATGAAAAGTGAATACACTAATTTGAAGGAAAAATGCTCAGAAGCACGAATCTAGCCTCAATTTTCTCCAATTCCAAGTATATAAAAAGATACAGGGATTTGAATTTTGAGGATCATGAACTTAGTTGTTTCGATTTGACCTCAAAGTAACTCAATCTTCTTGCCTACATTGATAGGACTTCAGATAACCAAAGATCACAAAGAATGGTGAAGAGTTGAGGGAGAATCAAAGATAAGAAAATTCTGAAAATTCACCTACAATTGAGCTTCAGATTGGCACGATCTTGATTCCAATTATGCTTGGTCTTGCTTCAGATGCTTGTTGGAAGTGATTAGGATCAAGAAAAGGTTTGGACTCTTGGAGTTTCAATCTCAAAATAGATGGAGATTTGAAACTCGATTTTTAAAGAAAACCTTCAAGATTATCCTTCAATGGTGAGGGTTTGGGATTGCAGGTTCAAAGCTTGGGCATGAGGTCCTTAATTCTGAGCAATGAGGGTCTTATTTATAGCCAAAGAGATTCGTTTCCACACACTTCCAAATTTGGCAAATTTTGAGAAATTACCTTGCATGCTTGCATGGACATGTGATAGGCCCATCAAGTGATGCCATCAGGTCCAAAAATGAGTGAGGATCATGCTGAAATCATGTTATAAGGCCATGCAATCGTGTATGAAAAGTGGAAGTGGAAATCATCCAAATGGTTCTTCATGTTGCACCCATGCTTAAGTCCTTCATCCTTTGGCCAAATGAGATGATCTTGGAATTTTGGAGAAGGTGGGATCAAGGGGAACAACTTTCATGTTGAACACTTTTTCATTTGAAGCTTGGGTCATGATGAATTTTTAGGTGGAAGTTTGGGAAATCAAACATATTTGAAAATTTTCTAAGTCCCAAGTCAAATGTTCACTTCTTCCACCTTGAATAACTTTTTCTATGGACTTCAAATGAGAAACATTCCTTAATCAAAGTTGTAGATATTCCAAACCTATTAAATTTGGTAACAAGTTTGACCTCATTTGGATTTGTCATGAAGGAGTTGTGCATTTTAGAAGTTGGGGAAAATCACTTGTTTAATGGTATTAGCCCAAAATGACCTATAATGTTTCCTCTTGGCACATGTATTTACAAGTTGAATTTGAACTACTCCATACATCAAAGTTGAAGTGGACATCTTGAATTTTATCTTGGAATTTGAATGGCCTTCATCTTATAAGAATTGAGCAAGTTATGGTCTTGAGAAGTTGACTTCTAAACTAGGGTTCAGACAAAATGACTTATAATCTTTCACCATAAAAAATGACTTTCCAAGCAAAACTAGCTCTTTACTTCAACATGAAAGTTATTTGTAATGTAATTTTGAGTAACGTTTCTCTTGTAATAATTTTCATATGACAAAAATTGTAGGAGATAGGGTCTAGGGAACCCCATTTTTTACCAGTTGACTTTCCTTGGTCAACCACCATGAACCAACTTGCTAACTTGATATTCTATTGACTTTTGGGATGCATGGAGGATCATATATGTGTAATATTATTTAATGTGAAGTATACCTTGAAATATTTGATCAATTATTAAAGAATCTTGTTGAAGAATTCACACAAGATACCCATATGAATTAGGGTTTCCAAGGCAAACAAACTCCAAACTCTTGATGATTTCTTGATCAAAATAACATGTGAAAACCATGGGGATCCATATATGATGCTTAGAACCAATTTAAACCAATTCTTGATTGTGCTCCTTGCATTGAGGGTCTTAAACCCTAGATGTGAGCTTGATGGAGCATAGGTGAGCATACACACTGTAACACCCCGATAAAATATGATAATTATTTAATTTAAGTTAATAGAATATTTATTAATTTAATTAAATAATTGGAATATTATTGGATTATTATTATTGGAATAATAAAGTTGGAATATATATAAAGGTCCCATTTGGTAAAAAGGGTTTTCACGTGAAAACAGAGAACACGCAACAGTGAGAGAAAGAGAAGAACTGAGAAAGGGAGAAGAAGAGGCTAGGGCTCAAGAGGAGAATTCACGATTGTTGAAGGTCAAAGAAGGATTGCCGGATTAACTCAGGTAAAAAGGGTTTATCGTCGTTTAATGGGTATTATGGGTTAACATGTAATGGGTAGTAATAAGCCGTTGAATTGACCCTAATTGGGATGAGGAATGATGTAAATGATGATGAATAAGTTATGTTAAAACTGTAATTGAATCTATATGTGGGTGAATCGTAAATTTCTGGACGTGTAGCTTTTTACGGAATTGAAATCGGAGGTCCGGAAGTCCTCCGACGGCGAAAATGCGGGGGATTCTGCATTCTGTTCGTGTTAGCGCAGGAACAACTTTCTGTCTTGCGTTAACCGGTTAACCCAGGGTGTTAACCGGTTAACACTGTTATGAATTATGAGAAATTGCTGTCTGTCTTGCGTTAACCGGTTAACCCAGGGCGTTAACCGGTTAACACTGTTAAAATGTGCCAGGAAGCGTGTTCTGTGTTGCGTTAACCGGTTAACCCAGGGCGTTAACCGGTTAACACTGTTGGAAAGTGGAAAATTGATATTCAAATATTGTGTACATATCTGACGTTTGGCCTATATTGGGGTATGATATAGTAGGGATCATTTCCCGTTGTTTTGAGCAGTATAGGTATTAGTAGAGTGTGCTAATACTGTGATTTATTATTTGGCATGATATGAATATGATTCTGTGATAAATATGTTGTGAATGTATCTGTTATGTATGCAATTGTGGATGGACTGTTTATGGCTTAGAGTGTGAGCATATGTCCATTGTGGATTGTTGTTGATGGTTGCATGCTAGGTGATTTAGCGTGCATAGTATGGCCTTTATGGTGGTAGCTAATTCCCATGGTGAGGAATTAGTGAGTGAGTTATTGTGGATTGTTGTTGATGTTTGCATTCTAGGTGATTTAGCGTGCATAGCATAGCCCTTGGGGTGGTAGCTAATTCCCATGGTGAGGAATTAGTGAGTGAGTCACTAGGTCTCAAATGAGTGGGACTAGTGAGCTTGGTAGCCGTATCTGGGTTTGATCGGTGAGGTTGAACTATGCGTTCACGAATAGTCGGTACCGCATGCATGGAGTCTCATTGCATAATGTATGTATGGCGTATAATATGAATGGATGTATTCCAATATTATACGTGTGTTTTGTGTTGAGTTGAGTATGATTATGATTTGAGTTGATGTTGCTGTTGCTGAATGTGTGATATGATTAGGGTGTTGAAATGTGTTAATTTACTTAGCATTACATGATATTTTATAATGCTTATTATATCGATTGAGGAACTCACCCTTACAACTGTGTTTCAGGTAACGAGCAGTGATTGAGTAGAAGCTAGTGCTTGAAGTCTAGTGTAGTTCCTTAGTGGGTCATGCTCTGGTAGATGTAACATCGGGACGGGATGTTTTACCTTGTTTTCGATTGGTTGTTGAATAATTTTACATGTAATGTGTTACATGGTTTGCATATCCGCTGCGATTTGTGCAATATTTTATTTTGAGTAATAAATGAGCATGACAAACTATTTTGAGGAATGGTGTGAAGTGTCAAGTGTGACACCCTTAATTGCATATCTACTCTGATTTATATTATGTTGAATTAATTAAATATTTGGGGTATTTTAGAAGGGTGTTACATTAGTGGTATCAGAGCATAGTCGGTCGAGTCGAGTCGTAATTATTCTGTTTTCCTGTATGTGATAGGTGTTGTGTAACCCTATCAGTACTTATTGTTTTAGCTTGTTGGGCTTTCAGAATAGAGATGGCTGGAAGAGGTAGAGACGATGCTGCGATTGCTGAGGCTCTGGGTATGCTAGCTGGAGTACTTGGAGGAAATCCGAATGTTGTTGGACTGGGAGCTGCTCGTCAACTGAGTGAGTTCCAGAAGAATAATCCTCCAATGTTCAAGGGAGCATACGATCCAGATGGTGCTCAGAAGTGGTTGAAGGAGATCGAGAGGATCTTCCGAGTGACTGAGTGTGCCGATAACCAGAAGGTCAGGTTCGGTACGCATATGCTGTCAGAGGAAGCAGATGATTGGTGGGTTGTTGCCCGCACTGAGTTGGAAGCTGCTGGGAGTGCTGAGATCACTTGGGCGGTGTTCAGAGAGAGATTCCTGAGGAAGTACTTTCCAGAGGATGTCAGAGGAAAGAAAGAGATAGAGTTCTTAGAATTGAAGCAGGGCAACCGGTCTGTTACTGAGTATGCTGCTAAGTTCACAGAGCTGTCGAAGTATTACACTCCCTATGATGAGGCTACTGGGGAATTTTCAAAATGTGTGAAGTTTGAGAACGGGTTACGTCCCGAGATCAAGCAGGCTATTGGGTATCAGCGGATCAGAGTGTTTTCTGACTTGGTTGATTGTTGCAGGATTTTTGAACAGGATACCAAGGCCAGAACGGAGAGCTATCAGCAGAGGGTTGATAGGAAAGGCAAGAATCAGAATGATCGTGGGAAGCCGTATGCAGCTGGCAAAGGTTTCCAAAGACAGAGTGGGATGAGGAGACCTAGTGGGGGAGACTCCAGTGCCCCTGCTAAGTGTTACAGATGTGGTCAGGCTGGACATCGTATACATGAGTGTACCAGTACTGAGAAGAAGTGTTACAAGTGTGGCAAAGGTGGTCACTTGGCTGCAGAGTGCCGGTTGAAGACTATGACTTGTTTCAACTGTGGAGAGGTGGGTCATATCAGTCCACAGTGTACTAAGCCGAAGAAAGAGAACCAGTCGGGAGGCAAGGTCTTTGCTTTATCGGGTTCTGAGACTTCTGCAGATGATCGTTTGATCCGAGGTACATGTTATATTAATGGCTCTCCTCTTGTAGCTATTATTGACACAGGTGCGACTCATTCCTTTATATCTTTGGATTGTGCTGTGAAACTTAAATTAGAGATATCTGAGATGCATGGGAGTATGGTGATTGATACTCCTGCGAAGGGTTCAGTGACTACTACTTCAGTTTGTTTAAATTATCCTTTGAGTATTTTTGGTAGAGACTTTGGGATGGACCTCGTGTGTCTTCCACTAGTGCAGATTGATGTTATCCTGGGTATGAACTGGTTGGTGTTTAACCGAGTTTATATCAACTGTTTTGATAAGACTGTGATTTTTCCTGAGATTGAGGAAGGAAAGAGTTTGTTTCTATCAGCAAGGCAGGTGAATGAGGCAGTAGCAGATGGGGCAGAGTTGTTTATGTTGTTAGTGACTTTGGAGGCTAAAGATAAACGGGTGATTTGCGATCTAGCCGTGGTGTGTGAGTTTCCTGATGTGTTTCCTGAAGAAGTGAATGAATTACCGCCAGAGCGTGAAGTTGAGTTCTCGATTGATTTAGTACCTGGTACTAGGCCGATATTGATGGCTTCGTACCGTATGTCTGCTGTTGAGTTAACTGAATTGAAGAGTCAGCTGGAAGATCTGTTGGATAAGAAATTTATTCGTCCGAGTGTGTCATCGTGGGGTGCACCAGTGTTATTGGTTAAGAAGAAAGAAGGTACTATGAGGTTGTGTGTGGACTACAGGCAACTGAATAAAGTGACGATCAAGAATCGGTATCCTTTGCCGAGGATTGATGATTTGATGGATCAGTTGGTTGGTGCGAGTGTGTTCAGCAAAATAGATTTGAGATCGGGGTATCATCAGATACGTGTGAAAACTGAGGATATTCAGAAGACTGCTTTCAGAACAAGGTATGGACATTATGAGTATTCTGTAATGCCTTTTGGTGTGACTAATGCGCCTGGGGTATTTATGGAGTATATGAATAGGATTTTCCATCCGTACCTAGACAAGTTTGTTGTGGTGTTTATTGACGATATTTTAGTGTATTCGAAATCTGAAGAAGAGCATGCTGAACATTTGAGAGTGGTTTTAGGAGTTCTACGAGAAAAGAAGTTATTTGCTAAACTGTCCAAGTGTGAATTTTGGTTAGAAGAGGTTAGTTTTCTTGGTCATGTGGTTTCAAGAGGTGGTATTGCTGTTGATCCTTCTAAGATAGAAGCGGTATCTAAGTGGGAAGCTCCGAAGTCAGTTTCTGAGATAAGGAGTTTTCTTGGACTTGCAGGTTATTATAGGAAATTCATTGAGGGATTTTCTAAGTTGGCATTACCGTTAACGATGTTGATTAGAAAGGGGCAAGCGTTTGTTTGGGACTCAAAATGTGAAGAAGGTTTCCAAGAGTTAAAGAGAAGGTTAACTACTGCTCCTATTCTGATATTACCAAGTCCGTCAGAACCATTTGAGGTTTACTGTGATGCTTCCTTGTTGGGTTTGGGTGGTGTTTTGATGCAGAATAAGCAGGTTGTAGCTTATGCTTCGAGACAACTGAAGGTTCATGAGGGGAACTATCCGACACACGATTTAGAGTTGGCAGTTGTGGTATTTGTTCTGAAGTTATGGAGGCATTACTTGTACGGGTCAAGATTTGAGGTTTTCAGTGACCATAAGAGTTTAAAGTATTTGTTTGATCAGAAAGAGCTGAATATGAGACAGAGGAGATGGTTAGAGTTTCTGAAGGATTATGACTTTGGTTTGAATTACCATCCGGGTAAAGCAAACGTAGTGGCTGATGCATTGAGTCGGAAATCATTGCATATGTCTATGTTAATGGTTAAGGAATTGGATTTAGTTGAGCAGTTTAGAGACTTGAGTTTGGTGTGTGAGAGTACTCACAATAGTGTTAAATTGGGAATGTTGAAGTTAACGAGTGGTATTCTGGATGAGATTAGAGAGGGTCAGAAATCCGATGTGCTTTTGGTTGATAAGTTGACTCTAGTGAATCAAGGTCAAGGTGGTGAATTCAGAGTTGATGAGAATGGTGTTTTGAAATTTGGTAATCGGGTGTGTATTCCGGATGTTACCGAACTTAAGAAGAGTATTCTTGAGGAAGGACATCGTAGTGGCCTGAGTATTCATCCTGGGGCTACGAAGATGTATCATGATTTGAAAAAGTTATTTTGGTGGCCGGGAATGAAAAGAGAAATTGCGAGTTTTGTTTATTCCTGTTTGACTTGTCAGAAGTCAAAGATTGAGCATCAGAAGCCGTCTGGGCTAATGCAACCGTTGGCTATTCCAGAGTGGAAGTGGGATAGTATCAGTATGGATTTTGTTTCTGGGTTACCGAGGACAATTAAGAATTTTGAAGCTATTTGGGTGATTGTTGACAGATTGATAAAATCGGCTCATTTCATTCCGATCAGAATGGATTATCCGTTAGAGAGATTAGTTGAGTTGTATATTGAGAAAATTGTAAGTTTGCATGGTATTCCGTCGAGTATTGTTTCGGACAGAGATCCTAGATTTACATCGAAGTTCTGGGAAGGTTTGCAGAGGGCTTTGGGAACTAAGCTGAGATTGAGTTCCGCATATCATCCGCAGACTGATGGTCAGACTGAGAGGACGATTCAGTCACTGGAGGATCTTTTGAGGGCTTGTGTTTTGGAAAAGGGAGGTGCTTGGGATTGTTATTTACCTTTGATTGAGTTTACCTACAACAATAGTTTTCATTCGAGCATTGGTATGGCACCGTTTGAAGCTTTGTATGGTAGGAGATGTCGGACACCTTTATGTTGGTATGAGTCCGGTGAGAGTGCTGTGGTTGGACCGGAGATTGTTCAACAAACTACGGAAAAGATTAAGATGATTCAGGAGAAGATGAGGATTGCTCAGAGTCGTCAGAAGAGTTATCACGACAAGAGGAGGAAGTCACTTGAGTTTCAAGAGGGAGATCATGTGTTTCTTCGTGTTACTCCGGTAACTGGGGTTGGTCGAGCTTTGAAGTCGAAGAAGTTGACACCTCGATTTATTGGTCCTTATCAGATTTTAGAGAGGATAGGGGAGGTAGCCTATCGTATCGCTTTACCGCCGTCACTTGCGAATTTGAATGAGGTTTTTCATGTGTCTCAGTTGAGGAGGTACATTCCTGATCCGTCGCATGTGGTCCAAGTAGATGATGTACAGGTGAGAGATAACCTGACTGTTGAAACATCACCTATGAGGATCGAGGATCGAGAGTTGAAGCAGCTGCGGGGTAAAGAGATTGCTTTGGTAAAGGTAGCTTGGGGAGGACCAGCAGGTGGCAATGTGACTTGGGAACTTGAGAGTCAGATGAAGGAGTCTTATCCGGAGTTATTCGCTTGAGGTATGTTTTCGAGGACGAAAACTCTTTTAGTGGGGGAGAGTTGTAACACCCCGATAAAATATGATAATTATTTAATTTAAGTTAATAGAATATTTATTAATTTAATTAAATAATTGGAATATTATTGGATTATTATTATTGGAATAATAAAGTTGGAATATATATAAAGGTCCCATTTGGTAAAAAGGGTTTTCACGTGAAAACAGAGAACACGCAACATTGAGAGAAAGAGAAGAACTGAGAAAGGGAGAAGAAGAGGCTAGGGCTCAAGAGGAGAATTCACGATTGTTGAAGGTCAAAGAAGGATTGCCGGATTAACTCAGGTAAAGGGGGTTTATCGTCGTTTAATGGGTATTATGGGTTAACATGTAATGGGTAGTAATAAGCCGTTGAATTGACCCTAATTGGGATGAGGAATGTTGTAAATGATGATGAATAAGTTATGTTAAAACTGTAATTGAATCTATATGTGGGTGAATCGTAAATTTCTGGACGTGTAGCTTTTTACGGAATTGAAATCGGAGGTCCGGAAGTCCTCCGACGGCGAAAATGCGGGGGATTCTGCATTCTGTTCGTGTTAGCGCAGGAACAGCTTTCTGTCTTGCGTTAACCGGTTAACCCAGGGTGTTAACCGGTTAACACTATTATGAATTATGAGAAATTGCTGTCTGTCTTGCGTTAACCGGTTAACCCAGGGCGTTAACCGGTTAACACTGTTAAAATGTGCCAGGAAGCGTGTTCTGTGTTGCGTTAACCGGTTAACCCAGGGCGTTAACCGGTTAACACTGTTGGAAAGTGGAAAATTGATATTCAAATATTGTGTACATATCTGACGTTTGGCCTATATTGGGGTTTGATATAGTAGGGATCATTTCCCGTTGTTTTGAGCAGTATAGGTATTAGTAGAGTGTGCTAATACTGTGATTTATTATTTGGCATGATATGAATATGATTATGTGATAAATATGCTGTGAATGTATCTGTTATGTATGCAATTGTGGATGGACTGTTTATGGCTTAGAGTGTGAGCATATGTCCATTGTGGATTGTTGTTGATGGTTGCATGTGATAACATGAAATTATATCACATTTTAGGACTTAATTCAATTAGATTATATTATCATTTGCTTTAATTTATCTCATTTTATCAGATATTATGCGTATTTCCTTTCTATTTATGTCAGGTATCCATTTTGAAGCAAAAGTGAAAAGGGGAAGAAAAGGAGGTGTAAAAAAGGAATAAAAAGGAAACAAATAACAAAGACCAAGCCCAGCCCAAAGAAAGTGCACGTTGTGCCTGTGACGGGCGTCACAAAGGTTGTGACGAGCCTCACACTAAGCACACTCCTGTGACGAGCGTCACACATGGTGTGACGGACGTCACACCATTCCCCTATATTTTTGGCACTAGGAACGCAACTGACCACGTTGAAAGCTATTCCCACGCTTGACCCTCGGAACGAAAAGACCGTGTATACGGAAACCCTTGGAAAGCAGTTACACAAGTAGCAGTATAAATAGCAGCTAATTGGGAAAGCTCTCGGTTCGGAGATTTTCCACGCCTTTTGCCGTTTTCGCATTTTTTTCTTCTTCCAGCAGTTTAGGCTTATATTTTTATAGTATTACTTTGCAGAATTTTTATTGTTTTACCTTTTTGCAATTCTATTTTCTTTTCTAGCTTTCAATTAATTTTCGCACAATAGTTTCTACACCGGAAACTATTGTGTACCTTTTACCGGACCTAACCTTACGTTAGAGTCTAGTTTTTTTTATTCCTTCGTTTTATTTTTCTGATTGATTGAAGAATTCGAGAGCAAATCCTACCGGCTTGTGGTAGAGTGTTCAAGACTATTGCTTAACTCATTCAGGTTCTTAAATTATTAATTAATGCTTTGTTTTATTATTTATTTATATTATCTGCCTGGGATGAGTCTGTTTATGCATGATAAGTATTTTAGTTTGTTTAGCATGTCTGGCTAATTCGCTTAGATATCGGTATGTAAAGTAAGCGGAATAAGGAATCAAGACTAAGTCAGTTAAATTAAGTTTAAAATTAAAATCACTCTTTTTTACGGTCTCAATTTACAGGTTTAATAACAAAGGTTTTTGCGAAAGTAAAAGACATAAAGAAGTTAAAATCAATAGAGCGAGAGTTTGAGGTTTTAACTGGACAGTGTAAATTAGACATTAATTCTAGATCAGGGCGAGAGCAAGTTTTAGAGTTAATTAAATTCTGATCTTTTCCAAAAAGTATTTTTAAAGATTGAATGTGAGGACGAGAGTTAAGCATTCGAATTTAATTATATAACCTAAGTCAACAGAGCGAGAGTTTGAGATAAGGGTGTTTAAACGGTCAGTGTTTTCTTGAAAAGAGTTTCTATGGACTGTATTGCTTCCAAAAAATGGTTTTTTGACTTAATTATAAGTGACAGCTACATTAACATAAAATCATGGTTTATTCAACAGAGCGAGAGTTTGAGATAAAACTTTTAATCAATAGAGTCGACTGAAAAGATTCATTTTAAAACCAAGAAACCGACAAAGAATTGATTCCCTAATTACGACGAACTACATACCGATATCCGCTTTATTAATATTTAATCTAGATCTTAGTTTAGTTTTTAGCTTTCCCCCAAACAATCAAACATTGTTCACCTTAGCTTTACGAAGTAACCTTAGATAACGGTATATCGATTCATAAGTCCCTGTGGGATCGATATCTTTTAAAACTACGCGATAGAACTGTGCACTTGCAGTTTGTACCCCAAATTCGACTCATAAAGTCGCGATCAAGTTTTTGGCGCCGTTGCCGGGGACTTTTATTTAGTCGATATCGTAACTCTTCCGTTACGCTGTAGAGACTAAGGTTTCTTTTTCTTCTATTCTTTCTTTCGTTGATTTGTATGCCACGCACTCGCTCACAAGGCGAACCGCTCTATTTACGAATCAACGATATCGAACTATATCTCCGAGTCCTACGACGAATTCGGGAATATCGTGCTGCAAACAATCTCCCTCCTGTAGAACTTCCTGATTTCAAAAACCTTTTTCCTTCGATACCCGAGATGGCAGAACCAGCTCGTGCTCTTAGAGATTACGCCGCTCCATCTCAAGATGAGCCGCATTCAAGTATTGCTCCGCCCGCAATCGAAGCAAACAACTTCGAACTTAAACCTTCGCTGTTGCAGGCTGTGCAACAGAACCAATTCTCTGGAAATCCTACCGAGGATCCAAACCTTCATTTATCCGTATTTGTCCAATACGCTGATACTGTTAAAGCTAATGGTGTCACTTCGGAAGCAATTCGACTTCGTCTTTTTCCTTTCTCATTAAGAGATAGCGCTCGAAGATGGCTTCAGTCTCTCCCTTCAAACTCTGTCACCACCTGGAACGAGTTGAAGAAAGTTTTTCTTGCCCGATACTTTCCGCCAAGCAAAACAGCTATGTTAAGAGCCCAGATAAACGGATTTAAACAGAAAGATAACGAGTCTCTTTTCGAAGCATGGGAAAGATACAAAGACATGATGAGACTTTGCCCACACCATGGTTTGGAAGACTGGTTGGTAATTCACACATTTTATAATGGTCTCTTGTACAACACAAGGTTAACAATAGACGCTGCTGCAGGTGGTGCACTAATGAACAAACCTTATGCTGATGCCTACCAGCTTATCGAAAGCATGGCCCAAAACCACTATCAGTGGGGAACCGAACGAATAACGGTGGAAAAGCCTCAAACGAAAACTGGCATGTACGAGATAAGTAACCTTGATCACGTTAATGCAAAAGTGGATGCTCTGGTCCAGAAAATTGAAAGTTTAAATGTATCGCCTCCAACCGCCGTGGTTGCTATAACTCAGAATTGTGAGGTCTGTGGAATCCAAGGTCACACTCCTACGGATTGTCAACTCTTGACAGGAATCCAAGCAGAGCAAGTAAACTATGCTCAAGGAAGCCCTTACTCGAATACCTATAACTCAAATTGGAAGAACCATCCAAACTTTTCATACAAGAGTAATAATGCTTTGTACGCGCCTGGACAGTCTCCAAATCAAGCCCCAGCTATACCTCCGGGATATCAGAAACCGAACCCATCCATGCCTAACAATAACGCCCCTAGGAAATCCAACCTGGAAATCATGATGGAAAACTTTATAGCTTCCCAACAACAAACCAACAAAGATTTCTTAAACCAGAATGTACACACTGGCGAACAACTTAAACAACTAGCAAGCAAAGTAGATGCCTTGGCTACCCATAACAAAATGCTGGAAACACAAATTTCACAAGTAGCTCAACAACAAGCACCTACTGCTGCCCCAACTGGTACATTCCCTGGACAGCCCCAACCTAACCCGAGAAGCCACGCTCATGCAATTATATTAAGAAGTGGAACGGAAGTGGAAGGATCGTCTGATCCAAGGATAGAAAACCAAAACCCTAAGAAATCAACTGAGGAAAGTGAACCTAAGGAAAAGGAAGAGAGTAATAAGGAAACCACAGAAAAGAAGGAACCTTATGTACCTCCACCACCTTACAAACCACCTATCCCTTACCCTCAAAGGCTTGTTAAAACCAAAGATGCGGGCCAATTTAGAAAATTTGTTGATCTCCTTAAACAGTTAAACGTTACAATTCCATTCACCGAAGCTATTACGCAGATGCCCTCCTATGCTAAATTCTTAAAAGAAATTCTTTCTAATAAGAGGAAACTTGAAGATAGCGAAACTGTTACACTCCCTGCCGAATGTAGCGCTATAATCCAAAACATGCCTCCTAAACTCAAGGATCCGGGTAGTTTCTCTATACCCTGTCACATGGGAAAATTTGTCATCGACAAAGCCCTATGCGATTTAGGAGCCGGAATTAGCGTAATGCCTTTATCCATATGTAAGAAATTGGAAATGGGAGAATTAAGACCAACCAAAATGTCTGTGCAACTAGCAGATCGTTCCATCAAATATCCTGTAGGAATTCTTGAAAACGTTCCCGTACGCATAGGTCAATTCTACATTCCAACTGATTTTACAATTATGGACATTAGAGAAGATGATATTACACCCATTATACTGGGAAGACCGTTCTTAGCAACTGCCGGTGCAATCATAGACGTAAAACGAGGACGACTCACCTTCGAAGTAGGTGAAGAGAAAATTGAGTTCATTCTTTCCCAATTCTTGAAAGCACCTGCAATAGAAGATACATGTTACTTCATGGATATCATCGATGAATGCATAAAAGAAGCAGAGCTAGGAGAAGACAAATCATCAGACTATCTTTTAAAAGACAAATCTAACCAATGTTTAGCAATAACACCGGACCCGACGCAATGTCTTAACAAACCAACCCCTGACCTGAAAACACTTCCCAAAAATCTGAGATATGAATTCCTAGACTTAGAACTTGAACGACCTGTGATAGTTAATGCAGACCTAGGAAGACTCGAAACAGAAAAACTCCTACATATCTTAAGAAAGTATCCAACCGCACTAGGTTACCACATCACCGATCTTAAAGGAATAAGTCCTTCTATTTGTATGCACCGCATCATGCTAGAAGAAGACTGTAAAACCTCTAGGGAACACCAGAGGAGACTAAATCCGATCCTGAGTGAGGTAGTAAAGAAGGAAATAACCAAGTTGTTAGAAGCAGGCATTATATATCCTATATCTGATAGCAAATGGGTTAGTCCTGTACACGTAGTACCAAAGAAAGGAGGCATAACCGTTATTGAAAACGAAAAAGGAGAAACTATAACTAAACGAATCGAATCGGGATGGAGAATGTGTATTGACTATAGGAAACTAAACAAAGCAACCCGAAAAGATCATTTCCCTTTACCATTCATTGACCAGATGTTAGAACGATTAGCAAAACATTCACATTTCTGTTATCTAGACGGTTATTCAGGTTTTTTTCAAATACCAATTCACCCTGATGACCAAGAAAAGACAACGTTTACGTGCCCTTTTGGTACCTTCGCTTATAGACGAATGCCGTTTGGCCTGTGTAATGCTCCCGCAACCTTTCAAAGATGCATGATGGTAATTTTTGCCGACTTTCTCGAAAACATCATGGAAGTATTTATGGATGACTTTTCCGTATACGGACAAAGTTTTGAAGAATGCCTTGAAAACCTAGAAAGAGTTCTTGAGCGATGTGTAAAAGTAAACTTAGTACTTAACTGGGAGAAGTGTCATTTTATGGTACAAGAAGGAATTGTTTTAGGACACATCATCTCGAACAGAGGAATTGAAGTAGACAAAGCCAAAATAGAGGTAATCGAAAACCTTCAACCCCCAAGAACCGTGAGAGAAGTACGAAGCTTCTTAGGACACGCCGGTTTTTACCGACGATTCATCAAAGACTTCTCTAAGATAACTAAACCTTTAACCGCACTATTGATGAAAGATGCTGATTTCATATTCGACGATAACTGTTTAAAAGCATTTCAAGCGCTTAAGCAAGCATTGATCTCCGCACCCATAATGCAGACACCCGACTGGAATGAGCCATTCGAAATAATGTGTGATGCCAGCGATTATGCTGTAGGTGCTGTTTTAGGACAACGAAAGGATAAAAAGCTTCACGTTATATATTACGCAAGTAGGACCCTAGATGAAGCACAAATGAATTATGCCACTACCGAGAAAGAACTCCTAGCAGTTGTATTTGCGCTAGATAAATTCGTTCCTACTTGGTCGGAGCCAAAATAATAGTTTACACTGATCACGCCGCTATCAAGTACCTTTTAACAAAAAAGGATGCTAAACCTAGACTCCTAAGATGGATCTTGTTGCTACAAGAGTTCGATTTAGAAATCAAAGACAAGAAAGGAACTGAAAACGTAGTAGCAGACCACCTCTCTAGACTTGAGAACCTTGAACCGGAAAGAGCCTCAATTAACGATGATTTCTCGTACGATAAACTTATAGCTACTTTGGAAGAGAACAACTCCGACAAACAAGTAGAAACCACCTTAGCTATATCTGTCACACCATGGTACGCTGATCTCGTAAATTATTTAGCTGCCGGAATAGTTCCACCTACCTTATCCTACCAACAGAAGAAACGATTCTTCTACGATATAAAACACTATTACTGGGATGATCCCTTACTTTTCAAAAGGGGCCCCGATGGTATTTTTCGTCGATGCATACCCGAAGAAGAGGTGAAAAACATAATCCAACACTGCCACTCCGCTCCTTATGGTGGACACACAAGTACATCCAAGACCTGCTCTAGAATCCTACAAGCCGGCTTTTATTGGCCAACTATATGGAAGGACGTACATGCGGCTATTAAGGAATGTGACAGATGTCAACGCACAGGAAACATATCTAGACGTGACGAGATGCCACAAAAAGGTATTTTGGAAGTAGAGATCTTCGACGTGTGGGGAATAAACTTCATGGGACCTTTTCCATCCTCTTTCGGTAACAAATACATACTCGTGGCAGTTGACTACGTATCAAAATGGATCGAAGCTATAGCTTCTCCAACAAATGACACCCGAGTAGTAACTAAACTCTTTAAGAATATAATATTTCCGAGATTTGGCATCCCAAGAATAGTAGTCAGTGATGGTGGATCGCACTTTATATCCAAGGTACTCGAAAAACTATTGTTTAAATATGGCGTGAGACATAGGATAGCGACACCTTACCACCCTCAGACCAGTGGACAGGTGGAAGTATCTAACAGAGAAATCAAGCAAATACTAGAAAAAACAGTCGCCAATTCAAGGAAAGACTGGTCATTGAAATTACCAGAAGCTTTGTGGGCATACCGAACTGCTTATAAAACCCCCATAGGGACGACCCCATTTAAGCTCATTTATGGAAAATCATGCCACCTCCCGGTAGAATTAGAACATAAAGCCTATTGGGCTATTAGAAATCTGAATCTAAACTATAAAGCCGCCGGTGAAAAGAGAATCCTTGACATAAACGAATTAGAGGAACTCAGAAGAGACGCCTATGAAAATGCCAGAATCTATAAAGAAAGAACAAAACAATGGCATGACAAGCGTATATCAAGGAAAATCTTCAAGCAAGGCGACGCAGTCCTTTTATTTAACTCTAGACTAAAGTTATTCCCGGGAAAACTACGATCCAGATGGTCAGGTCCTTTTCATATCACTAACATTTTTCCCAGTGGAGCGATAGAAATTAAAGGCAAATCCATTGAACCGTTCACCGTAAACGGGCAACGTCTAAAACACTATCACTATGCGGAAACCAATGGAGATTCGCAAATCCTACATATAGACGAAATGCCCCCAGGATTAATAGATTATATTTAATTGTTTCCTTGTCGAGCTTGCGACATCTAAACAAAGCGCTTAGTGGGAGACAACCCACAAATTATTATATTATTTCCTTATATTATTATTATTATCTTCCTATTTCTTCCTTAATTATTCTTTTAATTTCTGTTTAGTATTCATTCCTAGTTCATTTTAATTTAATAATAACTTTTTTCTTCTTTCGGCATTTGGCCAAATGGGACATATTGATCGTATGGGTATCAAATTCAGAGGGATGGCTCAGAAACAAAAGTTTGAAGAACTAGCCACTAGAGAGATGCCACCTAGTTTATATGCTGATGATTGGGCTATGACCGCCCTTGGACTGAGACAAAGTGTCCTGTATTTGCTGAATCAGATAGGATGGGAGACATTCCCTAACCTTAGAATTCTTAAGTTCATACGACTACACCACTCCCACCGGTGAAGACGAATTTTTAACCGGTGCCGCAACGTTCCGTATGTTTAACACCGAGTACACCTTAACCCAAAACCAATTGAGTACCATGCTACAATTTCCCATAGAAGGTCAGGTACATCCCAGAATCCCTCCAAACTCAAACTGGAACACAGTTGACGTTTTCGGCCTTTTCAAGAAAATTTCTGGTATAGATGCCTACAACTGGGAAGAGCTCCTTCTTTCCCATATACATAACCCAACTATCCGGTACTTTATCCGCATCCTGCAAAACACAGTTTTTGGAAGACCAAACAACAGCAAGGTCAACTCAAAGGAGCTATTCTTCCTCCAATGCGTCTTCGAACCGGATACTAAGGTAAACGCCGCCTCCTTTCTATTTCATCATATCCGCACCTTATGTGCTAGAGGCCGGCAACCTTTTATAATTGGTGGATTAATTACCACCATAGCACTTGGCCTAAACCTAGGGGATAAACTCCAAACTTTAGAATCTCTACCTCCCCTATCTATGGATATCAGCTACTGTCGATCCAGCCGCCTGATTAAGAACAGAGTAGGCGGAGGATATTATCTTATGGTGAACAACCAGGCAGTCCCTAGCGTTGTTCTACCAAATATCACCCTAACTGATGTCACAAACCCCGACCGCCACCTCTATGATCTAAACGCTCCCGAAGCCACCGAGCCTTCACAAACAAACCCGCACACAGACGAGTTTGAAGCCATGGAGCACGGTGATCATCCTCCTACACAACAGTCAGTCCCGCTCAACCCTTCCGGTAATGCAACTGGCCCATCCTCCCAACGTCGTCGACGAAGAAGGCCTGCAACCAACGACGACATCATGGATGCTATTGATGGTATGCAGGCACAAAATGTCGAGATGATGCAAATGATGCGTCAAATGCAACAACAACAGGATGCTAGGAATGCCATAACCGACCAGCGGTTTACTGAGTTGTTCAGCAGGTTCGACAACTTAGACTTACGTCAGAGATCACCAGGTCCAAGAACCAGAGGCGGAAGGCAGCCTTAGTTGTAGTTTCTTTTTCCCTTTCCATATTGTATTTCATTTCCTTAAAACATTGGGGACAATGTTTATTTTAAGTATGGGGGGAAAACCTGTTCTTTCCATTTCTTCAAGTATGTACCTTTCCTTTCATTGCTATTTTAATTATTATTTAAAAAAAAAAAATCTATTATTTTAAGTTAAGTCCCGAGTGTGAATAAATTTCCATTATCTATTCCCTCAAACTTCCATGAGCCACAAAAATAATAAAAAAATTCAACACCCAATAAGTATAAAGGTTGCTCATTCTATCAAACTTGAGACGAATTAAGACGAAAACTATTACCGCCAAACACTCTGAGAACCTCAACATGTTAGATCAGGATAAGTACCTATTATACTCATCCCGTGAACTTTTAGTTTTATAGTAACCCCGAGTAGTTTATACGAGAAGTCAGCACCATCTTAACAGCAAACTACGTGGAGAGTTGATGAATATAGGTGAATGATTCCCAAAGTAACATAAAAATATATATATATATATATATATATATATATATATATATATATATATATATATATATATATATATCAGGAAATGCACTAATTAAGTTAGGTGATCCTTACCAGATCATTTAATCTAAAGGTTGCAGATCATACAAAAACACAATATGAAAGGTCCACTATGAGTTGGTTCAGTAGGTATCTGGTACTGAACTTGGTAGGACGAACTACGGTTCGATCCCCCGCAATTTGCAATGGGCTGAATAACGAAGTTATCCGACTTATGTACCAGAACTTCTAGCTAAAAAGGGGATCAGAATCACTAACCGGTTACTCCACTATGTGCGCGACAAGATAAAGGGCTTAATGTGATTTCGCTAGAATGAAAACGGGTGAAATAAGAGTAAAGGAACTAGGATAGCTATAATAGCATTACTCGAACTGATTTGCATAAGGTGGGGTTATCTGAGATTGTGACGGTGTCGTTAATGTCGAGATTTAACTCAAGCCACTTTTAAACAAGGATTGCATGCGACCTAATACGAATTGATGTGTGTTGTGAAATTTCATCTGGCTAAAATTTTCAAAACAAGTTCTATACTGAATTTTGCTTGAGGACAAGCAAAGATCTAAGTATGGGGGAGTTTGATAACATGAAATTATATCACATTTTAGGACTTAATTCAATTCGATTATATTATCATTTGCTTTAATTTATCTCATTTTATCAGATATTATGTGGTATTTCCTTTCTATTTATGTCAGGTATCCATTTTGAAGCAAAAGTGAAAAAGGGAAGAAAAGGAGGTGTAAAAAAGGAATAAAAAGGAAACAAATAACAAAGACCAAGCCCAGCCCAAAGAAAGCGCACGTTGTGCCTGTGACGGGCGTCACAAAGGTTGTGACGAGCGTCACACTAAGCACACTCCTGTGACGAGCGTCACACATGGTGTGACGGACGTCACACCATTCCCCTATATTTTTGGCACTAGGAACGCAACTGACCACGTTGAAAGCTATTCCCACGCTTGACCCTCGGAACGAAAAGACCGTGTATACGGAAACCCTTGGAAAGCAGTTACACAAGTAGCAGTATAAATAGCAGCTAATTGGGAAAGCTCTCGGTTCGGAGATTTTCCACGCCTTTTGCCGTTTTCGCATTTTTTTCTTCTTCCAGCAGTTTAGGCTTATATTTTTATAGTATTACTTTGCAGAATTTTTATTGTTTTACCTTTTTGCAATTCTATTTTCTTTTCTAGCTTTCAATTAATTTTTCGCACAATAGTTTCTACACCGGAAACTATTGTGTACCTTTTACCGGACCTAACCTTACGTTAGAGTCTAGTTTTTTTTATTCCTTCGTTTTATTTTTCTGATTGATTGAAGAATTCGAGAGCAAATCCTACCGGCTTGTGGTAGAGTGTTCAAGACTATTGTTTAACTCATTCAGGTTCTTAAATTATTAATTAATGCTTTGTTTTATTATTTATTTATATTATCTGCCTGGGATGAGTCTGTTTATGCATGATAAGTATTTTAGTTTGTTTAGCATGTCTGGCTAATTCGCTTAGATATCGGTATGTAAAGTAAGCGGAATAAGGAATCAAGACTAAGTCAGTTAAATTAAGTTTAAAATTAAAATCACTCTTTTTTACGGTCTCAATTTACAGGTTTAATAACAAAGGTTTTTGCGAAAGTAAAAGACATAAAGAAGTTAAAATCAATAGAGCGAGAGTTTGAGGTTTTAACTGGACAGTGTAAATTAGACATTAATTCTAGATCAGGGCGAGAGCAAGTTTTAGAGTTAATTAAATTCTGATCTTTTCCAAAAAGTATTTTTAAAGATTGAATGTGAGGACGAGAGTTAAGCATTCGAATTTAATTATATAACCTAAGTCAACAGAGCGAGAGTTTGAGATAAGGGTGTTTAAACGGTCAGTGTTTTCTTGAAAAGAGTTTCTATGGACTGTATTGCTTCCAAAAAATGGTTTTTTGACTTAATTATAAGTGACAGCTACATTAACATAAAATCATGGTTTATTCAACAGAGCGAGAGTTTGAGATAAAACTTTTAATCAATAGAGTCGACTGAAAAGATTCATTTTAAAACCAAGAAACCGACAAAGAATTGATTCCCTAATTACGACGAACTACATACCGATATCCGCTTTATTAATATTTAATCTAGATCTTAGTTTAGTTTTTAGCTTTCCCCCAAACAATCAAACATTGTTCACCTTAGCTTTACGAAGTAACCTTAGATAACGGTATATCGATTCATAAGTCCCTGTGGGATCGATATCTTTTAAAACTACGCGATAGAACTGTGCACTTGCAGTTTGTACCCCAAATTCGACTCATAAAGTCGCGATCAGCATGCTAGGTGATTTAGCGTGCATAGTATGGCCTTTATGGTGGTAGCTAATTCCCATGGTGAGGAATTAGTGAGTGAGTTATTGTGGATTGTTGTTGATGTTTGCATGCTAGGTGATTTAGCGTGCATAGCATAGCCCTTGGGGTGGTAGCTAATTCCCATGGTAAGGAATTAGTGAGTGAGTCACTAGGTCTCAAATGAGTGGGACTAGTGAGCTTGGTAGCCGTATCTGGGTTTGATCGGTGAGGTTGAACTATGCGTTCACGAATAGTCGGTACCGCATGCATGGAGTCTCATTGCATAATGTATGTATGGCGTATAATATGAATGGATGTATTCCAATATTATACGTGTGTTTTGTGTTGAGTTGAGTATGATTATGATTTTGAGTTGATGTTGCTGTTGCTGAATGTGTGATATGATTAGGGTGATGAAATGTGTTAATTTACTTAGCATTACATGATATTTTATAATGCTTATTATATCGATTGAGGAACTCACCCTTACAACTGTGTTTCAGGTAACGAGCAGTGATTGAGTAGAAGCTAGTGCTTGAAGTCTAGTGTAGTTCCTTAGTGGGTCATGCTATGGTAGATGTAACATCGAGACGAGATGTTTTACCTTGTTTTCATTTGGTTGTTGAATAATTTTACATGTAATGTGTTACATGGTTTGCATATCCGCTGCGATTTGTGCAATATTTTATTTTGAGTAATAAATGAGCATGACAAACTATTTTGAGGAATGGTGTGAAGTGTCAAGTGTGACACCCTTAATTGCATATCTACTCTGATTTATATTATGTTGAATTAATTAAATATTTGGGGTATTTTAGAAGGGTGTTACACACACGACCTACAAAAGCAACAAACTATACATTGACATATTTTTGGTATTTTGGTTAGTAAGTAATGGAAAACAAAGTATGATACAATCATATGTGCTTGGTGATGTCTCCCAATGCAAACCCAATGAATGGAGGGGTAATGAGAATGCCAAGGTGTGATCCCAATGCTAATTCATATGATGTGATAGCATGAGGGATCTTAGGGTCAAAATTAGGGTATTACACTATCCACATGCCAAACTTGGCGAATAACTCTGCTGCAGTCATTAGACAACAAATGGATGAGAGTAACCATGACATGGTCCAGATGTTGGCCCAAACTATAGGGACAATCATTAATCCTCTAATCCAAAATACTACCCATACCAACCAATAAATGGCAGCGCAGATGACGCGCCTGGAGAACTTCTTTGGTGTGCCTCAACCTCCCCGACATCCACAGAGAGAGTATATGGTAGAAACCCAAGGGGTAACCTTTGAGGAGGATCTCACCATTAACCAAGTTCAATAGAACCAAAGAGACACACCCAGGGCGAACGTGGGTTGGTCGAAATGGCCATTGGGGGCCTTAATTATACCATTAGGATGAAATTGGACACCCAATACTTAAGGGATATGGCCTAACTGGCTGATAAGGTTCGACAACTAGAGCGTTTGAAGGAAGAAAAAGCTAGAGCAAATAGGAATAAGAGAGTAGCCTACGTCGAATTTAATGAAGATAACGAAGGACCATATGATAAGCCTTCGAGCTTCGATGAAAGCGAGATCGACCTTGCCGAACTAAAACAAGGCTCTACCTATTCCTGTAAGGTCTTAGCCCATTCGAATGGAAAAAACCCTATCGAACCGGAAATGAATGATAAATTTCCTAAGAAAACGTACACGTCCGACGTTATAAAATGTGACGAGATCTTCGATTTGTTAGTTAAGGATGGCCAAATGATAGTGCCTCCTGGTGCTAAAATGCCTCCTTTAGAACAAAGAAAGAAAACAGGTTTTTGTAAGTACCATAATTTTCTGGGTCATAAAACGTCTCAATGTTTTCTTTCAGGGATCTTGTCCAGAATGTTATTCAGGAAAGAAGACTCAAATTCGGAGAGAAACCCAAGAGCCAGATGAAGATTGACTCTGACCCTCTACAAGTAGCTGACACTCACTACACAGAGCCAGATGATGTAAATATGGTTGAAGTTACTGATGACTTCAACAACACCATCAACATGGCCGAAGTTACTCAGGACTTCGTTAACAAGGTTGTCATGGTCAGGGTCTCTAAGTACCTCGACCAGGGATTCCTCAAGAATTTTATTCAGCAGACTGCTAAAAGCTTCGCCAACGGAACCACTGACAGTTTCGACCCTGGAGTCACTGAAGATTCCAATTTGATGATGGTGACCAAAGAGACTGCTGATAGTTTCATACAAATGGATAAGGCTGTCGAGGGCCTTCAAATGAAATTCCATAATCTGGGCATCACTAGAGATATCAACATGGAGGTCAACATGATCAAAGTCTCACAGGAAACCCCCATGGAAGTCGGCGATGAGCGTTGACAAGAAGAATACAACAAATTGGCCTTCCCAAAAGAAGAGAAGACTCTAACGGACTTCCTCCATAGGTGCCAGATGAAAAAAATCAAAAGTCATGTTATGCCCTTGATACAATGTCGTGTTCGACAAAAAAAGTGGCGCACAATCTTGAGAGAGTCAGGAAGGCAAAACACAAATGGGATCAGATAGCCCTTCAGGACCAACAAGTTTTTGAGCCTAGAAGAGCTTTCGATCCAATGAGGTATTTCGACCCAAGCAGAACTCTGGTGAAGCTTGATGGGACAAGACAATGGGGTCCTGCTGCCAAACCTATCTCCTTCAAACCTATTATAGAGGCTTCCAATTGAAAATGGGTGAAGCCAGCCGATGGTAGAAAGTGTGGCCAGGGAAAATAGCAGAACTTCGAAGTAGACAAAGGTTCGTTGTTGGCCTACCGTAAAGAATTCCAGGCTTCCATAAAAGTAACCTACATCTCTGAGAACTACAAGGGGAAGAATCCCATGACAAGGTCCCAATGGAGAAGGGAACAGAGAAGGAGAAAAGCGCGGAGGGAGACTAGGGCAAAAGAAAACGTTGAATCCATCTGTAACACCTCAAAATTTGCCATCCTCTCTTGGGACTAGCATAATATATTTGCATTGCATTTTTAGGTCATTAGTCATTGCATATTGCATATCATGTGGTTACATTGTGCAAATCATCCTCTTAAGTCTTGATCAGAAGATAAAGAGGTGGATATATGCAAGCTGATGGTTTCATTGGTTGAATGGATTGGTCATTAGCCATCTGAGGATTGGGCTATGAATTAGGGTTTCATGATTCTCAAGGAGGTTGGTCTTGATCTTGGTTGAAATGGTACATCATCATCATCATGGTTTTGTTGTCATCCAAGAGGTTCAAGTGTTGATCAGATACCTTGAGATTAGGGTTTTGACCACTAGTCAACCCTAATCAGTTGCATTGGGCCAATCAGGGCATGGCAAGGAGATGGAGTCTACAATGGATATGGGGATTATCATGTGATTATATTGAGCTTATGGAGGCTAGGGTATCATCCTTGAGCCATTTCATCAGGAGTTTGGGGCTCAGCTTGATCAGTGCATTGCCAAATTCATCTATCAGTTGAAAAAGTCAATTGTGGTCAACTATGCTTGATTTTATGGATTTGGAGGTGGGAGAGAGTTGGATACACTTCATTCATGTTCAAACAAGTTTCATTTGACATGTCAAAGCTCAAGAATGAAGAAAATAAAATCAGGAGAAAAGTTGCCAAAAATAGAAAGTGACTTGTAATGGAAGTTTCCAAAAATGGAAAGTTTTTCACCACACAATTACATGTCCAAAAAAGCTTCAAATGAAAATTTGTCCAAAATGAAAGTTGTAGATCTTGCTCTCACCTTTCCAAAAAGTCCAAGAACTTGAATTTCTCATGTATGGTTGACAAGTTATGGTCCATTCATTTTCCAAAAATGCCTATAATCAAAGTGGCATAACTTTCACATGGAATGTCCAAAATGGATGATCTTTTTATGAGCAAACCCCATTTCACATGTACTTTCATGGTGTATGATCAAAATTCATTAAAAATGGTCAAGGCAAAAAGTCAAATTTCAAGTGGATTTAAGTGCATTTTTGGTGTGAGATAGTGAAATTGAGATTTACAAGGCCTATGGACATGAGAACCATTCCCACATACTCCAAATACCATTTAGAAGTTGTGTGAACTGTCATGAGCTGTCATAGTGCACAAATTGGAAAGTTCACTTTTGCCCTTGCATTAAGAAACTCATTTTCACTAATCACTTCCAATTTTGATAATTGAGATTAGCAAATTGGATTAAGGCATTGGTATAAGTTACTAATCATAACAGAAAATGCTAACACATTTCATATTCCAAGAATCATAACAAACTTTCCCTCCAAAATTGCAAAATCCTCTCAAATTTCATCAAGCATTTTTCAAGATTTCTTCATCAATTGGCACGATTCTTCTTTGATTCATTCTCCACAAACCTCATTGTGCAACTGTTTTGCTATATCATTGCCAAAAGCTTCAAGATCAAGGACTGTACAAAGCTTGCTCAACAATGGCAAATTGAAGTTTCTTCCAATTGGAGCTGTTTTGGATCGAGCTAGGCATTGCATTCAACTTCCTCATCCATAATCTCAATCTGTTTGGAGCTTTTACACCTTGAAACATCAAGATCAAGCGCTGCCTTCATCACTAGGTCAGTTTTCGAATTTCACCATTGCTCGAATTAAGCTAGGGTTTAGAAAGATCTTGTGATGTAGAACACGATGCAACTTGTGGTTTGTGATTTGGTTGAATATTGAATGAGATATTTGGATCTAAAGTTTGGTGTGCGTTTCTATTTTGGATCGATCCCATTGCCATGCTTAGAATTAGGTTAAACAAAGTACATATCCATGACGTACGTGATGAGACGGTTCTTTTGATTATAAGCTTGTTGATTTTGGTGGAGTTTTGATGTTCATGATTTTCTGGAAATTCGGTTTTGGTGTTTGCTGAACATGATGAAGAAGCACGCGTAGATCCATTATTTCCTGGCCTGGATTCAAATTCATGTTTACCGCCAGTAGCGTCCAATAGAAACGCGCCATCGCTTCTAATTGAAGCGGCGTCGTTTTGGCCAGACGTTTTAATATTACGAGAATGCCACTGATTCAATAATTATTTATTTTATTTCATTTCTCTTTTCATTTCATTTTACATTTTGTTACATGATCTTTAAAAATTCATAGCTCACTCATTTTTTATCCAATTTTGGTGAGATTTTTTTCATAATACTCCTTGTGATGTGTAGAATTTAATCATGATTTTTGTGGAATTTTTGCATGTGTAGAAAATTAATTGGCTTAGGGATTGATTCAATGTGTCACATTTGAACATGTCTTACCATATCTTTCATGAAATGATGATGCCTTCAAAGAAATGGATGAAATTCTTTATGCTTGTTCTGGACATCTTGATGGTGATTTTCATGTAGAGTTTGTGATTTTTGGACACTTGGTTGAAGAGATGTGAATTTTTGAATAGAGGTGTGACAATTTGTGTCACACCAAGCTTGATGAACTTCCTGATTTTATTTAAAATGCTTAGGGATGTTGATTTGAGCTGAAATTTTGCATGGTTGAACATATGTATGTTGAGATCACATGTGATTTTTTCTAGAATTTTTGATATCATTTCCTAATTGATTGTGATTTTCTCTTCTGTTGGATCATTTTGGTGACATTGTGTGACACATGTTGGCATGTTGCTTGTGAAATTCTCATAGTGTATTGGATGAATGTGAAATTTGGTATGAGCATTGTAGACACCTTGTAGGTCATTGTGGTTTTGATCCCATTCATTTCTTAATTGTTGTCACTGTTTTATGATTTTTGGAAGTTGATGCTTATGTTGATGCCTTGTATTGGCTTGTTTGAATTTGTCTGAACTTCTTGATTTTCATTGACCTACTTCCTTTTGTCCAATTGAGCTAAAAATTGACATGCTATTCATTGAATGTGTCCTGTTTAGGTGTGAATTTTTGTGGAATTAATTGAATTGTTTTGGTATGCTTTTGATTGATATAGTTCTGTTTGGACTTTTGGTGTTGCAAATGACCTAGTTTGTGATAAAGTGTGCATGAAATGATAATGGTGATTGATATGAGCATGGGACCAATTGCATTTGCTTCTAATTTGGTTGATTGTGACTTTGGATAATTTTCACTTGCTGTTTTGGATTTTTTATCTCTTTTGGACCCTAGGCTTGGCCTAGTGGTCTTGTTTCTCACTTTTGAATTGTGTTTCAGGAAGAAATGCAAAAGGCTTAAGGAGAACAATGCAAGCTGATTAAATTGAGTTTTGTTTGATGTTGTAAACTAACATTGATTTTGTGTTGTAGGATTTGATGCTTGAGTTTGAGCTCATGGCTTGCACTTGTGTGCATTAACTTGTGTTTGACTTTTGCTGTTTACTGTTGGTTTGTCTGAGTACTGATGATACTTGATTGATTTCAGGTACATTTAGTTGCTTACAGTTCTTTAAGAACTTGCTGTGCTGTTGCTTGGTTTTTAAACCAATTGAGGTAGAATTTCTATTCTCCATGTAGTATGGAAGACCTGGCCTGTTACTTGGCCAAGCAACTGTCTGAAGTCCTCCTTAAGAGGCGATGTTTGTGATTGTTTAACTTTGTCCCCAAGCAGGTAAAGACCTTGATTAAGGCAATCGGCGGAACCCAAGGGATATGCAATCTATCCCCCGCTATTCTTGTTGAGTCGTCCCTCTGCTCACACCATTGTGTTGATGCATTGGGACACAAACCCAAGATCTTGTACTTTGTACAGTTGTGTCAGAGTCTTGAGTGTAGAAGGGTTCCTCCTTTCTGAACCCACACTCCTTCGTCTGAAGCTCTCCCTGGACAGGGATAAGAGTTGTGAAGTCTAATTTTCACTCCCCTTTCATCTGCTTCACCTTAGCCCCTCAATGGCAAGGTTAAGAGCGAACACTACCCTTGTACAGATGACTTGCCTCGGCAGTCTAACCCATTGTTTGAGCCCACTTGACTGGATATAGTGTGTGCTTGGTGAATACTTGCTTGAAATGCTTGTTTTGTTTTGTTGATGCTTGCATGCTTGCTTTCTTCCTGGATAGGATTAGCTTGCTGTTGTGCAAGTAGGTAGAAACCATAACATAGGGCAATGATGCATGATAACACTAGGCTCGAGTACAGCTCCCTGGTAGTGTGTCTTCCCTTTGTGTCTAGCTAGTCTTTCTCCCCCGTTGGGGGGAACTACGTCGCCCTGATCCTCATACCAGATGAGGTACGTAGGCAGGAGACCGTGCGAGGTCTCTCCGGGCACTTTTTTTCCTTTTTGCGTGTGTTTGTTTGTTAACTCTTTTGTGTGTCAGGATATGGATGTAAGCCCAGCGATTGGCTGTTCGTATCCTGATTGTGCTTGTGGTGTGCTTGGAAGCCGGTGTAAGTCCATCAAGTGGCATCTGGGTTCCAGTGTGTGTCTGTTTTGGTTCGGATGCTGATGTAAGCCCAGTGATTGGCATTCAGGCTCCATGTTTGCCTGAGTTTATGTGTGTCTTGTTTGGCGTGCGTGAGCCGAACTACGGCAGCTCTGATTCTCGTTCCAGACGAGATACGTAGGCATAGGACGCGATGTCCTAGCGAGCCCTCTTCCTCTTAACCCCACCTGTTTTGTTTTCGGTATATGTGTGGTGTTTGTTTTAGCAACCTTTTCTTTCTTTTAGAGCGTGGATCCCGTCGAGTACGACGGACGTGAGGGGTGCTAATACCTTCCCCTTGCGTAACCGACTCCCTTACCCTTTCTCTTTGGTCGCGAGACCATGCTTTTTCCAGGTTTCTCTGAGCATTTCCTTTCCCTATTTTGGGATAAATAACGTGCAGTGGCGGCTCTGTTTGTTTTTGTTTTAGCCCGCCGGTTGTTTTTTTCGCGGATGCGACAGCTGGCGACTCTGCTGGGGACTTCACGGATGTTGACCTGTGCTGGTCCATCTTCCCTAAGTGAGTCTCTCCTAGCGTTCTAGGATAGTTTAGGTTGTTTGTGTTGTTGTATTTATTGCATTTATTATTCTAACCGTGTATATATTTGCATAAATATTTGCATGCATCATACTATCATGTTGTTGCCGTCCTCTATGCAGATGGTTCCACTGTTTTGGGGTGGGTGTTCTGAGTGGGGCTAAAACCCAGGCCCGAGTATACACCTAGGATTAGTGTGGTCTCACGTTCCTCATTTGCTTTATCAGCATGTTGTTGCAACGTGACATACCACAAGTCGGACGAGGTTCATTTGAGAGCTCTTCCTTAGTGGGGTCTTCCACTTTGGTTGGGTTATCTCTTCTGGGCTATTGACTCTGGTGACCGATCATTTCCCGGATCTTTGGTTTAGACGGTCTTAAGGGAGCTACAATGGCACACCCGAAAGGGCAAACCCATTGAGTATCTTCGCCCGATTGTCGAGACTATTATCCGCCTTAGGATGACCTGATTAGAATTTACCTGTGAGGGGAGGGTGATTCTTACAGATGCATGTTCAGATGATGACTCAGATGGTAACTATTGGTTCCGTTGATCAGAGTCCTATTTATAAGGCGGATTTATGGCCATTTCTTTCTGAGACGCCGGAGTGTTGTCCGAGTTATTTATCAGTGGGGATCCGTTTATTTCAGGATTCCCCGGGCCGATTCAAAGAGGATTATGGGTATCTGCTCAGAGATTGTTTGGTGATGATGATGGTGTATCTGTCTTCCGTTTATTTCGGAACCCTTGAGATGGATTTGTGGTTACATTTTCCTTCAGATGGTTGTGATTGGTTCAGAAGTCAGGGCTGTGATTCAGAGCAACAGATGATCAGAGGACTTGGAGGATGGCAATGCAGTGCATTCATACATCTGCATCATTCCCATTTTGCATTCATCTGCACCTAAACTACGTTTAGCCATATGGGGAGCATTATTGATTGAGAATCTGGTTGAGAGACATCTTGAATTTCAGAATATGGATGTCAAAATGTTATTTGTCTCGATGAAACCAGGATCGAAAGACGGAAGCTTCCTCATATGGATAGACGTTGCATTCATGCATATTAACACGTTTGCTGTTTTGCAGGTATCAGTTCTAGCGTGCTTGATTGTTACAGGAATCATTGCTCGTGCTCGTAGAGTTGTACCTTTGCACTCAACACGCCCTCACAGATACTTTACTCGGCGCAATACTCCAAGACTGATGGATCTTCCGAACACGGATATTCTCGAGCTGAAAGATAAAATGAATGAGCTGATCAACATCATGCAGGGTTTTGCAGTTGGTCAGAAAGCTTTGGCTGACAAAGTTGAGAAGCTCGAGCGGGCTTCAGCGGCTAATAGTGGTGTAAACCTGAATGGTGTCTCCAACCAGGGGCTGGGTGGTTCTCGAGACGGTGGTAAAAGAGCAACTGTGGGTATGGTAAATGATAATGCTGGTGGTTTTGGCACTGCTACAGGGGGTCAACCTGGTCCGATGGGCCCTAACTTGAAAGATAGTCTTTTCCCGCCTTTCTTCGGTGTTGAAGATGATCGAGAGGAAGATAGAGAGGCAGATCAGTTCTCAATGCACAATGAGCCATTTGGTCAGTATGGTGCTCCACCACAAAACAAAGAGATTCAGCTGCTGGCTGAAAAGATCAGAGCTTTGGAGAGCTACGCCACTCCTGGGGTGGTCAATATGTCGAACATGGGGTTAGTGGAGGGGATTGTGATCCCGCAAAAGTTCAAAGCGCCCGCGTTTGATCGTTATAATAGGAGTTCCTGCCCCGAAACACATCTGCAGGCATTTGTTCGTAAGATCTCAGCTTACACCATGGACCAAAAGCTGTGGATGTATTTCTTTCAGGACAGTCTGTCTGGAGGCTCACTGGAGTGGTACACCAAGCTCAAGTCCTCAGATATCAAGAACTGGCAAGATCTTGGGGACGCATTCTTTAAACAGTATCAGTTCAATGCTGATATGGCCCCGAGTCGTACCCAGCTGCAGGGTATGTCTCAAAAGAATAGCGAAGGGTTTAAAGAATACGCCCAGAGATGGAGGGAGTTGGCTGCCAGAGTGCAACCTCCACTAGTTGACAGAGAGATGTCTGATCTCTTCATGGGGACCCTGCAAGGGGCGTTTGCTGAGAGAATGGTTGGTTGTCCGGTGACCAACTTTTCGGATATAGTGGTGGCTGGTGAAAGGATTGAGAGTTGGTTGAAGCTCGGTAAGATTCAGGGTGCAGCTTCGTCTTCAGGGTCGAAGAAGCCTTTTAGTAATGGCCAGAGGAAGAAGGAGGGGGATACCAGTGCAGTATACGCACAGCGGGGACCCAGTAGGGATCGTTACTTCCAGCACACTGCTGCGGTAACTATTCCTGCTGAGCATCAGCCTACACCGCAACAGCAACAGCAACAACCTCAACAACAAAGACAACCGTTTCAACAGAGGCCTCAGAGGGCCGGATATCAAGTCAAGGGGAGAATGAATGATAGGCAGTTCGACAGGCCGTCTGTGACTTATTCTTTTCTGTTTAAAAAGTTGATGGATCTGGGGCTAGTACAGACCAGGACTCTGGCACCTTTGAGACCTGATCAAAGGTCAGCCAATTATGATGAGAATGCTAAATGCGAATTCCATTCGGGTGCTCCCGGACACAACATAGAGAACTACAAAGCTTTTAAGCACACAGTTCAAGACCTGGTGGATTCAAAAGCTATCAACTTCGCACCATCTCCCAACGTCAATGCTAATCCCATGCCCGCGCATGGTCAAAGGGGGGTGAATGCAATCTCTGAGGAGAGTAGAGTTGGGTTGTCAAGTGTTGATCAGTTGAAGACTCCTCTGGATGAGGTCAAGAGGCAATTGTTGTTGAATGGGGTCTATTCAGGCTGTAATGATGATTGTGCTGGGTGCACTGTTTCTGTCAACGGGTGTGAATTATTGAGGAAGACTGTCCAGGGTCTGATGGATGAGGGGAGTATTCTGATTGAGAAGGTTGATATGGGGAAGGATGAAGTCTCCATCATAACGATTTATTTTGATCTAGTGGATTTGTCAAATCTAGCTGAGGCGGCTCCAGTTACCATCACGGTACCTGGGCCGATTCCGTATGACAAAGATGATGCCGTGCCTTGGCATTATGGTGGAGAGGTGTATGTAAGAACAAAAATTGTTCTACATCAGATTCCTTGATTTTGATGATAACAAAGGATGAAACCAAAAATGGCACCCTAACGAAAAGTTTCTAAGTGTGCAGGGTTCTAAAGAAAGAAGGAAGAAATCTGATGACATCATCAGATACAGAACCAGATCAGATACAAATTATCAGAAGACCAGAAGCATCTGAAGTGGAAACACGTTCAAGAAAGTCTAACTCTGAGCAAAACAGCAAAGTATCAGAAGCATCTGAACAAGAAGTAAGCTCTAGAAGTTCTGACTCTGAGCAACGGTTTGTCTAACTCCAGAAACTCTCAGCGCTATCTGAAGAATCCATCAGAACTCAAAAGAGATCAACATCAGAAGCAAGATTCCAAGATTCTCAGATACACGAAGACTCTGATCAAGGAATTGCTAATTATGAAAGAGTAACGTTAAAGTCAAGTAAAGATTTGCAAATGGATTTCCTAAAATAGAAAGAGACGTTAATCTCCAATTTCAATAAAGAAGGTACTATATGTGGTAAGTAGTCATTTCAAGGAGAGAAAGTTATCCTGGAAGAAGCTATTTATGTTATGGCGTAAATTCATTTCATTACTCATCAGTTTCAACTACTACCTCACTGATCTATATAAAGGACTAAAAATCAACATTCAGCACACACAACATATACAAGCGAAAACTATACTGAAACATCAACGTTCAAGAAAACTCTCTTACTCTCTAAATATTCACGAAGCTGTTGCTTATAACGTGAATCATTTTGTTCTTACTATTGTAATATTTGCTTTCTTAGAAGCACTCTATATTACATAAATCTTTTATCTATTGTTTGTTTATTTCCTCAAGTGACTCTGTGTAGTCTGTATACTTGAGAGGACTAAGAGATCTTTCTCTTAGACGTTGTTTGTAATCAATCTTTCAAGATTAGTGGATTAAGTCCTTGTTGAAGGCGAAATCACCTCGGCCGGGTGGACTGGAGTAGCTTTGTGTTATAAGCGAACCAGTATAAAATCCTTGTGTGATTTTCATTTTGAAAAAGCGCTTATTTTTCCAAACAATTCAAACCCCCCTTTCTTGTTTTTCTCACCTTCAATTGGTATCAGAGCTCCGGCTCTGTTATTGATTTTCTAATCAAACACTTAACAGTGTAGAGAGATCCAGTACGAGAAAAACTATGGCCCACTCAAATGAAAGAGATAGTTACAATGCTAAGCCTCCTGTCTTTAATGGAGAGAAGTTTGACTACTGGAAAGATAGAATCGAAAGTTTCTTTCTGGGTTATGATGCTGACCTCTGGGACATTGTCACAGATGGATACACACCTCCAGTCTTAGAAAATGGAGCTGAAGTTCCCAGAAATAAGATGTCAGAAGATCAGAAACGTGTCTTCAAAAATCACCACAAGGCCAGAACCATACTTCTCAATGCCATATCGTACAACGAATATGAAAAGATCACCAACAGAGAAACAGCCAAAGATATACTTGACTCTCTGAAGATGACTCATGAAGGAAACTCCCAAGTCAAAGAGACAAAGGCTCTGGCGCTTATCCAGAAATATGAAGCCTTCAAAATGGAAGATGACGAAGCTATAGAGGCAATGTTTTCTAGATTCCAAACTCTTATTGCAGATCTCAAGGTTCTAGACAAAGGGTATACAACTGCAGACCACGTCAAAAAGATAGTCAGAAGTCTGCCAAAGAAATGGAGACCTATGGTTACTGCTCTGAAGCTGTCAAAGGATCTGAACAATATCAGCCTTGAAGAACTTGTCAGTTCTCTCAGAAGCCATGAGATAGAACTAGAGGAAGATGAGCCTCTGAAAAAGAACAAGTCTGTAGCATTAAAGTCCAGACCTGAAAGACGCAAACCTGACAGAACCAAAGCTCTCCAGGCAGAAACTGAAGATGCTGACGACTCTGAACCAGAAGACTCTGATGATGAAGAAGAATTGTCCCTACTAACCAGAAGAGTTAAGCAACTCTGGAAAAAGAGGAACAACAACTTCAGAAGACCAAGACCCAGAGGGGATCGATCAGAATCAACTTCAAAAGGTAAATCTAACAAAGATATTACATGTTATGAATGTAAAGAAACAGGTCATTACAGGAATGAATGCCCCAAGCTAAAGAAAGACAACTCTAGAAAAGAAAGCTTCAAGAAAAATACCTTCAGGACAAAGAAAGGACTGATGGCTACCTGGGATGATAGTGAATCTGGATCATCAGAATCTGACTCTGATGAACAGGCCAACGTGGCATTTATGGCTACCACATCCAGGAGTAGCTCAGATGAAGAATCTGAAGAGGTATTTTCTGAACTTTCTCGATCTGATCTAGAATCTTGTTTGTCAGAAACTCTTAGCTCATATCAGAAATTAAAACAAAAGTTTAAAAACATTAAAGGCTGTTTTAAAGCAAAATTTGAAGAATGTAGTGAACTTGAGATGACAATTCTAGCACGAGAAGATACAATCAGATCTTTAACATTAGAAAGAGATGGAGCAAAGAGAAAAAGCTTAGAATTAGAAGAAGCGTTGTCTCAAGCACCACAAACTTCAAATAAAATAATTTATGAATGCGAAGAAGCCTTTCAAGAATTTCTGAAGAATGGGATAGATAGGAGTATTATGGCATCCATGATTTATGGAGTAAGTCGGAACAATAAAAAGGGAATTGGGTATGATCCTAAGGAAGATAAAACTTCTACCAGTTACCAACTTAAATCTCCCTTTTCATATCATTACACACACACACACAAGAACAAAAATTTAAAAATGCTAGAAAACCCAAAGTTATAAGAAACTCTGGGAAAACTAATCTGAAAGGACCCAAGAGATTCTGGGTACCGAAAGATAAGATTATCTATGTTGCAGATATCCTATGCAGCAAAGTTCAGACACCAGTCATGGTACCTGGACTCTGGATGCTCGCGACACATGACGGGAAGAAAGTCTATGTTCCAAAGTCTGGAACTTAAAGACGCTGGATTTGTAGGCTTCGGAGGAGATCAGAAAGGAAGGATCAGAGGCTCCGGAACTATTGGTAATGGTACTCTTCCCTCTATATCTGATGTCCTTTATGTAGAAGGATTAATGCATAACTTGTTATCCATAAGTCAATTAAGTGATAACGGTTATGATGTAATCTTTAATCAAAAAACATGTAAAGCCATTAATCAAAACGATGGCTCTGTCCTTTTCACAGGCAAGAGGAAAAACAACATTTATAAAATTAATCTTTCTGATTTAAAAGAACAAAATGTTAAATGTCTGATGTCAGTTCACGAAGAGCAATGGGTATGGCATAGACACTTGGGACACATTAGCATGAGGAAACTTTCTCAGCTAAATAAACTCGAGTTAGTCAGAGGCCTACCTAAACTGAAGTTTTCTTCAGATGCTCTGTGTGAGGCATGTCAGAAAGGAAAATTTTCAAAAACGTCTTTCAAAAAGAAAAATGTTGTTTCTACCTCTAAGCCTCTGGAACTTCTTCACATTGACTTATTTGGTCCTGTGAAAACATCATCAGTCAATGGAAAGAAGTATGGACTAGTCATTGTTGATGATTACAGTCGCTGGACATGGGTGAAATTCCTAAAGCACAAGAGTGAGTCTCACTCTGTATTCACCAGTTTCTGTTCCAAAGTGCAAAAAGAATTTGACTCTAAAATTATTAGAGTCAGAAGTGATCATGGTGGGGAATTTGAAAACAAAGATTTTGAGGAATTATTTGACTCTAATGGAATATCCCATGATTTCTCCTTCCCTAGAACTCCACAACAAAATGGAGTTGTAGAGAGGAAGAATAGGACACTCCAAGAGATGGCCAGAACCATGATCAATGAAACTAATGTGGCAAAGCACTTTTGGGCAGAAGCTGTAAATACAGCGTGTTACATTCAGAATAGAATCTCTATAAGACCTATTCTGGAAAAGACTCCCTATGAACTGTGTAAAGGAAGAAAACCAAACATTTCATATTTTCATCCTTTTGGATGTTCTTGCTTTATCTTAAACACTAAAGAACATCTGAACAAGTTCGATTCCAAAGCACAAAAAGGTATTATGCTAGGATACTCAGAATGCTCTAAAGGCTACAGAGTATACAACATAGAAACCAAAATTGTGGAAGAATCTATTCATGTCAGATTTGATGATAAGCTTGACCCTGATAAGTCAAAGCTAGTTCAAAGTTTTGCAGATTTAGAAATCACTCTTGCAGGATCTGATAAAACTCCAGAAGCAACTGTCACTCAGAACTCTGAAGAAATTAAATCCCCAGAAATCCCAAAGAAAGTTAAAAGTCGTATCAATGTATCTGAAGATTTGATTCTGGGAAACAAGGACGAACCTGTTAGAACCAGATCTACCTTCAGGACATCTGAAGATACTCCTCTGGGACTAATCTCTCTGATTGAGCCTACGTCTTGTGATGAAGCACTTCAAGATAACGACTGGGTTTCAGCCATGCAAGAAGAATTAGATCAATTCTCAAAGAATGATGTCTGGGATCTCGTTCCTAAACCCAGAGGCACTCACGTCATTGGAACCAGATGGGTTTTCAGAAACAAGCTGAACGAGAAAGGAGAAGTCGTCAGAAATAAAGCTCGACTGGTAGCTCAAGGTTATAGTCAACAAGAAGGTATTGATTATAATGAAACCTTTGCTCCAGTCGCAAGGTTAGAATCTATTCGTCTTCTTGTATCTTTTGCTATTAACCATTCTATTAAATTATATCAAATGGATGTCAAGAGTGCATTCCTTAATGGTTATATATCAGAAGAAGTGTATGTCAACCAACCTCCAGGTTTTGAAAATCCAAACTTTCCAGAACATGTTTTTAAACTCAAAAAATCTTTATATGGACTTAAACAAGCTCCCAGAGCTTGGTATGAACGTCTAAGCAATTTTCTTCTGGAACAAAACTTTATCAGAGGGAAAGTTGATTCCACACTCTTCTATAAGAACCTTAATAATGATCTCATGATATGCCAGATTTACGTTGATGACATTATTTTTGGTTCTGCTAATATCTCTGTTTGTCAAGAATTTTCTGAGTTAATGAAGGCAGAATTTGAAATGAGTTTAATGCAAGAACTAAAGTTCTTTCTGGGAATTCAAATTAACCAAACTTCAGAAGTTACATATGTTCATCAAAGCAAATACATTAAAGATATTCTGAAGAAATTTGACATGGCTGACTGCAACTTTGCAAAAACTCCAATGCATCCAACATGCATTCTTGAAAAAGAAGAAGTAAGCGCAAAGGTTTGTCAGAAGCTCTATCGAGGTATGATAGACTCTCTTCTCTATCTGACTGCTACTCGTCCTGATATTCTCTTTAGTGTCTGTCTCTGTGCCAGATTCCAATCAGATCCTAGAGAATCTCATTTAACAGCAGTTAAGAGAATTCTCAAGTATCTGAAAGGAACTCCTAACCTGGGCCTGATGTATGAGAAAACATCAGAGTATAGACTCTCGGGTTACTGTGATGCAGATTATGCAGGAGATAGAATAGAACGAAAAAGCACTTCTGGAAATTGCCAGCTTCTGGGAAACAATCTAATCTCCTGGGCTAGCAAAAGACAGTCAACTATCGCTCTATAAACTGCAGAAGCAGAATATATCTCAGCATCACTGTGCACAACTCAGATGCTCTGGATGAAGCATCAGTTAGAAGATCTGCAAATCTTTGAGAGTAACATTCCTATCTTTTGTGATAATACTGCTGCTATTTGTCTAAGTAAGAATCCCATTCTACATTCCAGAGCCAAACACATTGAAATAAAACATCATTTTATCAGAGACTATGTTCAGAAAGGGATAGTAACATTGAAGTTCATTGATACAGATCATCAATGGGCAGATATCTTTACTAAGCCTCTAGCTGAAGATAGATTTCTTTTTATCTTAAAAAATCTGAACATTCAAAATTGTCCTAAATGAATTATGCCTCTGAGAATGTAAAATGAGACTCTGATGTAAACAAATGTACTTCTGCCTCTGACTCTGATACTTCTACCAAGTTAAGAAGATATCTGAGTTAGAAATCTTCAGAAACCAATCCTTTGGTATTCCTGAAGATCAGATACATCAACACGTGGAGCACTTAGCGTCTAACCCTAGAACTTCTAGACAGCTGTCCAGAAGAAGATCAAAGGTGAAACGTTTGATATCTCCTCGAGCAGTGTGCGTACTGTTGGGATTAGACATTCATTAATTAGCCTTAATCATTTCTCCCCCAAGCGTGCTAAATTGAAATTTGTGCTAACGCAATATTGTGTGTCGTTTTGCATGTGTTTTAACTTAGGGTATTTAAACACTTTTCTCACTTTTCACACACTTATCACTCTCACTCACTCTCAAACCCTCTCTAAAACCCTAAACCTCTCTGAAGCATTTCTGCAAACTCTTCATCTTCTTCTTCAACTATGGATGCTCAACAACAAGAAGTTTTCAACTTCTCTCAACAAATGGAATCCACCACCACTGCCCAAACTTCAAGCATTCCAACTCCAACTGTTACAGGAGTCTCCATCACCCCAGTTTACAAAGAACCCCATGTTCTTGACCGTGCACCCCACATTAACCTAGCAACTCCCTTTGAGGGATTGGATGTGTTATGTGAAACACTGGTGGACTTTGACAACTTGAGAAGAAATGGCGTTGATCTTACTGAAGAACTTCGTCAACAAGGTTGGGGAAACTACTTCCAAAGGCTCTATGGCCCTGTTTACCCACTTCTCATCAAGGAGTTCTGGAGATTTGCAGATGCTGATGATCATTTCATCGTCTCCTATGTTTTGGGGGTAAAGATAGTAATTACTGAAGAGTCAATTGCTTCTTTGGTAGATTGCGGCGCAACGATGAACATGATGTCGCATCATATTTTGAGGAGAATTGGTAAATATGACACAGATGCCAAGCCTCATAACATGGTACTTTCCAACTATGAAGGAAAGGTGGGTACCACCCTCAGGGTAATCCAGGTCGAGCTAATAGTGGGAATTGTCATCAGATCAACGATGTTCATGATTGTGGAGACAAAGGCCAACTATAACTTGCTACTTGGACGCGGATGGATACACTGAGTAGGAGTTGTACCATCCTCCATGCACGAAAGAATCACCATATGGCGACCATACATTATTATGGAGAACGTAGAAGCAGAGTAGGGATACTTCAAGACTCCAATCAATCATGTTGACAGACGCCAGTTTGACAAACACTTGGCCAATATTGCTTCATGCGATCCGGCCAGTTTTGCATTCACTCCAAACGATAATGCACACTGCTCTTTATATCTACACCCCACCAATGGTTTTCAATGGGACCGTGAGGTGGTGAGCGAATATGATTTTGGGTACATAGGAACGTCAGGAGTCGACCCAACAGGTCGGGGAAGCGAATTCGGTGGTGATGACTGAGTTCGAAGCACTAAAAAGAATTTCAGCTTACATAGCCAAAAAGAAACAACAAGCGGCCTTAGAGGCTGAAGACAAACACATGGTTGTCAAAGCCAACAAGGAACTTCACCAAAGAGTCCATGGTAAGGACTTTGATCCAAAACCACCTGATAAGGTTCAGGGTGAAGATCAAGGCCAGAGGCTCGACGCCATCTATGATGAGGAGCCTTTGTGATTCGAGAAGGATCCGCTGGCAACAAACATCAAGATGCTAGCTCAAGATCCACTTGAAGAATTCGAATTAGGAGAGGGGTTGACAAAAAAGTCAACTTACATCAACGCCAATATCATCCCTCAACTCAAAGTCGAAGTGATCCAACTACTGAAGAAGTTTAAGGACTGTTTCGCGTGGGATTATGATGAGATGCCTAGTTTGAGCAGAGATCTGGTCGAAATGAGGTTGCCAATCAAGCCTGGAAAGAATCCCATCAAGCATAATCCAAGGTGATTTGCACCTACAATCCTCTCAAAGATCAAAGAGGAGGTCAAAAGGCTTCTTCATTATAAATTCATCCAGACGGCCAGGCACGTCGAATGGTTGGAAAATATTGTACCTGTCATTAAGAAAAATGGTACTTTGAGGGTTTGCATAGATTTTAGAGACTTAAATACTACAACCCCAAAGGATGAATATCAATGCCTGTGGCGAAGATGTTAGTCGATTCTGTCGCGGGTCATGAGTATCTTAGCATGCTTGATGGATATTCTGAATGTAATCAGATATTCATTGCTGAAAAGGATGTCCCAAAGACAACATTTTGATGCGCTGGAGCCTTAGGCACCTATGAATGGGTAGTGATGCCTCTTGGTCTAAAAAATGTTGGGGCAACATACCCAAGAGCAATGAATTCGATCTTCCATGATTTCATATAGATTTTTATGCAAATTTACATTAAAGATATTGTTGTTAAGTCTGTTTCAGGGAAGAGCCATATAGACCATCTTCGATTGTCTTTTGAAAGGATGATAAGACATGGTATGAAAATGAACCCTCTCAAATGTGATTTTTGTGTGCAGGCAGGAGACTTCTTAGGCTTTGTGGTCCACAAAAAAGGAATCGGAATAAACCAGAACAAGACCAAGGCCATAATGGAGGCGAAAGCGCCGTCAACTAAGAAGGAATTGCAGTCACTGCTAGGCAAGATCAATTTCTTGAGGAGATTCATCTCGAACCTCAACGGAAAAGCGCAAGCCTTCTCACCTTTGCTTCGACTCAACAAGGAAGAATTCGAATGGGGGTAAGCTCAGCAAGAAGCTTTCGATAAAATCAAAGAATACCTGAGTCATTCACCAATTCGGACACCGCCTTGAAGGAATAGGAGTATGAGGTTGTACATATTTGCATTTGACAAGACTTTAGGGAGCATGTTGGCTCAGAAGGATGGTAATGGTGTCGAAAGAGTCATTTACTACCTCAGTAGGGTCTTAAATAATGTAGAAACTAGGTATAACATTGTTGAAAAATTGTGTTTATGCTTGTATTTTTCTTGTACGAATTTAAAGCATTATATAAAACATGTTGATGCTTATGTTTCATCTCATTTTGATGTTATTAAACATATGTTGTCTAAGCAAATTTTGCACAGTCGAATTGGAAAATGGGAACTAGCTTTAACTGAATATTTCCTAACTTACATGCCATTAAAAGCTGCTAAGGGACAAGTGGTAGCAGACTTTATAATCGACCACTCCATAACTAAAAACACATTGAACTATCTCGAATTAAAGCCCTGGAAGTTGTACTTCGATAAATCTAGTCACAAAGATGGAACAAGCATGTGAGTTCTAATTATTTCTCCTAATAAAATTCCAAGAAATTTCAAGTATAAAGTGGAAGGCTTTTGCTCGAACAATGAGGCTGAATATGAAACTTTACTAGTCGGACTTGAGATATTGTTGGAATTAGGGGCAACTCGAGTCGAAATAATGGGTGACTCGGAATTAGTTATAAAACAGATCATAAAAGAGTACAAATATGTTAAAGAGAATCTACTCCATAATAGCCAATTGATTATTAAGAAGATTCGAGATGGTTAGTATTCGACACATACCTCGATTGGAAAATCAAGTGGCTAACGACTTGGCTCAAATTGCATTTGGGTATAAAATTTCAAAAGAGAAACTGCAAAAAGTAATCGAAGTCAGAGGAAGAGTTATGTCGACCAGATTAGCCCCATCAGACTTGGAAACGACAAAGTTGGGATACACCGACAAAGAGAGCTTCAAAATATTGACAATAGATAGCCTGAAAGACGAGGATTGGAGAAAACCAATAATTGAGTATTTACAGAATCCGACGGTGTCTACCGAATGGAAAACCAGGTATCGAGCTTTAAGTTATGTTCTTTTGGGTATTAAACTATTCAAAAAGACTCTTTAGGGAGTTTTACTCAAATGTCTTAGTGAATCAGAGGTATATCTAGCCCTTTCGACTGTCCATAGTAGGGCATGTGGGGCACACCAGGTTTGCCATAAGATGAAATGGTTATTATTTTGCCAAGGGATGTACTGGCCTACCATGTTAAAAGACTGCATTGAATTCACCAAAGGATGCCAAGAGTGTCAGGTACATGCAGGCATACAACATGCCCCTGCAAATGAACTGCATCATATAGTCAAAGCTTGGCCTTTTATAGGTTAGGCTTTAGATTTGGTTGGGGAAATTCGACCACCATCATCTAAAAATCAGAGGTATATTTTGGTTGGCATTGATTACTTTAAAAAATGGATCGAAGTTATACCCTTGCCAAATGTAGACCAAGAAGATGTGATCGAATTTATTAAGAAACACATTATTTATAGATTTAGAATCCTAGAGACCATCACAACAGATCAAGGATTAGTATTTACTGGTCAAAAATGCAAGAATTTGCTAAGGAAATGGGTTTCAAATTATTAATTTATACGCCATATTATGCTCATGCTAATGGTCAGGTCGAAGCAGCGAATAAGGTGGTAATTAGTTTGATTGAGAAACATGTGGGGAAGAGGCCTAGAAATTGGCATAAGACGTTAGATCAGGTTTTGTGGGCGTGTCGAACCTCCCCCAAGGAAGCCACTAATTCGACCCCATTTCGACAAACCTTTGGTCATGATGCAGTTTTACAAGTCGAGATTCACCTACAATCAACAAGAATTCAAAGGCATCATGAAATTCCATCAGAATCATATTGGAACACGATGCTAGATGAGTTAGTTTATCTAGATAAGGAGAGACTCATTGCCTTGGAATTATTGAAAAGGCAGAAAAAGAGAGTAGATAAATCTTACAATAAGAAGGTTAAAGTTCAGACATTTTCACCGGAAGTCTTGGTTTGGAAAGTGATCCTTCCAATGGATCGAAAGGATAGGGTCTTAGGGAAATGGTCCCCCAAATGGGAAGGTCCTTTTCAAATTTTGCAAGTATTCTCTAACGGTGCTTATGAGATCGAGGAGCTTAATAAAGATAAAAGAATCTTAAGAGTGAATGGAAAATATTTGAAAAAATATAAGCCAACGGTCCAAGAGATAAAAATAATAAACGAATAATTGCATGCGAATTGGTCGAAGCCAACATGGTAATAAAAATGTTGCCAACATGGCTTAAACTCATTACAAAGGCCCAAAGGGCTAATAATCAATACAATTGAAACCAAAAGTCATGAAGAGATAAACGGAAAAGAGACTAAAGCTAAAAAGGGAGATGAGTCTTCATATGGAGATATTTTTCCTTGTGAAGCTCTAAACGTTTCTTACATAGGGATCTTTTTGAACGAAGAGTCTCGAGTTTTGCCTCTAATTTTCGCGCCTTTTCGAAAAGCTCCAGACCAAAATCTAGCTCCTTAGCCATGGAAGTGTCATCAAACTTTAAAAGCTCATGTTTGCGCTTTTTGGCTTCAGAGATTTTGGTCTGTAGTTCCTTTATTTGTGCTTCCCAAGAGGCAATGTCACGGTCATGGCTTTCGATCTCCGCCCTATTTTTCTCTTTGATCTGCTTCAATTTCATTGCTTTGTTAGTCGATTCAGTAGCCGCATCAAAAGCAGCTGCTTCGACACTAACTTTCTTCTCAATTTCCTTGGTGATTTAGGGTAACGGCTTATGATTAACAATAACTTGTTCGATCATAATGCCCAATTATAAGATGACGTTGGCAACCTCGGGAGAAGCTTCCAATAAATTAACCTGGTTAAGGAGAGTTTTCAAGGATAAGGAGGCAGAAGGATCAACCAACAAGAGTAGGAATAGACCACCCATAAAGATCTTTTCTTTGATCTTAAAGAGTGCCTCATCCACAGGTTTGCTCGAAGGTTGATCCTCAGATGATGTAGAGGTGCTAAGACTTCTTTCAGACGATCTCTCCCTTCTACTCAGCATAGCCTTCAGATACTCGAGAGGTTGACTTTGCTTCAGGGCTGCTAGTTTTTCTAAAGAGAGACCCTTAACTGCTTTTGTCGAAGCTTTGATGCCTTCAGGAATAGCATCAGTTGTTGGAGCAGCAGTAGTTGGGACCTGGGGTTGTACTTCATTTGTCTCGTCGTTATCGTCCTTGTTCCCCTTACCATTGTTATACTCCTCCTCGAGGTCATCATCATCATCACCAGGTCCATAATGGAATAGCGGCTGGTATTCTTCTTCTTCTCCCCCCACCTCCTCACCTTGGTCGTCATTACCTCCCGGAGCATCATTGTTTGTACCTTCGACATCAAGCGAGTCACCTTTAGAGTAATTTCCAGCATGAACTTCTTCGTCCACCACCATAGCATCTTTGTTCACTTCAGCTTGGGTTTCTTTACCTAGGTCATTTTCATGATCATAACCATTGGTATGGGAGTATTGGATGGTGATTTTGAGTGGCGAAGTCTCACGCTCCTCAGCAATAGGTTGGTTAATTTTGCTCATTGAGCTTTTCTCCGAATCCTTTGCAGATGTTAGATGGTAGGTGGGTTCGCCAACACTATTGAGAATGACTGGTACATAAGAAGATTTGGCTGTTGTTTGTGTGGCAGCGCCTGCACCACCCTGAAAGCCAAAATCTAGAGATAAATTAGTCAAAGTGATAGAAGACAATCAATTAAAAGAACAAAGTAATGTATGCTTTTACCTTGCCCCCTTCGACTCCAGGGTTGGAGTTGTCGCTTTCAACCTGCGTTGCTGCTATCTTTGATAGCCCTTCAGGATTAGGCTCCAAAATGGTAAGAGCAACAGGTTATTTTACAACTCTGGAAATTTTTGCCTGAGGATGGCTCAAGGCTTCAACAATTTTTGGTTGCTTCTTCCTCTTCTTGAGGGTTGGATCTAGAATATGAGACAAGTCATCTTCGTCTGACTCTGTCATGACGTGGACTTCAACTTCTTCCGTTTTGATATTTTGAGAGGTATGAGAGGCTTTCGAGCGACCTAAATGAAAAATATCAAAGTGTTAGAAATACAATTATACATAACAAAAAGTAATACGCAAAGTAAAGATGTACCTTTATGGTCTTGCTACCTCCCTCAACCTTTGCTTCGACCAACTTCTTGACCGTTGGTTTTTTAGGTGGAACTCTGGTAGCTAAAAGGAAAAACAGAACAATTATTATGAGTCAAGATTAAATATCCTAATAGAGAGATGTGATTCGAAAGGCCTCCCACTCCACAACTTCATATATATCTGATTCGATGCGAACATCTCTGATCCCTATATGAAGATGCCCTTTGAAATTGTCTAAAGTACGCTTAGTCGCAACCACCCGCTGGGATTTTTTCTGTGATTATTGTCGAAGGATTTTTATAGAATCCCCACAGATGAACCAATCTGGGAATGGAGGGGCAATGGCCACTCCAAAATCAGCGTTTGGCAGTCGAGGAAATTTAAGAGGATACATTTTGAAAGTCGTTTCGTATCGTTTCTCAGGAGGAACGTACAAAGGGATTTTTAAGTTCTCCATTTTGTTTTAAAAAAATTCCTTCAGCGTGACAACTGCCTCACGGATTGTTCAACTAAGATCATCGGGCCTATAGGTAGTTTCAAAGTAGTTTTGGAATGCCTGAATTTCTTTGATGTGTGTGTAAGTACCCTTTCTTGATTTTTTCCTGCACAAAGAGGAAAGCTTTAGTAATGTGTTGAGTGAATGAATGAGCATCATAAAACTCTTCAGCATAATATTGTGACCACCACTTCCCAAATTCTGGAGTGCAAAGGAAGCTCAGCTCGAAGCTAACTTGGGTAAGGTGTGTTCTGCCAATGTATCGAGCTATTTGTTTGAGAGCGGTGGCTTCGTTGTGATTTGTGTTATAAAGAAGGAGGGTGCTTCTTCAGTCGTAAAGACATTTTGGGAGAACCTGAATCAACCTAAATTGTCGAGCCACGGAAGTAGGATGATAAGCAATCAAGGTGACCTGACTCTTTGGCAGATTTAACCTAAGGGTTATTAGTTTTGGAGTTAGAAAGGCGTACCAAACTAAAAGGGACTCTATTTCTTGGTTTTTGGTGGGAGATGGGAAAGGTCTCGTGAACCATTATGGACCGTATTTTCTGGCTACGAAAGGGGCCATGTTCGATGTGAACTCATGACGTTTTGCAAACATCATGACATAACTCATGAATGTCGGTTGAAGGGCTTTCCCTTCATCGCTTGGGGTGAGTTAAGCCAACCGTATTCCTTCAACCCTTCTATTTTTTTACTTCCTTAGCTTCTTTGTTGACGAGGCTCCTATTAGGAAGAATTGGCTCAAAGGTGGCGTTTAGCCAAAGTTGCAACAGCCAGAAAGGAGGAGATTTCCTTTTCCTACCCTATTTTTAAGTTGAGCGACACCATCACTCAAAGATTCGTAGAGGCTGGCCAGAATCATTTCACTCAGGCAGACACTGTGACCAGAATGAAGTTGGTTCGCCAGAGTGAGATATTTCTTGGCAACCTGTAGTGACTTCGAATAGACGACACATTGGGATAACCATAAAGCCAAGAAAGAAATGTGTTCTACGTCGGAGACGATGTCAGTATCTTTGTCATGGTAATGTTCTATGTGAGTTGAGTAGGCATCCCTAGAGGTGGAGAAGGCTATGAGGTCATCAAATTCTACATCTGGGTCATAGGTATTCCCAGTTAGTTTTAGCCTTGTGATAGCGGCTATATCGAAGAGAGTGGACGTTATCATTCCATAAGGGAGGTGGAAGGTATAGTGAGTACTGTCCCAGAAGTACAAGGAAGAAACTAATAAAGTCGAACTGTAATCCAGTCCTACCTTCGACATCATAATTAGGTCATAAATTCCCATGTCCTTTCAGGTTTGAGATTTGGTTTTTTCTATCTTGTTTAGCCAGCTTAGATAGTTAGTTGGATCTTTGAATGAGGGGGTCACTCAGAAGACTCTAAAGCCATTGTTCATAAACCTTAAGTCTATAGTTTCATCTGTTAAAGATTGGGGTTCCTCAACAGTGGTAATCCTTTCAGCCCTAAGTTATTTTTGCTTGGCCTATTGGTTTACATCTATGGTAGGTGGGGAAAAAGTCCCTAAGTTTGCTAGAATCGATGTTCAGGTCAGGTAAAGGTCCAACTAAAGCATGATTTTTTCCAGAGACAATGATTGGAATGAGTACCTGAGATTCATAAATTCTTCGTTGTTCTTCAGTTCTTGGTTCAGGGATATATTGTTGGTTACCCATCATCACTGGGCCAGGAAGCGTGGCAAAAGGAGGAAGGTCTGAGATCTTTTGGGGGGCCTTCGTTTGTTTAATGGAAACCTTGATAGCCTTGGTTGTTTCTTTGGGGACTTTGCTTGAAGTGGTCATTTTTGTTAAAGGTTTGAAGAAAGAAGAAAAATATGGTTTTTTTAAGGGTGTTTTGAAGAAGATGAAGAGTTGAAGTACTTGAAGATTTAAGAAAGCGTGAAAAAGTGAAATTAGTAAGAAATGCACTTTTTATTGGTTTTTTGGAAGAGAAAACGATTCAAATTAACATTAATGGTTGACAAACGAGTGGGACACGTGTCTCTCCAGGATTACATAGTGGGACGGTGGTAATTAAAGCCTAATACCACGATCTCCTAGGGTCTAGGAAACATGATTATTAAAAATATTTATGCATGGGTTGAAAAGACGTGTTGGAAAAAAGGTAGTGATGGTTCTAACGTCATAGGCCAGCTGAAAGAAGATGAATAGTTTTTGCAACATTTAATCATCAGTGGCGTCGAAGCTATGAAAGAATTGCTTAAGGCGTCAAACCATAGTCTCAAAAAATGCATTTTTCTTCGAGATATCGAAAATGACATTTTTGGGGGGCAATTTGTTAGCTCCAAATTTCGACGTCTAATGTGGATTAAGGGAATTAATTAAGGAAATAAAGTTCCCTGTGAAGAAATTGAATGTTTTGACAAAACTATACATTTTGAAATTCCAATCGAAGATACCTTGATGCAAAAGTAAAGATAATGCGTGGACTTAGAAATATTTCTAGCAGTTTGGAGATGTTTTCGACAGAAGCGTCACTGGTGATAGTTTGACAAAGGATTTGAATTCAAATGAGGGAGAGAATTCTTTATTCTTATCTAACTGCTAAGGATATATGTGGGGCATAGTGGGCAGTTATATACATGCAGAGCGCCACTTGTCTCAATCTGGTGAATAGACCGTTGGAAGCGGTTATTTTGATTGGTATAAATAGGAGGTCTTAGTGTTAGGATCATGGGTGTTCAAGTGTGTATAAATTTATCAACTTGCCCAAAGTATTCGTGTGTAGAGAATGTGTAAATTGAGAAAAATATACTTTTGATATTGCACCATGTTTTTATTTAAAGCAATTTAATCAATCTTTTCTTTTCAGAAATTTATCTTCATCGCCATTTACTTTCCAACACTTTTTTTTGCCTTCTTTGCGTTATCTTTGATTTACATTCTTTAACAAGTTATTTTAAGTATGAACATTGTCGAAGTGTTTATCATTCATCAGACTTCACCCTAAAAACAATTAGCACATGTCCTAGGATCAATCTGATTGATCCTGTAAGTATCCAAAATATTTGAGTTTGGAAGATCAGCGGTTGTTTACCAATTTTCACAATAAACACATATGAACTCATGATAAGGTGTCCTTGATTTTCTCTTGATTAAATTGCTCAAAGCTTGAAGTTGCTCGTTGAAGAAGGCATGTAAATAAACACATGAACCTTTAACTTTCCTTGAGAACTAAGCAACTAAGCTTTGAGATGCTCTTGCTTTGAAAAGCTCTACCTTGCACAATAAACTTAAGGGAAACAAGATATATTTTTGTTATTTTGATTAATGGTTAGATTAGCAATAAATCAAAGAAGCACAAAGGTAAAACCCCACAACAAAGAGGTGCTTGGTGATTCCTGCAAAAGCAAACCCAAAGATGGATAAAGGGAAAGACCAAGATGTGACCTTGTTTGTATACAAATGATGCAAATGATATGTGGGATCTTAGGGTTAAAAGTTAGGGTATGATAGATGCCCCTATTTAAGTTTCTTCAATTTGGAGATATGAAGGTTGAAATCTTTATCTCGACAACATTGAAGAGACTTAAATATTAAAGACCTGATTTTTGACCTGATTTTAATAGAGCATGTTATTCAATTTTATTATAACTTAAAATACTTTTTGTTAAAGATATTCAATTTTATTTATTTCTATTAAAGTTTAATTTACCAATATCAAAATGTTTTTAAATTAATAATTTGACAAAATTTGAATATTTCAATTAATTAAATTTAAATATTCCAATTTTTTATTATGTTCTTTTTTATTGAATAAACACTTTTTAGCTAATAATTTTTATTTATAGTAATTTTTTGTTACATTTTATGAATATTTGTACATTTAATATATATTTTAATTTTTGTTACATTTTATGTAAATGCTTCTATATCTTTTCAGAATCTAAAAAGAACAACTAATAATTTCATTTATTTATTTTTATCAAATTAACAATTAACAATGATTTTTTTTTAAATAATAATTTATATAATATTAAACTTTTAAAAAGACAACTATATTCATAAAATGTTATTTTTGTTACTTTCAAAATCATAATCAATAGCATTAAATTTTAAAATTATATTACTGTATTGTTTATTCTATAGAGTCATTATTATAATATTAATAAGTTTTATTACTCTTTTTATTGAATTAAACTTTAAAACCGAAAAAAAATAAAACATAATAAATGTTCTGCCAAGCACAACCAAGCAACAAAATAATATAACTAAATAATATATATATATATATATATATATATATATATATATATATAATATATATATATATATATATATATATATATATATATATATATATATATATATATATATATTATATATATATATATATATATATATATATATATATATATATATATATATATATATATATATATATATATATATATATATATATATATATATATATATATATATATATATATATATATATATATATATATATATATATATATAATATATATATATATATATATATATATAATATATATATATATATATATATATAATAATGTATTGACTTTTGTTTAATAACATTGTTAGTTGAATGGTTCTGATTTTTGAATATTAATTATATGTAAATCAAGTCTCATTTCTATGTATGCCATCTTTTGTAAAATAATTTTCAATTGAATTAATATCAACCTCGTCTAATTCCTACTTATTAATCTTTTTTTTTATAATTAACGTCAATTTAACTCCCTTTTAAGATGTGTTGGTAAAATGTTGATGGAGAACATAATTTTAAATATGCGAAATTGAATTTGATAGAAATAATTTAAATTTTAAAAAATAAAATCATGTGTATTAAAATTAGAAATATATATGTTGTGATTGTATATCTTCAATATTTGTTCAAAAATTCTTTGAGTCTTTTGAAGCTTTATAATTCTATAAAATCATTTTGAATCTTATGAGTTTCAAGGATATAATCATATGGAATCCAAGTTATTAATCTTGATGGTCTTTACTAAATTTTAAAATATTTGAATTAATTTTATATTTTAAAATATTTATTAAATAATTACTTCAAATAAAATGCCTATATTACATGTTTCAATATTTTATTTTTTAATTTCTTATTCAACTATTTTGTAAGTTACAGATAAAGCTAAGTTCTGTCGGGGAGTCCAAGAGAGTTGGGAGCACCAACGAGACTAATGCTTCAGAACCACGAGAGGGAGACGTCACATTTCAACCTAGAACCTTAAGTTGATAGATAAGTGAGTTCTCTTACTTATAAATGTTTAAGTCTCCACATTTCTAACCAATGTGAGACTATTACCCACACTATCCACATTTGCTACATTCTCAACATTCCCCCTCAAGTGTGAGTCCGCTCTTCTTACTTCCACAAACTCTTATATCGAACATAACGTTTCTTACTCACCACCCATGTGGCGCCGTTGACTTTTAATACAAGTAAGCAGGCCCTTTTCTCGAAGCAAAGGCTCACGATACCATGTGTTGGGGGAGTTTTCCCTAGGGAACGTTGAACATTGTGAGACTTCTTTTCTAGAGCAAAACCTTTGTGAGAGACACACCACATATTCGCCAAAAATCTTAAGGTGTTAGATAAATTAGTCATCTCTCTTGTAAATCCAACATTTAATCCATTCATAGGCAATGTATAACTTTAACCACTCACACTTGCACCAAACATTCTCCACCACAAGTGTGAGTCCCCACATCCTATAACAGGATCCAACACCGGATTCAGCTCCACCACAAAGCTGAACTTCTGCTCTGATACCAATGTTAGAGAGTCTGGAAGAGTCGGGAGCACCAACGGGACTAATGCTTCAGGACCACAAGAGAGGGAGACATCACATCTCAACCTAAAATCTTAAGGTTTTTGGTGAATATTTGACGTGTCTCTCACAAAGGTGTTACTCTAGAAGAAGAAGAAGTCACAATGTTCAATGTTCAATAGTGAAAAACTTCCCAACACATGGTATCAGAGCCTCGTCACGTGGGCCACCCACCATTTAATTCCACACTTCAGATGTTCAGTCTTGGGCGTGAGGTGTGTTAAAAGTCTCACATCGAATAATATATGGCATGTACATGTGTTTATAAATGGAGATAATTTTCACCTTACAAGCCGATTTTGTAAGATTGAGTTAGTCTCAACCATATTTCTTAACAAATTTTACATCGTTCATGTGGTCAATTACAACTTCATTCACACTTTTATATGCATATATCTTTGATTTTCACTTCATGCTTTCCATATGTCTAATCATAAATATTAATTGCAATTCTTTTTTATACATCACACATCAACATAAAGGAAGTTGATTTTGTATATTGATACTCTAATATCAACTGTTCAAACTTTATCCAATGCAAAAGGGATGCCTATTTTCACTGACTTATTGCTTTAAAAAATAAAAACGACTGATTTATTTAATAAAAATTTCAATAATTTTTATTTTTAATCATATTATTCAAAATATTGTTGTTTACATTTTTTTTTACATGTATCACTATTTTAATTTATATTTTTTATTATTTTTAAATTTATTATTTTTTTAATTTTAAATTTTATGACAATGTGCAAATAAATTCTGGTATGATACCATGCTTATGCACGGATTAATTATTAGTTTAGTTGAAAGTGAAAACATAAAAAAAAAAAAAAAACTATAAAGTTTTTTAATTATTCCCGAAGTTTTTTAAGGCTTCCCTTGAAGTTTCTCATGTTCTTCAATGTAAACTTTTAGCTTAGAACATTTTGTGGATTTTTTCTTATCTTAAGAGTTTGTATTAAGATATTTTATGTTGATGATCATCAATTGTCATGGGAGGTTGAAGATTTTTCATTTTTAATGAAGTTTATTTACTAAGAACTTTGATTTTGAATTTTGAAAAGTGAAGTGAGTGATTTTGATTTAAAATTTGAAAGTAGGGGGAGACTAATGAGTGGTTTTGAAAATTAACTGAAAAAAAAATCCTTCTTCATCATCAACATCAAACTGAGATTCATCACCCTTGTCCAACTTTTTTTTCTTTCTGAATGGATTAATATCTAATTTTTAATATTTTAATTCATAAATAAAATAAATATATTAATTGCAATAATAATGATATGGAAAATATTTGTCCAACTCACACATGCCATAAAAGTTTGATAAATTTCCATTCAATAAAAAATTATTATTTTAATGTTTTTGATTTTTATGGAGATTACACTCTCTTTTTTTGTTATATAAATTCTAATTAATCAAATTAGCTTTTAAGTTATAAAAATTAATTTAATTGGAATTGTTTACTACAGTCATTGCCATGTCGCCGATGTATTAAATAAAAATCTCAACTAAGCAAAACTAATAAAGGACTAAAAACTTTTCAGAAATTTTTTAATTGAAATATTAAAATATTGAGTTTAAAAATGAGAAATTAAAATAAAGAAATTAAAAATACTTGTAAGTCTATCATTCAACACATATTTTATAAGATACTTTTTTCATTGATTACAATTATATAAAATATTTCAAATTTATAAGAGACCTATATAATTTGGTGGATTAATATGAATTTTTACATATAAAAGGATATGTTAAAAAATATGATTAAATAATATAGTTAGCGGCTTAATATGAATTTTAACAAGTCGAATATGTTAAAAGATATGTTGAATAATTTCCTTGTTGATTGCGCGGTTGATACCGGTTGTTATTGTGCATTTAGTTAGTGGTGTTAAAAATTAATTAGATAAAAATAATTTTAATTTAAAATAAGTTAAAAGTAAAATAATTTATGTTTGTCGCCTAAAAATGAGTTAAACATAAATTTTTGACTCTAAATAATAGATTTATTTTTGTTTCGATATTTTTTAAATGATTTTTTATAGTATTATATATTTTTATTAAAAAAATTAAAAAAAACTAAATAAAATGTATATTTAAATAGTTTTTCATATAGTTTAAGCATTTTATCCTTTTACTATGATTTTTTAAAATGTATTAAAATGACAAAAACCATTTAAATTTGAATCTACTTTAAATAACTTTTAACAAAAATCATTTTTAATATATATATATATATATATATATATATATATATATATATATATATATATATATATATATATATATATCATTTTGAATCTACTTTATATTTATTTTTAGTAATAAATATTAAAATTATTATATTAGTTCACGAATTTAAAGGTAGTGCACATATAAAATAAGAAAAATAATGGTTGTTATACTGTCAACCAATGACAATCATATAGCCTGTCAAATCAGCTATTAAATTTTAAATTATTTATATGATTGAACATTTTATAATATTTTAATTGGATATATGTGTAATACTTTTTTACACCGACGGTGTTTTACCATTAAACTCATAAAATAATATAAAACAATATTACAAATCTTTAAATTTATCATATCAATTTTTAAAAAATATAAATATTTTATATTCAGTGTATATTTTTCTCTTCAAACACAATAATAATAATAATTAATAATAATAATAATAATAATAATAATAATAATAATAATAATAATATTGCAATTACATCGAATAGTGATACCTTGATTTATAAATAAAAAAAGAATTAATTTTGTGTTTTAGGATTATATTAGGAATATGTTTGATAGATTTGAAAAGGATGGTTTTTATTTTATTTTTGAAATTGATTTTTTGAGAAAATTTCTAAATAATAACAATTATTCTAAACTCTTTTTTTTTCTATAAATAAATTTAGAAAAAAGTGAATATGTATTGAAAGTATAAATCTATAATTAAAATATTTTTTTTATAGATATTGGTACCTTTTAACCAATTAAATATTATAATTTTGTCACATTATTATTATTTTTTAAAATAAATTAAAATTTTAATGTAAATTACATTAAAGATATACTCCGATTTAAATTTAAGAATATTAAAGAATTTAATTTTTTTAATCAATTGTTTAAATCTATCTGTTCAATCTAAACAAACACGTCAACATCGTTTCTACCATTCTAAAATTTTCAACTTCTCGAAAAGAAAGAAAAAAACACATTTGTATATTTACCGTCACACAAGCAGCTGTGACTTGAATTTTAGTTTGAAATTCCGATTACTTTTTAGGCAAAAGACGATTATCCATCATCACAAGGCTATAACAAAGAGGCTCCTCCGTGGGCGGATTTATCGCGAAGCAGAGAATCAAACCCGAGAAGTATCCGCGGAAGCTTCTGAAAAGCAAAGGACTGTTTTTATTTTATCAAAATTAATTATTATTAAAATAGAAAAAGTGTTTTTCCTCTGCATCTGTAGCTACCTTCTCGCGAGTCATCATTCACCAGATTCCGAGTCAATGAAGCGTTTGCTTCATTCTCTCTGATCACTCACTCACTCACTCGCTCCTCAATTCATTCGATCTTGTTTTGGCGGGAAATCGGAGCAAGTAGATTCAACAATCGAATCGAAGATAAACAGTGATGGGAGTTTCAGAGAATTACAAAGGATTGATACTTGCCGTGTGCTCGAGTGCATTCATCGGTGCTAGCTTCATCTTGAAGAAGAAAGGTCTCAAGCGTGCCGCTGCACGCGGTACTCGTGCAGGTCTAATCGCTTCATCTTTTCTGCAATTTAACATTTTCACGCTTTCTCTTGTTACTTGTTTGTTTTCACTTTTCAATTTCAAGCAATCACGTTATTAACTTCCGATTCAGTTATAGAATCGTAGTGTCGGTTATTTTACCTAATGTATTTAATAATGATCATGAGTTTCGTGTAGCACTAATTGAGATCAGATCCATAACGTACTGAATTTTGGCATTGTTTTCTTTCACTTTTAGTACTGTGCGTGTTCGGATTCATAGTGAAATTGGCATAATCACGTCGATTTTTTTGTCAAACTCAATGTTCATCAATAAATTACTATGTGTGTTTGGTTCTATAATGACGGAAATTGGTATTGATTTTAGTTAAAAATGAGTTTAAGGTGAAATTGTTTATGTTTGGATAAGTATGAGTGAGAATTAGTTGAACAATAAATTTGAGCCTAGAGATGTAATCAAATGCTTCAAAGGTAAAATTCTATAACATCAACTTATAATCAATTCTAATCAAGAGATCCAAACATGCCAAAATTAGTTAAGTTATGTAGCACCGACACATCTGAAAAAAGGCGTGTGGTGTTGGACACTTGCACTGCATTGGCACCTGTGATTACGTTTAATTTATTCATTTTTTCAAATTATTACCGGTCTCGTCGTGTCTGTGCACCTATGCTTCATAGGTTTTAAGTCTTCTGAATAATTGTTGGCACTCCCAAAAATGAATCTAAAAATGCACTTTGTCATTCTTGCTTATATTTTATGTTTTGAAGTGTGCAGGGGTTGGTGGTCATACTTATCTACTAGAGCCACTTTGGTGGGTTGGCATGGTAACAAGTTAGTATGGCTGTTCACTTTCTCTCTCTGGTAATGGGTTTTAGTTTTTTGAAATGAAACTCACGTGGATCTTCAACTGTTTGCTTGCAGTGATTACTGGGGAAGCTGCAAACTTTGTTGCTTATATTTATGCTCCGGCGGTTCTGGTTACTCCTCTTGGTGCACTTAGCATCATTGTCAGGTACAGATTTGATTAAAAGACTTAGAAATTTCTGGTTGAATGTTGTGATTTTATGGCAGACCGGCTCAACTAACATATCCAGTATATATTGTTAGTTCTGTTTTGGCCCACTTCTTGTTGAACGAACGACTTCAGAAGATGGGAGTATTGGGATGTATATCTTGTATTGTGGGATCAATTGTTATAGTCATTCATGCACCACAAGAACACACTCCAAATTCTGTCCAAGAAATATGGGAATTAGCCACTCAACCAGGTTGGATGGTATCACCAATTTTTTATTACTCTTAAATTAAATTCATATTCTGTCTTTAGTTAATGTTTTCTATCTTTTTCCTTTTCAACAGAATTTATGATTTATGTCATCGCAACAGTTTCGGTAGTTTTGGCGTTGATTTTAAATTTTGAACCTCGCTACGGACAGAAAAATATGCTGGTCTACTTGGGAATCTGTTCATTAATGGGCTCACTTACGGTAATTATGTCTATAATAACAATCATTTAGAAGGAAGTCTCATATGACATACTCTGCTATGCTACAATGTAATAGAGGAGTATTAGTGTTGTCAATGATGGAATGTGGAATATAGCGGTTTGTCCAAATTCCGCCATGCTACTGTGATTCTACTTGACAACACTGTCTAGATAGAAGATTGTGGAGCATTAGTGATTTGTCCAAATTCTGTGATGCTATAGTATAGATAATATTTGACAACAGTGTCTCGTTGAAATTCAGTGCATGCATCTAACTGTAGTTTGGCCTGCTCATCAATGATTTTTTAAATTATTCAGGTTGTGAGCATAAAAGCCATTGGAATTGCAATAAAGCTAACACTTGATGGAATAAATCAAATAGGTTATCCTCAGACTTGGTTTTTTGTTACAGTGGCCATAATATGCGTCATTACACAGTTGAATTACCTTAATAAGGTGAGTGCAGAATTTTGAAATTTAGCAGGTGCAAATTATAACTGAAACTATACATTATTTATCATTTAATGCAATGCAATGGAGGCAAATTTGCAAGCTTGACCTTGCTTTTGATTCGGGATTTCTTACACTAGTGTGGTTCCACGAGGCAAGGCCTCTTCTGTTTTTCAGTTCTGCATAATAAAAACTTATGAAAGCTCAGTTACATGGCTGCTCTTCTAGTTTTAACATCGATAGCAAAAGAGCTGATCTATTTAAATTAGGTTAGTCAAGAATATATGTAAAACTCGTGTGTCTATAAAGTGATGGATTACAAGTGAGAAGTCCTTCCCTTCTAATCTGCTTAATAACTAAAAATCTAGTAAGGATTTTCATTCAGGAGCGTGTCAATAATAATAGGTTACCAAATTGCAAAAACATAACACAGTCTATTGCAATTAATACTTAGAAACTTAAAATGCAATCTTGTGAACAATTTTATCTTTGTTTATGTAATTTTGCAAACCGAGGAACACGGTGGCAGTAATATTTTCAATTGATATGTACCAGTTCCTACATACATACACCAATTTTGTTGTTGTCCACCTATGTTATATCAATAAGTTATAGCTCCTTATTCTTTTAATGAATCTTGAGCTTACTTTATTTCACTATTCAACTTTGTTTCAGGCCCTGGATACATTCAACGCAACAATTATTTCTCCTGTATATTATGTGATGTTCACAACTCTTACTATTATTGCCAGTGCAATAATGTTCAAGGTATGATAATCTATTCGCGTCTCTTGGATTCTTTTGGTGATGTATTAAACTTTTCATTTGTTGAGCTCTGGAATCTGCAAAACTTGACTGTATTTTTTCGTTGTTTTCCCTTGCAGGATTGGTCTGGTCAGAATATCAGCAGCATAGCCTCTGAGATATGTGGATTTATCACTGTTCTGACGGGAACAATAATTTTGCACGGGACTAAAGAACAGGAAGAAACTACTAGGAAAGGTATAGGACAACATGTTACTTTCAATCAGTTTCCATGTGTTTGCAATGCATTAGTAGAATATCTCACAAACCAGTGATTTCTCTATAACAATTGAACCTCATATGAATTGATGGTATGTTCACTACTTGGCGCAGGGGCCTTGACATGGTTTATCAATGAAGATTCGACAAAGTGTGTTGAGGATGAACATCTGATTGTTATAAATGGACCGGATGATCGTGAAAATTGACATTCCTTTTAGGGTTGATGAAAGAGAACTTATTATATAGACGTGCCAGCCCATGGTCATGATGTGGATGAAGTGGGGATTGATTATATTTCATGGTGGAGTTTGAATTCAAGCACTCCATCGTACTATAGTTTTCTGACCATTTCTTTGCAGGCTGTGAATGTAACTATTATTTTCTGGAGTCATCTCAAAGCAGGAGTGACCTGGAAATTGTGATTTGACGGCTGAATCATTTTCCAACTGAACTGGTGCTGCTGTCTAATTGCAACAACTGAGATTTTTGGACTGATCTTGTTGTATGTTATAATTGTTCATGGTAGTCAATATAATTCTTCTGTAGAAAGGGAGAAATTGTTTATATGGTTCAATCTCTATATATTTTCTCATTTAATAATTGGATATATTTTTCATTTCATTTATTGGATGTGATAAATTATACTGATTCATTGTATACTTGCATCCCATTTACAATGTTGAAGATTATATTCTTTTGATATTCTGTGGTGGATCAGTTCGTTGGATATTGTTTTATCACCTATCTTTTAGAGTATTGCGTGCCTAAGACTCGATACTCAAAAGCATTAGCAAATAAAGATGATGACCTAATGGTAATTATGGTTGACGATGCTTGTGTGCGATGCGCACCAAAATATACATGTGGCGACTATAACGAGCTTTTGCGTTGTGTATATCTCTATATTTAGAAAACTCCTTATTCCTCCTCACTGGTAGAATGTTCGAGTGAGTATGTGTTTATAAATTTTTACAAGTTGCTTTGACTCGAAGGGAACAAACGAAGTGATAAACCGAAAATTGCTATGTTGATCGGTATATATACATTTCCTGCTGTAAGATTATGAGTAAATGATTTAAAAAAATAGGTATGGAAATTATTAGTAATATTAATTTTGACATTAATGATCAATTTTCAATTGTTTTTGACGATATTTAAATTGATTCGAGCTATAAAAAATAAAACAGATGCATATATTATTAGCTGGTGAAATTTACGGTAAAATTGGCGTTTCTCTTGTCAGCCTATAGAATTTATTTATTTAAAGAACTCATATCTAAAATTTATTCATTAGAAGAATCTATATCTTTCTATCATCATCCAAACTAATTGGCCTTAGGTCCGAAGACATAGAAATCAATTACAAGAAGATCCAATTCAAAGACACGAATGGTGGGTTATTGAAGCTCGAGTGATCCCGTAGTGAAGGGGCAAACACCCGATCATTGCCCTTGGGTGATTGTCCATTGTCAAATTTAATTGAAGGGTCTTTTGCATCCCACGTTGGGTGACTTGAGACAGTTTTAACCATCTTTCATGTATAAAGAAGCTTTTCATGCGCTAAGACCCATGTATACGACTCATTCTCACATTTATACCATTTCTCGCTCCACCGAACCCAAGTCATATTTCACTCCATCATCAATTATTTATGGTTCTAGAACGGAACAATGGAGTCGTATGTGGAATCAAATTTTGATTCTCATGAATTTTCACAATCAGAGCCTTCTGATTTCAAAAGTCATGAATCGTTACAACAATGTCGCTCGAATGAAGACGACATCCTATCCATTTGTGGAAGTCACCGTATGCTCGTCGACCTTAAAACCATCCCCTCGCCTCATAGTCTCTTTGATCTACGATGGATCATCTAACATAGAGAAATAAAACAAAAATCATTCAATGCAAGGATCTTCAAAATCATTAGTGGCAACTGAAAAGCAGGGAGAAGACAAACCTATCTTAGGGTTTTGTGACAACGAGAAGGTGAGCGGGATTCCCAATGCAACACCTCCATTGGTAGTAAGTTGTAATTGCCTTTATAACGAACTATTTGGTGTCAGAGATCCTTATTGACAATGAGAGTTCTTGCGATGTCATATACGCCAACGTCTTCACGAAGCTAGGGTTACAAGATTGAGACCCCATACCGTATAAATCCATGAACCTCTTGGTGTTCAACGACTCTACCACTTGCCCTTGGGGAGTTGTGGAATTACTAATCTCCCTCGAAGAAGGGAAGGACAAAAGGAACGTGAATGTGTATTTCTTGGTTAATCCTTGAGGGAGTGTCTGCAATTGTATCTTGGGGAGAACTTTCCTCACATTGTTAGATGCAACGACTTCTACTATCCACATGAATGTGAAATATCACAATGACTCTGAGGAACTAGTTGTCATCCCCGATGATCTACATGGAGCTCATCTGATACACAAAGCAATGCTAAAGAACCCTAACACGACCACATTCATCTCCAAGAAGAAAAGAAAGAAGACTCATATGTCATCCATCACCATTATCAACCTTAATGTACGAGAAGATGAAGTCCTACAAGATGATGACCTCAACTCACCACCATAAAATAAATCAAAAGCCAAAGACCCATCCAAGATGGAAACTTTAAAGTGGTGTCACTTGATGAGAATCCAACAAGATCGTTATGTGCGGGAGCTTATTTGTCGGCTACATTAAAGGAAATAATAATTGAATGCCTCAAAGCCAATGCTAATATTTTTATAATCTTTCCAAACGAGATGCTCGATATAGACCCTATTGTAGTCTGCCACTGATTGAATGTCGATTGCTCTATCGTTATGTTGTCTAGAGAAAAAGGAGACGACCCCCCCAAAAGGTCGAAGCAACCATGAATACAATTTAGGGCTTACTCGACACCAAGTTTATTTTTGAAATAAGGGATATCGAATGGCTATCAAACATTGTTCTAGTAAAGAAGAGATCTAAAAAATGGAGAATGTGCGTTAACATTGACCTTAACCGAGTCTTCCTGAAATACTCATACCCACTTTTTAAACATTGATAAACTAGTAGATAATTCATCCGTCTACAAAATATTATCATCCAAGGATGCATATTCCGGCTACAATCAGATACCCATATATGAGGTAGATAGAGACGCGATTTCCTTAATGATACAGTAAGCCAACTATTGATACAAAGTTATGCCATTTGGAATGAAGAATGTCATAGCCACATGCCAAAGGATGATGAAAACATATTAAAATAAGAAATATGGGAAACATTAGAGGTTTACATGGACAACATGAACATCAAATCCAGCGAAGAAGTGCGACATGACGGTCACTAGACTGATGTGTTTCTTCGGGTCCAATAGTACAACATGAAACTCAATATAGAGAAATGCACTTTAGGAGTTAGAGTCATTTTTTTGGGGATTCTATCTAATAGAGAGAGGCATAAATGCCAACTCGAACAAATATGAAGCAATCATCAAGATGGAAGTATTAGCCACTAAAAAAGAGGTAATGAAGCTGAATAGGATGCTCATAGCCTTAAATATATTCATTTCGAGGCCAACTCAACACACACTACCATTTTACAAGTTGCTAAAGGAAGACAAGTATTTAGCTTTGTTTCTTCGCCCAAAATCACTCATTGGCATCCTCTGAAGTTAATTGAAGCATTGTAGTGGCTTAAAACTCCTTGGAATTAGACTTCCAAATCCACCATTGTTGTTCTCTAAAGCTTTAACTAGAAAGGTAGATACGAGTTAAATTTGTGAGCAAACAAGTTACCACTCTCTTCGTCTTGATTCATTGATCAAAATCCCCCACCTACCATGAATTTATACTACGTATTGGTCATTTAATTTTATTTTCAAGAACTAGGGTTCTTCGTGTTCTTGAGCAAATTCTCTTTGCTCAGAGCCAATCTATAGCTCTGAAGCAAAAAACATGAACGATGATGTTAGTTGATGCTTAAACGTGTGTTGTTTGAGCTTAAAACTTAGAGTTCATGATTTGCCAAAGATCAGGTTCAGAGGTTAAAGAGGAGTGCATTCGCGCGTGTTTGAGGGAAATTCAAATTTCCTTGGCCAATGAAAACACACCACACACATTTTTCAAATAATCTGGCCGTTATCGCCATTTTCAAACTATTTTCCATTTTATTTTTGTATTTTCTTTTTCATTAACTTTCCAGATTAATTTCTGATTGGTCCTTTGACCTTTTTGACTCAACTTTTGTTTACAGAAAATCTTTAAAAGTATTTTGCATCACATATATTTTTTGCTTAATTTTTAAAATCGTTGTTGTATTTATTTGAGATTTTCTCTTATTTTTCATTTAATTTTCATTTTTCAATTTTATTTTTTTATCATTTTCAAACATATTTACGTCCAACTTTTGAGATCCAATTATTCATATTTTTCTTGACTTCTCATAATTTTCTCAACCCTTTCTTTTATGTTTGATGCTTCTTTTGTATTTTGTCTTTATTTTCCTTTTAAAATCATTTTAATTTTTTTTAATCCAAATTTGGTTTGACTTCTGTTTGACTTGATAAGTTATTTGGTTGATCAATTCTTCATCACTTCCAATTGTTGTAAAGATGGCCCTTGGGTTGAATGAACCTTCATCATTTCAAACATGTTGATTAAGTGACCATTTAACCATTTTTTGCGCTTTGGACTAATGATAGGTTTATCCCTTGGTGTAACATATGTTTGGAATTTCGGACTTGATGATAGACAATCCCTTGTGATGGCTTGAGCTTGTTTTCCATTCTCTCCTCGTCTCCATCTCTCTTCTTTTTTTGTTTTTAGCTATTGTGTTACATTGTTTTAGGAGAGTGATTTTTGCATCATTTCTCTAACATGTATGACACATAAGTTGCTATTGACCGACCTCAGATATGTGTGACTTCTACATAAGTGCACTTATGATTGCTTAACGTAGCGCTAAATTGTCCTAACTTGGCTGAATCCTCATCAATATTAACATTGACATATTAATTGTGCTAACATTTAATAATTACTTTTATGTCTTTACATATATGTCATTTACATTCTTGCCTTTTACTTTGGGCCTTTTTTGCTTTCTTATTTCAAAAGAACAAAATCATTATAAAATGGATAAAACCCTACAAAGCTTAATATGGTCGTATGGATTTTGTGTTACTATCCCTTGTCTGAGGAGTATTTTGGACTTCTGACCTAAGGACTTAGTGATTTCCCCTTGCTTGGAGTATATCTGATACTTTGTGATTCACCTGAGACCTTGTGATTCCTCTGGACTCTTTGATCTCAAATTCAAGACTTGGATGTTTCTTTGTGACTTTGTGGATTTGTTGTTCATCTGGATCTTTTGATATTCATCTACTTATGTGCTTTTTTCATCTTGTGGATCAATCTAAAGGGAAAGGAATGCTTGTTTTGACCAATGTCAAATGTTTTCTCCATCTTGTGGTTAGTACACTTAAACACACAAAGGATTTATCTTGGACCATCTTACAATGAGACCTTTTATTTCATGCCATTTACTTTATGCTTTAGGATAGTCTCTTCATCTCCTTCCCACTTCTTCAATTTTCAAAATTTATCCCTATTTCAAAAACCTCTTGTTTTCAAACTTCACACCTTTTCTTAATAAACCTTGACTTTGTCAAGTGATCCAGAAAATAGTTTTCTCAATAAATGCTAAAACAATTAAGCATACTTAAACTCTCTTTTTTTTCATACTTCTAAAAAAGACAAACCTCATCGAACCTTTTTGTGCCTTTGTGCACTTTCTTTTAAGAGACCTTTTTTAAAGAGATTGGATATTAGTCTATTCTTGTAGTAATGCAAACCATTATACTTCTATAATATGTTGAGAAACGATTGATATTTTCCACTTGAATGCTTAGACGTGCTTGTGAGAAAGTCCAAGTAAAATTTCTCCATATCAAGATGATGCAAATGCTCATTTCCTCATACTTATGGGTAATAAGCTGAGTTTTCCACTTGAATACTATAAAAATGTCTTTTCAAATTAAAATCAATCAACAAACAATCCGGCTTTTTTTTAAAGACAGATTTGCAAGTGGTTCCTATGGAGTATCATAGACGTGATGGGTGTCAATACCTTCATATTGCATAACCAATCCCCATATCCAGATTTCTCTTTTGTTTTTCCTTTTTTGGTTTTGTTCAACCTTTTTCCCCTTCCCTTTGAAAACAATAAAGTTCGGTGGCAACTCTTACTTTTCTGAGTTAAGTTAATCAATAGCTTAATCTCAAATTTTTCCTGCTGCGACATTGACGTTAACCTCTTCTTCGGCCCTTGGAAACTTTCTTCACACTGAACCTCCCACACATAAGCTTTCCCTTTCCGAATCAATAGAGTTAAAGTCAAAGCCAACTTCTAAAATCCTTCTATAAACCTTATATAGTAGCCATCCAAACCCATAAAGCTTTTGATCTCAATAACAGACTTAGAAGTCTCCCACTAAAACATTCCTTCTACCTTCGACGAATCAACTACTATTCCACCACTTAAGATCACATAACTAAGGAAATTCATTTCTCTTAAACCAAATTCACACTTCGACAACTTAGCATAAAACTTCTTCTCTTACAAGGTCTTCAATACAACTCTCAGGTGTCCTGCATACTTTTCATCTGGCTTGGAATACACCGAAATATCATCTATGAACACCACAACAAACTAATCCATGTAAGGATGAAAAATCATATCTATGTACACATGAATACTCTTGGTGCATTAGACACACCAAACGACATCATCGAATAGTCATAGTTATTGTAACGAGTTCTAAAAGCAGTCTTCAGAATATCTTCAGACTTTACTCTAATCTGATGGTAACTTGATCTCATATCAATCTTGCTAAACACATAAGATCCAAACAACTGATTCATAAGACTATCAATCCTAGGAAGAGGATACTTGTTTTGAATAGTAACCTTACTCGACCGCCAAAAATCCACACACAATCCCATGCTCCAATCTTTCTTCTTAACCAACAACACTGGCACTCCCCATGGTGATACACTAGGCCTAACAAAATTATTTTCCAATATATATTCTAACTATTTATTCAACTCGCTTAACTCTAATGTAGAAATTCTATACGGTTCCATCGACACATGTCTACTACCAGTTACTAAATCTATGGCGAACTCCACTTCACGCTCCAATGGTAAATCACTAATATGCTCAGGAAAAACATCAGGGAACTCAGACATAATAGGAAGATCAACAACCACCACTTTGATCTCCACCCTCAAGGAAGCGAACATCACGAGCACTTAATCATTCCGCTCCAAGCACATCTCTACTTGATTAGAGGATATGAATCTCGAATTCGTACTTTCTTCATGTTTGAGAAACAACACGGTCTCGTTTTTGCTATCCATTTCTTCCTACACAATCAACCATAAAACCAGTTGTAATAGTAAAGTAAATAGTGGTTAACAAAAACAAGCATCACCAATGTTTCACACACATGTCGCACACCAGGATATAAACAAGTTCATAAAACTTATGCCGAATGAGCAGACTAGCTCTGATACCAACTATGTAACACCCTAAACCCCAAACACTTATTTTAAAACATGCGAATGATTTACTCAAAAATGGGGTGTCATGTTTTCTCAGCATAAAATCTCTCTCAATTATCATATTATAGCAGCAAAATTAAATAATAACAACTCAACTATAATTGTATCGTAAATCAAAATCAACTTCCTTTCATATCATAAAAGAATTAGTTCAATAACTCTCAGAATACAAAATATAAAGGTAACCTGTCCTAGTGTTACACTATCAGAGTGACACACGAAAAACTAAAATAAAATCAAAAGCGATAAATCACGAAGAAGGCAACTACACCATCCTCCAAAAACACAATAGCAACTAAGGCTCCTCTACATGAGTATCTTCACCATAGGTGTAAAGAACAACATAGACAAACATGTTGAAACAGGTTTGGTTATGAAACTATTCTTGAGTTTTGATGATAAAAAAGCTTAATATGTATAGAGAACAATTTTATACTATATTATTTTGTTAAGTGCACAAATCATAGAATCCAATTTCTGAATCTCAAGAAATCAAATCTAAGTGAACCAGACTCTGAAGAAGTCAAGTATGGTTAAGCCAGACTTTGAACTAAAGACGCACTATGAATCAATGGATCAATCAAAGGCATGTTTACATGAAAGTCAAATATCTAGATTACCAAGTCAACGCTTCTTAAAGAAACCATCCAGAATGACTCTGATAATTCATGCCTTTGAAGTCTCAGGACTCTAAACTCTATAGACTTTGAAGTCTCATTTTCACCAGGTTCTAAAGATAGACTTTAAACTCTACTCAAGCTTCATCAACATTAATACAAATCCTATGACTAGAAGTTAATGACCTAAATTCAAGGATTGCGAGAAGAACATGTGGCAAGTATAATCAGTACAAAAAGAAAATATCCTTTCCATTACCCTGAATATCAGGAAAAGAACTGTACTATTCTACCAATGTCGTTCCTCACGTCCCATCCTCACCCATTATTTGCTGCAAGCACCACTCTACTGTTGTAGAAACAAGTGACCTTCCTACAACTATGATATTAAGGATATTCCAAATTCACTCTCCAACAGATCTATTTTTACCTATATAAGGAGGTATTGGAAGATTGGAAAACTATTGATTTGTACTACAACTAATACACACAAAGAACATACTTGAAGAGAAAAATAAAAGAACTGTTTCTCACGTTCATACAGCTAGAACACTTTCTTGAATATATTTTCTTAAGTGTAATACTTGTTTCTAAACTTGTGTATCTGCTTAAATTTAGAAGCAACTTGTAAATACAATCTTATTGTATTAACCTTTGGTTAATTTCCTTGAGAGACCAGGTTATATTCAGAATTCTCAAGAATTCTTAGACAAATTTTATTTGAGTTTGTAATCAATTATTTTATTAGTGTATTAAGTCCTTATTGAAGGCGAAATCACTCTGGTAGGTGGACTTGACATAGCCTAGTTAACAATGAACTAGGATAAAAATAATTGTGTTTTTATCTTTGTTGAATATCTTGTTATTTGTGTTATTGGATAACAAAAGTTTTAATCTAGAAATCCAATTCACCCCCCCCCCCCCCCCCCCCCCCCCCCCCCCCCCCCTCAACCCACCCACACCCATTTCTTGTGTTTCTTAAACCTTTGATTGGAATCAGAGCTTTGATCATTTCATACCCACCACTTAATTGTGTTAATAAAAGATCCATTTTTTGAAACACAATATGTTAGCTATTAACAATGATAAAAATCACTACTCTGATAAACCACCAATTTTTGATGGAGATAAGTTTGATTATTGGAAGGATATAATCAAAAGTTTCTTCCTTGGTTATGATGCAGACTTATGGGATATGGTCATGGATGGCTATACACATCCCATGGATACAAATGGTACTAAGATGGAAAGAAGTAAGATGAGTGACCAACAAAAGAAAGATAAAAAAACATCACATGTCAAGAACAAACTTACTTAAAGATATCTCATACAATGAGTATTAAAAGATAACAAATAAAGACTCTGCTAAGTCTATATTTGATTCTCTTAAAATGACTCGTGAAAGAAATGAACAAGTTAAAGAAACCAAGGCTTTGGCCTTTATTCAAAAATATGAATCCTTCAAAATGAAGGATAGTGAAACTATTGAGGACATGTTATCAAGGTTTCAAACATTTAGCTTGTGTAAAAGAAGTGTTTCTCACGTTCATACACTTAGAACACTTTCTTAAGTGTAATACTTGTTTTTAAACTTGTGTATATGCTTATTTTTAGAAGCAACTTGTAAACATGATCTTGTTGTATTAACCTTTGGTTAAGTTCCTTGAGAGATTAAGGTATAGTCAGAATTCTCAAAAAGTCTTAAACAGATTGTCTTTGAGTTTGTAATCAATTATTTTATTAGTGGATTAAGTCCTTATTGAAGGCGAAATCACTCTGGAGGATGGACTAGACGTAGCTTAGTTAACAACGAACCAGGATAACAATATTTGTGTATTCACCTTTGTTGATATCTTGTTGTTTGTATTATTGGGTAGCAAAAAGTTTTAATTTAGAAACCCAATTCAATCCCCCCTTTCTTGTGTTTCTTGAAACTTCAAAATAAACAAGGGGTGAGAATACATTCATATATGTTAGTGATGAATAAAACAACAAGGATATTGTAATTAATATCAATCATCAATCACATAAATCATCCACAACAAAAATCAATCACAAATGCAGTTATGTATGCAATGTATTCATCTCATTTACTCCAATGCATGTGGTACCAAGGTTTTGGATATTAGAGGTATATTACTGATTCATCCATTTGTCATTGGTTCCTCTATAAACCTGGTTCCTCTCTAAACCATTAGACTCGTCATTGGTTCCTCTATAAACCTGGTTCCTCTCTAAACCATTAAACTCGTCACTAGACCAAATTCCTACCTATCTTCGATATACATAATGCATGAATGCAACAAACAAATGCAATACTCATCTCAAATCTCCAACTCCAATACTTATCATTGTTTCCTCTATGAACCTAAAACTCCGCATGAATATCGCCATTACAAGGTTACAACAAATATTCCTCTCTTAACAAAAATCTCATCATAAAATCAACACCTTTTTTCTTCTTATGAGACATTCATCCTAAAACTCATCATTATAATTAAAATAAGTAGTTTTCTCATCAACACTCATCAAACAAAATGAATCAGTCGACATAGTCAAAACTATTCACAAACACTCGAGTCAAACGACCCCATTCACACATTTAAAACATCTTGGGACATCACCATAATATATCCGTATGCATTAGCTTTCCAACGCTTCGAACTGCATCTCAATCAGAGTCATAAAACTCAAGTTAGGGTGAAAACAATATCTGAACAAAACCAACCTCTTCTGATTTGAATCATGTTATTTTCCTGATTCGAATCAAATAAGTTAGAAATGTTTTTTTTCTAAAATTTGACCATTGATTCGAATCATGTTGAAACTGTGATTCGAATAAAATTAGGTAGAAATGATTTTTTTCTTCCAAATTTTAACTTATGATTCAAATCATGTTGAAATACTGATTCGAATCAAACCTGTCTGCATTGTTTTTCAGCTAAATTTTCACAGGAATTTCACTCCTAAACCCATTTTTCTTCAACATAGACCTTTGATTTTGATTCTAGAGAACCCCATATGTACAACAAATCATCATACTTCAATCATATAACATTTGGCACATCAATAACGTATAGATTAATCATCTATATCATTAGTTAGTCACAAAATCATCACCATGATCATCAAATTAAAACATATATTCATGAACTTCAAAACTCAGAAATTGTACATACAATTTCATACGAAAATCAGTTACCAATACAACACTCTCCCAAGATTCAACACGAAAAAGGGAAAATCATCACCATGTTCATCAAATTAAGAGAGGTTTTGCACAAACCATCTCAAGATTCAACAATTTCATCAATGTAAAATTTAATAGAAGGAAAAATGGAATGAGGATAAGGAATCCTCTTTATCCTTCATGCTTAAACACCCATATCATGAACAATCCCCCTACCTCGAATTTGCAACAAAGGTTGAAGCTCTTGACAATGGAAGCTCTATTCTCTCATTCAAAAGCTTTCATAGGGTTTTGCCTCCACTTTTCTCACAACTTCTACGTGCCGACAAAACTCTCTCCCAACTTTTTCATCTTAAATAAATAAAAACTAATTTCTATTTTTTTATTAACTCCACAAACTCCACTCAACTCTCACTAATTCCACCATATTCCTTAATTTTAATTTAAATTATAATTTTCTTCCAAAAGTTCAATTTCTCATTATTTATATTATGTACATGATTAAAATTAATGATGATTCTAATAAAACTTTACCAATTCTCAATATACCAATAAATTAAATAGAACACTCAAATAAAATAATTTAAAGTATTTTAAACTCAATTAAAATAAAATAAACGAAAAATTAGGGTGTTACAGTTTCCGCTCGTGGTGGAGGGAGTGCCACATTAGGTCGTTGAAGAGTGTTGGTATTGAGGTTTACCTCGCCAGTTAGAGGAGTGGTGTTTGGTTGACTAGTGGTTGATTGTATCATACTAGTGGCTGCCAAAATGGCTTCTTGTGGGGTGGCAAAATGAGTACTTATCGATCCAGTCATTTATGTATCTCGACGAAGTTCTAAAAAGTGAAGATATAAGGAATCAATGTATCTTTATCGATGTTGAACTCAATTTTATTGGACACAACCAAATTTCCTTCGATCTTTTGAAGCCTCTGGTTCGAAGTCGAGGAAAGTCTCACACCAGAGGAGCGTGCTTGGAAATAGAGAATCATAAGGGATGCGAGAATCATAAGTCGTTTCCCACAGATAACGCCATTGTTCCATACCTAAACCAGAAATATGTGTGATCACGAAAGCTACGGTGGAAGAGAGCTTCGGATGCGACGAAACAAGGGGTGTACATGCAAGGTTAGTACTCCAATGCTAAAGTTAGTATATGAGTTAGAGAGAGAGAGAGAGAGAGAGAGAGAGAGAGAGAGAGAGAGAGAGAGAGAGAGTGTTCAAAATTATGTTCAAAATTGTTACTTGAAATGACTAAATTCACATATATAGAGGAGTTGCATAACTAACTTGCTAACTAACCGACATGAGATGTGGATGACCGTTGGATGCTTTTGAGAGATGGTTCCCCATGCTTTTAGCTTACTTAAGGTACAATAGTCGGAGGAACGTTCCAAGGGCTTTAGAGTGTTGTGCCTGGAGATGGCCAGACTAGAAAAAGATCATGCAATGATCAGATTATTCTGAGGACTGCTTTCTGTTTAGTGGTCAGATCTCGGGATATATGCCAGATTGCTGAGGGTATGGCCAACCCAGAACACATATCACAAATTTTAACTAAACAAAGACCGATTACAAAAATTTACAATTTTTTTTTTTTATTTTAAACAATCTTTCTTGAATTTTCATATACTAGTTCATATAAAAGTTGATTTGACATTTAAGAATTGTCTATACCATATCATAAATTTCCATATACATATGTAATCACATATTATCACATATTTAAAGATCTAAACTTTTGACCACTTTGACCTTAAAGATAATACATTTTTAAGTATTATATTATATTTTATATACTACAATATGTTTTTAAATAAAACACATGACTAAATTGTATATAATAAAATAATAATAATCAAATGTTTAAAATAAGAAAAACTAATAGAATATAAGAAAGTTGTGAATAAAAACACAAACCAATTGAATACTAAACTGATTATATTAATGTATAATATTTAAAGTGAAAAATTGAATAAAATATAGATACAATTTAGTGAAATGGGAGAAATAAATATGTTGTTTGATGTGAGACAACATATTTATATAGTTTTTTTTTTAAATTTATAGTTATGCGTATTTAATGGGTACTTATTGGCCATACAGGCTGGCCCTAATGGATAACGACTTTTTAGGACCAGGCTAAAAAAGCCATGAAAATACATTTTCATATACTATATTTTATATACTACAATATGTTTTTAAATAAAACACATGACTAAATTGAATATAATAAAATAATAATAATCAAATGTTTAAAATAAGAAAAACTAATAGAATATGAGAAAGTTGTGAATAAAAACACAAACCAATTGAATACTAAACTGATTATATTAATGTATAATATTTAAAGTGAAAAATTGAATAAAATATAGATACAATTTAGTGAAATGGGAGAAATAAATATGTTGTTTGATGTGAGACAACATATTTATATAGTTTTTTTTTAATTTATAGTTATGCGGATTTAATGGGTACTCACTGGCCATACAGGCTAGCCCTAATGGATAACGACTTTTTAGGACCAGGCTAAAAAAGCCATGAAAAAATATGGGCTCTAATTTTTGAAATTTTTTAATGCACCATATATGTCACTTATGCACCATGTGAAAATACTAAAAGATCCCCCAGATTCCAAAGATGTATCTCTAGACACACGCAATTATGTCTTAATGTTAAACTTTTCCAGAGATGCATCTTCAAACTTATTTTAGAGATGCATCTCCGGGAGGTTTTGGAGCTTAAATCGCGCCATAACCCTTCTCATTCCTCATTTCTAAAGAAACTCATAAGTTTATCAAACTCTCTCAAAATTTCTCCCCTAACTAACTCCAAAGTCAAACAACTAAGCTCAATGGATCTTCAATCAACATAAAGGATATCAGAAACATCATCCAACACTGAAACAAAGTGAAAAATTGTAAGTTTTTGATGTTTTTATAAGTTTTTTTAGTTTTTGTGTAAATGAGTAGAAATTGATGATTAAGTTGAGAAATGAGTAGAAATTACATGAATGATAGTTTAGACATAGTGTAAAACATGTTTATTGGTTGAAAATGATGATCAAAGCATTATTTTTTTATGTTTACTTGTCTGCATTGTCGCCATTGACGCACCTGAGATATTGCAGAAAACTCTGGAATGAATCTCCGAAAATTTTGAACGTTTAAGTTTCCTAGTAACCGAAAATGCATCTCTAGAAATTAGTAGTATGATTTGTTTTTTGCTTTTCTTGTTTGTAGTGTTGCTTGCTTGCACTAATTGTTTGGTTTACTTTAACTTTTAGGAATTATGGCTGATAGACACGATAGACTGAGGCACAAGAGGATTTCACAACATGCATCAATGTGTCGGGAGAAAAGTCAGATTTTAGAGGATCTTGTTCACTATGGCCATGCAGATATATACTTTTGGGGTCCATGCTTCTCCTCACACTTCTCCATCTTTTTTTCCCATAAGAGACATATTTTACCTACCGACGCATCACTCATTCCATCCTCCTACAGCCGCCAGTTTTCACCTCTTCAGGCGCCAGAGGTACCCGAGTCACTGGTGGTACCTCTTACTTCTGATGCTGCTGAGTCAGTGCCACCTATGGATGATACTTTTGAGCCAGTGCCCCATCCTGCTTCTGGTGCTGCTGAGTTAGTGCCATCTCCAGATGGTGAGGTTGTTGAGGATGCTGAGCTAGAGGCATTTTGAGGAGGCCCTATAGAGTTGTCACTCCTGCATTTGTATCCAGAGGCATTAGTTGGATTCATTATTTTAAATATATTATAAGCTTCTGACATTAGTTTTTATTTTCTGCAGGACCTTGATCCGTTGAAGATTATTACACACAGGCGGAAGATTATTGGTTTGTCTCAGTCGAATGAGGAATGATTACAAGCAGCTTTGTTTCAATCTGGGATGGAGGACTTGTGCATGACCGGTTATATTACGGTCAACCATGAGATGCTTAATGCATTTATAGCGTGATGGCACACAGAGACCTCGTCATTTCATCTCCCGCTTGATGAGATATCTATCATACTTGATGATTGTCGTGTTTGCTCCATCTTTCGATCAGGGGAAAACTTCTATATCATGGGAGGATTACCAAAGACAAGTCACTTGAGTTGATGGTAAACTATCTCAGAGTTGACCCAGAGGCTACATTGTCGAAGATAGCCAGAACCAGAGGGGCTCATCAGAAGATCCACCGAGACCAACTCGTCAGGAGATACTAGAGGATGAGCAGACACATTTAGATCATGCTGATGATGTCTTGCCTAAATATCGTCGCATAGTGGAGACTACGAAGACAAGCATTAATAAAGGTATCTTTCTGATGGGACTGATGTGAGGCAGGTCCTATATGCCATCATGACAGACGCATCATGGGCATTGATGTACTAGAGACATTGGTGAAAGGTGTGGGGGATTGGTGGCCGATGAGCTTGAGGAGCCAGATGGGATGTAGTACGACATACACAATAGTGCAGTAATATATATGGTAGTTGTACTTCGAATTCATTATGGATTGTATTTTATTTTCACCTCATGCTACTATATCGTTGTTTCGACTTTATTTATATATGACAATTTTGGACCATCTGAATTTATATACGATATTTTTTGCATATCGATTGTATAATTTAAATCTCGTCACATAACATGATATATAACACTTATAAATCTTCATCCGAATACACATAAACAAACATAACATGTAGTTTTCTGTTTTGATAGGTTACAAAGATATTCTTCGTAAAATAAACGGAGATGCATCTCTAGTACAATAAATTTGTAAAATGATGTGTGATGCATGATATATATTTTAAATTATTACGTAGATGAATCTCCGGTTCATTTAACGTTTCAAGGTGCATTAAGTATTTTCACGTGTTGTTTAAATAACATTATGGTGCATTAAGAAATTCCCCTAATTTTTAAGACAAATTTTATAATTTTTTGTGTTTGACAAATCGACTTATATAAATCAGTCCATTTTAACGGTTCGACTTTGACCGCACTATTCTAATTAAGAGATGAAAAATTTGTTTGAAAAGACAATTTAAGAAAGAGATTTTGAATTAACAACCTACTATTTCTAATATTCAAATCTGATTTCCTTTCCTGGAAAACCCAAAACTGAATATAGCCCACAGAATATATATTTGCGTAATTTAGTTAATTTGCACAAGTTATTATTTTGTTTATTAGTATTTTTCTTTTAACTAGTCAAAAAGAAAGAAAGAATTATCTTTTAAAATTTTCCAAAAAACAGAATCCTCTTTTAAATATTAAAAAAACAGAATCCTCTTTTAAATATTAAAAAAACAGAATTATCTTTTAAATAATTACGCAATTAATCCTCAACAAAAAAACAGATTCATTAAATTAAGATAAAAATCCGCACCGTTGATTCAAGTCCTATATAAAGAGGGCTGGGTGAGATTTGCTGCCAAAAAACGCAAGCTAAGATTGTGCTGTGAATTTTGCGACGAAAAAAGATCGAAGAAAAGAGAATGGCGGCTACTGTATCTGCTTGGTCTAAGCCTGGTGCATGGGCACTCGATTCTGAGGAACACGAAGCCGAACTCCTTCAAAGCAGCAACACCGTTGAAACCAAACCGCTCGCTGAATTTCCTTCTCTCGCCGTCGCCGCCGCAACCAAGCCCAAAAAGAAGAAAGCCCAAACCCTAAGTTTGGCTGAGTTTACCGCCAAACCGGTTTCTTCTTTTACACATCAAGATCCTGTGGTTCTTCCTACCGGTCCTCGTCAAAGGACCGCCGAGGAGATTGAAAGTGATAGGACTCGTCTAGGAGGAGGGTTTAGATCTTATGGGGACCGTCCTAATCGGGGTTCTGGTGGAGATGAGAGTTCTGTTTCGAGATGGGGTTCCTCTAGGGTTTCTAGTGAATTGAGGCGGAATGATTCGTTTGGTTCTAGGGATTCGAATCGGGAGACTGCACCGTCTAGGGCGGATGAGATTGATAATTGGGCGGCTGCAAAGAAGCCTGCGGTTGGGAATGGATTTGAGAGAAGGGATAGGGAAAGAGGGGAGAGAGGTGGGTTTTTTGATTCGCAGTCTCGTGCTGATGAATCTGATAGTTGGGTTTCGAGTAAGAGTTTTGTGCCGTCGGAGGGACGGAGATTCAGTGGTGGTGGTGGAGGATTTGATAGAGAGAGGAAAGTAGGGTTTGGTACCAGCGGTGGTGCGGATTCGGATAATTGGAATAGGAAAAAAGGTGAATTTAGTGTTGGAAGTGAGAGAACCGAGACGGTTGCTGGTGGAAGGCCGAGGCTTGTTTTGCAACCGCGGTCTCCATCTGCGAGTAATGAAAACCAGGATGTTCCTGCTGCTGGTGCTGTTTCTGGGATTGTGGCTAAGCCTAAGGGTGCAAATCCATTTGGTGAAGCTAGGCCAAGGGAGCAGGTTTTGGCAGAGAAAGGTCAGGATTGGAAGAAGATTGATGAACAACTTGAGAGCATGAAGATTAAGGAGACAGCAGTGGAAGGGTTCGGAAAGAGGGGTTTTGGTTCTGGCAATGGACGTGCGGAAGATCGATCTGAGAGGAGTTGGAGGAAATCTTCACCATCTGATGATGGTCGTTCAGAAAGGTGAACCAACATACTAGTAGTAGTATGATTTTATTTTATTTTCATTATTTGTTCTCTGAATATTCTTGTTAGTTGCTTGGTTCCCCTTTTATACTTATCAGAAATTGGAGTGTTTCTGATTATAATAGTTAGGTTTTTCATGATATACTTTGATATAATTCAGACACTGCCCTGCTACTAGCCGATAATCAGCCGGTAAGTTCACAAACAAATGGCTCTGATGTGCTCAGTGATGGTAGTTTTCAGTTTCTAAACTGTTGCTTCACTATTAACTTGTATGCCAAGACTATTTTTTTCTCATAAATGTTACTTTATATAATACACATTATAAAACACATAAAAACAATATGATTTATAAACTTAAACCTTGCAATATATGTCTATCTCTTAGTCGCATCTAAACAATTTTTAAGGTACTTATTTGAGGTTTTCAAGAGTTTCTGGCCAACATTTAATACTACTGAGTTGAACATTCATTGGTTTATGTACTTTTTGTCCTCTCTGTGAGGATGTGGTTGTTAAGTATTGACTCTGTTTCTTCTAGAGGACAAGATGTTATTAGATTATGCGTCATTTAGCATGCGTGATGATGCTTGATTGTTGGATTATCACAATACCATGCATTAAAAGTATAAGGCAATTTCTATATTTCTAATAACATACTTTGATAAATGATGGACTCACGACTTGTGTTTATCAGCTTTGTTTACTCATGACTTGTGATTATCAGCTTTGTTTTTACTTAAGAGGAAAATCTTAGATGTTGCCCCTTGACTACGGGGATGATATTGCCCGTATAAATGGTGGACTTCTTATTAATTAAGCAAGATCCAAATGCCAATGTTTATTTCCTACTCCACATACTAACTGTGCTTTTGACTTATTTCCTATTCCACTTACTAACAATGCTTTTGACTTTGTGATGCAGTGCCGAGAAAGTGGAGGAAGAACACGTTGAAGAAAACTAAAGAGCATCATCATACGTTGAAGAAAACTAAAAAACTGAAGTAGATTGTCAAGGGAGTTGGAAAGGAACATGGAATGTTACAAACTTATTTTTTGTTTCCCATTGAAGTTTTGTTTTTACTTATGTTTTTTTTATTGTGAGACACAGCTAAAACTGGTAAAAGACATTTTTGATAGGTTTGTTGGTAGTTTAGGCAGTCTCAGTATTTATGGCTATGTCTGTAGCTGAATGTTACCGTAATTGGTTAAAATTTCATCCATTCATAATCTGTATAAGCTTTGGTATTCACGTGGTATTCTGGTTCTCCTATTTTTGATAGACATCATTGATGTTCAACTTTCAAAATATTTGTTTACATATCTTAGATATTCATTCCATCCAGAGTCAGAAAAAAATCGTTTTCTTAGGGATGCCTGAATGTTAAATCCTATGCGTACCTTAGACGTTCAGATTGCCTCTTGGGAAGAGCCAAAGAGAAAAGATTTCGTTTGCTTAGGAATGTTATATGCACAATGAATGATAAAAATTGGGTTACGTGACAAATAAGTGCGAGAATTATTAGGAGAGAGGAAAAATCACGACATAGGGATGAAATAAATAGGAGAGTTGAAGTCAAAATAATACATGAGATCTTTGATACTAAGTTGCTAGGCCATACGAAAATATGTCATAATATTGTCAAATTATGCCAACCACCATTAACATTTCAAATTTATCTATCAAAATTTGAGACACTGAGATTATCAAAGTTCTTACCATTAACATTCAAATTCATATTATTATTTTTGTGTGCATTTCACGTGATTGTTCTTGTTGGATGTAACATATTATGCTTGAGAATATATTTAGCTATCAGATTAACATAATTCACTATGATGAATTTCAAAGTATATAAAGATATCATTTCATTTGCAAGACAAAATTTGTTCCTAATGCGCCACAACCACCATCAAGCCGTAAAAAAGATAGTCATTATTGATGTCATGATTAATCTAATCATATAACTATACCCTTGAAAGAATAGTGAGTCCAAGAAGTCAATAGATTTTTAAAAGCGAATAACAAGTTCATTATCTTTTAAGCAGGGTTGAGTCGTCTCAGCGTCCCGAATTGCATATATGACAAAGATTCGTCTAAAGGGTGCCACGATGAAACAATATTGATCTCGTAGAAAGGGATTATGTAAAATCGTTCAAAGGAAGAATTTCACATTTTTAGGAGCAGAAATATGCCACACACACTTCTAAGATTTATTGTTTTGTTGTATTCTGAATAAATTCAAGTCTGTTGAGTCAGTTATAACCATCCAAAACATTATATATATATATATATATATATATATATATATATATATATATATATATATATATATATATATATATATGTATAAATTGTCTTTCCAAGTTAACTGATCAGGAACTGGTGAATTCAAACAAACGAGAAACGCTTTCAGGCGGTCACGAAATACCGAATGAATATTAGTATATAATTAATTGAAGTTTAAATTTTTCATCCAAGTAAACATCATTCACTCACATTTCCAGATTGTGGATATCCACATAGAGAATCTGTTTTGATAATTTCTCTATCCCAGACCAATTGAAAAACTAGAGAGAGGAGTTTCCATCCCCCAATATAAATTCAAATCCATTTTTAAGAGTCGAGAGAGATTTCATATTTTCATTTCAAGTAACTAATCCCTATTTCTTTTTCATATTAAGGAATATTTTGATGTACTTAGCTTCAAAATATGAACCCATATGGAATTACAATCATAGTGGAAATCCGAAATCAACTTACTTAACATAGAGTTATTGACCTTTCATGCTTTCCGGATTCCAAGACCACTCAACTTTTGAGCTTAGTGGTTTTATTCTAGTCAATAAGCTGCACACTAGAGTTTGAATGATTTTTCTATAAAAAATCTTAGTCATCCTATCAATAAAATCACAAGTTGGCTAAGGTACCCAGGCCACTTGTATATGATAATTTGGGATGGAGTTTATGATAGACGTAACCAGAGTTAATCGACCAGTTTTGTTTAACAAATTATATTGGCAAGATGATAACCTCTGAATAATGTTATCCTCTAGAAACTCAAAGTCCTTGCGCTGAAGATGATAATGCAACATAGGGAAACCCAAGTACTTCTTTAGAGTAAGAGTTTGCTTGATATCTGTGCTGGAGACGATTAAATCCATTTTACTCCTCTTAGTGGCAGCAGATAAGAACACATTTGATTTAGTAACATTCACTTTAAGACAAAAAAATATGGTAAAACGATTCAAGATATCATAAATGATCCCTACCTGAGGGTCCCCTTGTCGTAATCCTCTAGTCGGAACAAAATTTGGTAGTTATCTCTCATTCCAAAAAATAAACATTGAGGAGTTAGTTACACAGGGAAGGATCAAGTTTATAGTAATGGGAGAAAACTCGTTGCACTTCAAATGAAATTCCAATAAATCTCAATTAACATAATCATAGGCCTTTTCAAGATCTATCTTGAACACCACATCAACCTTTTTTTTTTAGATTTACACATAGCTTATGTGAAGATAATGACATTAACAATTGTCCCTTTATTAGGAAAACAACATCAATTGTTATTTAGTTTGTGAAAAATGAGTTAATTGTGATTCTGACGGGGTGCATAAATAAGTCATTTTATTGGTTAAGTAATCTTTTTAATTAAAGACTCAGTATCTCAAACCCGATTGGTGTGGGTAAAAGTGTGAACTTTAACCCTGTGTGCACAATGGATAGGGACTAGGGTTATATATATATATATATATATATATATATATATATATATATATATATATATATATATATATATATATATATATATATATATATATATATATATATATATATATATATATATATATATATATATATATATATATATATATATATATATATATATAAATAAGTCTTCTCTATAATCATAAGAATCAGAAACATAACAGACAATTTCACAACTTATCCCATTGAGAATTGTGAAGGAGAGTGTGTGATATAGAGGAAGATTCCGTTATTCATCTTTTCGGGATTCCGAATCATGACTTCATCAAATAATTATTAATATTCTAATTTCATATAATCGATCATTAAATATTTCCACTTTTGATATTAGAACTAAGATTATATGAGTTAAAACTCAATTATTATGAATTAAGGGTTCTAATTATTATGATCTAATCTTGAACAATTACTGTAATCAATTTCCAATTAGATTTTTCAGAATATTGTTCAAGTTAATTAAAATTTTAAAAAATCAATTATATTATTTTAATAAAATATTGTATTTTAAAATGTTTAATTAAAATAATAATAATAATAATAATTTATTGATTAAAAGTACCGTAAAAGTACGGTTAATTTTTTGGCTATGTTTGGATATCATAAAATGAGCCAAGCGGAATGAAGTGGAGCGTAGTGGAAATTTTAGAACTGAATAAGGCAAATTCTTTATTCCGCAAGGAAGAAATATGGTGGTTTGTGATGGAATGGAATTCATATCACTTCATTCCGCTATGCTCCATTGAATTTTAAATGATTCAAACAATAGAATATCATTCCACTCCATCTTATTTCGTTCCGTTACATCCGATTCCATCGATTAAAAAAAACCTTAAACAGGGTTTGTTTGATATGTGTAAGGATGTTGTAGACATAATTTTGGTATACCTATAGTTTTGAGAATTTTGTTTTGATTCTTTCGCTTCTTATTAACTAATATGTGTGATAGGATGATTATTAACCAACTGAATCCAATTAACAATGATACAGTATAACACTTGCATGTGCAATTTTCCCCCTCTTTGTTCCACTTCGAGTTTTGTGTTTTTGTTTATATTCTTTCAACAAGTGGTGATGTGATGTAATTATTAAAGTTCTGTGGTGATTAAGTAATTTTGATAAGTTTTCATTGACTTATCAACTTCAATTTCAATTGATATTTCAATATAAATTAATATTTCAAATTCAATTGAAATGTTACACATTATGTGATTTTCTGTGTTGAGCAATTATTGTTACACGACATATTGATGTATATTTGGAAATTAATTCAATTTTAATTTCAATTGATATATTACACAGTATACTATTATAATTGAACGATTATTATCATAATTGAATTTTATATTCATTGAAGCTATATACTTACTATACATATAAAATCAGTTGAATCAATATTATAATGACACAATACATCTCCACATTTATATTGTTTTCATTTGTATTATTTTGGACATTTTATTAAATAAATATTTGTTTGTATGATTTTGTGATACATTTGTTCGGTTAAATATTTTAAAATACTATCTAATATCCTCTATAATATTGAGGTATCTATATTGTTTAAATTCATGATTGATTCATGAATTTTTTTTTGCCAAGAAAAATTTGATTCTTATGCAAGAAATTCTATAGATAATTGTGTGTGATTACCACCAAAGAGATATCACTCATTTTAATTTATAAAAGTCTCTTTGTAGTTTGAGGAATGGTTTTAAGTTATTACTATGATTAAAGATATAGCTATTGAAGACGCTTGAGTCCAAGGGATTTATTTATCCAAAGGAGATAAATGTTTAAACTTAATGTATGCTCATTGAGTAGCTTATTCTCGAAATTTGTAGATGAAGTTGTTGGAGGTGTTTTGGTTTAGAGAATTTGTCTACCCAAATGAGATAGATTTTCGAACCCAATGTATGCTCATTGAGTAACTCATATGAGGTTCTGACCTTGGTTGTAACCTGAGTTTTGCGCATTCCATCCAAAGGCGATTGTGTGATAATGTTGGTCTCTTTGTGATAACTTATGTTCATTAAAGCTATATCTTGCATTTATCATTTGTTCTAATGCATTTCTGTTTTGTCTCAATAATGACCTTCTCTATTAACAATTGCTATGCTGCTATTGAGATACTGAATGGGTATAATATTAAGAAATGGAATAAAGACTTTGAGTTTTCATTAGGGATTACTAATCTTGACACGGCACTGCGTGAAACTAATCATGTGATCAATGATTAGAGTGCACCTGAAGAGGAAGAAAAATTAGCTAAGTGGGAGAGGAGTGACCGACTTAGCTTGTGTGTTATGAAGAGGATAATTTCTGAACATCTGACAAGTGGATTGCATAAGAAAGAGAATTCTAAAGAATATGTTACTGCTATTGGAGAGAGGTTCCAGACATCTGACAATGCTGAATCTCGATGTTTAACGAAACGGCTCACAGAAGCCATCCTTGAATGTTGAGAGCTCAATTGCTAAAAGGTCTAAAATTAGAGAAAAATCCTCCTTGTTATGGCACAAGCGTTTATGCCATATCTCTAAAGAAAGAGTTGAAAGGTTAATTAGAGATGATGTTTCACCTTCCTTAGATTTCAATGATTTAGGGACTTGTGTGGATTGCATTAGAGGAAAATTTACTAAGACCAATAAGAAAGGTTCAACTAGAAGTTCAAACCTTTTTCTAAATTATTCATACAAACATTAGCGGCCCCATTTCTCCCACTATTTATGGTAATACATCTTTTATCACTTTTATTGATGATTTTTCCCGGTATGACTATCTCTACTTGATTAAGGAAAAATCAAAAGTACTTGAAAAGTTTAAAATATTTAAAGTTGAGGTTGAAAAACAACTAGGAAAGGTGATGAAGGTGGTACGTTCTGACCGTGGTGGAGAGTATTATGGTAGATATGATTCTACTGGGCAACACATGGGGCCTTTTGCAAAATATTTGCAAGATTATGGAATTGTTCCACAATACACAATGCTTGGTACTCCTGAACAAAATGGTGTAGTCGAAAGGCGAAATGAAACTCTTAAGGATATGATAAGAAGCATGATGAATAGGTATAATTTACAAGAATTTTTATGGGGTGATGCTTTGAAAAAACAACCCTCTACATACTTAACAAAGTTCCTAGTAAATCAATTTCTAAAACACCTTTTGAGCTTTGGACATGTAGAAAGCCCAGTTTGAACCATCTCCGTGTCTAGGGTTGCCCCCATAGAGGTTAAAATATATAATCCTTTTGAGATAAAGCTTGACCCTAAAACTAGTAGTTTTTTTTATTGGATATCCAGATCGAGCTAAAGGATACAGATTCTTCTATTCAGGTAGAGGTAATAAAATTATGGAGTCCATGCATGCATAATTCCTTGAGCTTGACGTTGTTGAGCCTGTCATTGCATCTGATAATGTTGACTTTCTTATGCCTGACATTGTTACTTTGTCACTGTCTAATTTTGATAATGTTGGATCATCCACTGCTCATGGGGTTTTTGCTCCAAATGAGAATATGGCCGAACATCTAGTTGAAGATGTGGTTGTACCACTTGTTGAAAATGTAGTAGATCATCCTATTATAGCTGAGCTTGCACAACCTGATGAGCCAGTTAAGCAAATTCATATTAGAAGGCCATTAAGACAAAAGCGACCTGATATCCCTGATGATTTTGTAGTTTATCTTAGTAAGTATGCTTATGATGTTGGTATTGTTATTGATCCTAAAATGATCTAAAAGATATTACTTGTTCTCAATCTAGCATGTGGACATATACAATGCATCATGAAATGAAATCCATGGTAAGTAATGATGCTTGGGAACTAGTGGAGTTACCAAGAAACTGTAAGGCAATTGACTGCAAGTGGATATTCAAAACAAAGACGAACTCAAAAGGTAAAATTGAGAGGTTTAAGGCAAGACTTATGGCTAAGGGCTTCACACAAAAAGAGGGGATTGTGTTTAGTGAAACCTTTTCTCCTGTTTCCACTAAAGACTCTTTTAGAATAATTATGGCTCTTGTAGCACATTTTGACTTGGAATTGCATCAGATGGATGTTAAGACTTCTTTTCTGAATGACGATCTTAATGAGGAGGTGTACATGCAACAACATGAGGATTTTGTGACAAGTAGTAATGAGCATTTGGTTTGTAAATTAAGAATATCCATTTATGGTTTGAAACAAGCTTCCAGATAATGGTACTTGAAATTTGATGAGGTGGTGACTTCATTGGGTTTTGAAGAAAATAAAGTTAAGCAATGTATCTATCTTAAGGGGGCTTATATTGATAGAGTTGTGGAGATGTTCAATATGCAGAACTGTAAGCCAGGGGATGTTCCAGTTACTAAAGGTGACAAATTAAGTAAAGATCAATGTCCCAAAAATGAGATCGAGCTGGCGTAAATGAAGGGAAAACCCGTTGACAGTGTGTTGGGTAGCTTGATGTATGATTAAGTATGCACTAGGTCTAACATTAATTTCATAGTTGGCGTCTTGGGATGATACCAGTCCAAACCTAGTAATGACTATTGGATTGCTGCTAAGAAAGTTATGAGATATTTACAGAGAACTAAAGATTATATGTTTCTTTCTAGGAGAGTTGGCAATTTGGAAATAGTTGGGTATACTGACTATGATCTTACTGGGTGTGTTAATGATAGGAAATCTATGTCTGGTTACATTTTTATGTTGGATGGAGGTTCGATATTATGGAAGAGTAAAAAGAAAACTCTTGTCGCCTCTTCTACTATGCAGACATAATTTATTACTTATTATGCTGCTACCACTCCTGCTGTTTAGTTGAGAAATTTAGTGGCCGGACTTTGTGTTGTTGATTCCATTGCTAAGACACTAAAGCTTTAATGTGATAACAATGCAGTTGTGTTCTACTCTAAGAATAATAAAACTTCTAACGATTCTAAGCATTTGGAGTTAAAGTATTTGGCAATCAGAGATCTTGTAAAGAAAAATGACATTGTTGTTGAGTACATTGGTGCTGCTTTCATGCTAGCCGATCCCCTAACTAAGGGACTTAGGCCCATTATGTTCAAACACCATGTTGAGATCATGGGCATTGCGAGTTCTTTTGATGTACTTGGTTAGTCGAAGTTTGTTCTTTATGCCATTTTCTTATCATATTATATTTTATTCTAGACACTTTAAGTGTTGGATTATCAAGTATTTTTTATTTTGAGCTATTGATATTAAAATGAATAATGTTATTATTATTTGTCATTATTTATTTATATGTCAATTGTTAAAATTGGTACTTAGTGTCATTAGGACCACTGTGGCTATGGTCGACACTAGTTTTGTAACAACCCGTATAATATATACCTAGAATAATTCATACAAATGTTAATTATTGATACTGTCACAACATAAGTGTTTAACAACATCTTTATATACATGTCCATAAATAAAATAACACATATGGCACATGTCATACAATAGTTCCTAATTAAAAACCTAAAAACTATGTACAACATCTGCAATTGTACAAAATCCACAGTGTAAGATCACAATTATCAGCATCCCTTGAAACATTAATGCATAACTCCTCTTGTAATATAACCTGCAAAACAATACATGAAAAACAACAACAATATTGGGGTGAGATAATAATCCCAGTGAATTCCCTATCTTATGGGACCACTCGACTATACAAGGTTCTAATCAAATCCTAACTCAAGTCCAAAGGGGGAAGGAGACTTGAGTACACAAAACTCACAATGTGTGGAAACATGTCTCTTGAGTTCATTAACTCAAACAATCAATAGTCGAAAACCATATCAAGGTATCTTTCCCCGGCCAACCCTACGTCTAGGATTTCCGACACGGGTCACGGATCCTTGTATCATAGGATTTTCATGGCATACATAATCTCATATACTATGTCACATATGGAAAACATATAATAGCATAATATATGCAAGAACACACATGATAACACAATGAGTCACAATATGCATAAAAAATTCATGGTTTAGTTACAACCATTCAAATAATATTTAATGTAAAACATATAATTCATGGTTAAAGATTAGAAGACAAGTAGAATACAATTACATAAGTTTTCAACAACAATATCCTTGGTCTATTGGTAATGCTTGCACAATGACAAAGAGGTCCTAGGTTCAATCCTCATTGGTGGTACATAAGCAAGTAAAGTTCATGGTAAAACTCATAGTTAAAATGAAATATTCATCAACTATCCTATGATTCTACAAACCCTATTTTCTATAAATCATAAGGTTCTAACTAGAACTCACATGATACAAGAAGATGATGATGAGATTGATGAAAAGGAGATGAAATTGGTGATGAAGATGATGATACTCCATGGCTTTTCTTCTTTTTCATCCCAAGCTCTTCTCTCCCTCTTTCTTTCTTCCCCTCTCTTCTCTTCTTTACCTTTTTCACGTTTTCATTTCCTCTCTCTCTGATAACTCTTTCTTCTCATTCTTCTTATCTTCTTCTTTTCTCACCCACACAATCATCTCTTTCATTTTCCACCACATAACATATTATCTCCTCGTTGGGAAACAAGGATCCGACTTAGGGGTTCAACAATTATGATCGCCTCAATGGACAGTAAGGATCCCACTTAAGGATCCAACGATTATAATTACCTCAATGGACGATAAGGATCCCACTTAAGGATCTAATGATTATGATCGTCTCAATGGGCGGCAAGGATCCCACTTAAGGATTCAACAATTCATATCACCTCAATGGGTGACAAGGATCCCACTTAAGGATCCAACGATTATTATCTCCTCAATGGGCGGGAAGAATCCCACTTTTGGATCCAGAGATTGATCGCATCTGTGGACGAATTTTGATTGCCTCAATGGGAAATATTCTCTCGACCTATTAAGTTTCATACAAAGAAATAGATAGCCAAACATACAAATTTTAACTTAATAAAAAGTGAGGTGCCTCATTAAAAATCCTCGCCTCGCGTAAAATTTGCCCAATGATTATGATCCTCTCAATGGGCGGCAAGGATCTCACTTAAGGATCCAACAATTATTATCACCTCAATGGGTGACAAGGATCCCACTTAAGAATCCAACATATATCCTCAATGGGCAGAAAGAATCTCACTTTTGGATCCAGAGATTGATCGCCTCTGTGGGCGAATTTTGATCGCCTCAACAAGAAATATTCTCTCTTCCTTTTAAGTTTCATGCAAATAAATAGATAGCCAAACATACAGATTTTAACTTAATAAAAAGTGAGGTGCCTTATTAAAAATCTTTGCCTCACGTAAAAGTGTAAAGAGAAAAGAGTGCTCCCCATGAAGTAACTTATTTTTTACAATCTGTAGAGATACAATAGTCACCTTTAAAAATAAAGCAATCAACGAGAAATATATCCTCAATGGGCAGAAATAATCTCACTTTTGGATCCAGAGATTGATCGCCTCTGTGGGCGAATTTTGATCGCCTCAACGAGAAATATTCTCTCGTCCTTTTAAGTTTCATGCAAATAAATAGATAGCCAAACATACAGATTTTAACTTAATAAAAAGTGAGGTGCCTCATTAAAAATCTTTGCCTCACGTAAAAGTGTAAAGAGAAAAGAGTGCTCCCCATGAAGTAACTTATTTTTTTACAATCTGTAGAGATACAATAGTCACCTTTAAAAATAAAGCAATCAAACAATATTAACGAAAAAGAATTACAACTATCCTGACATCTCTAGAGGGTATCTCTCTTGGACCTTTAGCCTTCAACTCCTCTCGCCTTTTTAGATTTCTTCTGGTGGCTTTATTCCAGAGCTAATCCTCCCGGTGTTCCTGCCTTGAGTGTGGATCTCTTTGTAACACGGTGGGAGAACTGACTTTAGTTAAATGTTGCGGATAGCAAGAGTCGCCACCGACTTTTATTTTATCCAAAAGGAAAGGACATAAAAGAACAGGAAAGACCTTAAAAAGATTTTGAGTTCGGGGGGTAGGTTATACAAAGGGAAGGTATTAGCACCCTTTATATCCATGGTTATCCATGGGCTCTTAGTTACTTAGCTCACTTTGTTTGTTTGCAAGAGTGTAGTGTGTGATTCGAAAAATTTCTTTAAGTACTTTGTAATGACCCTCGTATGGGTGTATACAAAGCCTAGTTTAGAAATTGTGAGGTGTAAAAGTAATTTTGAAAAGTGTGAGCAAGTAACTATGAGATACCTACCCTAGATTAAGTCTTTCGTGTTCTCGTATATTCTTTCAATGGTAAGACTGTCCCTATTATTAAGGAATAGGTAGTCATTACCTTGGATGTGTTTAAGGGACGGGCGTAGGGTCATCGTATGGTCAATGAAGGCAACATAAGGGGTGTCTTTAGCAACTCGTAGGGACTATCATCATATTTACCGAAGGGACAAGATCATTATATCGTAGGCAACCTCGTAGGGACTTGATCTTTTAAGTTTATAGGGACTTGATGATTTTTCTGTTTGAAGGGACTTTGCTTAAGACACCCCTGTTTTCGAGGGACTTGACCATTTAAAGAAGGCAACCAAGAGGAATACCCTAGGAAGTACAGATGGCGATCAAAGATCGACTGACGTGTGTGAGTGTTATTTTTCAGATATTTGTCTTGAATTTAATTTTCTAAGTTCAATTATTTACAGTTAGTTTTTTGCACTCCCTAAATTACTAACCACGCAATAAATATTTACAAAAATAAAAGCAAGAAAAATAAATTCCTAAACTATTACATGGCTATGGGACAGATACATAATAATCAGGCGAAAAAGAATAAATTTACAACCTATACATTTGTTTCTAATATTATAAATAAAACAAAATTAAAATAAGGAAAATAATGAAGCAAAAATAGAATAGATAAAAGCAAATAATAATAAAATAATAAATAAACAATGGTAATAAAGCAATAATAAAATAACAATAATAATAAAGTGATAATAAAAAGGTTAGAATTTTAAAAGAAATTATTTTAGGTTAAACAAGTTAGATTTTTTTAGAAGTTATTAGAAAAATATGAGTTTAAAATAATTTAGTAATAATAAAAGAATTTAAAATATATTAATGTACAAATTATAAAATAAAAGAGTTATATGAAAAATATTAAGTTTGTTATTTACAAAATAAATAAAGATTATAGAAAATATCAAATTATTAGATTAATAGGTTTATTATTATTATTCAATTAGAAAAATGGTCAATTAGATTTTATTTACAAAATATATAAGGATTTATTATTATAAGTAAGTAATAAAAAAAAATTATTAAAATAGTTAGTATTTATTATTTATTTACAAAAAAAAGATAAAGGTTATAGAAAAATATTAAATAATTAATTTAGTAGGTTTTCACGCCCTACATTACTAAACCACGCAGTTAATATAGGATCAATGGCAGGAATTTAAATGACAGAAAAATAAATGGCAGAAAAATAAAATGGCAGAAAATAAATGGCAGAAAATAAAATCCTAATTATTACAACGCTTTGGTGCAGTTACATAATAAAGATGGCGAAAAGTAAAACTGAAAATATTACAAGTTAAAACTTAAAATATTACAAAGGCGAAACAATTACAGTGTATGAATAACATAAATAAGAGCGAAAATAGGAAATAATAATAAGGTTTGTTAAGGTTTAAGAAAAGGTTTATGGTTTAGAGGAAATAACACGGTTAAAGTGGATTAAAAGGTTCAATTCAAAATAAGTGTTATAAAAAATAAGTTTGACAATCAAAAGCATAAGGCTTAGGTTTCTAATGTTGAAAACAAAAGTTATTGTTTGCACAAAAAGTTTTGGCTTGGGTTAGAATGGAGGAAAAAAAAAGGTTAAATTCCTAAACATACAAGAGATAAGGGAAAAGAAAATAAAACCACATTGGGAGTACCCCTCTTGAGATCATATTGATGATCCAAGTAGCTCTCATCCTTTGGAATAAGCAGTCACAAACAAATATCTTAAGCCATTAAGCACAGGTAATCGGAAGAAACCTCCAGGTGGTATCCCACAAATAATGTGGAAAACCACGCAAACCATCTCTGCAGGAATCATGTGAGCCCTCACAAAAAGAAACTCAACAAACAGGTTAGAGAAAAAAAATAGGGTAATCAAGGGTTGCCCCCAAATCAAAATGTAAACCTCCTGTCAAACACATGCATCAAAAGGGTATCAAATTCACCCATAATACCTCATATGTTCAGAAAATTCAAATTGAAGGCATAAAGATGATGGATATAGGGCAAACCTGATTGGGGAGGATCGATTGAAATTGAGTTGCACCCGTGAGGTTTGCAGAGCGATCTGAGGGTTTGCCTCTGGAGGTTGCTCTGAACTCTGTCAGCTCTTCTCTTAGTTTCTCTCCTTTGTTCTGTCTTTTTTTTTCTATCAGTCATGCTAGTAAATATATATAGGAACAAATTAGGTTAATGATAATGGGCCTAAGTTTATTTTGAAACCCAATATTAAATTAAAAACTGAATAAAGTTAAATAATTAAAATAGTTAAAATTAAAATAAAAACTAATTAACCTATTTATTTATTCTAGACCCAATATAAAATTAAAAACTGAATAAAGTTAAATAATTAAAATAGTTAAAATTAAAATAAAAACTAATTAACCTATTTATTTATTCTAGACCCAATATAAAAATAAATAGACTCAAAAAAAAGTCGGGCACCAAAATGCTCGAAAAAATAAAATGAACACGTCAAAATAATCAGCGCGAAATAAATGACTCGGAAAAATACAGCGTTTGATCGGATTTTGAAATAAAAACTATGACCATTTAAACCGATCAGACTGATCAACATATGACCAAAAATAGTCGTAAAAATATTTTTAGCATGTCAAATTAAACCACGTGAACCGCAGATTAATGTTACCGACATTTGCAAACTTAAACTTGACATTTTTTCGTTGACTAATTTTAGGCACAGTTAAAAAGTTAATTTGACCAGTCTGTTTGTAAATTCCGAGAAATTATTCCGGCTAATATTAAGACAGAAAAAAATGTTATGCTATGAAGATGATGCAAATGAATGTGAAACAAAAAAATTGGTTAGAGTTAAAAATAGAGGGCAAATTATGGGGTGCAACACTCTTCAACCTGAGGCTTTCTGTATAACACTTCTTGACATTCGCTTGATCTATTTGGATGAACCCCACTCGCCCATTTGGGAGCAGTTACTTCATGCATAAATATAGAGTAGACAAGGAGGCGCCCAACCGGTTAAAGGCTAATTGTCGTATAATCATATTATATGAAGATTGGGTATCAATAACCAGACACCTAACCTTTATCTCCTTAGGTTGATATTCTTCTCCAAAGGCGATCCTCAAGATGATATATCCTTTTACTTGTACCTATCTTCGGAGAATCTAACCAGCGATGCCCTGAAGGGCTTTAAGTCTTCTAGGTCGATGCAAAGTCTTTCAAATGCCTCTCGATACAATATGCTTGCAGAATTCCCTTGATCAATGAAAACTCTTTTAATCTCCCAGTATTTGCATTTGACAATAATGACCATGGGATCATTATTATCAGGGTGAATGTGAGTTGCATCTTTCTCCTAAAAGGCGATTGTGGCTTCCGGTGCTTGAAGCTCGCCTTTAATCTTGACCTTAGGGAGGTTTTCTACACTCACGATCTGGCAAGCGTACATGTTCCTAGCGTAACTGGTTTCTATGAAGAAGGCATGATCATCATTCTTAGCTTGGTTTTGATGAAGATTAAAGGCTATCATAAGAAGAAATATCAAAGAAGAAAAAGATTGAAATCAAATATCAGACTGCGTGAGCTTTAGAAAATTGAAGGATTGAATCACGAAGGTTGAGGTACCAATGGAATTTCATTTGTGTATATATTTTAGGTGCTCAATCTCTTCATCTAAAACCTTCTCAATTTTTTTCTTAAACTTTCATGCATCATAAGTTTTCATTACATATCCTTATAAATGAGAGTATTTAATGAGAATGTATTCAACAAGCAAATATTTTTCCTAGTGGTTGATTGGGCGTGTCCAAGTACTCAAGTGTCATGGGTTTGAACCTTGAGTGTGTCATTTTACTTCTAAAACTTTCAATAATTTTAATGTTATGAATTAATTGGCTGTCATGCATTATACTAGTGAAGCTTTCAATTTATTACACAAGACAATCGATTGTATGGAATCAACAATCAATTGTCATTAAGGAAAAAGTGAAAAAAATCAAACATGCCAATCGATTGTATGGGATACACAATCAATTGTCATTGGTGTATTTTTGAAAATTCTAAATATTTTCACGCATCTTTCATGACACTCATTCCTCATAACCTGTAACAACCCGTATAATATATATCTAGAATAATATCATACAAGTGTTAAATTTTGGTACTGTCACAACATAAGTGCCTAATGGCAACAATATATATACATGTCCAAACTAAAACATCAATGGAACATGTCATACAATAATGCCTAAACAATAAAAATCTAAGAACTATGTACAATATCTTCATTGCACACCACTCCACAGCGGAAGATTCTAATAAACAGCAACCCTTGAAACATCCATAACAGTTTCTCTTAGATCCAACCTGTAAAGAATACCTGAAAAAAATAATAACAATGATGGGATGAGATGATAATCTCAGTGAGTTCTCCTATCCTATGGGTCCACTCGGCTCTACAGGGTATTCTAATCGATACTCAACTCATATCCAACTCAAGTCAACAAGGGAACGAAGACTTGAGCGATGGGGAAACTATCTCGCAATTGTATGGCAACATGCATCTGAGTTCTCATAACTCAACCACGATCATTATTCAGATCACGAAACATCAATTCCCGATCGGACTTACGTCTAAGCCAGCCTCGGTTCATGCATGCTCGTATGATTCGACTTTTGCAGTGGATATCAGGTTCCCCTATGGGAATCTAACCCACTTTTAAGAACCATCACCCGTATGGGACTCTAACCCACCTAGGGTATCTTTCACCGTATGGGACTCTAATCCACATAGGTGTCCACCTTTCCCCCATGTCCGCCATGGTTGGGGCTCAAACCCAATTGAGGCTCGAATCATTAGTCCCACATCCCAATGCTTACTCATCTAAGCATACCACAAGAGATGTGTACCACCATAGAAAAACCAACATTCTGAATACATGATCGGTTCCATAATCATTGGTTCCATGAACCATAACAGAATTCATTAATCATAGGTGACTTCATTCACCACAATACACAAATAATAACATGGCATGTTCCATACAATGCGTCTCATTCTCAATCATGGCAACAATTCGTCCACGACCTCACATAAGCGTCGTACGAATGAATACTGTATTCTCATACATATCACACATGTTCCATAACCTAGATCATATTTCTAAGTTATTAATCACGTCATTCTCCTAGGTTTCCTCACTCATCTTTGTAGAGTTTTAATCATGTTACTTCACCTTTCACATAACAACAATATTTAATTTTCATCATGATAAAATTCATGGCATTTATAAATCACATCCTATTTTATAACATGGAACAATAATAATAGTCCTTTACGTTATCTTTAGTCGTGTTATTTCACAATCAACCATATCAACCATGTTTAACACCCATCATAAATATAATTCATTTAATTTGTAAGACACATAATTTACTATAATATGATATTATAATAATAGCATTTTTCATTATCTTACTAATGCATCCGTCCGCATCCAAAACGGAGCTATAATGCTCAATTAATTCATTAATCTATCTTAATCAAGATTTAGATTAATATTTATTCATTGCATAAGTATTCAACAACAACCTCTCTAGCCTAGTGGTAAGGCATGTATAGTTTCAAGGAGGTCTTGAGTTCGAACCCCACTGGTGACAAATTTTGCACAAACAGAAGATATAATTCTGTTTCAGTGTTAACCGCCGGTTAACCACTCACGAAACTGCCCAGAAAGTGAAAATTTTGCTGCGCGTTAACCGGTTACCTCATACCGTTAACTTTCCTTAAATAACTCCTCTTTTATTTTCCTTTCCATATACCATTTTTACCTACTATTTCAACATAACATGATTTTTCAACACATATCATGGATAGGGAGTATGCACACAACAACTTTATCCCAATTTACACAAACCCTAACCCCACAAATATAGATTATTTCCCCCCATGGCTTCATCTTCTTCTTCTCCCATGAGTCTTCTTCCTCTTTCTCTTTTCCTCTTTTCCTCTTTTTCTCCTCTTCCCTTTCTTTTCTTTGCTGCGCGTTAACCGGTTACCTCATACCGTTAACTTTCCTTAAATAACTCCTCTTTTATTTTCCTTTCCATATACCATTTTTACCTACTATTTCAACATAACATGATTTTTCAACACATATCATGGATAGGGAGTATGCACACAACAACTTTATCCCAATTTACACAAACCCTAACCCCACAAATATAGATTATTTCCCCCCATGGCTTCATCTTCTTCTTCTCCCATGAGTCTTCTTCCTCTTTCTCTTTTCCTCTTTTCCTCTTTTTCTCCTCTTCCCTTTCTTTTCTTTCCTTTCTTTTCTTCTTTCTGATATATCTTCTTTCCTCTTACCTACCACCTCTCTTCTTATCCACTTCTTCTTTTTCCTTTTCCACCACACGTACCATATAATATATATAATGTATAATATTAAGTAGTAACCAAAATATCCCAATTGATATTTTATCTTCCAGCACCAATTGACCAATTATTAATGTTACCAAAAATATCCTTTCTTGTAATTATTAATATTGGTCTGCCTCTTTATTCATAATTAATCCCTTCAGAGTTCACTGGTTACTCTATTGGTCCCAATCGACAACATTTAGAGCACAAAGGAGCTCTAATTGTTACAACTAACAAAAGATATAGTACACAGGTACTCAATTGATCTCAACTGACAACCGATTGAGCATTTAAGGGAATATGAGATATTACATAACCTTTCCTAAACCATTGCAATTTATCATGACTTTTTCAAAGCTTTTTCATGATTCAAAGAGGTATGTTTGTGCAATATAAATTCAAACATTTTCTATCATTCAGATTCACCTCTTTCAAATAAATTTCTAAACAACTCATCTTCATAAATTGTCAAATACTCTTAAGAACTTATGTGCATATTTTTCATATCATTCAAAGATAAGTTCTTGAGCACCTAAAATATATACTTTTAAATTGTTCATATTTGAAAGGGAAGATTAGTTTGAATTTTTGTGGGATTTCAAAAATTCACTTGTACTCAAATTGATATGTAACATTTTATTCTTATATTCAAAGTGTTGTAAAATCTTGTTATCTATGGTTGTTGGAAATAAGTGTAAGAACTGAGAAAGTAGGGTTCTTTCTCATTGTGTTGTAAAATCAAAGAAGTGGGTTGTACTTCTTTGTTATTGTTAGATTATTATAGTAGAAGTCTTAGTGTGAGGCTTGTACAAAGATCTAACAATAGTGAAATCTTCCATAGTGTGTGAGAGGACTAGATGTATCCTTGGTTGATAAGGGGAACTAGTATAATTCTCTGTGTTCATTTACTTTACTGCATATCACTTCTATATCTTAAACCAGAAAAATAAATGCATCACTTTATTACTCATAAAACTAGTAAAAGTAAACCGAAAATTTATAAAGTAGAAAGCTTGTTACTTTATCTCAAAAAATTAGTAAACCTAATTTACCCCCTCTTAGGTTATGCACTCTAATACTTATAATTTCTCTGCCTCTGGAAAGCCCTCCCTCCATAGTGTTGAGCGTGTGGCGTGTAGGTTTATTGTCCTTGCCCTGTGATGCATCTTTGGTTTTGTTGGGCATGGGGCTTCCAGTGTAGTCTCGCCCATACAAATCAGATTTGTCTGACGAACAACATGAGTCGCGCTTCACATATTTCTTGAGGTGTCCCTCTTGTATTAGTCATTCAATTTCCTTCTTGAGCTGGTAGAAATCCTCGGTGTGATGTCCCTTTACCCTGTGCAACTTGCACCATCTTCTTGGTTCAGAACCCATCACATCTTCTTTAGGAGTGGGATATGTGGAGATGTTATGCGGGTGAAGTACCTCGTGCCAGATCTACTCACGATGAGTGTTTATTGGTGTGAAGTTATCTGTTGCCTCACCTACCTTTTTGAACACAACCTTTTCCTTTATGGGTGAGGTGTATTTGCTCTTCCTCTGATTGTATGAGTTATCGGTGTTAGAAACACGCTCCTTGACATTGTGTGCCTTCTTTTTGGCGTTTCTTTCCTTGCTCTTTATCTAGAACTCATCTCTATTAACAACTTCAGCCATAAAATGGCCAATCAATTGTCTTTTATTTAGACTCTGATTTCTTTGTCTTATATAGAGTTTGGATTTTTGGTTATCATAATAGTCTTTGTGCCAACGCGAAAGGAAAATTTTATCAGACTGTAAAATTAGTGGCAAAATATATTTCGTCTTCGGGTTTTACATTGAATGTTCGAAGTTGTCAAATATCAGTAAAAAATAAGACATTACAAACAAACACGATCGCTGCTCAAGGATCATACCAAGAAATACAAACTCGTATCATCTTTCAATTTTTCCATATTATGATCTTTTACCTTCAACTAATTCAACCTCAAATTTCTTGGGTTAGACCATGGAAGTATTACTTAAGAACAAAACTCAAACATAAGTAAAGTGTTATGACGGGTTGGTTAGAGTGGGAAGGGCATCCTGAATTTTTAGATACATATTTTATGAAGAATATATGCATTATGAACCAGGAGCTAAAGCAAAAAATCAGGTGAAATGGTTGGTTGGGCTACCATTTGTTAAATTCTAATCAAGTTAATATGTTCATAGTAGGAGATAAGGAGGATGTGAATGGAATAAAAAATATTTCCATCATGACAATAAGAGATGCAATCTGTAAGTCAATTGGTGCACAATTACATTATATAATTATACAATATATAAATACCAGTTTAAGACTTGTACAATGCCCAGATAAAAATCATAACCATTGTGGAGCAATATTAAAAAAGAAATCTCCACATGATTTTTCCTCAATAATAGAGAGTTTCCAAATAAATATTAATTTACATTTTAATTATGTAGGTCAAGGCCAAAAGAATTATGTGATAAAAACAAAAATATTTTTTTTGTCAATCTAGAAGCTACTCCCTCCGTTTCTTTTTAAGTGTCGTTTTAGCATAAAGCTCTCCAACCAAGATAAATGAATTGTTATAATTTTTTTCCCATTGTACCCTCATTTTAATCCACCATATACTTTCTCTTTCTAAATAAAATTCATTAATATAAGTACTCATTAAATTATTTACTTCAAATAACTAATTCCACAATTTTCTCCACATAACTCTCTCTCTCTCTTCCGTTGCATTTTTCAACTACTCCTAAATTTTTGGAATTAATATTGCTTGCTATAGGAATACGTACTGCTTGCATTTTCATTAATGGCTAAAGGAAAACTTATTGCTTATTGTTTCAATGAATGGCTAAAGGAAAAAATATTCCCTCCAATTATTTTAATAAAAACTTAAGTTTCCCACCGAAAAATTAAAACCAGTAGTACATATAGTATGGTTTCATATTATAAGTTCAAAATATTTACAACTCATAAAATATGGATTTAGATAGTGATACAGAAACATCATTAACAAACCAACATATATTTGAGTTATATGAGTTTGATGAAGATAACTTAGAAGAGGAGTTTGAAGCAACCAATAATATTGATGAGTCCTGTGAAGATAACTTACAAGAGGAGGTTGAAACAAACAATGACACAGGTATATTTTTAATTTCATGTGTGTTTGGTTACTTTTAATTCCTATAATTTATCTCATGTTTTTATCTCATGTTTTTATGTAAAATAATGGTGGAATCATATTGTGGCGTAATTCAAATCTAAGTTTTGCTTGTTTCTAGTAATCGTTTTGTTTTTTTAAAAATTTACAGTGTATATTGCAGAAAATGTTGAAGCAGAACCTAGAGAAAAAAAGAGATTAAGAATCTTAAGCAATGAAGAACGCATGTATATTTATCATGAGCTACTACAAAAAAGCGTTGATGGAAAATTACGTAAAGGAGCTACAAATGAGGTGGCTTCATCAAATTCGGTTCCTCTAAGAACTGTTCAACGTATTTGGAAAAGAGCAAAAGAAAGTGAAACACGTGATGTCTCTCATAGGAAGACAAAAAATTGTGGACGTAAGAGAATTTCAATTGATGAGAATCAAATTCGTGAACTTCCTTTCAGTCAAAGAACAAACATTCGATCTTTAGCTTTTGCGTTGAAAACCAATCCAACATCGGTGTTCAGGCTTATAAAATCAGGGGCTATACGGCGTAATTCAAATGCCATAAAACCACTGTTGAAAGAAGAAAACAAAATATCTAGGCTGGAATTTTGTTTATCAATGCTTGAAGGTACACCACATGATCCAATGTTTAAGAGCATGCACAATATTATTCATATTGATGAAAAATGGTTTTATATGACTAAAACATCCGAGAAATATTATTTGCTCCCAGATGAAGATGAGCCATATCGGACATGTAAGAGCAAAAATTTCATTGCCAAAGTTATGTTCTTAGTTGCTCAAACTCGACCACGATTTGACTCAGAAGAAAATGAAACTTTTTCGGGTAAAATTGGTGTTTTTCCGTTTGTTACCCATGAACCGGCTATAAGGTCAAGTATTAACAGAGTTGCGGGAACAATGGTAACAAAAGCAATAACTACGGTAAATAGAGATGTGGTAAGATCATTCCTTATTGACAAAGTTCTACCCGCTATAAGAGAAAAATGGCCAAGAGATGAATTTGAGTCAACAATATTTATCCAGCAGGATAACGCAAGGACGCATATAAACCATGATGATCCTTTATTCCGTGAAGCTGCCACCAAGGATGGGTTTGATATTCGTTTAATGTGTCAGCCTGCAAACTCTCCAGATTTGAATATCTTAGACCTTGGTTTTTTCTCGGCTATACAATCATTGCAATACAAGGAAGCACCGAAAACTATTGATGAACTTATCAGTGCAGTGGTGAAGTCATTTGAAAATTTTCCTTCAATTAAGTCCAATCGTATATTTGTATCATTGCAACTATGCATGATAGAGATCATGAAAGAGAAAGGTTCCAATAAATATAAAATTCCTCATATAAATAAGGAAAGGCTTGAAAGAGTAGGACAACTACCAATTCAAATTAAATGTGATCCAATATTAGTACAAGAAGTCAAAAATTACTTAAACATGGAGTAATACTTATTGTAATTGGGATGTAGTCACATTTGAAAATATCAAATAGAGTTTTTTTTTGTTTTAAATTCCTAAACTTTAGCCATAAAAAAATAATGTTCCTGCACGTAACAAGTTAAGTTCCAAAACTTTAGCAAATATAGGAATTCAATAAAAAAAATACAATAAGAATGAACGTAAGAAATGCAGTTCCTAAATTGTATCAATAAAAAAAGCAATAACAAGGAATTCTTCTCCATACTTATTAAGCAATAACAAGGAGTAAATAAAAAAAACAATAACAATGACTTCTTAAATAACAACTCCTATACCTTATGCACTTAAGCCAAATCTAAAATAGATACTCCATACTTAGTTCACAAATATTTTTCAATAAAATTTTGGAAGAAGTTTTTTTATCATCTTTTTATCACAGGTCGAAACTCAACATGGTGGGAAGATTCTTTTCTGTTTTCTTCTTCTTCTTCTTCAGGAAATTTGTTCAAATCAAATTCATAATCTGCCTCTTCATTTAAATCAAAATCCAATACAACTCTTGATAATACTTCATCTTCGTTGTCATCTTGTTCTTGTATCTTGTCAAAAGAGTCTTCCACTATTTCTCCTTCTTCTTGCTCCAATGAGTCTTCCACTCTTTCTTTTTTTTGAACATCCATGGAGTCTTTTGTTGTTTCCACCAGAGCTCTTTTGTTTTGCACTTGATAATTTAAACAATGCTACTGATCCTTTTTATAGAATTTTAAGTCTTCAATTGGTAAATTTGTTCCTTTGACAAAATTTAATGCTAATACATTTTTCTATGTAACATTGGAAGCTATCATTTGAATTTAATTTTTATTGACCAGCCAATACTTTGAATAGGAATGGGAGTTATGTATGGGAATGAGAGTACGTATTAAGAAAGAGAATTTTATGGAAAATGTGGAGTGAGTTATTACATATATTAAGAAAGAAAAATTTATGGAAAATATAAAGTTGAGTTATTTAAATAATAAGGGTATAATTGACAAATTGTAACATTAAAACATCAAAACGACACTTAAATAGGAACAAAAAAAATCTTCTAAAACGACACTTAAAAAGAAACGGAGGGAGTACATAAGAGAGATAGAGAAAGACATAAAATCAACTATACTATGATGTCAATTAAGTTTGTACCAATAGTTTAGTAAATAAAATAATCAAAGATTCTTCACTTTAGATTGTATTAAAAGGGGATCTATTTGCATCCAACAGATTTAGATTTATATCCTTTGAAACAATACTTTTTATTGATAGATACATATAAAAATAAATAATTCTTTAAATTCACAAAAACAAAGTTATGTCATGCACAAATTTACATTTCGAATTTCGAGACATGAGTTTTGGGATAAGTCTTTGGGATATTATCGAAATACTAGATTTAAATAATATATATTCCATTCAAGTGTTTTTAAAAATGAAAGATTGAACAAATAGCTAGCCCAAGACGTGTGCCTCGAGAGCGATCATTCAAGAATTCAAGGAATGCAAGACTCCAAAGATCCTCTTCTTTCGTGTTTGTGTAAGAATTTTTTTTAATGTCACGGGAAAAGATTTGAATTGTATTGAATTGATTTAATCGAGTTTGAAAAGGTTAATTGGCGTTGGACTAAGGTTTTTTACTTATTGAAAAGGTTGAATGAGTTTAGTTTAAAAATGAATGTGAAATTGCGATAGTAAAATAAGTCGATAAATATTTAGTTAACAAAATCGATTAATTAAAATTTGATTAAGTCACCTAATTAAGCAAATCAAAATTAATTATCGAAATTTTTAAAAAAAATTAATGTAATCAAATAATTAAGTCGATTAAAATGGATTAACAAAATTATTCAATTAAACAAAACTTTAATTAATTAATCTAATTAAAAAAAGAAATAAGCAACAAGATCGATTGCAAAAGGATCAAAGAAAATTAATCACAATGTGCTCAAAACTAATTTGTGTGTAATGACAACATTAGTAGAATGTCATACGCAATGATCAAATGCGGCGAAATATCTATCAATGTATCAAAAATTTCGACGGCATAACAACATAAAATTACCGAATCCGCGGATCAAAGTCTGATTTAATACAATGAAATAAAATAAGAGGAGATAAAATACTCTCCGATCTTCTTCTCTCTTACTGGTCTCTCACTCACGATGTATTTTCAGAAAACACAAAATAAAATTTATATCATATTCATCCCTCTCATGCTCTTGCTACTCTCAAAAGAAAAAAATGCAGGAAAAAAAGAAACAAAATTAATCTCTCATCACATGCTTTCTCTCTTAATCATAAATACACAACATAACTAGAAAATTGATAGAAAACAACCATAAAGTGATTCGAACAAGATATTCACGGTGGTTCTGACGCATAAGGTCGAAGACAAAAGGAGAAGTAGTTATTTTGCGTTGTACGGCGATTTTTATGTTGGTGTTTGCACGACGGTTCTTTGATGGGTGAGTAACAGATTGAGTCTCCTCTTGGAGAATGGACCTCATTTTCGTTTTAGTGAAGATCTCCTTCAATGAGAAACACTCCCTTCCTTTGTTCAGTCATGTTTTTTTCTTTTGGTATTTGGTTATAAGTTGTTGAAGATGGATTGTGGTGGTTGTTAGCCTGAGCGGGAGAAAGCACGAAGCAATATGGTGATATGCATGAGGGTGTATTTCATTTTCTGGTGAGTTATGTTTTTGTGTGTATGTAGTGTATTCATGGTTGTTTTGTGGAGGATGTGGGTGGTTGTAGGTGGTGAGAGGGTATGTTTGTGAGTTGCATAGGTAGAGGTGAAAAAGGAGATGAAGCTTCTTTTTGTGAATGGTGAGAAGAGGAAAATTGTTGGGTCCAAAAAATTATGGAGAGGGAAGAATGAGTTATTTTGGTGTTGAAGAAATCGTTTTTGAGAGGTGGAAACTTGAAAGATAAACGTGGTTGAGTTGGGTGTTGGTTATGTCGTAAGTTACAGTTGTTTCTCTGATTTTGCAAGTTATGGTTTTGGTAAATCAAAGAAGAAGATGATAAGAAACTCTCTTGTTTCTCTGATTTTTTTCCACGGTTTTTGGTTTTTAAGGATTGAGAGAAATTTGATCCCTTTCAGCACAATTATTGGTCCCCTTTTCTATTGATGTGTGTCCACGTGTTGAGAGGGGAATGACTCAAAAGTTAGTGGATAAAGCACCCAAAAAAATAACGCGTGGGAGAAGGAGAGTGGCTATTTGTGTGATTCTCCTCTCCAAGGTGAAAATATGATATAAGGGCGTGTTTGGATCTTGTTATTCTAACATAACCGTTTTTCTATGAGAGTGAAAGAGAGAGAGAGATTCTTGCTAGCTGACAGGCAATGCGTGGTCTCCCGCCTAGGGGTGTTCGCGGTGCAGTTTTGGCGGTTTTGACGTTAAAAATCATCCGAACCGCAAGAGAAAAAAGCATGCGGTTTGCCTTGGTTCGGTTGACTTTTAGAAATAAAACCAAACCAAACCAATGTGGTTTGGGTTCGTTCGGTTGGTTCGGTTTTTACAAGATTTTTATTGAATCATACATACACATATAGAGAACAACATAACTTTGTGTTTAGTCATTCATACATTTTCAAATAACAACAAAACTCATCATATTTATACAAAAACTTCTCATTCAATATAGAAAAATAAGATTAGACAAAAGTGGAATAAAAAACATAAAATAGTAGCATAAAATAATATAAAAAAATATTATAATAAAAAAGAAAAAACAGAGAGGGGGAGAGATTATAGAAGATGAAAAAGAAAGAACGTAAGAGATGCAAGATTAGAGAAGAAATGTGCGACAAAAACGTAATTGAAAGAGAAAATAATAGCATAAAAATGAGAAGCTGAAAAAAATAAAGAACATAAGAGATGAGAGATTAGAGTAGAATATGTGAGATGTACATGACAAAAAAGATGAGAAGAATGCACCATACTACTATGAGAGATTTGAGAAGGTTGAAACTCAAATCCTAAGTGTGAGTAAGAGAATATTTGTAAGGTTAAGGCATAATAGGTTTAAATTTTGGGTTAGATGTGAGATAAGTGAAGTTTGGGTTATAACATAATACAATTTGGTTTGGTTTAGTTCGGTTTGCAAAATACAAATCACAAACCAAATCAAACTGCGCGGTTTTGTTAAAACTGGCCCAAACGGATCCAAACCAAATCCGATTTTTTGCAATTTCGATTTGATTTGATTTGATTTGCGATTTTTATTGGGTTGGTTGGATTTTAAACACCCCTATTCCCGTCCATTTTCCATTCAAATTGCAATATCCTTCATTTAAATAAAACCATGTGTGTGATTTGTTTGTGGTTCTCCCTTTCATTTTTCAGTAGCATCAAAATATATGTAAAAAAAAAGTAAGATTTTCCTAATTTACAAAATGTCAATAAAACCTTTGTTGAAAGTTAGTAGTGTAAAATAAAATTAAAAATAAACTAAAATAAATAAAATTAAAATTATTTTATAATCAAAATTAAATCGAAACGAAAACATAGAAAGTTTTATTTTACTAAAATTTAAATATTTTAGCAATGAAATAAAAATAAAAAAGGGTTAAAAATAAATAAAAATCAGACGAAAAATAAATCGAATGCATCAAAATGATTCGCGCAAAATAAATTTTTGAAAAATATATAGGTTTTGATGAAATTTTGAAGTAAAAAAGCGCTCTGTTGAAAAGATTCAAATTGATTAAAATGCAATCGTAAACGAAGACAAAAAATAAAATGAGCACACCAAATTAAATTACGCGAAATTTAAATTAATAAAATTAACGTCTCCAAGCTCGATCGTTAAATTTCTCGCCTATTAACTTTACGTAAATTTGAGAATTGATTCAATCAGTTTGTTTGTAGATTTCAAAATTTATTCTGATTGATATTTTGAAAATTATGCATGATAAAAAATGTTATACTATACCATGATGCTAAGTAAAACAAAATTAAGTATATGACAATTTTAAAATGTCCTTAACAATATTAATGAAGATAATTGATCTTCTTAAGCTCATGCTCTAGTGAAATGATTAGGATGGGACTGGTTCTTTCCCTAACTACCCAGTCGATAAACTATACTTACAAATATCCCATATACTTACAAATACCCCAACCCCTATGTGATAGAAATAAGTTTAAAAGAGCGTGTTAAAAGATGCATTCTAACATAACTCAAAAAGATATCAAACATAATATCCATTTATTCACACATAATATCCATTTATTTATATTGAAATAAGGGAAAATAGTGTTATAAATTGTCTCAAAGGATAAGAAGGTCATATCAGACTTCTACTTATATGGGAGTGTGTTCTCCCACACAAAATTTTAGTAGTGAATTTCCACAAATGAATCTTTCAACATACCCTACACAATATTTTACTATTCATCAGTATGATAAATAGTGGAATATTATAATAATAAAATAATTTTAAAAATATATATATTTAAAAATTAAATCTTTTTATTAAGAAATATTATATAATTAATCAACTTCATAATTTTATTAACTAATATTTTATATTTTATTAATCAACTTTATTTTACTACTAAATTATTTTTATATTTAAACGTTTATTAATCAATTTCATAATTTTATTAATCAACTTTTGCATTTCATTGATCAATTTTATTTTTAATATTTTTTTTAATATATAGACGTCACTTTATTAACCAATTTTTTATATTTTATTAACTAATTTTATTTTATTATAAAAAATTATTATCTATACACTATTCATACAAATACTGATCACACTACTGATCACATTATTATTGTTCATGCATGATTTAACCTTCATTGAGCACCGTATTTGTATTTGTGAACAATGGATAAATGTAAGTGTAAGTTTAGGAATATCATTTCCTTCTATTTATTTATCGAACAACCAAGCAAGGAAAGCTCACTTTTCAACAAACTTTCCTTCCTCTCAGCTTTCCACCCCTCCACATTCTTTGAAAACAAACAACGCAATACTCCATTCTTAATATAAAAGCAACCAATTATTTTCTAACATTTTTTATTAAAATTAGACAGAGAGAGTACTAGCTTATTAAATAATAAAAAAAGAGACAGAGAGAGCACTGCTCGTTACCTAGAAGTTGACCCAAAGTTAAGAGATTAACTTACAATAGATTAAGATTTTCTGTTATCACAAAGCTATCATTCCATTTTAGTTTCCACAAAAAAAAATGGCAACAAGAACCAAACTTTCTGTTTGCATGATAGTGTTATTATTTGCAGCAACATTTAGAGTGTTAATCGTTAATGCAATAGATGAATGGTCCAATTTCGCAATCAATGAAGCAACCATAGAAGACATACAAAAAGCCTTCAACCGAAACGACCTCACTTCAAGACAACTCGTTGACTTTTACTTAAACCGAATCGAAACCCTCAATCCCGTACTTGGCGCTGTATTGGAAGTTAATCCGGACGCACGAGATCAAGCGGACAAAGCTGATTGTGAGAGACAAGAAAATCAGAACCGTTCATTGCTTCACGGGATACCTGTTTTGCTCAAAGACAGTATTGCCACCTTTGATAAACTCAACACTACAGCGGGTTCTTATGCATTGTTGGGATCGAAGGTTCCACGTGATGCACACGTGGTTTCTAAGCTAAGGGATGCTGGTGCCATCATTTTGGGAAAAACTAGTCTCTCTGAATGGTATGGGGTTCGTTCTAGTACTGCGCCAGAAGCTTGGTGCGCCAGAGGTGGATTTGCAATTGTAATATGCTAAATTTGATATTTGTTAATTTATTGAATAACTGATGTATCGGCTCTGAAAAAGAGAATATTTGCTTACAATAGTAATGGTATGTGTTATGCAGAATCCTTATGTGGAAACCAAAAGTCCATGTGGGTCTAGCTTTGGATCTGCAGTTTCAGTGGCAACTAACATGGTTACAGTTTCACTAGGGACAGAAACGGATGGCTCTATTATCTGTCCGGCTGATCATAACTCGGTAGTCGGGATCAAGCCTACTGTTGGACTGACTAGCAGGGCTGGTGTCATACCAATTTCGCCTCGTCAAGATACTATTGGGTTAGTGCTGAGGTTTTTAAATGTAAATGACTAACCTGAAATGGAAAAATGATAAACGAAATGTTTGAAACTTTAAGTTAAGGGGTCTCTAATTGTAGTTTTGTCTGTTAATTTTAATTGTGGGAATATGTTTTTTGTTCAGGCCAATATGCAGGACAGTTTCGGATGCAGTTCATGTGCTTGATGTAATTGTTGGGTTTGATCCAAGAGATTATGAAGCTACAAAGTCAGCGGCAAAGTTTATACCTTCAGGTGGTTATAAGCAATTCCTCAAGAAACAAGGGCTTAAAGGAAAGAAAATAGGTGTTTTGAGAAATCCATTTTTGATTCCTTATAAGGGATCCAAAGTCATTTCCATATTTGAGGATCATCTCATTGTATTGAGGTAAAAATAGAATATAACTCATAATGCTATCACTATGACACTAGCATATACTTCATAACACTGAGACTGTCTGTTTTATTTGCAAATCTAAGAGAAAGAGGTGCAACAGTTGTTGATAATTTGGAAGTAGAAAATTTAACGACCGTTCTTGATCCACTCCAAAGTGGTGAAATGATAACCTTACTTCCAGAATTCAAGTTGTCCATCAACAAATATCTGCAGGAGCTCATTTATTCTCCTGTGAGGTCTCTAGCTGAGATTATAGAATTCAACATCAACAACCCTATCTTAGTAAGTATGAATAGATTTTTAAATTTGAATGGTCAATACTCAAGAGCATGTGAGTTCCTCTAGTTAATTATAACTATAAATATTTTCAAATTTTGTCCGTAAGATGCTTATATGACATAAGAGTTATGCATCATTTGGAGAGCATATGAATAGAGCCTTTAACCGAGAATTTGCTATGTAGCACAAATACTTCACATTGAATGCGTGTTTAGTGTCTGACACATGTTAGTGTCAAACACTAACACCACACTGATACATGTGCTTATATTCTACTTTTCATTTTGAGAAATTATTATCTATGTCGGTGTATTATCTTGTAGTATATGTCTGCGTCTTAGTCAATGCTTCGTAGGTATTTGATCAGTTTAATTGTGGTAGTCTAACAGTGAATTGTTTATGGTTTTTTCTTGTATAACAGGAGAAGACTGATGAGTATGGGCAAGATTTCTTTATGGCATCAGAAATGACCAGTGGCTTTGGAAAAAGTGAAACTGAGGCAGTGAAAATGATGGACCAATTGTCGAAAAATGGGTTTGAGAGAGTGATAAAAGAAAATCAATTGGATGCATTGTTGGCCATAGGCTCCAATGTTTCTCCAATGTTTGCAATTGGAGGGTATCCTGCAATCACTGTCCCAGCTGGGTATGATAACCAAGGAATGCCATTTGGAATCTGTTTTGGAGGGTTAAAGGGAACTGAGCCGAAACTAATTGAGATTGCTTATGACTTTGAGCAATCTACCAATGCAAGGAAGCCACCCCCTCGCATTTCATTCACATGAAGAAATTTAAGGATGGTGCCTGACTTGACTCATGTGTTTGTAGTGATTGTAGATTTTGATTAATGGAAGTACGATATCGCATGATCGTAGATGTATATCTTTTACCTTAGTTTTTGCAATTGTATTATTGATCTGATGTTGAATTAACAGTCATCATATTACATGTTCGAAAGGATATGTTATAGCAGAAGTTTATTACAGTTTAAATTTGGATAGTTCAGCTTCTGTCCAAAAGATAATATGTCATACAGATCCTGTTTGTTGGGACATTTAAAAGTGTGGGAGAGCCGAAGATTGAAAGACGTTTTTAAAGATTACCTGGTTGGTTTAATGTTCAGTGAAATTTAAAGGAATGTAAAATAACGAAGAATTAACAAACAACAATGTAGGTGTTAATCCTATTAGATTCAAATGGAGAAAATTGAATACAACTTGTTTAAATAATTAAACATTATAAAATTATGATTTTTTCACTATAATAAAAAGAAAATCAATTCAAAAGGTAAGATCTAAACAAAATTACACTTACACCTTTAAATCTCTATTAACAGAAAAATCTAACAACATACAAATTACAAAAACGATAAATCTATCATGCAAAACCTAAATAAAATTAAAGAAAAATGGTTAGAGAGATTCTATGTTAGAATTTATATACTCATTCGATGTTTCGTCATCGCTTATCATTTAATTCACTCTTTGATGATAAACCATCAGAAATTGTTGTAGTCTTCCACTATTGAAAATATTACAATGTTCTTTCGTATATATTATAATCATAGATAAAGTGATGAAATATTTAAAATCAACTACTAAACTAAACATATTTAAATCTTGATTTTTCTTCAACTATACGCAACTCACTAGGCTGCTAAAACCTCAAAGATCCATGACCTTGAATCAAACCACCTTCACAACTCACAAGCACTTCAAGATCCCGTTCTAAAACCACCTTCTCGCGATTCCACCGGATTTTCCTTGTTTGAGTCCTTGAATTGTTGACAGATGTTAGAAACTCCAAAATCTTGTTGGAGAAGACTTTTTTTTGCTTCACTAGAAATAAATCTCTAGAAATCCGCAAATCTGATTTTCTATCTTGAAAATCATTCACAAAATTATTAGTATCTCTAAATGAATCACCTCATATCAAGAACCTGCACTCTTTCCTAAAGTCGGACAACACTCATACTCATCAATGGTGTTAAGTGTTTGAAGAAGAAGATGAAGTTCTCACAAAAAAATATCACACAACTAAAGTTTCTCACTCAGAGAGAATTTGTGTGAATGATGAACAAAAATGTTATAAAAGGTTCTTCGGAAATTATGCAAGATTAGAGAGAGAACTGAGTTATATATATGCTACAAATGAGACTCAAAAATCGAGTAAAAATGACCATTTGATTTGTGTCAAAGACTTATGGTTGAAATAAATCTAGTGAGAGAATGATTCGAGTAATGTGATTCAAATCGCACTCAACCATGACTCGAATCAAGTTTCCGGGACTATTTCACAAACAAATATTGTGTTCATGATTCGAACCAAATCAACCCATGATCTAATTAAAAACACTTATGATTTGAATCAAGTATTGACGTGATTCGAACTGTTGACATATGTAAGAAACTCCAAAACCTTGTTGGAGAAGACTATTTTTTGCTTCACTAGAAATAAATCTCTAGAAATCTACAAATCTGATTTTCTATCTTGAAAATCATTCACAAAATAATTAGTATCTCTAAATTAATCACCTCACAACAAGAATTCACACTCTCTCCTAGAATTGAGCAACACTCATACTCATCAATGATGTTAAATGTTTGAGGAAGAAGATGAAGTTCTCGCAAAAAATATCACACAATTAAAGTTTCTCACTCAAGGAGAATTTGTGTGAATGATGAACAAAAATATTATCAAAGGTTGTTCGGAAATTATGCAAGATTAGAGAGAGAAATGGGTTATATATATATATATATATATATATATATATATATATATATATATATATATATATATATATATATATATATATATATATATATACTACAAATGAGGAAGTTTTATTTTAAATATACAATTTTTTAAAAAAATTTCCAAAAATATCCCCTTTTTAAATTTTTTTATAAAAATGGGCATTTTTTGCCCTATTTTTCACTTGGGCGCCACCCTAGTTGGCGCCTACCCTTAAGGGTAGGGCAAATCGCCACTAGGAGTGGCGCCTACCTTTAAATTTTTTTTATTTTTTTATTTTTTTAAGAGGTAATCCTCTTGTATAATATATATCTTGTAAATAATATTAATATCATTTTTAAGAGAAATGGGTTATATATAAGAGGTAATCCTCTTGTATAATCCTCTTATATATATCTTGTAAATAATATTATTTATATATATGTATTAATATAAATTAATATCATTTATAATAAATATAAATTAATAAATTAAAAAAAATTAAAAAAATTAAAAAATAATTTTTTTTTAAAGGTAGGCGCCACTCCTAGTGGCGACTTGCCCTACCCTTAAGGGTAGGCGCCAACTAGGGTGGCGCCCAAGTGAAAAATAGGGCAAAAAATGCCCATTTTTGTAATTTTTTTTAAAAAGGGGATATTTTTGGATTTTTTTTAAAAAATTGTATATTTAAAAAAAACTTCACAAATGAGACCCAAAAATTGAGTAAAAATGACCATTTAAATTGTGTCAAAGACTTGGTTGAATTAAATCTAGTGAGAGAATGAATTGAATCAAGTGAATAAGGAACTCACAATTTCATTATGTGATTCGAGTCATGTGATTTGAGTCATGTGATTCAAATCACACTCAACCATGACTCGAATCAAGTTTCCAGGACTGATTTTACAAATAAATATTTTGTTCATGATTCGAACCAAATCAACCCATGATCTAACTAAAAAACACTTATGATTCGAATCAAGTATATGCGTGATTTGAATCACATTTCCAAAAACAAAATCCCAATTTCACAATATTAATCATAATTTGGATTAAGCATTCTCATGGTTCGAATCATGTTTCCATAACCAACTTCTAGGAAATGAAAAACATCAAGATTCGAACCAAAGTTGTGCATGATTTAAATCATGCCTGCCAAAATTTATGGATTCGAGTCACAAACACATTGGTAAGGAGGTTCATCAAAATGCAAAATAGAAAGACTATTAGTCTTGTTACCCTCTTTTCTAAAAACCCTAATGAAGAGAGAAAGGATAAAAGATAATGAGGCATGTGTGTTACCTCGAAGAAATGAATTTAAGGGCCCACGCAATGAAGATCCTTCCCCAAAGAGCGGTGTGAATATGATATATATGAGCAATATATAAAGAATGGTCACAAGAGAAAAAGTTGCAGGCGAGAGAGGATAAGAGTTTAGAAATTCGCAAATGACGAAGAAATAGAAACTAGTAGCTCCCGAAATCTTTATACATGTCTCAATAAAGGTGAACCATATGTTCCATTACATTGGGAAGCGCAAACCACACAACCAACATTTGAGATCTCGTTGTGAATTGTTGAGAGTACTTGAGTATCCTAATAATGTTTTTGTTTCTTTTGATCCCTTTGGTTTTTCGGCGAATGACTTTTAGACGGGGATTTCACTCATGAGATGTGATAGCCTTTGCAATCGCTATCTAATTACTACTTCCTACCGTTTGTTGGTCTTGTTTACAGTCTCTGGCACAGTCGTCTTGAACATCCCAGTTCTTTCCCTTTGCAGTCTCTTCATAGCGATAAGTTCATTAGTTATAAACCTTTGAAATCTATGAAAATTTGTGCATCTTGTGACGCCCTTTGAAAGTTTACATAGTGGTTTATGGACATCACCAGTTTTTATTTCAGCTGGTCATCACTATTATATTTTATTTTTTGATGATTTTCTGATTTTCCGTGGACGTTTCCTTAACAAATAAATCTCAAGTTTTTGAAATATTCACTTCTCTCTCAAATCAAATTCACACACAATTTTCTCAAACTGGCAAATATTTTCAATATGATAATGGACGAGAACATGACAATATATCTTTTCATAATTATTTTGTTGCTAATGATCTCATTTTTCGCTTCTCTTGTCCTCACACTTCATCACAAAATGGCAAGGTGGAACGAAAAAATATGCACCATTAATAACATGATTCACACTCTTCTCGCGCATGCATCCGTTCCTCTGTCATTTTGGCATCATGCACTTCAAATGACTACATATCTACTTAATATTCTTCCTTAGAAAAACTATGCCTTATCTTTCTCCTACCTAACTTCTATATCATCGTGATCCCTCTTACGCATATCTTCGCGTCTTTGGGTTGTCTTTATTATCCATTGTATCCCTCCACTACCACTAACAAATTACAACCCTGCTCGACTCCGTGTGTTTTCTTAGGATATCCCTTTAATCATAGAGGTTATAAATGTTTTTATTTATTGCACAGAAAAATCATAATCTCGCGGCATGTCATCTTTTATGAGACTCAACTTCCATTTGCTCGCATGTCCTCCACATCTCCCCTACATACGACTGTTTGACTGATGTTATATACCTCTCTCTTATACATCAGTGGACTCATCCATCTTTAGAGTCTCCACTATATGACCTTATCAGACAATCACCCATACCTGACCCTCCCTACCCCTTCCATCTCCTCCTATTCAAATCACATAGATACCTCTCTCTCACCTACACTACTGGTCGAGCCCACACCTCCCATTTACAAACCTAGGAAACTCTTTAACCTGTATGTTACCATTAATGATCTGACCATCTTACCCATTCCCCAAAACCATAAATTTCCCCTTTCTGGCCCTAATTGGAAATATCCAATCCAATCTAAATTTAATGCTCTTACTAGAAATAATAAGTGGGATTTAGTTCCTCGACCTTGTAATGTTAACATTATTTTTTGTATGTGGGTTTTTCAGGCATAAAAAGAAATCTAATGGTTGTTTTGAGCGTTACAAAGATCCTATTGTAGGTGATGGCATGTCTCAAATTGCAAGAGTGGATTGTGATGAGACCTTCAGCCCTCTGTTGAAACATGCGACCATTATCATTGTTCTCACCATTGCTCTCTCCAAATCATGGCCAGTGCATCAGTTAGATATTCAAAATGAATTTTTGCATGGTGATCTTCATGAATCTGTTTTTATGCATCAGCCAGTGGGTTTCCATGATCCTCATCACCCAAATTATGTGCGTCACTTGCGGATAACTCTCTATGGTTTGAAGTCAGTGCCTCGTGCCTGGTACCCGTGTTTTGCTGACTATATATCCACCATTGGGTTCCAGCATAACACCTCATGTCACTCTCTCTTCATCTGCCGACGTGGCTCTAACATGACTTACATTTTACTTTATGTTGATGACGTCATCCTCATCAGTTCCTCTCATGACCTACGGAAATCAATCATGTCGCTTCTTGCCTCTGAGTTTGCTATGAATGATTTGAGATCGCTGAGCTATTTTTTGGGTATTATAGTGACATGCAAATAGAATTTTTCTTAGTCAGAGTACCTATACAAACAATATTATTACTCGAGCCGACATAGCCTCATGCAAACCTTCTGCTACATCAGTTGACACCAATAAGAAACTTAATGCCTCAACCGACACCCCATATGATGATCCTACATTATATCGAAGTCTTGTCGATTCTTTACAGTATCTCACATTTACCCGTCCTGACATCTCTTATGATGCTCCCTACACCGACCACATGCTTGCATTGAAATGTATCTTGTGTTATGTTCGTGGCACCTTACATTATGGTTTGCATCTCTATCCTTCTGCCATCAAGAAGTTTGTTTCCTACACAGATGTTGATTGGGGTGGATGTCCCGACACCCGTCGATCTACTTCAAGTTATTGCATTTTTCTTGGTGACAACCTAATTTCATGGTCTTCTAAGAGACAACCTTTGCTTTCTCATTCTAGTGCAGAGGTTGAGTACAGGGGCGTTGCTCATGTGATTTTAGAATCATGTTGGCTCTGCATCTTTCTCTTGGAGCTTCATTTTCTCTTTTCCCAGGCTACTCTGGTGTAATGTGACAATGTTAGTGTTATCTATCTATCTGACAATTATGTCCAACATCAGCGTACTAAACATATTGAGATGGACATTCACTTTGTTCGGGAGAAGGTCGCTCGTGGTCAGGCCCACAATTTTCATGTTCCTTTGCAACACTAGATTGTTGATATCTTCGTCAAAGGTCTCTTTAGAGTTCTCTTTGATGATTTCTAGACTAGTCTAAGTGTCCGTCAATCTTCCGCTTTGAATGTGTGATAAAATATATATTTATTTGTAATAATAATTTATCTGTAATCACGTAAAATCGAGTCAACTCTCATATACTATATATACTCTTTATCAGTGATGAGAAAAAAAATTATCTTACAAATATAAATCACAAAAATAAATTTGAATATTAATTTTACAAAACTATTTTTATACGATAGAATTATTTAGGATAAATTGTTGAAAAAAATGCAATATAATTAGAAATAGGTAGATAACAAATCATTAATGCACTTTAATCCTCCACCAAATAAACCTAAATATTTTCAGTTTTTTGACATACAATGTATAGTTTTCATAATCTTTATCTTGTTCCATGTACAATGTCATCATTTATTGTTTATACAAATTAGTATATGTTTCTATAAATATCTATAATAATTGGCTTTGACTTGACTCAATTTGTGGCATTTCCCGTTCTTCAAAGTCATCCTACTTGCTTCTCTTCTCAAAACCATTAAACACACTCCCCCTTTGACTCAACACCTTCCTCAAGCCATTCTACTTGACCCACAAAGAACTAGTGCGCAGCTTCTAATTCTGAAATGGGAAGAACAACCATAGTTTCTATTTGTCTAGTGGTGTTAATTGCAGTAGCATTCAAAGGATTCATAGACAAACACCATGGAGTAGATGAATGGTCAGATTTTGTAATCAGCGAAGCAACAATTGAAGACATACAAAAGGCCTTCAACAGAAACCAACTCACTTCAAGAAAACTCGTTGACTTTTACTTAAACAGAATCCAGGCTCTCAATCCTGTACTTGGAGCCGTACTGGAAGTCAATCCGGACGCACGTGATCAAGCGGACAAGGCTGATTCTGAGAGAAAACAAGATCCGGACCGTTCATTGCTTCATGGGATCCCTGTTTTGCTTAAGGACGGTATTGCCACGTTGGACAAACTCAACAATACGGCTGGATCGTATGCGTTGTTCGGGTCGAAGGTTCCACGTGATGCGCACGTGGTTTCTAAGCTTAGGGATGCTGGTGCTATCATTCTTGGGAAAACTAGTCTTCCAGTGTGGTATGGGTTTCGCTCTTACAAAACGATAGGACAAGCTTGGTGCCCCAGAGGTGGATTTGCCTTGGTTAGTACTCTTATTCACTAAGAAATGGATTAAAATTGGTTAGGCGATTAGTTATACACACTATAAATTAGGCTTACAAGGCACTGTTTAGACACTAAACATCGTAGTCAACTTAGTTAGTTAGTTACTTGCACAACAGGTAACATAACTAAATTAACTAATTAGTTACTTACACAACAAGTAACTCATCTAAAATCCATCTATATGACATATCATGTATACTGAAGTAGATATTACTGATTAGTAAATATGGATCTATAACTAATATGTTTTGTTATGCAGAACCCTTATGTGGAGTCTAAAAGTCCATGCGGGTCTAGTTTTGGATCTGCAATTTCAGTGGCAACAAACATGGTTGCAGTTTCTTTGGGGACAGAAACCGATGGCTCCATCATTTGTCCAGCTGACCACAACTCGGTAGTCGGGATCAAGCCCACTGTTGGACTCACTAGCAGGGATGGTGTCATACCAATTTCACCTCGTCAAGATACTGTTGGGTAAGTGCAGCACCTTTTGGTGTGCTTAAAACAAACAAAAAATTGAAACAAAAAAAAAATTGAAAGATAAAAAGACCTGTTCTAACTATAAATTAAGTTAAATTTATGTTTTTTTTGTACAGGCCAATATGCAGGAGAGTTTCAGATGCAGTTCATGTGCTTGATGTTATTGTTGGGTTTGACCCAAGAGATTACGAAGCTACAAAGTCCGCGGAAAAGTTTATACCTTCGGGTGGTTATAAGCAATTCCTCAATAAACAAGGGCTTAAAGGAAAGAAAATAGGTGTTTTGAGAAATCCATTTTTGATACCTTATAAGGGATCCAAAGTCATTTCTATCTTTGAGGATCTTCTCAATGATTTGAGGTAAAAATAGAATATAATTCATAATGCTATCACTATGACACTAGCATATACTTCATAATAGTGAGACTGTGTCTGTTTTATTTGCAAATTGAAGAGAAAGAGGTGCAACATTGGTGGATAATTTAGAAGTAGAAAATTTAAGCATCATTCTGGACCCTTTCCAAAGTGGTGAAGTGACTATCTTACTTTCAGAGTTCAAGTTGTCCATCAACAAATATCTACAGGAGCTCACTTATTCTCCAGTGAGATCTCTAGCTGAGATTATAGAATTCAACATCAACAACACTATTTTAGTAAGCAATTTATGTATATACCCTATTATGCATTATGCATAAGATACTTATATGACATAATTAATCACAAGTTTACTTAATAATAATATTTTAATTTGAATTTTTTTGGAAAAGATAAGAATAGAAATTTGAACATTATAGTCTCTTTAAATAACACTCACACCGAAGGTATCGTGTCAGACGTGTGTTAGGTCAAATACAGATAAATATGGTTATATTCAATTATTCTATCTTTACAAATTGTTATCTGAATTGACATATCAGTGTTATGTTCGATGTCTTTGTTTGTGTCAGTGCTTTTTTATAGAAATATTGTTTGGTTTAATTTGATAGCTTAGCAGTGAACTATTTATGGTTTTCAATTGTAACAGGAAAAAACTACTGAGTATGGGCAAGATTTATTTATTGCATCAGAAATGACTAATGGCTTAGGAACAAGTGAAATAATTGAGGCATTGAAGAAGATAGATCAATGGTCAAAAAATGGGTTTGAGAGTGATAAAAGAAAATCAATTGGATGCATTGTTGGCCATAGGCTCCAATGCTTCTCCAATGTTTGCAATTGGAGGGTATCCTGCAATCACTGTCCCAGCTGGGTATGATAACCAAGGAATGCCATTTGGGATCTGTTTTGGTGGGTTAAAGGGAACTGAGCCAAAATTGATTGAGATTGCTTATGATTTTGAGCAAGCAACCATGGCAAGAAAGCCACCCCCTCATTTCTCATTCACATGAAGAAATTTAAGGCTGATACCTTACTTTACTTATAGATTTTTGATTAATAAAACTACAATATTGTATTGTCGTTGATGTATATCTTCTACCTTAATTTTTTTCAATCATATTAATTATCAGATTTTGAAAATGGATTCCTTCCAATCATAAATTAATCGTCATTATATTACTTGTACTTCATATGATGTGTTAAAGCCTATGAAGCACGGACACTAAAACACGACATTGATACTAACACGCTGAGACACTAATAATAATTTTAAAAAATGAATAAATTAAACGTGATTACAAATGTCAATGTCTGTTTCGGGCACCAATTAAAAAGTGAGACATTTTTAAGGTATTGATGCTACAAGGTTAAAGAAGATTTTTATTAGAATTTTCTTTTATGTCACACTATATTTATACATGTGGTCCTCTATTTCACCTTCAACAGCAGTTTGTGGCTGTGCAACTAGAAGCATCTAATCATGAAAGAATAAGCCCCCACTACTCAAACTTTTTTTGACTGGTTACAATTTTACTCTTTCCATAATAGGATCAAATCTCCTTGTTGCACCTATTCTCACCTCTTGAATAAAGTGAGTTATGGACATGGTACCAAAACTATCCCAGTATGACATCTATGAAAGAAATTAGCTAACATGCTCTAGTGGACTTATTGGAGTAATGTTGTTGTAAAAGTTAAACCACACAAATGACCAACTCCACAAGGAAAAAAAAAAATTCTATTTATATACACCACACACACAGAGAAGAAACCAAATCCATAACACAACACAACACAACCCTGCAAAAATACTTCCAAGATGTATAAGCAAAATGTGCTGGTGGCGATGATGCTTATACTGAGTGTTATTCTTCCACCATCGATTCAAAGCCTGAAACTAAAAGCAGGAACCTGGGGTAAAAGTTTTCTAAAAAAGAACCAAGAAACACAAACAAACCTTCAGTTTTATTTCCACGACACTGTCAGCGGAAAAAACCCAAGCGTTGTTAAGGTAGCTGAACCGGTAGACAAGAGCAAGCCATTCGTTACACAGTTCGGAAGCATCTGGATGGCGGATGACCCGTTAACAGAAACATCTGACCCGAAGTCCAAGCTCGTCGGCCGGGCCCAAGGTATTTACGCGTCGTCGTGTCAGCAGGAGCCCGGGCTTCTTATGTCCCTGAGCTACTCGTTTGTTGATGGGCCGTATAATGGTAGCACGTTTGCTCTTGTTGGGAAGAACTCTGTCATGAACCCGGTTCGTGAGATGCCGGTTGTTGGTGGCACTGGGCTTTTTCGTATGGCAAGGGGTTACGCCATTGCTAAGACTCATATGTATAATTTGACCACTGGCGATGCTATTGTTGGCTACAATGTCACACTCGTTCATTAGAGTTAGTTAACCGTTTTTCATTTTTTATATAAATAAATCACTATGTAGTTTATAGATTTGTTTACCCTTCTATAATATGCACACATGATCCAGTTTCATCTTTTACTATAATTTTGTTTGGTTATATGAAATATGTATTTCTTACGAATTTGTATTTGATGGGTGTAGAAGAGTATGTGTTAATTGTATTTGATTGAAAGTCAAATACACTTTATTGAAACATGCATTTGTTAAATGAGTCAATAATGTCGAAGAAAATTGATTTAATTTAATTTTAGTTGAGTTAGTTATTTTGTAATACTTGGAGTGCAAGTAATTTCATCTATAAATAAAGAGGATGTGTATTTTATTTGTAAGTGTATGAAGTTTTTGTAATAAGGATTGTAGTAGTATTGTGTAGTTTCAAAAATCACAGTCGTGATTATTACACATTGTAACAAACATTTAGATTGCAGTTTGCACATAAATACATTCTTCTTCTTATTCTAGAATTTCTCTTTTCTCTCAATTTCAATTGTATAGTTTTCTTATTTCAATTCTCTGTGTAGTGTAGAATCATCTTCCAAACAATGAGTAGTTGTTTCACCTGAGTAAATGGTGAAGAACAAGAGATGTGATCAATCAGAAATATTGATTCTTGTTCATTAAGATTGATTCGGTTAACTTCAAGATTTGAGTTTTCTTAACATCTGGTATCTAGAGCACTGATTGTGTGATTTTTGAGACGCATTTAATCACAATGAATCATCCGAACTGGCATTTTCTAGCGAATCTTCCAATCTTAAATTGTAAGAATTATAAAAATTGGTGTAAGCAAACGAAAGTTGTTTTCTATTATCAAGATCTTTGGGATCTTGTGAATAATGAAGTAACACCAATTGGAGAGAATGATACGGATGAACAAAAGGCTGCACACAAACACTTAAAGAAGAAAGAATACAAGACTCTCTTTTTAATCCATCAATGTGTTAATCCAGACAACTTTAAGAAAGTTGGTGATGTAGATTCAGCGAAGGAAGCATGAGACATCTTGGAGAAATCATTTGGAGGCATTGAGAAAGTGAAGGAGGTGAGGTTACAAACTCACAAAAGAATGTATGAATTGCTTCAAATAGAATTTGTGAATAGCACAATTTAGCATGAAGTATATGTAAGAAGAAGCAATAGTGAATTTTTTTATACTATGTCTCTATGTCGATGACATGTTAATAACAGGAAGTTGCAAGAAGGAGGTCGAAAATTTCAAACACGACCTAAGTAAGGAGTTTGAAATATCAGACTAGGAAAATCTCTCATATTTCCTTGGCATTAAATTCTACAAGAGTGGTAGAGGCTTGATGATGTACCAAAGAAGATATGCAGGTGAAATATTCAAAAGATTTGAGATGCAAGATTGCAACCCAACTTCAACTCCAGCTGAACCCAAATTGCAACTGTCGAAAGACACGGATGAAGATGATGTCGATCCAACTCAGTACAGAAGACTCATTGGATCACTTCGATACCTTTGTCACACAAGACATGATCTAACATACAGTGTAGGTATGGTAACTAGATTCATGCAGAAGTCAAAGGTATCACATCTAGCAGCGACGAAGAGGATACTAAGGTATCTGAAAGGAACTCTCGACTATGGAATTTTATTTCCCATAGCTGATGAAGGAAAATAATGCAAATTAGTGGGATACACCGACTCAAGTTGGTGTAGTGATGTTGTGGATAGAAAATCCAGAATTGGCTATGTGTTTATGCTAGGTGGTGCACCAGTTGCTTGGAGTTCGAGAAAGGAACCAATAGTGGCATTGTCGTCGTGTGAAGCAGAGTACATAACTGCTTCTCTTTGTGCATGTCAAGTAACGTGGATGGTGAATCTGGTCGAAGAGATCACAAAGAAGAATCATGGAGTAATTACCATGAAGATAAACAACATGTCTGCTATCAATCTGGCAAAGAATTCGATAGCACATGGATGAAGCAAACACATCGAAATGAGGTTCTATTATCTTCGAGAGCAAGTAGCAGAAGTGAAGCTGAACTTTGAGCAATGCAGAACTGAGAATCAGATTGCAGACATCATGACGAAAGGAGTGCAGGTCGAAGTATTTAAGAAGTTAAGATCTATGATGAATGTAGATAGCTTAGACACAATGAATTGGATGGTGTGTTGAATTATAATTCCTGTTAGACTATGGCACGAATCTAGAAGGGGGGGGGGGTTGAATAGATCCCAGTTAAAAACTTGAGTCGGCGCTACCAATTTAAAAGAAAAATTGGTTTTAAAATTGTTTTAGGTGCGGAAGCGACCGAGGAAAATTTAGTCTAAAAACGAACCGTTATTGGAAAACCGGATATGCGTTAAGCTAATGGATAAGAGATAAAACGAGATACAATTCACTACACTAGTTGCACAATCAGTGATAGAGTTCACTCACTAGCAAGCCTAGTTCCAATGAACCAAAATACCAGATTAAAACTCAGTGCAAACTTAAGGCAACTTTGGCTTAGGCAATTTTACAAACACTTGGTGTGCATAAGCACTCCAAGTGATATTTGAGTTGAGTAAGTAAGTCAATTTATCCTAGTACAATATGCTATTGTACTTAGTATTCCAACATCTGTTTTAATCACTTACTCAACTTATATCAAAGTTTGTTGAAAAATTGCTTAAGCTAAAATCACTTAAACTTTAAGCTGAAAAACAGATTATGCAGAAAGTTAAAGGAGACAGAGATTTGGTGAGGCAGTTCCCCCGCCGTCCTCGCTTCGGGGTACGTCTGCCCTCAATTCTAAAAATAGAATTGAGATGATTTAATTAAATATCACCTGTGAACTTTAACCGTTTATACAAGGATTGCAAAGCAAGTAAACACAGAATTTTCAATGTGTTGAATGATGCTTCCTATCCTTGCTCCTTGATTCAAGATGAATCAAGACCTTCGATCGTTGTTGCTAGACCTCCGATTCCAGCCCCTTTGTTGAAGAATCTTCCGTTCTTCAAACCCTCGGCCCGGCTGATCTCAAACACAACGAGTCGAACCCGAATCCTTCACTTCAATGCCACCGAATCCGCTACTAGACTGACGAAGACTTCCTCTTCTCAATCACCTTCGCTCGGCTGAATATTGATGAAGCGATTCGTCCAAAAACCCCCAAACGCAAACTTGTATTGGAGGATAAAACCCTAATGGTTTTATTCAAGAAAGAACCTGCCAAGACTTCAACTCGAACCCGATTCTTCAATCGCAACTTCGAACCTTATCACCTTCAAGTTATCACGAATCACATCAAAAGTTATTGTGTGCAGTTGATGTATTGTGGACTGTTGAAGATGAAGATGATGAATCTTTGACAACTTTTTCACTCTTTCTTGTTTCCTTGAACACTTGAACTCAAAATAGCAAATGTTAGTTAATAGAAGTGTTTTGACTTCTATATATATATAGTAACAGACAAAATCAAACAAACATAACAGTATTTCAAAAATTTGAAATAACTCAGAAAACTGAGATTGCGCGCGAGCGGTCGACCATAGGTCGGCGTGTGCTGACCCGTGGGGCATGCGTCGACCCTATGCGTCGACTCAAACGTTTCATGCGCTGACCCGTGGATAACATCATTTTGCCATGCGCCAACGTGTGGTCGACTCAAGGGGTTTATGCGCCGACCCGTGAGCTATGCGCTGACCCTATGCGTCGACGCATGCAGCTTTGCGCTGACTCCCTTTAGTTTAGGCAGAGCTTTGCGCTGACCCGTGAGCTTTGAGCTGACCCCTATGGTCGACTCAAAGCATTCAAATCTGCAAAGAAACTGTGATTAGTGATTCTTTATGTATTTAGTCATGATCACACTTTGTCTACATGTTTTTAATGATTATGGTAGATTTAGAATAACGTGGAAAAGGATATTGTGGGTAATGTGTTGCATTTGTTCGTAGATGTGCATGATGGTCTTTTGTCATCATCGAAACTTGATATCGTATGTTGTATGACACTTTGTCTTTACAATTCCTCGTGTCGAAATAGGTTGCTCGACAGAAGTAAGGAAGTGTTGAATCATCTAGGTGTCGAAATGTCGAAGAGTATCTCAACGGTGATGTTAGACTTAACTTTATTTGTTTGCTTAACTGAGTTAGTTAGGTTAGTTTTGGGTCTTGCTTGGGGAGCATGCAAATCCAAATCTATAAATATGGAGTAACCCCTATTATCGTAAACACTTGAACTTGCAGTTGCAAAGAATAAATCGCAGTTTGAGAGCAGAAAGCTATTCTGTAGAGACAATTCATCTTCTTCCCCCCTCTCGATAAAAATCCTAATTCCCTTTCTTCCCCAATTCAATTTTTTTTCTTGTTTTCGTCATCATTGTGCAGCGATACAATCTTACAACCAATAGTAGTTAATTCACTCGAGTGAAGAATGAAGAAGAAGAGAGAATTTGATCGATTGATTGAATCTTATTCATCAAAATTGGTCCAAAATTAATCAAAATTTTGAGTTTAATTCCAACAATTTAAAAGTAAAAGATTTAAGCATCATTTTGTACCCATTCCATAGTGCTGAAGTGACTATCTTACTTTCAAAAATTAAACTGTTCAACCACAAATATCGCTCCCTTATTCTCCAGTGAGATCTCTAGCTGAGATTATAGAATTCAACATCATCAACACTATTTTAGCAAGTATTTTATGTATATACTTTTGAAATCTAGGCTTCATGTTAATTATAATATTTTCACATATGTTTCCAAATTTTATCCAAATATGTGAATTATCCCTATTATGCATAAGATACCTCTGACATAATTAATCAGAAGTTTAAAAAAAAAAAAATTTTAAAAAGATAAGATTTTTTTTTATAACACTCACACTTCACATTAAAATTATCTCGGTGTGTTGTGTCACACATTGACAAATATGTTATATTCAATTATTCTATTTTTACCAAAGCTTGTGGCTGTGCAACTAGAAGCATCTAATCATGAAAGAACAAGCCCCCACTACACCAACTTTTTTTGACTGGTTACAACTTTACTCTCCATAATAGAACCAAATCTCATCTCTTGAATAAAGTGAGTTATGGACATGGTACGAAAAACTTTAACCTTTGTCTGGTTGCTAAAAGCAGTTCAACTACCCCAGTACATCTATGAAAGAAATTAGCTAACATGCTCTAGTGGACTTATTAGAGTAATGTTGTTGTAAAAGTTAAACCACACAAATGACTAACTCCACAAGAAAAAAAAAATGAAATTTCAAACGAGAACTATTCTATTTATATACACCCACACACACATAGAAGAAACCAAATCCACAGCACAACGCAACACAACCCTGCAAAGATACTTCCAAGATGTCTAAGCAAAATGGGATGGTGTTGATGATGCTTATACTGAGTGTTATTCTTCCACCACCGATTCAAAGCCTGAAACTAAAAGCAGGGAATTGGGGTAAAAGTTTTCTGAAAAAGAACCAAGAAACACAAACAAACCTTCAGTTTTATTTTCACGACACACCCAGCGGAAAAAACCCAAGCGCTGTTAAGGTGGCTGAACCGGTAGACAAGAGCAAGCCATTCGTTACACAGTTCGGAAGCATCTGGATGGCGGATGACCCGTTAACAGAAACATCAGACCCGAAGTCCAAGCTCGTCGGCCGGGCCCAAGGTATTTACGCGTCGTCGTGTCAGCAGGAGTTCGGACTTCTCATGTCCCTGAGCTACTCGTTTGTTGATGGACCGTATAACGGTAGCACGTTTGCTCTTGTTGGGAAGAACTCGGCTATGAACCCGGTTCGTGAGATGCCGGTTGTTGGTGGCACTGGCCTTTTCCGTATGGCAAGGGGTTACGCCATTGCTAAGACTCATTGGATTGATTTGACCAACGGTGATGCTATTGTTGGCTACAATGTCACACTCGTTCATTAGAGTTAGTTAACCGTTTTTCTTTTTCTTTTCTATATAAATAAATCACTATATAGTTTATACATTTCTTTAACTTTCTATAATATGCACACATGATCTAGTTTCATGTTTTATTGTATTTTTTTTTTGAGAAAATTTCCAAAATAATAATTAATTGTATGATTATATTATTTGAATTAATAATATAAATATTATATTCAAAGTTTTTCATATTTCAATTGCATGGTCTATAGTAATTATTATTGGTCTAAAGTGCCATTTAATTGGTTTCCTTTCTTTTAGGAATAGTTGCAACGTATAAACAAATATTTGCTATTCTTATGCGAAACGTTGTTACTAAGTTGCAATTGGAATAGTGCCATGCCTTTTCTAAGAGTTGCTACTGTTTCATAACAGATGTGATTTTCAATATAAATTACAGGTTATGGTCACGGTGGAAAAACACACAAAAAACCAATCTCAATTAATTTCTCATTCTAAATCATCTTTCTCTTCTCTAATACATGAGAGCAATTGAAAGAAACATTCTTCTGTAAAATATTATCAACAGATACGCTTAGAGAGATTGTGCAATTCTCTTTAAGGATTCCAAAGTATCCTGCAGGAAATTCGTCGGTAACTCCTTTTGCATCCAACATAGAAAGATTGGTGGGGTGAATTGTTCCTTAAGCTTAGTGTAAAACTACACGCTTTGGAAGTTTATCGTGCAAATTAATTTCTCTGTTTCAACTCCATTTATTCTTAGTTTTGCAGCAACACCAAAAATTCAAAGGCAATAACAATCTTAAGGAACAAATTTTTTCCTATTCAATGACTGCTTCACTAAAAGAGATGACTTCTGACTTTGTGAAATTAGAGAAATTCGATGGAGGGAATTTTATTCGTTGGCAGAAAAAAATGAAATTTCTTCTCACAACACTGAAGGTGGTGTATGTCCTTAACATTCCAAAACCAGAAGAAAAAGAAGATGAAACAATTGCTGAAACTAGAGAGAGACAAAAGTGGGACAATGATGATTATATATGCTTGGGACACATCCTCAACGGTATGTGCGATTCGTTGTTCGACATTTATCAGAGCAGTAACTCCACAAAAGAGTTATGGGAGAAATTGGAATCAAGATACATGCAAGAGGACGCTACAAGTAAGAAGTTTCTTGTTTCTCAATTTAATAATTATAAAATGATAGATGGTAGGTCTGTTATGGAACAAATGCATGAAATTGAACGTATTCTCAATAATTACAAACAACATAATATGCACATGGATGAAACTATAATTGTATCCTCCATAATAGATAAACTTCCTCCTTCTTGGAAAGATTTTAAAAGAACCATGAAGCATAAGAAGGAGGATATTTCTCTTGAACAATTGGGTCATCACTTTCGTTTAGAAGAAGAGTATCGAAAACAAGATGATACTAAAAGCCAATTTACTCAAGAGAAGGTCCATGTGATGGAGGAAGGAAATTCAAGCAAACATTCCAATAAAAGAAAACGAGATTTCAAAAATTCTCATGAAAACCACAAAGGTTATAACAACCTAAAGAAAAAGAAAGGAAATTGTTATCATTGTGGAAATCCAGGACACTTTAAACATGAGTGCAGGTTCTTAAAGAAAAAGAACAAAGATAAGAATTCAAGTGCAATAAAAGAAAATCTTGTTGCTGTTATTTTTGAAATCAACATGATAGAAGATGTTAATTCTTGGTGGATAGACTCTGGTGCTACCCGTCATGTGTGCAAAAATAAAGAACTATTCAAGACCATTAATGAAGAAGATGGTAGTGTTTTATACATGGGAAATGCTTCTACTGTCCAAGTCAAAGGAAAAGGATCGGTAGAGATTGAATTCACATCTGGAAAAATACTCACTCTTAAAGATGTACTCTATGTTCCTGAAGTTAGGAAAAACTTGATTTCTGTACCTTTACTTAATAAGTATGGTTTCAAATTTGTATTTGAGGGAGATAAATTTATTCTCTCCAAAGGGGGAATGTTTGTGGGGAAAGGTTATCTTTGTGAGAATATGTTCATGTGTAATATTGTTATTAATAATAATAATAATAATAATAATAATAATAATAATAATAATAATAATAATAATAATAATAATAATGTGATTTCTGCTTATACTGTTGAGTCTTGTGATTTATGGCATATGCGACTAGGACATGTTAATTTTAGTAAATTAAAAGACATGATGAAATCAAGTTTAATTCCTAATTTTGATATAAACTTAAATTCTTGTACCACATGCATGTTAACTAAAATTACAAGACAACCTTTTAAGAGAGTTGAAAGAAATTCTAAAGTATTAGATTTAATTCATTTTGATGTATGTGATTTACATGGTTGGCCTACTATTGGTGGTAAAAAATATTTTGTCACTTGATGATTGCACTAGATTTTGTTATGTTTATTTAATGCACTCTAAAGATGAAGTTTTAGAAAAATTCAAAAAATTTAAAGCTCAAGTAGAACTCCAACATGAAACTTTTATTAAATGTTTTAGGAGTGATAGAGGGGGAGAATTCTATCATCCTAATTATTTTGAGTCCACTGGTATTATACATCAAATAACTGCACCCTATTCCCCACAACAAAATGGGATAGCAGAAAGGAAAAATAGGGTGTTGGAAGAAATGGTGAATGCCACGTTATCATATTCTGGTTTATCCAAAGGATATTGGGGTGAAGCCATGCTAACTGCATGTTATATACTGAATAGAGTTCCTAATAAAAGGAACAAGATAACCCCATATGAACTCTGGAAGAAAAGAAAACCAAATCTTAAATATTTAAAAGTTTGGGGTTGTAGAGCAATTGTTAAGGTGCCTGAACCAAAAAGAAAGAAATTGGGAGAAAGAGGAATTGAATGTGTATTTCTGGGCTATGCTGAAAACAACAAAGCATATAGATTCATGGTTATGGAATCCAATGATTCATATCCTATTAATACCGTGATTGAGTCACGAGATGCAATTTTTCAAGAAAGTAGATTTACCTCAATTCAAAATTGCAAAGACAATGTTCATTATGATGTTCAAAGTTTAGAAAATAATGTATCAAATAATGATATGTTGGGATGTTCAGAACCTAGAAAAAGTAAAAGAATCCGAAAAGTAAAAAATTATGGATCAGACTTCTTCATGTTCCTTGTAGAAGGAAATAATGATTCTATAAATCGTTATGGACCAATTTGCTATAACCTAGAGAATGATCCAGAAACATTTGAAGAGGCAATAAAATCTCAAGATTCAGCCTTTTGGAAAGAAGTCATCCAAGAGGAAATGGACTCGATTATGGGTAATAAAACCTGGAAATTAGTAGATCTCCCACCAGGGTCCAAACCCATAGGTTGTAAATGGATCTTTAAAAGGAAAATGAAAGTTGATGGTACCATTGAAAAATTCAAAGCTAGACTTGTCGCTAAAGGATTTACACAAAAAGAAGGAATTGATTATTTTGATACTTATGCACCTGTTGCAAGAATTGCATCAATTAGAGTGCTTATGGAACTCGCTTCCATCTATAAATTTGTCATTCATCAAATGGATGTTAAAACTGCTTTCCTAAATGGAGAATTGGATGAAGAGGTGTATATGAAACAACCTGAAGGGTTTGTTATCAAAGGCCAAGAACATAAAGTGTGTAAATTAACTAAGTCTTTATATGGGTTAAAACAAGCGCCCAAACAATGGCATCAAAAATTTGACCAAGTTATGTTGGCCAATGGATACAAAATAAATGAATCTGACAAATGTATTTATAGTAAATTCAACAATGAAAAAGGAGTTATGATTTGTTTATATGTGGATGATATGTTAATCTTTGGTACTGAATTAAAAGAGGTAGAAAAGACTAAAGCTTTCTTATCCAAAAAATTTGATATGAAAGACTTAGGTGAAGCAGATGTGATTTTAGGGATTAAAATCATAAGATATGGTGAATATATTGGCTTATCCCAATCTCACTATATTGAAAAGGTGCTTAAGAAATTTGATCATTTGGATTGCAAATCCGTTTCTACCCCATTTGATCAAAATGTTAATTTGCAACCACATAAAGGGTGTCCAGTGGCACAACTTGAATATTCAAAGGTAATTGGATGCTTGATGTATGCTATGACATGTACTAGACCTGATATAGCATATGTTGTTGGTAGGTTAAGTCGGTATACAAGTAATCCAAGTAAAGATCATTGGCATGCTATTAATAGAGTATTAAAATACTTGAAAGGGACGATTAACTACACTTTAACATATAGTGGATATCCTTCGGTTTTAGAAGGGTATACAGATTCCAGTTGGGTAACATATATAGAAGATCATGCATCCACTAGTGGATGGATCTTCAATCTTGGTGGAGGTGCGGTTTCTTGGGGTTCAAAGAAACAGACTTGCATTGCCGACTCCACCATGGCTGCAGAATTTATTGCTCTGGCTGCAGGTAGTAAAGAGGCTGAATGGCTAAGAAACTTGTTATATGAGATACCTATTTGGCCAAAGCCAATAGCACCTGTATCCATATATTGTGATAGTCAATCCACACTATCTAAAGCATATAGCCAAGTATATAATGGAAAATCTAGACATATTGGTATAAGACATAGCTATGTGAAAGATTTAATTTCAAATGGAGTAATCTCCATAATATACGTAAGAACTAATAATAATCTTGCAGATCCTTTGACGAAAGGTTTGACAAAAGACATGGTGTTGAAGACATCATTAGGGATGGGTCTCAAGCCCATATCTTATTGATCACCAATAGTGGAAACTCAACTCACACTTGATTAAAATCAAGTCTTGAGTTCAATGATGAAAGTATATTATTAGAGTGATTGAAGTACTTAACAATAGAAACATCCCAATGGGCAAAAAGTACTCAGACCATAAAAGTAAAAGTGATAGGATGAGATTATTCTCTTAATAGATATATAGCATATGTTTGCTGGAATGCTTATTATGGGAGCTTTTCTGATATAGTCTACCTATATGAGAATGAAGTAGGCTGCTTCATAGAGATCAAGGGCTTGACTCTTAAATTCTCATGAAAAGGATACATGACATAGGGCCTTATCAAATGTGTCATATTTACAATTCTTTTGATAGTATCGAGATTTCATGTGTAAGTTTTGCACACTTGTTCTAATGAGTAGTTGGTTCAAAGCTTGTCTATCAATGTCTATTCGGGATGAGTGAAACCCATATCTTACTAAGGATTGGTTCAAATCGTGAGATACCAATATCTGAAACCGTGATTTTTCCAGAATTATGAGATTTAGTTATTTTGAAAATGGTGGGGGATTGTGAGAAAATTTCCAAAATAATAATTAATTGTATGATTATATTATTTGAATTAATAATATAAATATAAATATTATATTCAAAGTTTTTCATATTTCAATTGCATGGTCTATAGTAATTATTATTGGTCTAAAGTGCCATTTAATTGGTTTCCTTTCTTTTAGGAGTAGTTGCAACGTATAAACAAATATTTGCTATTCTTATGCGAAACGTTGTTACTAAGTTGCAATTGGAATAGTGTCATGCCTTTTCTAAGAGTTGCTATTGTTTCATAACAGACGTGATTTTCAATATAAATTACAGGTTATGGTCACGGTGGGAAAACACACAAAAAACCAATCTCAATTAATTTCTCATTCTAAATCATCTTTCTCTTCTCTAATGCATGATAGCAATTGAAAGAAACATTCTTTTGTAAAATATTATCAACAGATACGCTTAGAGAGATTGTGCAATTCTCTTTAAGGATTCCAAAGTATCCTGCAGGAAATTCGTCGGTAACTCCTTTTGCATCCAACATAGAAAGATTGGTGGGGGTGAATTGTTCCTTAAGCTTAGTGTAAAACTACACGCTTTGGAAGTTTATCGTGCAAATTAATTTCTCTGTTTCAACTCCATTTGTTCTTAGTTTTGCAGCAACACCAAAAATTCAAAGGCAATAACACTTTTGCTTAGTTCTTCTTCAAACGAATGCAGCTTTTTGCCCATGTTCTGAGTTATACATCTTTTATACGTATTGGAATGTTATTGTATACAAACCAACCAACAATCAAACATGTATTATTTGAAATTGTTTGGTCTTGTATGAAAATGACAAGAATGTAGGAACAATTCTCTTAGTATTTTTATTTCTTTCTTAATTTTTTTTTTGAATTTTGTTGAAAATCCATCTCAACCTATACAATTTTTTTTATAAATTTTGATAAATAAGATTGTTATCAACCACACAGTGATAATAAAAAGAAAATAACGATTGAGAAAGAAAGAAAAAAACGTTGGAGAAAAAGAATATTTTCTACAGAGTTTTTCCTCTGCTCACAATCTGTGAAAAACTTTTTTATTCACTTTGCAACTGCAAAATTCCATGAATACAATATTATGAGTTTTTTCTTCTCTTCATACAAGAATAAGGGTTACTCCCTTTATTTATAGATTTATGTTAGCTTACTCACTAAGTCAAAGCCCAAAACTATAAAAGCCCAAAATAGATAACACTACTAAAATAAGCCTAAGTCGAACTCCTGTGTGAAACAACATGCTTCAACACTTCGACATACTAATACAACTCAACACACTAGGTGATTTGACACTTCCTTACTTCTGTCGAGCAAACTGTTTCGACACAAAGAATTACAATTCAACACGCCACATAACTCATTGTGTCTAAGCTATCTACATTCATCATAACTCTTAGTCTTCTGAGCACTTCGACATGCACTCCCTTCGTCAAGATATCTACAATCTGATTCTCAATCCTGAAGTATTCCACATCTATCTTCTCATCTGCTACCTGCTCTCGAAGATAATGGAACCTCATTTCGATGTGCTTGCTTTGACCATGTGCTATCGGATTCTTCGCCAGATTGATAGGTGACATACTGTTGATCTTCATGGTAATTTCTCCATGACTCTTCGCTGTTATCTCTTCGACCAAATTCACCATCCATGTTGATTGACATGCACAAATAGGAAGCAACTATGTATTCTGCTTCGCACAACGATAATGACATTATTTGCTCCTTACTCGAACTCTAAGCAACTGGTGCACCACCTAGCATAAACACATAGTCAGCTGTGAATTTTCGATCCTCAACAAAACTACACCAACTTGAGTCGGTGTATCCCGCTAGTTTGCATTCTTTTCCTTCATCAGCTGCAGAAAATAAATTGCCATAGTCGAGAGTTCCTTTAAGATACCTTAGTATCCTCTTCGCCGCTGCTAGATGTGATATATTTGGCTTCTGCATAAATCTACTCATCATACCTACATTGTATGCTAAGTCAGGCCTTGTGTGACAAAGGTATCGAAGTGATCCAATAAATCTTCTATATTGGGTTGTATCGACATCATCTTCATCTGAATCTTTTGACAGTTGTAATCTGGACTCAACTGGAGTCGTAATTGGTTTGCAATCTTGCATCTCAAATATCTTGAGTATTTCGCCTGCATACCTTCTTTGATGCATCATCAAACCTCTACCACTCTTGTAGAATTCGATGCCAGGGAAATATGAAATGTCACCCAAATCTGACATTTCGAATTCCTTGTTTAAAACACGTTTGAAGTCTTCGATCTCTTTCTTGCAGCTACCTGTTACCAATAAGTCATCGACATAGAGACATAATATAAACAATTCACTCTTTCTTCTTCTTACATATACTCTATGTTCAATTTTGCACTTTACAAATTCCTTCTCCCTTAGAAAGCCATTTATCTTCTTGTTCCAAGCTCTTGGAGCTTGTTTAAGTCCGTACAGGGCTTTATGCAGCCCATACACCTTTCTTTCTTCGACTTATTTCACAAATCCAGCTGGTTGTGCAACATAAAATTCTTCTTCTAAGGGGCCATTCAGGAATGTCCATTTCACATCCATCTGACATATATGCCAGTTGTTCATGTTTGCTAGACCAACAACCACCTGATTGTTTCGATCCTAGCAACTGGTGCAAAAACTTCGTTGAAGTCAATTCCTTCTTTCTGAAGAAATCCTTTCACCACAAGTCTCGCCTTGTGTCGAGTCACTTCTCCTTTGGGATTCAACTTCACCTTGTATACCCACTTCACATCGGTTGCCTTCTTGTCTTTGGGCAATTCGACAAGTGACCAAGTGTTATTGACTTTGATTGACTTCAATTCTTCGTTTATTGCTTTCATCCACTTCGAATCTTTCAATGCCTTAGCTGCATTGACTGGTTCGACATCTGCGCAGAAAGCATAGTGTACCAACTCACCTTCTTCATTGACCACATCATCTGATGTAATCACACATTCTTGCAACCTTGCAGGCATGTGTCTTGTTCTTTGAGGCCTGCTTGAGCCTGCTTCACCTCTGACTTCTTGTCGAACTTCTCTTTCAACTTCACTAGCTGGTTCATCATATAAGATTCACACAGAATCCTTCTTAACATTCTCAATCCAATCCATTCCTTAAGCTCAACTATGATCACGTCCCCGTTGATCACCACTTGCTTGTTCACTGGGTCAAACAACTTGTATCCTTCAATCGAATGATATCTTATCAGGATCATCTGACTCGACTTATCATCAAGTTTTCTTCTCAACTGATCTGGCACATGTCTATGTGCTACAGATCCAAACACCTTCAGATGACTCAAGCTAGGCTTGACATCTTGTAACACCCCGATAATAATATGATAATTATTTAAATTAAGTTAATAATATATTTATTAATTTAATTAGATAATTGGATTATTATTATTATTATTATTTTGGAATTATTGAATTATTATTATTATTGGAATAATAATATAATTTGGAAAAAATATAAGTTGGAATAAGGAAAAAGAGTTTCATTTGGAAAATAAGGTTTTCACGTGAAACTCAGAGAAGCGGCTGAAAGAGGAAAAGGGCAAGAGGCAGAGCAAGAGGAAGAGGGTTGAAGAAGAGAAGAGCTTGGAGCTTAAAGATTCGCCGGATTAACTCAGGTAAGGGGGGTTTATCGTCGTTTAATGGGTATTATGGGTTAGCATGTAATGGGTAGTGATAAACCGTTGAATTGACCCTAATTGGGATTGTGAATGCTGAAAATGATGTTGGATAAACTGTGTTAAAAACTGTAATTGAATCGATAATGGTGTGTGTCGTAATTTACTGGACGTATAGCTTTTTACGGAATTGGAATCGGAGGTCCGAAAGTCCTCCAACGGCGGAAAATGCGGAGAATTCTGCATTCTGCTTTGTGTTAGCGCAGGAACTGCTGTTTTGTCTGCGTTAACCGGTTAACCCAGGGTGTTAACCGGTTAACACTGTTACGAATTGAGAATTAGTGCTGTTTTGCCTGCGTTAACCGGTTAACCCATGGCGTTAACCGGTTAACACTGATAAGTTTTGGGCAGTAAGCGTGTTTTGCCTGCGTTAACCGGTTAACCCAGGGCGTTAACCGGTTAACGCTGTTGCAGAGTGGAAAAAGTGTTAATTAAAATGATGTGTGCCTAATTGGTGGTTGCCTATATCGGTGTGTGATATAGTAGGGATTATTTCCCGCTGTTTTGAGCAGTATAGGTATTAGTAGAGTGTGCTAATACTGTGTTTAATTAATTGACATGATATGATGTGTTGATACATGTGTTGATGATGTATGATGATATGCATAATGCTGTGAATGTATATATTATGCATGTATTTGTGAATGGACTGTTGTATGGCTTAGAGTGTGAGCATATGTCCATTGTGGATTGTTGTTGATGTTGCATTGCTAGATGATTAGCGTGCATAGCATAGCCTTGGGGCTGTAGCTAATTCCCATGGTGAGGAATTAGTGAGTGAATCATTGTGGATTTGTTGTTGATGTTTGCATGCTAGATGATTAGTGTGCATAGCATAGCCTTCGGGGCTGTAGCTAATTCCCATGGTGAGGAATTAGTGAGTGAGTCATTAGATCTCAAATGAGTGGGACTAGTGAGCTTAGTAGCCGTATCTGGATTGATCGGTGAGCTTGAACTATATGTTCAAGAATAGTCGGTACCGCATGTGTGGAGTCTCATTGCATAAATTATGTATGGCGTATAATATGAATGGATGTATTCCAATATTATACGTGTGTGGTGTTGCTATTGAGTATGAATATGAGTTGTATTGGTGTTGAGTATGATGTTTGAGTTGGTGTGCCGTTACTGAATGTGCGAATACGATTAGGGTGATTAATGTGTTAAATTACTTAACATGACATTATATTCTATAATGCTTATTATATCGATTGAGGAACTCACCCTTACAACTATTTTTCAGGTAACGAGCAATGAGTTGAGTAGAAGCTAATACTTGGAGTCTAGTGTAGTCTCCTTAGTGGGTCATGCTCTGATAGATGTAACATCGGGATGGGATGTTTTAACTTGTTTTGAATGTTTTATTGATTGGTTGTGAACCATTTTCCATGTAATATGTTACATGTTTTGAATGATCGATTTGATCTCTATCCGCTGCGTATTATGCAACTGTTTTATTTGATAAATAAATGAGCATGACAAGCTACTTTGATGAATAGTGTGAAATGTTGTGTGACACCCTTGGATGCATAATTACTCTGATTTATATATGTTGTTATTTTAATTAAATATTTGGGGTATTTTAGAAGGGTGTTACACATCTGACCAACATTCTTCTGGCATGATTCTTTCTAGCTTCTTCGTTGGACATATGTTTACGATATATGTTGCAGTCGACATAGCTTCTCCCCATAATTCTTTAGATAGATGCTTGCCTTTCAACATACTTATCACCATATTCATGATGGTTATATTCTTCCTTTTTCCGACTCCATTCTGCTGTGGAGTGTAGGGGCATCACCTCATGCACAACCCCTTCTTTCACACATAATATGTCAAAGTCTTTCGACACATATTCGCCACCACCATCAGTCCTCAAAATCTTGATCTTTCAACCATAGATTTAAATTTGGCAAATACCTCAATCACTTCACTTATGTCTTCGATCGAAACCTTATAGTTCTTTTCAACTAACTGCCTTATGCTGAGCAAATTGCTCTTCATGCCTATTATGTACAATAAATTTGAAATTATGACCTCTTGTCATCTTTCCTCATAATCAGAACATCACCAACACCTTCAGCTGCTAGAGTATTGTCATTTGCAAATTTCACCATGTTCTTTATTGAGGGCTTTATGTTGATAAACCAATCTTTCCTTCCAAACATGTATGATGAGTATCCTGAGTCCAAGTACCACTGGTCCTTGAATCTTGTTATAACCATCAACAACATCTCTTCTTCTTCTTCATGTTTCATCAGCTTTGAATAAGTTTCTTGATTCTTCTACTTTTCTGGACAATCATTAGAATAGTGACCATGCTTCTAACAATTGTAACACCGAATATGCTCTTGTCTTTCTCTACCTGTAGCACCACCTCTTTGGTTGCCTTGGTTCTAGGGTTTTTTCTGATTCAACCAGTTTCCTTCTTGCTGATTTTGACCAATCGAATTCTTTTAGCCTCCTCTGCCTTTGTTTCCATTCCAGCTTCCTTTTCCTTTCCTTTCTTTTGTTGATTGCACCTGCAAAGCCACATCACTCTTCAACTTTCCTGCAGCTCTTTCAGACACTCTTTGTTCATGAGATTCAAGCGTCCCTTGAAGCTCTTCCTTTGTCAGTTTTGACAAATCTTTCGACTCTTTTGAGGATACTACCATGTGGTCGGACTTTGGAGCCAACGACCTCAAGATCTTTCCAACAACAGATCTTGATGTTAACATTTCTCCACATACCTTGATTTGATTCACCAGTTTCGTAACCTTAGTGAAGAAATCATGTATGCTTTCATTGTCTTCCATTTGAAACAATTCATACGTCCTTTTGTGAGTTTGTAACCTCACCTCTTTCAGCTTCTCTGCGCCTCCAAACGACTTCTCCAGAATTTTCCATGCTTTTTTCGCTGACTCTACATCACTACCCTTTTTAAAAATTTCTGAATCAACACATTGCTGGATTATAACGAGAGCTTTATGATATTTCTTTTTCAATTATTTATGTGCAACCCTTTCTTGATCCTCCGTGTTTTCTGCAATCGTTGTTACTTCTTCCTTCACAAGATCCCAAAGATCTTGATAATAGAACACAACCTTTATCTGCTTGCACCAATTCTCATAATTATTGTTCTTAAGAATCGGAAGATTCGCTGGAAAATTCCCATTTGGATGATTCATTGCCATCGCGATTTTCTTCCCACTAATCGCTTAAGTCGGAGCTCTGATACCAGATGTTGGAAATCCACCACAACTTATGGAGAATTTCTATCAATCTTGACGAACAAGATTGTTATCAACAACGCAATGACAATGAAAAGAAAAGAACGATTGATAAAGAAAGAAAAGAACGTTGGAGAAGAAGAGTATTTTCTGTAGAGTTTTTCCTTTGCCCACAACCTATGGAAAACTTCTTTATTCACTTTGCAACTGTAAAATTCTGTGAATACAATGTTATGAGTTCTTTCTTCTCTCCATACAAGAATAAGGGTTACTCCATCTATTTATAGATTTAGGTTAGCTTGCTCACTAAGTCAAAGACCAAAACTATAAAAGCCAAAAATAGATAACACTACTAAAATAGGCCCGAGTCGAAATCATGTTGAAGCAACATGCTTCGACACTTCGACACACTAATACAACTCAACACACTAAGTGATTTGACACTTCATTAGTTCTGTCGAACAATCTGCTTCGATACGAGGAATTACAATTCAATAATTTTTTTTTAATTTTCTCATCATAAGAGAGATAAGGAGGGTTAAGAAAGATCGAGGAGGTTTCTATTGTGAGGATATAGTACTATAAAAAATAAATAAATAAATGATTTGTCATAAAAGAAAACTTTAAGGTGGTAATAGTAATTCGAGAGTATTTGTAGAATTTGACACACCCCAATTTGACTGTATTATGTTATTCTTTACCACTTTAAAATTATTTTTTTAAATCAGCTCAAAAGTTATGTATTTAACAAAATTTGTTTAATGATATCGGAAATTTTATAACTCATATCAATAATTTTATAAAAATATTTTTTTTTAACTTTCATATTTTTTTTGTCGACAATGTTAAAATATACAATAAAAATCATAATTTTTTTAAATTTTTATCGAAAATTTTAAAATTTTCAATATACACTCTTATATTTTTAACGGAAATTTTAAAAACGCTAGTATCTTTGTCGGAATTTTTGAAATTTACGATAAAAACTCTTTATTTTTAATGGAAATTTTAGAAATTCAATAAAAACTATAGTATCTTTATCAAAAAATTCAAAATTTACGATAAAAACTCTTGTATTTTTATCGAAAATTTTAAAATTTTTGAAAAAACTCTTGTGTTTTTTTCAAAAATATCGGTATTAATTCAAAGATTATGAACTTTAAAAAAAATCAATATAATTTAGTATCGACAATTTTAAAATAAATTATCAAAAATTTAGTTTGATATCGAAAATTAATAATAAACGATCAAAAATTTAGTTCACACTTTTTGATCCAACTTTGTCTATGGATAATTTTAAAATTAACAAGCTAAATTTTTCTTATTAATTTGTGCATATCTATAAATAGGTTTGATGCAATTAGTGACAAAATCAAAATTTATAAACACAACCAAAACTATATTTGTTATATCACCGCTCTTTTCTTATTTATAAAAAATATTTTTTTTTTTAAATTTATAAGAAATATATATTTTTAAATTTTTTTGAATAAAAAATGTATTTGAAGAAAATATAGACCATCACATTAGTTATTGTATGAATTAAAAAATAATTTATTTCTTATAAATAGAATTAGATCTAATATACTTTACATACTACAAAATGAAACAATAGTTTAACACGGTAGTTTGCTGTTTTTTAATGTCTTTTGTCATGTCCAATATAAAAAAACTCATAATTATCATTACAACTAGAGTACTCAAATGGGTTGACCGTTCGGTACGGTGAGCTAATATATGTATATATAAGAGTTACTCGATGTCTCTCAAATTCTATAATCTTTTAAAGTTATTCATTTCGTCTCATTTAGATAATACAATTAGATGCCTCTCAAATTCTATAATCTTTTAAAATTATTCATTTCGTCTCATTTAGATAATACAATTAGACACATTCTTAATATAACACGCATAAGATATTCATCAAAACAAATCAATAGTTTAAATGAATGGATCTAGATTGTCTTTTCCGGACACACTATTAAATAGTGTTATCTAGACACATCCTTAATATAACATGAACCCCCCACTTTCCCTTTCCATTCAACAACTTTACCAAAAAAAATTAGCAAATATACAAAGTATCAATCTTTGCGTGAACATTATCATCATTTTGCCAAAACTTTTCAATTCATACTTTTATTCATTGAAACTAACTTCGTAGGTCAATTTTAAACATTTTTCCCATCAAGTTGCGACATTTTAAGAACATTTGATAAGTTTAACCGCTTCACATTTTTCCTATCTAGTGAGTAGGATACACATTTTCTTTATAGTTTTGAATTAATGTACATTATATCTCATATATTGCATTCAATCTATCTAATTTTAGTTGTTGAATTTTTAATCTTGTTAGATTTTGGGATTAGGTATTTGTCAGCTGCCAAGTCTAGTTTGAAACCATCAGGATAACACTATCTAAATAGTATTATCTAGACACAAGATATATCCATATATCTTAACCTTTTGAGATTATATAATGTCTTTGTGTTAGGCTTTAGTAATTTTGTTATGTTTATTGAAGTTTTCTCTTGTCTTGTATGATTAAAGAAAAATGGATGACGAACAACCGAGGTACAAACATGGTTGATTATCACAACATGCTTCAGTACACAGAGAGAAAGCAAAATATTTGAGGGTCAAAAGTACACAATGGGAAGTATGTTAATCATATGAAAATGCTCATTCCCCGTTGTCACATGGTCATGGATCACAACCTCATGGTAGACCTCGGGCACGTCCACTTGTTCTTCCAACACATACTCATGTTAGACCTGCTTCTGACACAATTGATGTAACACCATAAACCCCAAAACACAAAATAAAGTGAATATAAAACAATTACACACATAATGTGTTGGTGTAAGCCCTAGAGGCCAATACTTTTGATACTTGTATCGAATTATTTATTAATAATAAAAGACTTTTTTTATTATGTTTGTTTAATAAAGTCCCGAGAATAGTTAGTCTGTTTAATGTATCAAGTGTGACTTAATAATGAGATCACATTAAACATAAGGACACTATTCTTAAAGTATCTGTAGTCGAGCTTTATTGTGAAGTGGGATAACATTAAAACATTAAGATTATTATGTATATAGACTGATGATCACATCTCATGGATCATGGATAAGAAGTTATCAAGCCTTAAACATAGGTATGAATATTAAGAGTAATATTTATACTGGATTGACCCACTATGAGAATACTATATAGAATATTATGCAAAGTGTCATAAATTATTCTCATGGTGATAATGGTGTATACCATCCTTCGACCTGAAACCACTATGGACCCTAGATGTAGAGTCGAGTGTCTTATTGCTGATCAAACATTGTCCGTAACTGGATGACCATAAAGACAGTTGATGGGTACTCCACGAAGCATGCTAAGGGACATGAGTGACCTAGATGGAATTTGCCCATCCTGCTGTTAGCTGGAGATTTCGACCATTAGGTTGAAGTTCTTTGAAAATATTATGTTTTGGAGAATAATATAAAAATGGCTTTGTGAAGCTATTTATTAAGTCATTTTCTTGGGAGAAAGGACCTTTTTGTCGAAGCTTAAGACTTAGAAGATTTTAGGATCTCCATAAGTTCTCTTCGACATCGGCGTTTGGCAATTTCGAAGCTTCGAGCGGGAAAGATTTGAAATTCAAACGAAGTAGTTTCGTCAGGCGAACGCGTGGAAGCATCTAAGACACACGGCGCTTGAAAACGTCGAACGTGGAAATCATTTGTGTAGAGACCGTTAGGGTCGAATTGTTATAAATAGGAGTCTTAGTTTTTAGATTTCGTGTGTTCAAACTGATATACAAAATTCACTAAAAATACTCAAAGTACCGGAGCGAGAGAAACGAGTCTTTGCTGAAAATGTATGTATGAAGAACACCATGATTACATTTCATGTTATCTTTTTAATGCAAGTTATTTAAATTAAACCACTTACTGTCTTTATTTCTATTTAAGCCTTCTGTCGAATTGCCTTTATCTTCAAAGTCTTTCATCATTGCTTTTACCTTTACATTTACATTTCGTCAAACCTTTATTTCCAGCACTTTTTCAAACTTAAAACCTTTTACTTCAAGTTATTTATCTTTACTTTTGCCAATTACATTTGTTATCTTTAAAAAAGCCTTTTTTACAGAATTACTGTCATTTATCCTTTATCTTTAAAGTCATAAGCCTTTAGATTTTGTTTAGAGTTTTGTTGTCGAAACACCTTTTACTTTGTACTATTAACGCTAGATAAAGAACCTTAATTACCATTCATAAACCAGAAACAAACTTAATCATGAATCAAATCACCATAACACTAGTTCTTGAGACACATGTCCTAGGATCAATCTAGTCGATCCTGTAAGTTACCAAGATTAATAATATTGGAGGACTAGCAGTTGTTTGTCATAAATTACTGGTAAACAAATTGGCACGCCCAGTGTGACGGTGTCAAAAGAACTGTTAATTATAATAGTTTGCTTTACTTTTACAATACAAAATTGTTGTTATTATTTTGAGTTAAAAAATCATAGTGTTGCATGAACCTTAGAAGTGGTAAGATAGCCAACAATTCGCAACCTATAACCAAAAGAAAATACACAAAAAAGATGGTTAATACAACCAGTCAAGGGGAACAATTTCCTCCCCAGGGAACAGGCACAGTCAGAACAAGTTCGATTGATGCATCCACTGAGATCCCTAGTACACATGCCATACCAACATCTGGATCCATGGCCTTAAATAATTCGACAACAATGCCTATTATGTCAAGCGTAGCAGACGTTTCTGCAAGTTCGATCCCTCGCCCGTTTTCGACAATTGTCGAAACCCAACCCACACCTACTACCCCTAGGCCACCGGGATTTGAGAATTTTAGGCCTGGGAGAGAATACCCATATGGAATGCCATTTACTTCCATGGCAGGACTTCAAAATAATACTTCCACATATACTCAACCCCATAATACGGTTGTTTCACCAATTCAAAATTCTGGTTCTGGCATGAACCATGTAGGTCGAAATACCCAATCACAAGGATTATCTACCCTATTACCTACCCTTACAACGAATAACCAGGCAACCTTTAGACAACAAATGGATGCTAGTAACCATGATATGGTAGGAGTTCTTGCCAGAGAAATGAATACCATTTTTTCTCCCCTAATACAGAATGTAAATAGGACTAACAATGATAATGCCCAAACATACCAACAACCGTCAACGCAGATGAGACGCATAGCAGATTTCCTATGCGCCCCTCAGTCCTTTGTTCGACGCAGACCAAACCAAGTTATAATCCAGGAAGAAGAACCAACTATAAATCAGGTTCGACCACCTAGACAAGCGCCTGACGAAAGGGCCATGGGGGCAAGATTAGAATAACATCCAGTTCGACAGGAAGTCCCTGAAGAACAACCTAGGAGAGTAATGATGGTTAATAGAGACCAGGATGCAGACGAAGTAATTCATAGGGTTAGGCAAGAAAACATGATGGAAAATGACTTAACTACTATGATAGAGAGAATCATAGCCCACAATGGTCTGAATACAAGACTTCGACGACCAAATTATACCTCTCCTTTATCAGAATACGTCCTACAAACTGAATTACTAAGGGGTTGTAAAATCCCTAAGTTCACCAAATTCTCAGGGGACACTAGTGAATCCACTATAGAACACATAGCCAGATACATGACTGAGGCAGGGGATTTGGCGAACAGTGAGAACCTAAGAATGAAATATTTCCCCAGTTCTTTAACGAAGAATGCCTTCACATGGTTTACAACTTTGCCACCAAATTCCATAGATACTTGGCCTCATTTGGAGAGATTATTTCATGAACAATTCTACATGGGCCAAACTAAGATAAGTCTTAAGGAATTAGCTAGTATTAAAAGAAAATTCACTGAATCTATAGATGATTATCTGAATAGGTTCCGTTTGTTGAAATCTAGATGTTTTACAGTAGTACCTGAACATGAATTGGTCGAAATGGATGTTGGAGGGTTAGACTATTCCATTAGGAAAAAGTTAGATACCCAGTATCTAAGAGATATGGCCCAATTAGCAGATAGGGTTCGACAGGTCGAACGTTTAAAAGCTGAAAAGACCAGAGTGAATAAGAATTATAAGAAAGAAAGGGTTGCTTATGTTGAAGTCGAAGATGAGGAGTCTGAAATCTCTAATGACCCTTATGGTCTCGAGGAATTCGAAGTATATTTTGCTGAATTAAAAGAAGCACCACCTTATGCTTGTAAATTACTTACACCTCCGAATGGCAGGAACCCTGTCGAAACTGAAAAGAATGATAGATTTCCTAAAAAGACTTACACATTTGATGTTACCAAATGTGATGAAATCTTCGATTTATTAGTAAAAGATGGCCAAATGATAGTGCCTCCTAATACCAAAATTCCTCCGTTAGAACAACGGAAGAAAAGAGGCTTTTGTAAATATCACAATTTTTTAGGCCATAAAACCTCACAATGCTTTCTTTTTAGGGATCTTATTCAGAATGCAATTAAGGATGGTCACCTCAAGTTCGCTGACAGGGGGAGAAACCAGATGAAGGTTGACGCTGACCCCCTCAACATTGCTGACACAAATTATGTTGAACCTGTCGAAATCAACATGATTGACATGATGGAAGTGGAGGTTGTGAAGGAAACAAGAACTGAAGGATATGTGCTAGTTGGAAATCAGGCTACTGATGGCCTAAATAATGATGTTCCCTTTGGAATTTCTGTCGAAGGTGAATAGGTTGTTGATGTCGAACCAAAGGCCACTGAAGGTCTTAATGGGAAGGCAACTGAGGGCCTAAGGAAGAAATTTGAGGAAATTTCAATCACTGATGGCGCCAATCTAGGTGTCAACATGGTGGATCTGAACCACCCCCCCCCCCCCCCCAGAGATGGAGGAATTGGAAAGGTGTCTGAAGATAGAGCAAGAGAGAATGTAGTTTGGCTATCCCAAAGCCAATGAGAGCCTACGTGAATACCTTTGGAGGTGTCACAAAAGAAATTCTGACATGTTGTTGTGCCCAAGGTGTAACATCATGATGTGTCGAAGGGTGGCTGAGGATTATGAAAGATGGAAACGAACTAAGACTGAGAGAAATTGGAGAAAGGAAAGCCAACTACTAAAGGCGTATCCCAATCCTGGAGAAAGCCTTCTTGGTTTTATTGTATGTTGCTACAAGTATGAAACAAAATGCTTGATGTGTCCCAGATGTGGGGCAGTTTACAACAGGGAATTGGCTGAAGCGTTCGAGAGAATTCCATCTAACCAAGGTTGGGATGGACACAGAGGTAACCCGGATATGTACATATTCGACAAGAGGGGAGTTCCTAGGAGGCAAGACAGCCCTTACCCAAGGGTGAAAAGAGTTATGTTTAAGCTTCCGGCAGAAGTCCCTGAGGACAAATGGACTCAGGTGGGGTCGAAGAAGGGAAAGTGGAAAAGTTTTGAGAATAGAGGAAGAACCTCTTGGGCTTATAGAAAACAGTTCCAGGCATCTAAGAGAGAGGCTATCAGACTGGAGAACTACAAAGGAAAGAATCTCATGTCAAGGTCCTAGTGGAGAAGACATCATAGGTTGAGGAAGGCTGAAAGAGAGATGACTTCGAGGGAGATTGGAGAATCCAGCAACAACAATGTCCCCTCAAATGTTACAAATTCGACCAAACCCCCTGTAGGAAGGAAGTTGTTTTCATTTGAAAACAAAAACACAAATCAGAAAGTTCAGGAGGAAAAAATAAGGGAGGAAGAAATGCTCACTGACGACTTTGAGTCCGACAAAGTGTCATCTATTAATATAAATTACAATGTGGTATCAGTTTTGCCATACGAATATAATCAGGAGATGGAGATTGAAGACAATGAGGAAGCAGATGTTGTGGAGATGGCGAAGCATAAACCTGTGTGTTTCTATGTTCTCAACAATGGCGCTGTCGAAGAGCAGAATGCTCTTTTTGAAAGGCCTCACCAAGGGATGCAAAACCATCTCAAGCCCCTACATATTAGAGCTAAAGTTGAACATGTGGGGGTGAACAAAGTTCTGGTGGACGGAGGAGCAGCAGTTAATCTGATGCCTCAGTTCATGTTAAAAAAGATAGGTATGTTCGATACTGATGTTAAACCTCACAATATGGTATTATCGAACTATGAGGGTAAGATAAGGCAGACTCTGGGTGTCATGCAAGTAGATCTGACTGTTGGATCAATCACAAGACCAACAATGTTCATGGTGATACCTGCGAAGGCGAATTACAACTTGCTGCTAGGAAGGGAATGGATCCATGGAATAGGGGAAGTTCCTTCGACCATGCGTCATAGGGTTTCCATATGGAGATAAGATGGTGTAATAGAAAATGTTGAAGCTGACCAAAGTTACTTCATGGCGGAAGTGAACCATGTAGTTAAGAAGAACTTCGACAGGAACTTGGCTCATATAGGACCATGCCATCCAGCTGAAGACATCTACTCCCCAAATAAAAATGCTTTGTATTTCTTGACTCTACATCCCAATGGCTTTTAGTGGGATAGGGAAATTATGGGGGACCTAGAAGAAGGGGAATCATCTGAAGTACGGCCAACAGGCTGGGATGAAGACCTAGATTATGCCTGAGTCTTCTTTTTTTGAAAAGATTTCGGCCTACATGGCTGAGAATAAAAGAAAAGCGACTCTCGAAGCCGAGATAACTAACGTGGCTGACGAAGCCACATATGGTGAAATTTATAATGCAGGACCTGGGGAGTACTTTAAACCAAAACCCCTGACGAACAGGTGCCTGTGAAATTAAGAGACCAGAGGTTAGATGTCATCTATGACGAAGAGCCTCTGGGATTCAAAAAATATCCAATGACGTCGAGTGTGGAGATGTTAGCGCAAGATCCCCTTGAAGAAATTGATCTTGGAGATAGGAGCACAAAAAGAATCACCTACATCAGCACTAAACTGGACCCCAAGTTGAAAGTAAGAGTAATTGAACTGCTAAGAGAAAACAAAGACTGCTTTGCTTGGGACTATGACGAGATGCCTGGTTTGAGGAAGGAACTGGTTGAATTGAAGCTGCCTATCAAGGATGGCAAGAAGCCCATCAAGAAGACTCCAAGGAGATTCGCCCCATAGATCATCTCAAAGATCAAAAAAGAGGTCGAAAGACTTCTTCGATGCAATTTCATCAGGACCACAAGGCTAGAGATTTTCTGGGCTTCGTGGTCCATAAAAAGGGGATAGAGATCAATCAGAATAAGACAAAGGCTATTATGGAGACCAAAACACCATCAACTAAGAAATAATTGCAATCATTATTAGGAAAGATAAACTTCCTGAGAAGATTCATCTCAAACTTAAGTGGTCGAACTCAAGCCTTCTCTCCCCTCCTACGCCTGAAACAAGGGAAGTTCGAATGGAATGATGAACATCAAAATGCATTCGACAAGATCAAGCATTATCTGACGAATCCTCTTATCTTGTCACCACCATGTGGAAAGAAGCCAATGAGATTGTATATATCAGCTTCTGACACTACTATAGGTAGCATGTTAGCACAAGAGAATGAAGATGGCGTTGAAAGAGCCATTTATTATCTTAGTAGGGTTTTAAATGATGCAGAAACTAGATACACTTCAATAGAAAAGTTATGTCTTTGTTTGCATTTATCTTGTACTAAACTCAAGTATTATATTAAACCTATTGATTTATACGTCTCTTCACACTTTGATGTCATTAAGTATATGTTATCGAAGTCAATAATGCACAGTCGAATTGGCAAATGGGCATTAGCCCTCACTGAATACTCTTTAGCCTTTATGCCTTTAAGGGCAATGAAGGGACAAATAGTATCAGACTTTATTGTAGACCATGCAGTGGTCGAAAGTCCTCAACTTCAAGTTGAGTTAAAACCTTGGAGATTATTCTTCGACGGTTCCACTCATAAGGATGGAAGTGGAGTTGGGATCATGATAATTTCTCCTGATGGAATTCCAACAAAACTCAAATATAGAATCGAAGGTCCCCTTTGTTCTAACAACGAAGCAGAATATGAAGCCCTTATGGCAGGACTTGAGGCTTTGTTGGAATTGGGGGCAACTAGGGTCGAAATTAAAGGAGACTCAGAATTAGTAATTAAGCAACTAACGAAAGAGTACAAATGTATAAAAGAAAATTTGATTATGTACTTCGTCATTGCAAATAGGTTGCTCAATTTTTTTGAATATATAGACATAAAACATGTTCCTAGAATAAAAAACCAATAAGCTAATGACTTAGCACAAATAGCTTCAGGGTATAGAATTTCAAAAGATAAGCTAGAGGAACTTGTCGAAGTAAGAGGAAAAGCAATGACTGCCAGATTGTCTCCGACAGATTTGGAAAGCACTCAGTTAGGATATGCTAACCAAGAAGAGTTTGAAGTACTGGCTATTGACACCTTAATGGATACAGATTGGAGGAATCCAATTATTAATTATCTCAAGGACTATTTGATAGATACAGAAAGAAAAACCAAGTACAAGGCTTTATCTTATGTTTTGATAGGGAATGAATTATTCAAGAAAACCTCTGAAGGGATCCTGTTGAAATGTTTAGGAGAAAATGAGGCGTACTTAGCATTATCTAGTGTACATAGTGGAGCCTCTGGAGCACACCAGGCAGGCCATAAGATGAAATGGTTGCTTTTCAGATATGGAATGTATTGGCCCACCATGTTAAAAGATTGTATAGAGTTTGCTAAGGGTTGCCAAGAATGTCAAGTACATGCAAGAATTCAACATACTCCTGCAAGTGAGCTTCATGCAATTATCAAGCCTTGGCCTTTCAGAGGTTGGGCATTAGATCTAATTGGGGAAATTCAACCTACTTCATCCAAAGGTCAAAAGTACATCCTTGTAGGAATTGACTATTTCACTAAATGAGTCGAAGCAGTACCTTTAGTAAATATGGATCAAGAAACTGTCATTGAATTCATTCAAAGGCAAATATTATATAGATTTGGGATCCCAGAAAGTATAACAACAGATCAAGGATCAGTTTTTACTGGTCGAAGGATGCAAGAATTTGCAAAGGAAATGGGTTTCAAATTATTAACATCTACACCCTATTATGCTCAAGCCAATGGGCAAGTCGAAGTAGCCAATAAAGTAATAATTGGTTTAATAAAAAAGCATGTAGGGAAGAAGCCAAAAAATTGGCACAGGACTTTAGATCAAGCACTTTGGGCTTGTCGAACCTCCCCTAAAGAAGCTACTAAGACTACACATTTCCAACTTACATTTGGACATGATGCAGTATTACCTGTCAAAATCTACTTGCAATCAATGAGAATCCAAAGACAAGGAGAAATTCCATCTGACCTATATTGGGAAATGATGATGAATGAACTGGTTGATTTGGACGAAGAAAGGTTGCATGCATTAGAACTATTAAGAAGACAGAAGGAGAGGGTAGCAAGAGCATACAATAAAAGGGTCAAAGGTAAAACTTTCATTATGATTTAGTTTGGAAAGTTATATTACTTATGGATCGAAAGAATAAAACATTAGGAAAATGGTCTCCACATTGGGAAGGACCTTTTCGAATTTTAAAAGCATTTTCAAATAATGCATACGAAATAGAAGAACTAGCAGAGGATCGAAGAATCCTAAAAGTAAATGGGAAATACTTAAAGAAGTATAAACCATTTGTGCATGAAGTTAAAATCATAACAACGTAGTAAGCAAAGAACTATCATAGCCAAGATGGTGAATATATTTTAAACTTCAAATTTTGCCAAGATGGCTTTGTCTTAATCGAATTACAAACAAATAAAAGTCGAATAGAACGAATACAAGTGAAAATTAGAAAGGGATAGTGGCCTTCATCCGATCATACTTTATCTTCGCCAAGCTTATCTTGTACTGAACATCAGCTTGAACCCCTTTGAGGCGTGCAATATCTTCATTCATAGCAGTAGCCTTTTCGACGTGATCTACGCTCTGCTTCGCTAGATTATCAGCTTCTGTACTATCCAAGCCTTGGATAGCAGCCTGCTTCGCCTTAGCATTAGAAATATTCTTCTGCAATTCTGCAATGTCAGATTCCCAGAGTTGTATCGAAGCAGTATAGGTGTCGAATTCTGCTTGGGCTGATTTTATGGAAGCGGCTAACTCCTCAGAGGCTTTTGAAGTTCGAAGGGCGTTTTCAAACTCATTAGCTTGAGCTTGTTCAGTTGATTGAAGTTTTGCTTTGGCATCCACCTCCCTATGGTATTCAGCACAAACTTGGTCAATGAGGTTCTGGATGTCGATAAGGGCTCCACCTATATCAGTGGGGCAAGCAGTGATGTTGATCTTGCTTATCAGCTTCTTTATGCCAAAGCTTGCTCCCACATCCTTCTTCAATTCTTCAAAGAGATCTACATCAAAAACAACCTTCTTCACCTGGTTAAGGAGTTCGTCATATGATGCTTCGTTTGCGCTAGCACCAGAATGGGTCGAAGCTCCAGAAATGCTTTTTTCTGAAGAAGATTCTCTTTGAGCCATCATCAACCTTACATACTTGAGGGGATCATTTTGTTTCAAAGCATTTTTCTCCTCCTCAGTAAGTGATATAGGCGAAGTCTGGATTGTGGATGATCGAACATTAGTTGGCTCTGGGACTGTTTCGACAGTAGCATCATCAGTTACAGTCTGATTTCCTTCAGGATCGGCTTCTCCCTCACTCGTATCTTCATCTTGGTGAAAGTACCCCTCAATCTCATCAAAATCCTGATCATCTTCGTCAGCGTAATCTGAAGGGAACGTAACTCTTGGAGGAGAGTTACTGGGAGTATCCTCAAAATCTTCTTTTTCTTCTGAATCCTTCTTTTCAGCTTACTTCAAATCTTTTTTACCATCTTCGCAAGGAGAAGAGGTTTCTTGTTCATTTTGGACATTATCTGCTTCGAGATTTTGTGCTCCAGTCGAAGGTCCTTTGTTTTGAACAACACCGCTGATTGTCGGAGGAGGAGATGGATTCATATCGCTCGAAGGATCACTCTGATTGGCAGTAGAGATGAGGGGAGTAGTAGGTTTTTCCTGAAAACAAAGTGTTAGAATAAAAAAGAAGTTTATCGAAAGATGAAAGATTCAAGATAGAAGTTCACCTGTTAAGCCTCAGGGCCGAAAGCATTACTCCCAATGTGCTCCAACACCGCGCCACCAGAAGGCTGAGATTGAGTTTCCTTTGAAGGAGGAGGGAGAATCTTGATTTCGACACCTTGTTGATTGTTTGTTTGGTAAGAGGCAATTGTTGCCTTATTCTTTTTCTGTTTCTTCTCAAGTGGAGTTGAAGGAGTTTCTTCTTCATCTTCTTCGACAAGGGTTGCACTATCAGTTGTGACTTTTCTTTTCTTTGGCGTTAAAGGAGGCTTGCCACTACCCTGAAAGAAGGAGAATTATAACAGTTAGAAAAATACGAAAGAGACAAAGAAGTTATTTGATGTAATACCTTTGAACTTTTCTTTGTTTTTTCTGGAGCAACATCCTTGGCAGAAGGAGCTCCCTGGCTCGAAGAGGTAGTTGGCTTAGAAGCAGTATTCGAACTAGCTTTCGCCACAAGCTTCTCTTTCTTCACCACCTTCCTTTCAACAGCTAAAGAAAAATGTGAGTTAGTCGAAACATGCAATGTTTAAAAGATTAGCAAAAGATGAAAAGGAGTTATAAAACCAAGAAATCCAAGCATTCCAACCTTCACATATCAGAGAGGTAATTCTCACTGCATCCAAGTCAAAGTGAAGAAAGCCTTTGAAACTGTCTAAGGTATGTTTAGTTGCAACTACTCTTTTAGTAGGTCTTTGTTGGTCATTTTTCAGTTCATTAAAAATGTTCCCACATGTGAACCAATCTGGGTAAGGGGGAAAAAATGACAAAGCAAAGTCTGCACTGGGTAAATTTGGAAATTTGGGTGGTTCGAACTCAAAGGCCAAATCATATTTGAATTCAGGATGCACAGCTTTGTGAAATTTCTTTTTGGCAATTCGTTTTTCAAATTTCTTTTTTAAAACTGGCGCTGCGGAACAGACGATTCGAACAAGTTCCATTGGGTTATAGACAGTTTCAAAGTACTTTTGGAATGCTTGGATTTCTTCAGAATGTGTAAGCTTACCCTTGTAGACATTTTCCTGCAAAGATGAAAAGGCCTTCGTTAGACGTTCCTTGATTTCAGCAGTAGTAAACATGTTCTTGGAATAGAAATTTGTCCACCAAGTGGTGAACCCATTGGTAGAGTGGAATGATGGTTGGTATGCTATTAATTGAAATTCAACAAAGTTTGCATGGAATTCCTTGTGTGTTGCAATGTCTCGAGCGCTCCAATCAGTCCCTGCACAACATATCTCGCACTTTCGGTTGAATAGAGAGACAAGAATGAGTTGACACAACCCAAATTATTGAGAGACAAAATTAGGTTGGTAAGCCAACAAGCAAACATGGCTCTTTACTGGCAAGATCCTTGAAACAAGTAGCCTTGGGAAAAGAAATGCACGCCATATATCTTCGATCTCTGTATTGGCGTCCTTAATAACATCTTCAAGCGAAGCAGTGAACCAAGAAGGACCATGGGTTCGACTGGCAAATGGAGCCATCGAAGGAGAGAAATTGTGACGCTTCGAGAAAATCAGGGTATATTTAGTGAGGGAAGTTTGCAGATTGTCAACATTATCAACTGGAGTCAACTGAAGGAGTCTGGTGCCTTCAATGCTTCGATTTACTATCTCTGGGGCATTTTCATCAACATTTCCATGTGTTGGCAAAGAGAGTTCGAAGGTGGCATTGAGCCACAATTGAAGAAGCCAATAAGGCCCAGATAATAATAAGTTTGTACCAGCTTTATACTCCTTTAACTTGGCACTAGCAGAGCCTAGACTCTCATATAAACTAGCCGATAGAAGTTCACTTAAACACACCTTTCGACCAGCGTGCAATTGATTAGCAAGTGTTAGAAATCTCTTTGCAACTTGCAGAGATTTACAGCAGAAGAAAAACTTGGATAACCACAGACCCAAGAACGCTATATGTTCTACGTCGGAAACTTCTTCCCCATCAGCATGATATAGACTAATATAAGTGCTGAACGAAGCATTCTTGACGTTAAAGCCAATTAAGTTTTCGCAGTCTTGATAGGGGTTGAAAGTTTCTCCTGTCGGAGGGAGTCCAGAAATAGCAGCTACGTCGAAGAGCGTAGGAGTTATCATTCCACATGGGAGATGAAAAGTATTATACGTACTATCCCAGAAATACAAACTAGATAGTAACAAAGGTTAGCAGTAGCTAAACCCTAGTTTCGACATTTGAATCAGGTCGAAAATGCCCAATTCTTTCCAAAATTGAGCTTTTTTTCTCAACTTTCGTCAACCAAGCTAAATAAGATTTGTCTAAAGATGGACAAGAACGAAAGGGTCTGAAACTATCAGTAATATAATCTAGTTGAAAAGCCTCTCTTTCTACACTAGGAGTTGAAGAGGAGCTAATGGGCCTAAAAATCCTAAAGTATTTCCAGAAAGTAAAGAGGGAATCATTACCTGGGAAACATATATTGCTTTCTGTTCTTTGATGAGTTTTGGAGGAGTAATGTACTCTCGATTCCCAACAGTTATGATTCTGCTTGTTGGAATGTTTTGAGAAGCATAACTCTTTGAAGATCCAACGCCTTTAATGTTCTTTGATTTCTTTTGTTGTTTATCAGAAGACATTGTTATGGGTTTTTTGAGGTTTTGAAATATTAGGGTTTTGAAGAAGAAGAAACGTTTCAGAGAAGTTTGGAGATGAACTCAGGTTGAAGATGAAGATTTTTGTAAAAAGGATAAAGGAAGTGACAATGGGCTTTTATAGTGTTAACCTACGAGCTGGTTGGTTACACCCTACAAAGGTAGTGGGTCACGTGGTGGCTTTTCTGTGAAGAAGATGCAGGGATTACTGTTCATTATTCTTGGAAGTTGAAATTCATGATGTTAATAACTGCACGCACGTCTTGATGAGACGTTTTTGAAAAAGTAAGTCATGATTGACTGACAGTTATGGACTTTTAGGTCTATGAAAGGTCTCTGGTCGAAATCTGGTGATTACAAGAAATGCCCATTTCTGCATTGATTCGAAATAGACATTTATTGGGGGCAATTCGTTAGCTGGAGATTTCGACCATTAGGTTGAAGTTCTTTGAAAATATTATGTTTTGGAGAATAATATAAAAATGGCTTTGTGAAGCTATTTATTAAGTCCTTTTCTTGGGAGAAAGGACCTTTTTGTCGAAGCTTAAGACTTAGAATATTTTAGGATCTCCACAAGTTCTCTTCGACATCGGCGTTTGGCAAATTCGAAGCTTCGAGCGGGAAAGATTTGAAATTCAAACGAAGTAGTTTCGTCAGGCGAACGCGTGGAAGCATCAGAGACACGCGGCGCTTGAAAACGTCGAACGTGGAAATCATCTGTGTAGAGACCGTTAGGGTCGAATTGTTATAAATAGGAGTCTTAGTTTTTAGATTTCGTGTGTTCAAACTGATATACAAAATTCACTAAAAATACTCAAAGTACCGGAGCGAGAGAAACGAGTCTTTGCTGAAAATGTATGTATGAAGAACACCATGATTACATTTCATGTTATCTTTTTAATGCAAGTTATTTAAATTAAACCACTTACTGTCTTTATTTCTATTTAAGCCTTCTGTCGAATTGCCTTTATCTTCAAAGTCTTTCATCATTGCTTTTACATTTACATTTACATTTCGTCAAACCTTTATTTCCAGCACTTTTTCAAACTTAAAACCTTTTACTTCAAGTTATTTATCTTTACTTTTGCCAATTACCTTTGTTATCTTTAAAAAAGCCTTTTTTACAGAATTATTGTCATTTATCCTTTATCTTTAAAGTCATAAGCCTTTAGATTTCGTTTAGAGTTTTGTTGTCGAAACACATTTTACTTTGTACTATTAACGCTAGATAAAGAACCTTAATTACCATTCATAAACCAGAAACAAACTTAATCATGAATCAAATCACCATAACACTAGTTCTTGAGACACATGTCCTAGGATCAATCTAGTCGATCCTGTAAGTTACCAAGATTAATAATATTGGAGGACTAGCGGTTGTTTGTCAAAAATTACTGGTAAACACCTGCGTAACAGGATAAATGTCCATGGGCCCAATATTGAACTGGACAAGGATGCCACGGTCTATGCCTTGTGTTCAATATAGACATAAGGGCAAAAGGGTAATTGTACACATAAGTATTATCACAAAAGGATTTGTCAGATCACATGACATTTTCGTGTCTTGGATAGCAGTGATGTGTTGCTAGACACCGCTCACTGTTTATTATGTTAAATACGTGATTTAATATAATTACCAATGCCGCGAAAACCTACAGGGTCACACACAAAAGGACGGATTGATGAGAGATAGAGTAACTAAGGAACACCGTAAGATACAATGTGTCGCATCCGCGAAAAACAACCGGCGGGCTAAAACAAAAACAACACAGAGCCGCCACCGTGCGTTATTTATCCCAAAAAGGGAAAGGAAATGCTCAGAGTAAACCTGGGAAAAGCAAGGTCTCGCGACCAAAGAGAAAGGGTAAGGGAGTCGGTTACGCGAGGTGAAGGTATTAGCACCCCTCACGTCCGTCGTACTCGACGGGATCCACGCTCTAAAAGAAAGAAAAGGTTGCTAAACAAACATCACACACACACACCGAAGACAACACAGGTGGGGTTAAGAGGAAGAGGGCTCGATAGGACGTCGCATCCTATGCCTACGTATCTCGTCTGGAACGAGAATCAGAGCTGCCGTAGTTCGGCTCACGCACGCCAAACAAGACACACACAAACTCAGGCAAACTTAGAACCCGAATGCCAATCGCTGGACTTACATCGGCTTCCGAATCGAACAAACACAATCAGGATACGGACAGCCAATCGCTGGGCTTACATCCATATCCTGACACACAAGAAGAAACAAGCAAACACACACAAAAAGAAAAAAAAGTGCCCGGAGAGACCTCGCACGGTCTCCTGCCTACGTACCTCATCTGGTATGAGGATCAGGGCGACGTAGTTCCCCTGAACAGGAAAGAAATTCTAACCAGATACAAAGGGAGACACACTACTAGGGAGCTGGACTCGAGCCTAGGTGTTATCATGCATCATCGCCCTATGTTATGGTTTCTATCTACTTGCACAACAGCAAGCTAACCCTAACCAGGAAAAACAAGCATGCAAGCATAAGCAAAATAAAGCAAACATTTTGCATTTAGCACACACTATATCCAGTCAAAAAGTGGGCTCAAACAAAGGGTCAGACTGCCAAGGCAAGTCATCTGTACAAGGGTGGTGTTTAGCTCTTAACCCTGACATTGAGAGTCAGGGTGAAGCCAGATGAAAGGTGAGTGAAGATGGGACTTCACAACTCTTATCCCTGGCCAGGGAGAGCTTCAGACAAAGGAGTGTGGGTTCAGAATGGGGGAACCCTTCTACACTCATGACTCTGACTCGACTGTACAATTGTACAAGATCTTGGGTTAATGTCCCAATGCATCAACACAGTGGTGTGAGCAGAGGGACGACTCAACATAATAGCGGGAGATAGATTGCATATCTCTCTTATCCGCCAATTGCCTCATAGAGGTCTTTACCTGCTTGGGGACAAAAGTAAACAATCACAAACATCGCCTCTTAAGGAGGACTTCAGACAGTTGCCTGGCTAAATAACAAGCCAGGTCTTCCAGACTACATGGAGACAAGAGAGTCTACCTCAACTGGTTTATACAACCAAGCAGCAGCACAGCAAGTTCTTAAAGAGCTAAAGCGACTTAATGTACCTGAAATCAATCAAGTATCATCAGTACTCAGACAAACCAACAGTAAACAGCATAAGTCAACCTGTACAGTCAAACACAAATTAATGCACACAAATGCAAGCCATGAGCTCAAACTCAAGCATCAAACCCTACAACACAAAACCAATGTTAGTTTACAACTTCAAACAAACTCAATTTAATCAACTTGCAATTTTCTCCTTAAGCCTTTTGCATTTCAACCTGAAAATCCAAACCAACCATGAGAAACAAGACCACTAGGCCAAGCCTAGGGTCCAAAGGAGATGAAAAATTCAAAACAGCAAGTGAAAATTATCCAAAATCACAATCAAACAATTTAAAAGCAAAACCAATTGGTCCCATGCTCATATCAATCACCATTATCATTTTATGCACAAAATATCACAAAGCATGCTATTTGCAACATCAAAAGACCAAACAGAAAGATCTCAATCAAATCCCTATCAAAACAATTCAATTAATTCCACGAAAATTCAAGTCTAAACAGAACATACCCAATGAATAGAATATCAATTTTCAGCTCATTTGGATCAATGGAAGTAGGGCAATGAAAATCATAAAGTTCAGATAAGTTCAAGCAAGCCAACACATGGTATCCAAACAAACATCAACTTCCAAAAATCATAAATCAGTGACAATACATGATAAATGAATGGGATCAAAAGCATGATGTGCCTCAATGTGTTTACAATCACTACACCAAATTTCACACTCATACAATCAATGATCAGAATTTCACAAATCAAATGGTAACATGTGTCACAAAAAATCACCAAAATGACCAAACAGAGGGAAAAATTCCAATCAATTAGGAAATGCCATCAATAAATCCAGAAAAATTCACATGTCATCTCAACATACATATGCTCAATCATGCAAAAAAATTGGCTCAATTCAATGTCCCTAAGCAAGGCAAATAAAATCATGATGTTCACAATGCTTGGTGTGACACAAATTGTCACACCTCTATTCAAAAATTCATATCTCAACAACCAGGTACCCAAAAACCACAAACTCTACATCAAAATCACCATCAAAGTGTCCATAATATGCACAAAAAATTTCATCCATTTCTTTGAAAGCATCATCATTTTATGAAAGATATGGCAAAGCATGTACCAATGTGACACCATCAAACAAACCCTAGGCATTTTAATTTTCCACACGTGCACAAAGATCACAAAAATCATGATTAAATTCTACACATTATAAGGAGCATCATGGAAAAAATCTCACTCAATTTGGACAAGAAATGAGTCCTCTATGATTTTTACAAGATCATGTAATCAAATGAAATAACAAATGAAAAAGAAATGAAATAATAAAACGAATTAATGAGGAAATGGCATTTCTGTAATATTTAAGCGTGTGGCCAAAACGACGTAGTATCAATTAGATGCAGTGGCGCGCTCCTATTGGATAATGCTAGCGGGAAACACATATTTGAATCAGGCCATGCGAAACAAAGATCAAACACACATTCAAACGTGTTCTTCACTATGAACAATTCCAGAAATTCCAGAAAATCAAGAACATCAAATCTCAACCAAAATTGATAAACCATATATCACTAGAACCGTATCAACATGTACATCATGAATATGTAATTGGCTTAACCTAATTCTCAACATGCTAACGGGATCGAGCAAAAAATGAAATGCACATCAAACTTCAAATCACGATTCCTCTTCCAATACCTAACTAAATTAAAAACTAAAAGTATCATGCTGATCTACAATGAATGAACTACAAAACGCATATCATGATTCATGCAATGGTGAAATTCGAAAAATCACCTTGTGGAGATTGCAGATGAGAATCAGCTTGTTTCCACGTGCCAATTGCCAAAACAGATGGAGTTCCTTGATGTGGGAGTTGAATGGAGAAGGATCCTCAGCTCAATGATGCTCCAGTTATGAGATTCATCAATTTGCCATTGTTGTGCAAGCTTTGGACAGTCCAATTTCTTGAAGATTTTGGCACGAATTCAGCAAAACAGTTACTCATAATTGCTTATGGAGTGTAGATCCAATGAACACGAGCAAGTTTGATGAAGAAATCAACAAGAATTGATGAAAAAAAATGTGATGAAGTTTTGGAGAATTTGAGAGAATTGGAGGGAAAAACAGTTAGGTTCTTGAGAAATGGAATGTGATTTGCAATTTCTGTTATGATTAACATTATATACCATCTCCTTAATCCACCTCTTAATCATCATTAGCAAAAATTGGCTTGATTAGTGAAAATGCCACTTTAAGTGCAAGGGCAAAAATGACTTTTCCAAATCAAGCACTATGACAGCAAATGACAGCTCACACAACTTCTAAATGGTATTTGTGAAGTGTTAGAAGTGGTCTCATGTGCAAATTCCAAGTAATTCTCAAATTCACTATCTCATACCAAAAATTCAAAAGAATCCACTTGAAAAATGACTTTTTGCCTTGAGCATTTTTGATGAATTTTGATTATGCAACATGAAAGTACATGTGAAATGTGGTTTGCTCAAAGAAAGATCACTCAAATTGGACATTCCATGTGAAAGTTATGCCACTTTGATTTTAGGCATTTTTGGAAAATGAATGGACCATAACTTGTCAACCATACATGAGAAATTCAAGTTCTTGGACTTTTTGGAAAGGTGAGAGCAAGATCTACAACTTTCATGTTGAACAAAATTCCATTTGAAGCATTTTTGGACATGTAATTTTGTGGTGAAAAACTTTCCATTTTTGGAAACTTTCATTACAAGCCACTTTCTACTTTTGGCAACTTTTCTCCTGATTTTATTTTCTTCATTCTTGATGATTGAAATGTCAAATGAAACTTGTTTCAACATGAATGAAGTGTATCCAACTCTCTCCCACCTCCAAATCCATCAATTCTGGCACAGTTGACCACAGTTGACTTTTTCAACTGATAGATGAATTTGGCAATGCACTGATCAAATTGAGCCCCAATTCTCTGATGAAATGGCTCAAGGATGAGCCCCTAGCTTCCATAAGCTCAATATAATCACATGATGATCCCCATATCCATTGTAGACCCCATCTCCTTGCCATGCCCTGATTGGCCCAATGCAACTGATTAGGGTTGACCAGTGGTCAAAACCCTAATCTCAAGGTACCTGATCAATCTCTTGAATCTTCTGGATGATAACAAAACCATGATGATGATGATGTATCACTCTAACCAAGATAAAGACCAATCTCCTTGAGAATCATAAAACCCTAATTTGTAGCCCAATCCTCAGATGGCTAATGATCAATCCAATGAAACCCTATGCTTGCATCTCCACCTCTTATCTTCTGACCAAGACCTATGAGGATGACTCGCACAATGTAACCACATGATATGCAAGATGCAATGCCTAATGACCTAAAAATGTTATGCAATATGTTAAGCTAGTCCCAAGAGAGGAGGGCAAATTTTGAGGTGTTACAGCTGCCCCTATTCAATCCACTGTGAACCTGTCGATATGAATAGCCTCGGCTTTCAGATGATCAGGATGAAGAGTGATTGAATACCAGGAACAGACGAACAATTTGCACTCTGATGGGAAAATAATTAACAACGCCTGTCAGAATCGGCGAAGAAGCAATCTCGAAGAAAAACCCGTCTGGAACGGAGAAAGTCGGCCTGATCACCAAAACAACATGTCGACCTGGATACCAAAATAAATGGTAACACAGGGATAACCATGGCCTGAACACCACACATCCGCTGGGGATTATTATCTCTTTTTGATCTTCTTGAACCCCGAAATTTCTTTTCGAACTGATAATCTTTTTCTTTTTCTTGAACCCCGAAATTTTCTTAGCGCCAATGATCCTGGATCATCGCATTTGAACCCCAACATCTTGTTTGCCAAAATAATGAACCCCATTCTCTAGAAAACACCTCGTGTCTCCTTTTCTCCATTTGAACCCCGATCGCCTGACGATAACTTGCGATCGCCATTGTGAACCCCGATCTCCAGAAAATGTCGCAACATTTCCCTTTCTCCATTTGAACCCCGTTCTCCAGAAAATGTCTCAACATTTCCTTTTCTCCATTTGAACCCCGCTCTCCCATATCTCGTGATAATCCCGCTGGCAACGTCGGAAATAACACCAAACACCACTCTGATGGCGACATATCAGAGGGTACACCTTCACAAAAGGAAGGTAACATGTGCATCTCTTCTTCAGAAGACACCTATAACGACCTCTGTTGGACTCAGCCAAAGTCTTAGGTGACACATGAACAAAAGATAATCCTGAGGACCTCATCCTGGATATAATCTTCAACTCTAATCTCCATTTGGAACCCGATCTCCAGAAAATGTCGCAACACTTCCTTTTCTCCGATTGAACCCCGATCTCCAGAAAATGTCTCAACATTTCCCTTTCTCCGTTTGAACCCTGATCTCCAGAAAATGTCTCAACATTTCCCTTTCTCCGTTTGAACCCCGATAGTCGCGCTGATCGCGTAACGTCCTTTGATTTCATTTCCATCTCCGTCCGACGGAAAAAAGTTTCATCCAGTATCGCACTACTGGAGAACATTGCTAATCTGACATCCAGATGCTAAACTCCTCAGAATAACCCCCTCACCATCCGGCGAAACAAAAACTTCAAGCGGTAACCACGGCTTGAATTGCGCTGATCGCCTAATATTTCCATCTCTGTCCGACAGAAACAAATTCCTCCAGTATCGCACTACTGGGAAATACCTTTAATTAAATCATGAGGCTAAACTCCTCGGAGTAACACCTACCAACTGTTGTCTCGCACGACAGAAACCTCCTCCAGTATCGCACTACTGGGGAACATTGCTGATCTAACATCATGATGCTAAACTCCTCGGAATAACATCTTCACCTTTGGGCAAAACCACCTCTCAAACAGTAACCACGGCCTGAGACTAGCTTATGCTTGCAATATGATGCATGACTTTTTCTGCGTAATGCTCCACAATTATGGAAATGCTACGCGATTTATTTTTCTATGCAACATGCTATGCTTATTCTACATGATGAATGCATAAAAAGTATCCCTCTCAGGGACTCTTCTAGGGAGCTCGAGACACTCCGTTGAGGAACTCGTCAATTCTCCGATCTCCTAGCACTGCTGCTGCTGGGAAAAGGTAACCCTTGCTGGGGAAGAACCTCCTTTGCACCCAATCCGCTCGGGAAACTGCTGGGGATAAGAACCACCAACACTCTGTGGGGATACAACAGTTTTCGACTTGCTAGGGATATCAATCCCGACTCTGCTTTGGGGAACCCTCACAGATACCTGGCGACTTCACTGGGGAAATGCTCATAGATAGCTCTGCTGGGGAAACAGCAACCTCCAGGCCTGGCGACTGGGAAAGCATCGATCTGACACCTGTTGGGGATAACGATCCCGACCCTGCTAGGGGAACCACAGACCTTGGATCTGCTGGGGATTTGGTCCTCATGACTCTGCTTGGGGATATACATCCCGACTCGTCTGGACCTTTTCTGCTCCATCATCTTGCATTCCCAATCGCTCCGCGCTCGACGGAGAGCGAAATTCTGGGGACTATACAGACTTTTCAATTTTCCGACTTTGAAGAGTCTTCTTGATTAATTCCAAGGATCGCCGTACGTCCTTCGTCGTCTTCTCGTCATTCCTCTGCTCATTCGTCCCTGATTGAACTCCATGGGAATTTGTTTCGTCAACAGCTTCCACATCACAACCTGCAAGTGAGTGAAAATATCTAACAGTTCCTGCAAAAGAGATCGTTAGATAAAACCATGCCCCAGGCGTGTCAAGATTTCAACACTTGGGTCACTCAACCTTCCGAATAAGATTTCAAGCTTTCAATCTTATAAACATGCATTGGAAGGGACCTGTATGTCTTAAAATGCAAGATTCTTCATCAAAATAATCAGGTGTTTTTGCAATCAAAGCGGTAATGAAAAACAAAAACAAAAATTATTTGACTGAATATGCATTTTATTGATTGAAAAGGTGTGGCTCAAATTGAGCAATACCAAGGAAGCAATTCCTGAAAAGAGGTAATTGCGCACAAAAGGAAAAATCTATCCTAATGGCAATGTGAAACCCGTAATCTCATCGAGTTCCAACTCGGTTATACCCCATATGTCCTCAGACTCTCCGTGCTTTCTGCCTTCTGAACAAGACGATTCCGACTGATCCCTACCGGGTATTATCCAAGATGCCTTAACCAAAGCGCAAACGATCATGCCGGACGCAGTTGTTCGTTTCAATCCCTCTTTCGCCTGGACCGCCCTTTCGGGTTTTTAGTCCACCGGGATACCCTTTTTTGCCCAAGTCGCCTTTTCAGGTTTTCGACTTGCCGGGTGTACATTTTTCCTTTTTATCCCTAATTTTTGCCCGAACCTTTCTTTCTGTTTTTTTTGGTTCGCCGGGATGCCCATTTTTGCCTGGACTATTTTGTTCTTTTCGTCCAGCGGGTCTCTTTATACGAAGTATTTTTTAACTGCGTCTGCATTCACAGGGGATGGAAAATCTTCGCCATCCATGGTCGTTAACAACAAGGCTCCGCCAGAGAAGACCTTCTTGACCACGAATGGACCTTCATAATTGGGTGTCCATTTGCCCCTACGATCGTTTTGAGGAGGAAGGATCCTTTTCAGCACCATATCACCTACGTGATATACCCGAGGTCGTACCTTTCTGTCAAAAGCACGCTTCATCCTTTGCTGGTATAACTGCCCATGACAGATGGCTGCCAGCCTCTTTTCCTCAATCAGGCTCAACTCCTCATACCGAGTCCTTACCCATTCAGCCTCTTGCAACTTCACGTCCATCAGGACTCTCAAAGAGGGAATTTGAACCTCAACCGGTAGCACGACTTCCATTCCATATACTAATGAGAAAGGAGTTGCCCCAGTAGATGTGCGCACCGACGTTCGATACCCATGCAATGCAAACGGCAATATCTCATGCCAGTCTTTATAGGTTACCACCATTTTCTGCACAATCTTCTTTATATTCTTGTTGGCTGCCTCAACCGCCCCATTCATCTTCGGACGATAGGGAGAAGAATTGTGATGCTCAATCTTGAATTCCCGGTACAGCTCTGCCATCATCTTATTGTTCAAATTAGAACCATTATCAGTAATGATTCTCTCGGGAACCCCATATATGCAAATGATGTCTCTCTTGAGAAACCTGGCAACGACCTGCTTCGTCACGTTCGTATAAGAGGCTGCTTCGACCCACTTGGTGAAGTAATCAATAGCCACTAATATGAACCTGTGCCCATTCGAAGCCGTAGGCTCAATCTTTCCGATCATATCAATGCCCCACATAGCAAACGGCCATGGAGACGACATCAAACTCAACGGATTTGGAGGCACGTGCACCTTGTCAGCATAAATCAGGCATTTATGACACTTCCGCACGAAATTGAAACATTGGGCCTCCATTGTCATCCAATAATAGCCTGCCCTCAGCAGCTTCTTTACCATCGCATTCCCATTGGCATGGGTACCGAACGATCCTTCGTGAACCTCTTTCATCAACTGGCTTGCTTCTCTATCATCAACACACCTGAGCAAGACCCAATCGAAATTTCTCTTATACAAAACCCCATCTTTATTTAAGTAGAACACCATAGCCAACCTCCGCAGAGTCTTGCGGTCCTTCTTAGATGCTCCCTCAGGATATTCTTGAGTCTCCAGATAGCGCTTGATATCATAATACCACGGCTTCTCATCATCAGGCGCTGTATCAACAGCAAACACATAAGCCGGTCTATCCAGACGACCTACCTCAACACTGGGGAACTGATTCCACCATTGTACCTTAATCAAGGCATCCAGAGTAGCCAAAGCATCTGCCAAAGGATTCTCCTCTCTAGGCACATGATGCATCTTCACCTTGGTGAAAAACGTCAACAATCTCCTCGTATAATCCCGGTACGGCACTAAATGAGACTGATGCGTATACCATTTTTCGTTAACTTGATTTATCACCAGAGCTGAATCTCCATATATGACAAGGTTCTTGATCCTCAAATCAATCGCCTCTTCAATCCCCAATATACAAGCTTCATATTCAGCCACGTTGTTGGTGCACTCAAATGTTAGCCGGGAAGCAAAAGGAATGTGGGATCCTTTCGGCGTAACCAAAACAGCACCAACACCGCTTCCATTCACGTTAACGGCCCCATCAAACATCAGAATCCATTCGGATTCAGGGTCAGGCCCCTCCTCCGGGATTGGTTCCTCGCAATCTTTCGATTTGAGAAACATGATGTCCTCATCAGGGAATTCAAACTTCATCGGTTGATAATCATCAATGGGTTGCTGTGCGAGGTAATCAGACAATACACTCCCCTTGATTGCCTTCTGAGAGGTATACTGTATATCATATTCTGTCAAAATCATTTGCCACCTCGCAACCCGTCCGGTCAATGCTGGCTTCTCAAAAATGTACTTGATTGGATCCATCTTGGAAATCAACAAAGTGGTATGAACCAGCATATACTGCCTTAGTCGGCGAGCAGCCCAGACCAAAGCACAGCAAGTTTTCTCGAGCAGTGAATATCTTGTTTCACAGTCGGTAAACTTTTTGCTAAGGTAGTATATGGCATGCTCTTTTCGACCAGACTCGTCATGCTGCCCCAATACACACCCCATAGACCCCTCGAGGACCGTCAGGTACAGAATTAACGGTCTTCCCTCCACAGGAGGCATCAGAATCGGAGGCTCCTGCAAATACTCTTTTATTTTTTCAAATGCCGCTTGGCAATCATTATTCCACCTGACCGTTTGATCTTTTCTTAACAACTTGAAAATTGGTTCACACGTGGCTGTTAGGTGAGATATGAACCGTGAAATGTAGTTCAATCTACCTAAGAAACCACGAACCTCCTTCTCTGTTCTCGGTTCAGGCATTTCTCTTATTGCTTTTACTTTCGCAGGATCAACCTCGATTCCTTTCTCACTTACAATAAACCCCAGCAATTTACCGGACCGCACTCCGAAAGTGCACTTATTCGGATTCAACCTCAGTCTGAACTCTCTCAGCCGGTCGAACAACTTGGCCAGATCTACCAAATGCCCCTCTTCTGTCTGGGACTTTGCTATCATGTCATCAACATAGTATTCAATTTCATGATGAATCATATCATGAAACAAAGTCACCATGGCTCTCTGATAAGTAGCACCGGCGTTCTTGAGACCGAATGGCATCACCTTGTAACAAAAGGTGCCCCACGGTGTGATGAACGTTGTTTTCTCCATATCATCTGGCGACATTTTGATTTGGTTATAGCCAGAAAAGCCGTCCATGAAGGAAAACACCGAGAATTGAGCTATATTATCTACCAACACGTCAATGTGAGGTAGTGGAAAATCGTCCTTCGGACTAGCTCTGTTCAGATCTCGGTAGTCCACACACATTCTCACTTTACCATCTTTCTTCGGGACTGGCACAATGTTCGCAACCCATGGCGGATAATTAGTGACAGCAAGGAAACCAGCATCCCACTGCTTCTGCACTTCCTCTTTGATTTTCATCGCCATATCAGGCCGAGTTCTGCGCAACTTCTGCTTCACTGGAGGACATTCTGCTCTCAACGGTAGCTTGTGCACAACGATATCGGTATCTAAACCTGGCATATCTTGATAAGACCAGGCAAAGATGTCGACATACTCTTTCAACAATGCCACCATTCTGCTCTTGACACTTTCCTCCAAAGCAGCCCCGATTTTCACCTCTTTCTTGACCTCGTCGGTACCCAAATTCACAACCTCAATCTGCTCTTCATGCGGCTGAATCACCTTCTCCTCTTGTTTCAACAACCTGGCTAATTCCCCTGGCAGTTCACAATCTTCTTCGTCTTCTTCTTCAGCAAGATAGATTGGATTGTCGAAGTCATATGAGGGTGTAACAGGATTGTTATCAATGAGATCCGGAGAATGATCGCATCTGCATGAATGTTGATTCATGCATTGCTTAGAACCGGTGTGAGACAATATTGAAAAAGAAAAATGAAAACATTGCCATTTTTATTTTGTTTTTATTTTTAAACTACAAAAATAAATGAAAAACAGGGAACACTGCTTTTAACTGTAAAAAACATCCTTTTATTAATGATGCGAATTTGCAAATTTAGACATGAGGTGGCCCTTACAATGAACCATTACGCGTCGGGCAACACGTATGGCTTTCATGCATATAAACTGAAAACAAGAAAAATATTACTCTTCCAGCAGAGTGACCCGGATGATCTTTTCAGCCTTCCAGTTCTGGATTCCCATCCCTGGCGCGCACGGCTTTATCCACCGGTCCATGTCACAGTCACTATCAGCGTCGTCACTCATCATGCAGATGTGATCCGGATCCAGCATTCCGGCACTTGTGAATGTGACCGACGGACGACGTCCTCTTCCTTGTCCTGAGCCTCGGCCCGGCTGATACCCCACTCCAAAGCGGTCTTTCTTTGCAGAGACATCCATCATCCTGCCCCAACCGGGAGCCTCTCCATTCTTCACCACCTCAGCGGCCTGTTTATACGAAGCAATGGACGGTTTCTCCTCCTCTTTCGCAAAAAGAGCATTCTCCACCTTAACGGTTTCAAACGCTTGACTTGGTGTCTCCCAGATTTCGCCGTCCATTTCAACGTACTTGAATGAGGACAAGTGGCTGACAAAGATGTCCTCTTCTCCGCAGACGGTGACAACCTGTCCTTCCCAAATATATTTTAGCTTCTGGTGTAAAGTCGAGGTCACTGGCCCAGCAGCATGGATCCATGGCCTACCCAACAAGCAACTGTATGCCGGCTGGATATCCATGACATAGAAAGTCGACTTGAACACCTCTGGGCCTATCTTCACCGGAAGCTCAACTTCTCCAAATACGGCCCGCTTTGACCCATCAAATGCCCGCACTATCAGATCAGTCGGAGTCAGAATCAGCCCGTCACAATTTAGCTTAGCCAGAGCCTTCTTCGGCAACACATTCAATGAGGAGCCGGTATCAACCAGCACATGCGAAAGCACGGCCCCTTTACATTCCATTGCAATGTGTAGAGCCCGGTTATGATTCCTCCCATCTACAGTCAGGTCCATGTCAGTAAAGCCCAACCCATGGCTGGCATGCACATTAGACACTACTGTCTCCAACTGGTTAATGGTAATCTCTTGAGGAACATAGGCCTTCTTCAAAATTTTCAATAAAGCCTCTCTATGCCCCTCAGAGCTTAACAGCAAAGATATAATTGATATCTTGGAGGGAGTTTGCTGCAGATGGTCAACCAGTTTGTACTCAGACTTCTTGATGATCCTTAAGAATTCCTCTGCATCATCATCAAGTTTCCCTTCCGACCCAACCGGCGTCGGTGTCACTACTGGAGTACCATCATTCACCACTGCTTTCCTTTTTGCCCTGGCTAAAGCCTCGGCCTTTTCTTTTTTCTCTTTTTCTCCTTCTCCTCCCCTCAAGGCATCTGGTGCAAACAGTCTGCCACTGCGAGTGAAACCGCTGGGACCGACATTATCCACCTTTGACACGGTGGTTTCACTAGCAGTCTGGTCTTCTACCCTTTCACCGTTGCAATACATCTCTCCACCATAATGCCACGGCACGGCATCATCTTTGTCATATGGAATTGGTCCAGGTACCGTGATGGTAACTGGAGCCGCTTCAGCAAGAGTAGACAAATCCACCGGATCAAAGTAAATTGTTATGGTGGAGATCTCATCTTTCCCCTTATCAGCCTTCTCTATCAAGATACTCCCCTCGTTCATCAGACCCTGGACAGTCTTCCTCAACCATTCACACCCATTGACAGAAACAGTGCACTCAGCACAATCATCATTACAGCCCGGATTGACCCCATTCAACATCAACTGCCTCTTAACCTCAGCCAGAGGAGTCTTCAACTGATCCACACTTGATAGCCCAACTCTATTCTCTTCAGAAATGGCATTCACCCCCCTTTGACCATGCGCAGGCATGGGATTAACATTGACGTTGGGAGATGGTGCGAAGTTGATAGCTTTCGAATCCACCAGGTCTTGAACTACGTGCTTAAAAGCTTTGCAGTTCTCTACATTGTGTCCGGGAGCACCCGAATGGAATTCGCATTTGGCATTTTCATCATAATTAGCTGGCCTTTGATCAGGTCTCAAAGGTGCCAGAGTCCTCAACTGTACTAACCCCAAATCTATCAACTTCTTCAATAGAAAAGAATAAGTCACAGGAGGCCTATCAAACTGCTTGTCATTCATCCTTCCCCTGACTTGGTAACCAGCCCTCTGTGGCCTCTGCTGAAACGGTTGTCTTTGTTGCTGTTGAGGTTGTTGTTGTTGTTGCTGTGCAGGCTGATGCTCAGCAGGAATAGTTACCGCAATAGTGTGCTGGAAGTAACGATCCCTACTGGGTCCCCTTTACGCATAGACAGCACTGGTATCACCCTCCTTCTTCCTCTGACCGCTGCTGAAAGGCTTCTTCGACCCTGAAGAAGAGGCGCTACCCTGTATCTTTCCGAGCTTCAACCAGCTCTCTATCCTTTCCCCAGCCACTACTATGTCTGAAAAGTTGGTCACCGGACAACCAACCATCCTCTCAGCATAAGCCCCTTGCAAAGTCCCCATAAAGAGATCAGACATCTCCCTGTCAACTAGAGGAGGTTGTACTCTGGCAGCCAATTCCCTCCATCTTTGGGCATATTCTTTAAACCCCTCATTGTTTTTCTGAGACATACCCTGCAGCTGGGTACGACTCGGGGCCATATCAGCATTGAACTGATACTGTTTAAAGAATGCGTCCCCAAGATCTTGCCAATTCTTAATATCTGAGGACTTGAGCTTGGTGTACCACTCCAGTGAGCCTCCGGACAGACTGTCCTGGAAGAAGTACATCCACAGCTTTTGGTCCATAGTGTAAGCTGAGATCTTACGGACAAATGCCTGAAGATGAGTCTCGGGGCAGGAACTCCCATTGTACCGATCAAACGCGGGCGCTTTGAATTTCTGCGGGATCACAATCCCCTCTACCAACCCCATGTTTGACATATTAACCACCCCAGGAGTGGCATAACTCTCTAAAGCTCTGATCTTCTCAGCCAGCAGCTGAATCTCTTTATTCTGCGGTGGGGCACCATACTGACCAAACGGTTCATTGTGCATGGAAAACTGATCAGCCTCTCTGTCGTCATCAACACCGAAGAAAGGAGCGAAAAGACCATCCTTCAGATTCTAACCCGGCTGACCACCCGCAGCACCGAAACCAGCGGCATTGTTCACTATTCCCACAGTTGTCCTCTTGCCACCATCCCGAGAATCACCCAGCCCCTGGTTGGAGACACCATCCAGGTTCACACCATTGTTTGCCGCTGAAGCCCGCTCGAGCTTCTCAACTTTATCAGCTAGAGCCTTCTGACCAACTGCAAAACCTTGCATAATGTTGATCAGCTCAGTCATCTTGTCCTTCAGCTCAAGGATATCTGTATTCGGGAGATCCATCAGTCTGGGAGTATTACGCCTTGTGAAGTATCTGTGAGGACGAGTTGAGTGCAAAGGTACAATTCTGCGAGCACGAGCAATGATTCCTGAAACAATCAAGCACGTTAGAACCGATACCTGCAAAATAAAAACACGTTATTATGATCATGCATGAATGCAGTGTTTATCCATATGAGGAACACTTTGTCTCTTGATCCTGGCTTCATTGAGACAAAATAATAACCTGGTAGCAATATTTCGGCATTCAGCATTCAATTTCATCATACAGATCAGAGATATATGATTTAGCAAAATACCCCCAACCATGTGTGTGTGCTGTGTGAGTGCATACGGGAAAGCAAATAAAGCTTGAAGATCAATCACTGAATGAAAATAACCATCACATAGCAAAATGCACCATAAGTGCCATATTCATACATCACAACTGATACAAATCTCCAGAATCGGGAAAGAAATACAAGCAAATGAATTCCGTCAACAAGCCTGACGGTAATCCAACACAAATGAAAGATCTAGCCTGATGAGGGTCCCACAGATGGCCCTATCTCAGCTTCCATCTTCGCGAACTCTACGGCGAACCTGAGCTCGGCGTTCTCCTACCGTAATCTCCCGACTTCCTTCTGGTGAATCTTCATCTGCCTGAAGTAATGATCTCTCTCATCAATGTAATGATCTCTCTCAGCTATACAATGATCTCTCTCAGCTATACAATGATCTCTCTCGGCGATGATCTTCACATTCTCCGTTTCCTTAACCTTCAGCTTGGCCTCCCACTCGGCAATGAGAACTCGGACTCTGTCGTCTCTCTGATCCTTCACGAGAATCTGCCTCCTCTTCTGATCTTCGATGACTCTTGAAGCTCTAGCCAATCTCTCTTTGGTAATGTCGTGCTCCTTTGTTGAAGATGCCAAAGCCTGACTGACCTTCCCATAGTAGGCAGTATCCATCTCAAAGCGCTTCGCTTCTAGGGCATGTCGCTTGTCCTGATCTTCCATCTTCACTCTGATCTCCTGGTTAGCCATCTGAATCCGAGCAACACTCATCTCCAATTCCGCTTTCTCTGTAAGCAACTGATCTCTGGCTCTCTTCATCTCAAGGAACTCTTCCATACTAACAGTGGAAGCCGGACCCTCAATCATAGGACACCAAGGATCACCTCCCGGAAATGGTAGATGTGTAATCTCAATTCTCTTCCGCAACCAATCATCAAATAGAGGAAAATACCGACTGTTGACCTTGCCATAAGGGACTTTACCCTTTCTCTGGATATCACGCCACTCATCCAATACTTGCCTTAGCTTGGCCTGATTGCCATCAATCGGGAAGTAAAAAGACTCCTGGATCTCCCGCCCGAGAGGAGGACCCTCTACAGCAAACCCCATCTGTCTCCTGAGAAGCACCGGGTTGTAATTGATGCAACCCTGAACTCCCACAAGAGGCACATTGGGAAGACTCCCACAACTGTATATAAAATCCCGTCCAGCCATTATGAGTCCAAGCGATGTCAGCAGCCCGCAAACCCATCAATCTGAATGACCACTTGACAGTCGGATCAAGATGAGCAAAAGCACCTCGGGAAGGCAAATACCCCATAAACCACCTGAATAGCAACTGAGCACAACATCTGATCAAACCACCACGTCTCTTCTCGTTCCTGTTATGAACCGAGTAGTAAACATCTCCGATCAGAGTAGGAATAGGGTTTCTCTGCATGAACAATCTGATAGCATTATGGTCCACAAAGCTCTTCTGATTAGGAAACAAAATAATCCCATAAATGCTCACAGCAACCAAAGCACAAACCGTCTTCCAATTACCCACTGCAGCATGTTCCTTGGCATTAGCTTCCAAGAAACTCAAATGAAATCCAGGTAATTTCCCCTTTTCCTTCAAACCCTCCTTGATCATTTCCGGACTCAAATAAAGAGCACGGGAAATCCCAAGGACATCGGGCTCCACCCTAGTAACATGGAAAGGAATCTGATCACGGATCTGCATACCCAGGATGCTGGCATAATCCTCCATCAGAGGCCCCAACAAATAATCTGGAAACACGAAACATCTCAGCCCTGGGTCGTAGAACTGGAGAAGTGTATGAATGGCGCTCCTGTCACTATCAGTGAGTCTGAAAACCATCTTCAGAATACTACCGTATGCCTCCCTGAACATCCCCACATGGTCGGGTGTAATCAATGCTATCATCTCCTTCAGCACACCAATCTCTGGGTCGAAGAAACTGTAGGCAACATCATGCTTCAAACCGGTCCTCATATTTGAACAAAAAGTCTCTCAACCAGGATCTTGATCAAAAATGTCCCTGCATATGGATAAACATGTGTTAGATGCAGGTAAATGCAAGATGTAATGATGCTGATGAGTGAATGCAATGCATTGCCATCCTCCAAGCCATCTGATCATCTGCACTCTGAGTTACAGCCCTGATTTCTGAACCGATCACAACCATCTGAGGGAACATGTAACCACAAATCCAACTCAAAGGTTCCGAAATAAACGGAACTGACTGATACACCATCATCATCACCAAACAATCTCTGAGCAGATACCCAATAATCTTTGAATCGGCCCGGGGAATCCTGAAATAAACGGATCCCCACTAATAAATAACACGGACAGCACTCCGGCGTCTCGGCAATAAATGACCATAAATCCGACTCATAAATAGGACCCTGATCAACGGAACCAAAAGTCACCATCTGAGTCACCAACAGAACATCCGAAAGAATCACCCTCCCCTCACAGGTAAATTCTAATCAGGTCACCCTAAGGCGGATAATAGTCTCGACAATCGGGCAAAGATACTCAATGGGTTTGCCCTTTCGGGTGTGCCATTGTAGCTCTCTTAAGATCGTCTAAACCAAAGATCCGGGAAATGATCGGTCACCAGAGTCAACAGCTCAAATGAAGTAACTCAACCAAAGTGGAGTACCCCACAGAGGAAAGCACTATCAAATGAACCTCGTCCGGCTTGTGGTACATCATGTTGCCAGGCACATGTTGACCTAACATGAAGGAGGCAACATGAGACCACACTAATCCTAGGTGTATACTCGGGCCTGGGTTTTAGCCCCACTCAGAACACCCACCCCCACAGAGGAACCACTTGCACAGAGGACGACAACATGATAGTATGATGCATGCAGACATTTATGCAAATATATACACAATCAGAATAATAAATGCAATAAATAAAGTACAAGCAACCTAAACTATCCTAGAGCGCTAGGAGAGACTCGCTTAGGGAAGATGGACCAGCACAGGTCAACATCTTGTTGGTCCCCAGCAGAGTCGCCAGCTGTCGCATCCGCGAAAAACAACCGGCGGGCTAAAACAAAAACAACACAGAGCCGCCACCGTGCGTTATTTATCCCAAAAAAGGGAAAGGAAACGCTCAGAGTAAACCTGGGAAAAGCAAGGTCTCGCGACCAAAGAGAAAGGGTAAGGGAGTCGGTTACGCGAGGGGAAGGTATTAGCACCCCTCACGTCCGTCGTACTCGACGGGATCCACGCTCTAAAAGAAAGAAAAGGTTGCTAAACAAATATCACACACACACACCGAAGACAACACAGGTGGGGTTAAGAGGAAGAGGGCTCGATAGGACGTCGCATCCTATGCCTACGTATCTCGTCTGGAACGAGAATCAGAGCTGCCGTAGTTCGGCTCACGCACGCCAAACAAGACACACACAAACTCAGGCAAACTTAGAACCCGAATGCCAATCGCTGGACTTACATCGGCTTCCGAACCGAACAAACACAATCAGGATACGGACAGCCAATCGCTGGGCTTACATCCATATCCTGACACACAAGAAGAAACAAGCAAACACACACAAAAAGAAAAAAAAGTGCCCGGAGAGACCTCGCACGGTCTCCTGCCTACGTACCTCATCTGGTATGAGGATCAGGGCGACGTAGTTCCCCTGAACGGGAAAGAAATTCTAACCAGATACAAAGGGAGACACACTACTAGGGAGCTGGACTCGAGCCTAGGTGTTATCATGCATCATCGCCCTATGTTATGGTTTCTATCTACTTGCACAACAGCAAGCTAACCCTAACCAGGAAAAACAAGCATGCAAGCATAAGCAAAATAAAGCAAACATTTCGCATTTAGCACACACTATATCCAGTCAAAAAGTGGGCTCAAATAAAGGGTCAGACTGCCAAGGCAAGTCATCTGTACAAGGGTGGTGTTTAGCTCTTAACCCTGACATTGAGAGTCAGGGTGAAGCCAGATGAAAGGTGAGTGAAGATGGGACTTCACAACTCTTATCCCTGGCCAGGGAGAGCTTCAGACAAAGGAGTGTGGGTTCAGAATGGGGGAACCCTTCTACACTCATGACTCTGACTCGACTATACAATTGTACAAGATCTTGGGTTAATGTCCCAATGCATCAACACAGTGGTGTGAGCAGAGGGACGACTCAACAGAATAGCGGGAGATAGATTGCATATCTCTCTTATCCGCCAATTGCCTCATAGAGGTATTTACCTGCTTGGGGACAAAAGTAAACAATCACAAACATCGCCTCTTAAGGAGGACTTCAGACAGTTGCCTGGCTAAATCACAAGCCAGGTCTTCCAGACTACATGGAGACAAGAGAGTCTACCTCAACTGGTTTATACAACCAAGCAGCAGCACAGCAAGTTCTTAAAGAGCTAAAGCGACTTAATGTACCTGAAATCAATCAAGTATCATCAGTACTCAGACAAACCAACAGTAAACAGCATAAGTCAACCTGTACAGTCAAACACAAATTAATGCACACAAGTGCAAGCCATGAGCTCAAACTCAAGCATCAAACCCTACAACACAAAACCAATGTTAGTTTACAACATCAAACAAACTCAATTTAATCAACTTGCAATTTTCTCCTTAAGCCTTTTGCATTTCAACCTGAAAATCCAAACCAACCATGAGAAACAAGACCACTAGGCCAAGCCTAGGGTCCAAAGGAGATGAAAAATTCAAAACAGCAAGTGAAAATTATCCAAAATCACAATCAAACAATTTAAAAGCAAAACCAATTGGTCCCATGCTCATATCAATCACCATTATCATTTTATGCACAAAATATCACAAAGCATGCTATTTGCAACATCAAAAGACCAAACAGAAAGATCTCAATCAAATCCCTATCAAAACAATTCAATTAATTCCACGAAAATTCAAGTCTAAACAGAACATATCCAATGAATAGCATATCAATTTTCAGCTCATTTGGATCAATGGAAGTAGGGCAATGAAAATCATAAAGTTCAGACAAGTTCAAGCAAGCCAACACATGGTATCCAAACAAACATCAACTTCCAAAAATCATAAATCAGTGACAATACATGATAAATGAATGGGATCAAAAGCATGATGTGCCTCAATGTGTTTACAATCACTACACCAAATTTCACACTCATACAATCAATGATCAGAATTTCACAAATCAAATGGTAACATGTGTCACAAAAAATCACCAAAATGACCAAACAGAGGGAAAAATTCCAATCAATTAGGAAATGCCATCAATAAATCCAGAAAAATTCACATGTCATCTCAACATACATATGCTCAATCATGCAAAAAAATTGGCTCAATTCAATGTCCCTAAGCAAGGCAAATAAAATCATGATGTTCACAATGCTTGGTGTGACACAAATTGTCACACCTCTATTCAAAAATTCATATCTCAACAACCAGGTACCCAAAAACCACAAACTCTACATCAAAATCACCATCAAAGTGTCCATAATATGCACAAAAAATTTCATCCATTTCTTTGAAAGCATCATCATTTTATGAAAGATATGGCAAAGCATGTACCAATGTGACACCATCAAACAAACCCTAGGCATTTTAATTTTCCACACGTGCACAAAGATCACAAAAATCATGATTAAATTCTACACATTATAAGGAGCATCATGGAAAAAATCTCACTCAATTTGGACAAGAAATGAGTCCTCTATGATTTTTACAAGATCATGTAATCAAATGAAATAACAAATGAAAAAGAAATGAAATAATAAAACGAATTAATGAGGAAATGGCATTTCTGTAATATTTAAGCGTGTGGCCAAAACGACGTAGTATCAATTAGATGCAGTGGCGCGCTCCTATTGGATAATGCTAGCGGGAAACACATATTTGAATCAGGCCATGCGAAACAAAGATCAAACACACATTCAAACGTGTTCTTCACTATGAACAATTCCAGAAATTCCAGAAAATCAAGAACATCAAATCTCAACCAAAATTGATAAACCATATATCACTAGAACCGTATCAACATGTACATCATGAATATGTAATTGGCTTAACCTAATTCTCAACATGCTAACGGGATCGAGCAAAAAATGAAATGCACATCAAACTTCAAATCACGATTTCTCTTCCAATACCTAACTAAATTAAAAACTAAAAGTATCATGCTGATCTACAATGAATGAACTACAAAACGCATATCATGATTCATGCAATGGTGAAATTCGAAAAATCACCTTGTGGAGATTGCAGATGAGAATCAGCTTGTTTCCACGTGCCATTGCCAAAACAGATGGAGTTCCTTGATGTGGGAGTTGAATGGAGAAGGATCCTCAGCTCAATGATGCTCCAGTTATGAGATTCATCAATTTGCCATTGTTGTGCAAGCTTTGGACAGTCCAATTTCTTGAAGATTTTGGCACGAATTCAGCAAAACAGTTACTCACAATTGCTTATGGAGTGTAGATCCAATGAACACGAGCAAGTTTGATGAAGAAATCAACAAGAATTGATGAAAAAAAATGTGATGAAGTTTTGGAGAATTTGAGAGAATTGGAGGGAAAAACAGTTAGGTTCTTGAGAAATGGAATGTGATTTGCAATTTCTGTTATGATTAACATTATATACCATCTCCTTAATCCACCTCTTAATCATCATTAGCAAAAATTGGCTTGATTAGTGAAAATGCCACTTTAAGTGCAAGGGCAAAAATGACTTTTCCAAATCAAGCACTATGACAGCAAATGACAGCTCACACAACTTCTAAATGGTATTTGTGAAGTGTTAGAAGTGGTCTCATGTGCAAATTCCAAGTAATTCTCAAATTCACTATCTCACACCAAAAATTCAAAAGAATCCACTTCAAAAATGACTTTTTGCCTTGAGCATTTTTGATGAATTTTGATTATGCAACATGAAAGTACATGTGAAATGTGGTTTGCTCAAAGAAAGATCACTCAAATTGGACATTCCATGTGAAAGTTATGCCACTTTGATTTTAGGCATTTTTGGAAAATGAATGGACCATAACTTGTCAACCATACCTGAGAAATTCAAGTTCTTGGACTTTTTGGAAAGGTGAGAGCAAGATCTACAACTTTCATGTTGAACAAAATTCCATTTGAAGCATTTTTGGACATGTAATTTTGTGGTGAAAAACTTTCCATTTTTGGAAACTTTCATTACAAGTCACTTTCTACTTTTGGCAACTTTTCTCCTGATTTTATTTTCTTCATTCTTGATGATTGAAATGTCAAATGAAACTTGTTTCAACATGAATGAAGTGTATCCAACTCTCTCCCACCTCCAAATCCATCAATTCTGGCACAGTTGACCACAGTTGACTTTTTCAACTGATAGATGAATTTGGCAATGCACTGATCAAATTGAGCCCCAATTCTCTGATGAAATGGCTCAAGGATGAGCCCCTAGCTTCCATAAGCTCAATATAATCACATGATGATCCCCATATCCATTGTAGACCCCATCTCCTTGCCATGCCCTGATTGGCCCAATGCAACTGATTAGGGTTGACCAGTGGTCAAAACCCTAATCTCAAGGTACCTGATCAATCTCTTGAATCTTCTGGATGATAACAAAACCATGATGATGATGATGTATCACTCTAACCAAGATAAAGACCAATCTCCTTGAGAATCATAAAACCCTAATTTGTAGCCCAATCCTCAGATGGCTAATGATCAATCCAATGAAACCCTAGGCTTGCATCTCCACCTCTTATCTTCTGACCAAGACCTATGAGGATGACTCGCACAATGTAACCACATGATATGCAAGATGCAATGCCTAATGACCTAAAAATGTTATGCAATATGTTAAGCTAGTCCCAAGAGAGGAGGGCAAATTTTGAGGTGTTACACAATGCACTTAAGTGAATTATAGAACATCGTAAGGTACGGTGTACTTAAGTAGAATACGAAATATGGTAAGGTACCACACGCTTAAGTGATTTTGGCATATTATAAGATATGTGTCACATACACTTAAGTGGGCTTTTTATCTTGCAACCCACACAAGTGGTTCTATAAATAGAACCCTTGTGCAGAAGCATTTGTGCAATTGCAATTTCGTTTCTCTCTCTCTCTCTCTCTCTCAAAGCCTTCATTCGTAGCAACTAGCACTGAGATTGAAGGAATCTGTTCGTGTGGACTGAGTAGAGGCGTTGTCATCGTTCAACGTTCGTGATCGCTCCGTAGATCTGCATCAAAGGTTACAATCGCCACAAGAGGTAACAATTCTATCACTGATCATGACCATTCGTAAGGATCACTAAAGGAGAAATTTTTAAATTCCGCTACATTTTGGACCGCTCTTATCCTTCATAATGTGTCACTCAAACACAACATAAACTTGCTTTGTAACACAGGTGATATAAAACATGCATAAAATTAAACACATGTCATCACATGCTTGCCTTTACATAGGCTCATTGTAGGGGAAATAAATTAATTGAAGTAGCTCAACCCACCAAATAAGTCTCATAACATAAAACATAGTTATGGCAAAATGCCTTCAACATTAGAAACATCGCAAATAAAGACAATAACGAAACAAATCGTTCACCGGCCCAACACTCTTGCAATCTACAACATGATGACCTGTCTTCCCACACTTGAAGCATCTCGAAACATTATTTATGCACTCATTAGGACGGTGGCCCAACTAACCACACTTGAAACACTTTTCAGAAGTGGGATTCTCTCCCTCACTTGACTTTCTTTCATCTGAAGCTTTATGTTTCCTCTGTTAGTTGGGACACTATACGGCTTCCATCGATACTGATTCTTCCCCTTCTTCTCATTAATGCTATTGTAGTGAGTCGAACGAGCCGTGCTATCCTCATTATATATCCTACATTTATTCACTAGCATAAGAAATCGGCGAATCTCTTGGTACCTGATTCCCTGCTTGTTTTCAGGACGCATTCCGCTCTCAAACTTGATGCACTTAGAACCCTCAACAGTCAAATCATTATACTGAGGACAAAACTTCACAAGCTCTTTGAACCTAGCAGCATATTCAACAACAATCATATTACCATGCTTGAGTTATAGGAACTCAATCTCCTTCTTACTTCGCACATCCTTAGGAAAGTAATTTTTTTCCCCAAAAAATGAACTCGGAAAACAACCCAAGTAATCTCAGTACCCAAAACTTCCCGTCTTTGGCGTGCATTATCCCACTAGTATTCAACCTCGTCATACAACATGTGAGTACTAAATTGCACCTTCTGAACTTCCATGCAAGCTATCAATCAGAAAATCTTCTCAATCTCACGGAGCCATGCATGCGCATCCTCCAAATCATATTCGCCCTTGAAAGTCGGCAACTTGTTTCTCTGAAACTTATCCAGCACACATAACTCATCATCAACACCTTGATGATTCTACTACCCCTACAGCTTCCGAGCCACTGACTCCAAAGCATAAGCAATCACGCAATCGTTTTTTCCAGCCATTATTCTACACACCATCGATAGTATACATACACTCGCCGCATACAAGGAAACAAATAACATGTCAAAACCTGGCCGGATGGACCGACCTGCTCTGATACGACTATGTAACACCATAAACCCCAAAACATGAAATAAAGTGAATATAAAACAAATTACACATATATGGCGTCACTCAAACAGAACATAAACTTGCTCCATAACACGAGTCATATAAAACATGCATTAAATTAAGCATTTGTCATCACTAGTTTACTTTTACATAGGCTCATCACAGTAGAAGTAAATTAATTGAAGTAATTCAACCACTAAATAAGTCTTATGACATAAAACATGGTTATAAAAAAATGCCTTCAACATCAACAACATCATAAATAAAGACAATAATGAAACAAATCGTTCACCCACCAAATATTACAAATTTGAGCAACGAAATACTAAATAATTTACATAAAGCGAGAAAAAGAAGAACAACCTTTACGCCTTCCTTCAGTCTCTAAGAAGCTACTTATTTACCTATTTGTTTGTACCCCAAGAAGGAGCACAAAACCACACAAACAACAAAGGGGTGAGAATACACTCATAATATATAATGGTGCAAAAGTATTCAAGGGTAGCCTAACTAAACATCGACAATCATTCATCACAAGTCATTCACATACATCACCAAAGTATTCTCATTCACCAACATAAACATCATCATCGAAATACATATGCAAATAACTAATGCAAATGTACTCAACACCACGACTCAAAAATGCACGCGATACCATTATGGACAACACATGTCCATCTCGCTCCTGAATCCACGCCATATGACCAAAGCACACCATCACCATTGTTAAGGCTTCACCAGTTCCCATTGGCTACTCGATCATGAATCTAAACCATCGGGCCAGAGCATACCAAATTTTTTTGTTATCATCATAAGAAACACTTCACTAATTCCTCATTTAAAGTAGCTATTCGCTCCTGAATTTACACCATTGAACCAGAGCACACCAAAACTCGACCGAAGTCTATACACCATGATGCATAATTCACCATAACATACAATCACACCAAATATGATCACAATGAATTTATCACCAATATGCACACAACATCCTCCATACAACATGAGTGAATCAAATCACTAATAACATCATAGACAACATTATGCATTTCCAAACAATGACCAAACAATAGCCAATTCACGGCAACACATCAAAAATCGGAACAATGCATGATTCCACATAATTGAGTGAATGACACTCATTCTAGCAACGTCACGGGTTACCCGTCACTAAGGTGACGCCTGTAACACCCTTCTAAAATACCCCAAATATTTAATTAAAATAACAATATATCAATCAGAGTAAATATGCAATTAAGGGTGTCACACGATCATTTCACACCATTCACCATAATAACTGTCATGCTCTTTTATTAATTCAAAACATAAAGCATTTGCACAATACGCAGCGGATAGAAATCAAATCAATCATGCAAAACATGTAACACATTACATGTAAAATTATTCAACAAGGTAAAACATCCCGTCCCGATGTTACATCTATCAGAGCATGACCCACTAAGGAGACTACACTAGACTCCAAGCACTAGCTTCTACTCAATCACTGCTCGTTACCTGAAAAATAGTTGTAAGGGTGAGTTCCTCAATCGATATAAAAAGCATTATAAAATATCATGTAATGCTAAGTAAATAACACATTAATCACCCTAATCATATCACACATTCGGTAACGGCACATCAACTCAAATATCATACTCAATACCAACACAATTCATACTCATACCCAATGCCAATACAAACACGCGTATAATATTGGAATACATCCATTCATATTATACGCCATACATACATTATGCAATGAGACTCCATGCATGCGGTACCGACTATTCGTGAACATATAGTTCAATCTCACCGATCAAATCCAGATACGGCTACCAAGCCCACTAGTCCCACTCATTTGAGACCTAGTAACTCACTCACTAATTCCTCACCATGGGAATTAGCTACCACCCCAAGGGCCATGCTATGCACGCTAATTCACCTAGCATGCAAACATCAACAACAGTCCATAATGACTAACTCACTAATTCCTCACCATGGGAATTAGCTACCACCATAAAGGCCACAATATGCATGCTAAATCACCTAGCAATGCAAAATCATCAACAATACTCCACAATGGACATATGCTCACACTCTAAGCCATAAACAGTCCATTCACAATTGCATACATAACATATACCTTCACAGCATTATGCATACCATCATACATCATCAACACATGTATCAAAACATCATATCATGTCAAATAATTAATCACAGTATTAGCACACTCCACTAATACCTATACTGCTCAAAACAGCGGGAATTAATCCCTATTACATCATACGCCAATATAGGCCAAACACCAATTATGCACACATTATTCAAATATTAATTTTTTCACTTTTCCAACAGTGTTAACCGGTTAACGCCCTGGGTTAACCGGTTAACGCAACACAGAACACGCTTTCTGGCAAAACTCAACAGTGTTAACCGGTTAACGCCCTGGGTTAACCGGTTAACGCAGACAGAACAGCAATATTTTCACAACTCACAACAGTGTTAACCTGTTAACGCCCTGAGTTAACCGGTTAACGCAAGCAAAACAGCAATACCTCACAATTCCTAACAGTGTTAACCGGTTAACACCCTGGGTTAACCGGTTAACGCAAGACAGAAAGCTGTTCCTGCGCTAACACGAAGCAGAATGCAGAATTCTCCGCATTTTCCGCCGTTGGAGGACTGCCGGACCTCCGATTCCAATTCCGTAAAAAGCTACACTTCCGGAAAATCAAGACTCATCCAATTACAGATTCAATTACAGCTTTAACATAACTTATTCATCTCAATTTTTCATCATTCAACATCTCAATTAGGGTCAAATCAATGGCTTATCACTACCCATTACATGTTAACCCATAATACCCATTAAACGACGATAAACCCCCTTTACCTGAGTTAATCCGGCGAATCTTTAAGCTCCAATCTTTTCCGTTCTTCAACCCTTGCTCTCTTGCTCTTCCTCTTTGCCCTTTCTCCCTTTTCAGCCGCTTCTCTGTTTTTCACGTAAAACCCTCTTTACCAAAATGAAACACTTTTCTTATTTCCCACTTATATACTTTCCAATAATTATTATTCCAATAATAATAATAATAATAATCCAATAATTCCAATTATTTAATTAAATTAATAAATATAATATTAACTTAAATTAAATAATTATCTTATTTTTATCGGGGTGTTACAACTCTCACCCACTAAAAGAGTTTTCGTCCTCGAAAACATACCTCAAGCGAATAACTCTGGATAGGACTCCTTCATCTGACTCTCAAGTTCCCAAGTCACATTGCCACCTGCTGGTCCTCCCCAAGATACCTTCACCAAGGCAATCTCTTTACCCCGCAACTGCTTCAACTCTCGATCCTCGATCCTCATAGGTGATGTTTCAACAGTCAGGTTATCTCTCACCTGTACATCATCCACTTGGACCACATGCGACGGATCAGGAATGTACCTCCTCAACTGAGACACATGGAAAACCTCATGCAAATTCGCAAGTGACGGCGGTAAAGCGATACGATAGGCTACCTCCCCTATCCTCTCCAAAATCTGATAAGGACCAATAAATCGAGGTGTCAACTTCTTCGACTTCAAAGCTCGACCAACCCCAGTTATCGGAGTGACACGAAGAAACACATGATCTCCCTCTTGAAACTCAAGTGACTTCCTCCTCTTGTCGTGATAACTCTTCTGACGACTCTGAGCAATTCTCATCTTCTCCTGAATCATCTTAATCTTTTCCGTAGTTTGTTGAACAATCTCCGGTCCAACCACAGCACTCTCACCGGACTCATACCAACATAAAGGTGTCCGACATCTCCTACCATACAAAGCTTCAAACGGTGCCATACCAATGCTCGAATGAAAACTATTGTTGTAGGTAAACTCAATCAAAGGTAAATAACTATCCCAAGCACCTCCCTTTTCCAAAACACAAGCCCTCAAAAGATCCTCTAGTGACTGAATCGTCCTCTCAGTCTGACCATCAATCTGCGGATGATATGCAGAACTCAATCTCAGCTTAGTTCCCAAAGCCCTCTACAAACCTTCCCAAAACTTCGATGTAAATCTAGGATCTCTGTCCGAAACAATACTCGACGGAATACCATGCAAACTTACAATTTTCTCAATATACAACTCAGCTAATCTCTCTAACGGATAATCCATTCTGATCGGAATGAAATGAGCCGATTTTGTCAATCTGTCAACAATCACCCAAATAGCTTCAAAATTCTTAATCGTTCTCGGTAAACCAAAAACAAAATCCATACTGATACTATCCCACTTCCACTCTGGAATAGCCAACGGTTGCATTAGCCCAGACGGCTTCTGATGCTCAATCTTTGACTTCTGACAAGTCAAACAAGAATAAACAAAACTCGCAATTTCTCTTTTCATTCCCGGCCACCAGAATAGCTTTTTCAAATCATGATACATCTTCGTAGCTCCAGGATGAATACTCAGGCCACTACGATGTCCTTCCTCAAGAATACTCTTCTTAAGTTCGATAACATCCGGAATACACACCCGATTACCAAATTTCAAAACACCATTCTCATCAACTCTGAATTCACCACCTTGACCTTGATTCACTAGAGTCAACTTATCAACCAAAAGCACATCGGATTTCTGACCCTCTCTAATCTCATCCAGAATACCACTCGTTAACTTCAACATTCCCAATTTAACACTATTGTGAGTATTCTCACAGACCAAACTCAAGTCTCTAAACTGCTCAATTAAATCCAATTCCTTAACCATTAACATAGACATATGCAATGATTTCCGACTCAATGCATCAGCCACTACGTTTGCTTTACCCGGATGGTAATTCAAACCAAAGTCATAATCCTTCAGAAACTCTAACCATCTCCTCTGTCTCATATTCAGCTCTTTCTGATCAAACAAATACTTTAAACTTTTATGGTCACTGAAAACCTCAAATCTTGACCCGTACAAGTAATGCCTCCATAACTTCAGAACAAATACCACGGCTGCCAACTCTAAATCGTGGGTCGGATAGTTCCTCTCATGAACCCTCAGTTGTCTCGAAGCATAAGCTATAACCTGCTTATTCTGCATCAACACACCACCCAAACCCAATAATGAAGCATCACAGTAAACCTCAAATGATTCCGACGAACTCGGTAATATCAGAATAGGAGCAGTAGTCAACCTTCTCTTTAACTCTTGGAAACCTTCTTCACATTTTGAGTCCCAAACAAACGCTTGCCCCTTTCTAGTCAACATCGTCAACGGTAACGCCAACTTAGAAAATCCCTCGATGAACTTCCTTTAATAACCAGCCAAACCAAGAAAACTCCTTATCTCAGAAACTGACTTCGGAGCTTCCCACCTAGATACCGCTTCAATCTTAGAAGGATCAACAGCAATACCACCTCTTGAAATCACATGACCAAGAAAACTAACCTCTTCTAACCAAAATTCACACTTTGACAGTTTAGCAAATAACTTCTTTTCTCGTAGAACTCCTAAAACCATTCTCAAATGCTCAGCATGCTCTTCTTCCGATTTTGAATACACCAAAATATCGTCAATAAACACCACAACAAACTTGTCTAGATACGGATGGAAAATCCTATTCATATACTCCATAAATACTCCAGGCGCATTAGTCACACCAAAAGGCATTACAGAATACTCATAATGTCCATACCTTGTTCTGAAAGCAGTCTTCTGAATATCCTCAGTCTTCACACGTATCTGATGATACCCAGATCTCAAATCTATTTTGCTGAACACACTCGCACCAACCAACTGATCCATCAAATCATCAATCCTCGGCAAAGGATACCGATTCTTGATCGTCACTTTATTCAGTTGCCTGTAGTCCACACACAACCTCATAGTACCTTCTTTCTTCTTAACCAATAACACTGGTGCACCCCACGGTGACACACTCGGACGAATAAATTTCTTATCCAACAGATCTTCCAACTGACTCTTCAATTCAGTTAACTCAACAGTAGACATACGGTACGGAGCCATCGATATCGGCCTAGTATCAGGTACCAAATCAATCGAGAACTCAACTTCACGCTCTGGAGGTAATTCATTCACTTCTTCGGGAAACACATCAGGAAAATCACACACCACAACTAGATCGCAAATCACCAGTTTATCTTTAGCCTCCAAAGTCGCTAACAGCATAAACAACTCTGCCCCATCTGCTACTGCCTCATTCGCCTGCCTCGCTGATAGAAACAAATCCTTTCCTTCCTCAATCTCAGGAAAGATCACAGTCTTATCAAAACAGTTGATATAAACTTGGTTAAACACCAACCAGTTCATACCCAGAATAACATCAATCTGCACTAGTGGAAGACACACTAGGTCCATCCCAAAGTCTCTACCAAAAATACTCAAAGGACAATTTAAACAAACTGAAGTAGTAGTCACTGAACCCTTCGCAGGAGTATCAATCACCATACTTCCATGCATCTCAGATATCTCTAACTTAAGTTTCACAGCACAATCCAAAGATATAAAGGAATGAGTCGCACCTGTGTCAATAATAGCTACAAGAGGAAAGCTATTAATATAACACGTACCTCGGATCAAACGATCATCTGCAAAAGTCTCAGAGCCCGATAAAGCAAAGACCTTGCCTCCCGACTGGTTCTCTTTCTTCGGCTTAGGACACTGTGGACTGATATGACCCACCTCTCCACAGTTGAAATAAGTCACAGTCTTCGACCGGCACTCTGCAGCCAAATGACCACCTTTTCCACACTTGAAACACTTCCTCTCAACACTGGTACACTCATGGACACGATGTCCAGCCTGACCACATCTGAAACACTTAGCAGGGGCACTGGAGTCTCCCCCACTAGGCCTCTTCATCCCACTTTGTCTCTGGAAACCTTTGCCAGCTGCATACGGCTTCCCACGATCATTCTGATTCTTGCCTTTCCTATCAACCCTTTGCTGATAGCTCTCTGCTCTGGCCTTGGTATCCTGTTCAAAAATCCTGCAACAGTCAACCAAGTCGGAAAACACTCTAATCCGCTGATACCCAATAGCCTGCTTGATCTCGGGACGTAACCCGTTCTCAAACTTCACACATTTTGAAAATTCCCCAGTAGCCTCATCATAGGGAGTGTAATACTTCGACAGCTCTGTGAACTTAGCAGCATACTCAGTAACAGACCGGTTGCCCTGCTTCAATTCTAAAAACTCTATCTCTTTCTTTCCTCTGACATCCTCTGGAAAGTACTTCCTCAGGAATCTCTCTCTGAACACCGCCCAAGTGATCTCAGCACTCCCAGCAGCTTCCAACTCAGTGCGGGTAGCAACCCACCAATCATCTGCTTCCTCTGACAGCATATGCGTACCGAACCTGACCTTCTGGTTATCGGCACACTCAGTCACTCGGAAGATCCTCTCGATCTCCTTCAACCACTTCTGAGCACCATCTGGATCGTATGCTCCCTTGAACATTGGAGGATTGTTCTTCTGGAACTCACTCAGTTGACGAGCAGCTCCCATTCCCACAACATTCGGATTTCCCCCAAGTACTCCAGCTAGCATACCCAGAGCCTCAGCAATCGCAGCATCGTCTCTTCCTCTTCCAGCCATCTCTATTCTGAGTTAATCCAACAAGATAAAACAATAAGTACTGATAGGGTTACACAACACCTATCCCGTACAGGGAAAACAGAATAATTACGACTCGACTCGACCGACTATGCTCTGATACCACTAATGTAACACCCTTCTAAAATACCCCAAATATTTAATTAAAATAACAATATATCAATCAGAGTAAATATGCAATTAAGGGTGTCACACAATCATTTCACACCATTCACCATAATAACTGTCATGCTCTTTTATTAATTCAAAACATAAAGCATTTGCACAATACGCAGCGGATAGAAATCAAATCAATCATGCAAAACATGTAACACATTACATGTAAAATTATTCAACAAGGTAAAACATCCCGTCCCGATGTTACATCTATCAGAGCATGACCCACTAAGGAGACTACACTAGACTCCAAGCACTAGCTTCTACTCAATCACTGCTCGTTACCTGAAAAATAGTTGTAAGGGTGAGTTCCTCAATCGATATAAAAAGCATTATAAAATATCATGTAATGCTAAGTAAATAACACATTAATCACCCTAATCATATCACACATTCGATAACGGCACATCAACTCAAATATCATACTCAATACCAACACAATTCATACTCATACCCAATGCCAATACAAACACACGTATAATATTGGAATACATCCATTCATATTATACGCCATACATACATTATGCAATGAGACTCCATGCATGCGGTACCGACTATTCGTGAACATATAGTTCAATCTCACCGATCAAATCCAGATACGGCTACCAAGCCCACTAGTCCCACTCATTTGAGACCTAGTAACTCACTCACTAATTCCTCACCATGGGAATTAGCTACCACCCCAAGGGCCATGCTATGCACGCTAATTCACCTAGCATGCAAACATCAACAACAGTCCATAATGACTAACTCACTAATTCCTCACCATGGGAATTAACTACCACCATAAAGGCCACAATATGCATGCTAAATCACCTAGCAATGCAAAATCATCAACAATACTCCACAATGGACATATGCTCACACTCTAAGCCATAAACAGTCCATTCACAATTGCATACATAACATATACCTTCACAGCATTATGCATACCATCATACATCATCAACACATGTATCAAAACATCATATCATGTCAAATAATTAATCACAGTATTAGCACACTCCACTAATACCTATACTGCTCAAAACAGCGGGAATTAATCCCTATTACATCATACGTCAATATAGGCCAAACACCAATTATGCACACATTATTCAAATATTAATTTTTTCACTTTTCCAACAGTGTTAACCGGTTAACGCCCTGGGTTAACCGGTTAACGCAACACAGAACACGCTTTCTGGCAAAACTCAACAGTGTTAACCGGTTAACGCCCTGGGTTAACCGGTTAACGCAGACAGAACAACAATATTTTCACAACTCACAACAGTGTTAACCCGTTAACGCCCTGGGTTAACCGGTTAACGCAAGCAAAACAGCAATACCTCACAATTCCTAACAGTGTTAACCGGTTAACACCCTGGGTTAACCGGTTAACGCAAGACAGAAAGCTGTTCCTGCGCTAACACGAAGCAGAATGCAGAATTCTCCGCATTTTCCGCCGTTGGAGGACTTCCGGACCTCCGATTCCAATTCCGTAAAAAGCTACACTTCCGGAAAATCAAGACTCATCCAATTATAGATTCAATTACAGCTTTAACATAACTTATTCATCTCAATTTTTCATCATTCAACATCTCAATTAGGGTCAAATCAATGGCTTATCACTACCCATTACATGTTAACCCATAATACCCATTAAACGACGATAAACCCCCTTTACCTGAGTTACTCTGGCGAATCTTTAAGCTCCAATCTTTTCCGTTCTTCAACCCTTGCTCTCTTGCTCTTCCTCTTTGCCCTTTCTCCCTTTTCAGCCGCTTCTCTGTTTTTCACGTAAAACCCTCTTTACCAAAATGAAACTCTTTTCTTATTTCCCACTTATATACTTTCCAATAATTATTATTCCAATATCTTCTGTTCATGTGTCACCTTAGACTCTGGCTGAGGCCGATGGAGGTCGTTATAAGGTGTCTTCTGAGGAAGAGATACACATGCTACCTTCCTTTGTGAAGGTATACCCTCTGACATGTCGCCCTCAGAGTGGTGTTTGGTGTTATTTTCGACGTTGCCAGCGGAATTATCACGAGAGATTGGAGATCGGGGTTCAAATGGAGAAAAGGAAATGTTGAGACATTTTCTGGAGACGGGGTTCAAATGGAGAAAAGGAGATGTTGCGGCATTTTCTGGAGAACGGGGTTCATATTGGCGATCGCGAGTTATCGTCAGGCGACTGGGGTTCAAACTGGAGAACGGGGTTCATTATTTGGCAAATAGGAGAGCGGGGTTCAAATGCAGTAATTTGAGGATCATTTGCACAGAAGAAAATTTTGGGGTTCAAGAAAATGGAAAAAATAGAGAAAACTTCGGGGTTCAAGAAAAGCAAAAAAAAAAGAGAGATTATAGAAAAAATTTCGGGGTTCAATAAAAGCATAAAAGAGAAGAGAGAATAATAATCCCGAGCGGATGTGGTGTCCAGGCCATAGTTATCCCTGCGTTACCATTTATTTTGGTATCCAGGTCGACGTTTCTGTTTCGGTGATTAGGCCGACTTTCTCCGTACCAGACGGATTTGTTCTTTCAAGACTGTTTCTTCGCCGATGCTGACGGGCGTTGTTAATTATTTTCCCGATCAGAGTGCAAATTGTTCGTCTGTTCTTGGTATTCAATCACTCTTCATCCTGATCATTTGAAAGCCGAGGCTATTCATATCGACAGGTTCACAGTGGATTGAATAGGGGCAGCTGTAACACCTCAAAATTTGCCCTCCTCTCTTGGGACTAGCATAACATATTGCATATCATTTGTAGGTATTTAGGCATTGCATATTGCATATCATGTGGTTACATTGTGTAAATCATCCTCCCAAGTCTTGGTCAGAAGATAAGAGGTTGTGTGCAAGCTAGGGTTTCAGTGGACTGGTCATTAATCATCTGAGGATGTGGAGGTCCAAATTAGGGTTTTGTGATTCTCAAGGAGATTGAGCTACATCTTGATTGAAATGATACATCATCATCATCATGGTCTTGTTGTCATCCAGAAGATTCAAGGGTTTGATCAGCTACCTTGGGATTAGGGTTTTGACCACTGGTCAACCCTAATCAGTTGCATTGGGCCAATCAGGGCATGATCAGGATATGGGGTCTATATTGGACATGAGGATCATCACATGATTTTATTAAGCTTATTGAGGCTAGGGTTTCACCCTTGAGCCATTTCATCAGAAGTTTGGAGCTCAGATTGATCAATGCATTGCCAAATTCATCTATCAGTTGAAAAAGTCAACTGTGGTCAACTGTGATTGATTTTAGGGATTTGGGGGTGGAAATGAGTTGGATACACTTCATTCATGTTGGAACAAGTGTTATTTGACATGTCAAAGCTCAAGAATGGAGAAAATCAAGTCAGAACAGAGATTGCCAAAAATAGAAAGTGACTTGTAATAGAAGTTTCCAAAAATGGAAAGTTTTTGACCTCAAAATTACATGTCCAAGGAAGCTTCAAATGAAAATTTGTTCAACATGAAAGTTGTAGATCTTGTTCTCACCTTTCCAAAAAGTCCAAGAACTTGAAAATCCCATGTATGGTTGGCAAGTTATGGTCCATTCAATTTCAAAAATGACCCATAATCAAAGTGGCATAACTTCCACATGGAGTGTCCAAATTGAGTGATCTTTTTATGTGCAAACTCCATTTGACATGTACTTTCATGGTGCATAATTGGAATTCATCAAAAATGGTCAATGCAAAAAGTCAAATTTCAAGTGTACAGTTAAAAGATCCAGGGGCAAAATGGTCCAACTTGAGAAATAATGAGAATTTTGGAATGGGGATTTTTGCAACACCTCACAAATGATATTTGAAAATGGTTGGAATGGTCATAACATATCAAGGTCTCATATTTGAACAATTCACTTTTGAAATGCACTTTGAAATTGTACCATTTAGCATGACATGGTGAAAATCAAAATTACATGGCCAATCAATGTGGGACAAGTTGCAACACATCATAACAGATATTTAGAGCATGTGTGAGCTGTCAAATGAGCTGTCATTGGCCTGTGGTGAAATGGCATTTTTGCCCTTGCTTTGAAAATGACATATGCTAATTATCATTGCATTTTGCTAATTTGGTGATTAAGAGCTGTTTAAGTGGAAGTATAAATCACTAATCCTAACTAACTTCTGAACAGAATCACAAATCACAAGATCTCAACCTCTTTTCCCTCCAAATTCTCTAAAACCTCTCAAGAACACATCAAGCAAATTGAAGCATAACTCTTCCAATTCTCCATCAAATCGTGTGGTTTTTCTTGCTGCTTCTTCCAATTATCATCTTCTTCAACTGTTTTTGAAGATCAACATCAAAGGCTTCACCAATCTCCACTGTCCAAGTGAGGTTCAACTATGGTGTTTGAGGATTTCTTCCATTAGAGGCAAATTCGAGCCAAGCAAAGCACTCCAGTCAACGTCTTGAAGCTTATACTCCATCTGTTTTGGATCAAGAAGCGCAAACACCACACGAATCGCTACTGCCATCTCAAGGTACTTAAAATTCGAACATCATGATTTCTTGAATTGCTATATGCTTCTTGTAGTGTGTGCAACGTAGATGATCATGATACCTTTGGTTTTTGAAATGGATGATTGTAGAGAGAGATATCGCGATTAGAAGAATTGATGCCAAAACCTAATGTGTTCGATTCAGGAAATTTAGGAACAATTAGGATGATTCATGTACATATTTGAGATCTACGCATTGAGACCTTTCCAACGGATATGAGTTTGTAAATTTTCATTGAGATTTGTTGTTCTTGTGTTCATATGATTTCTGGAGAAAGCGTGATGACGATGATAGCAATTCTGGAAATTTGTTACGTTTGATTCGCTTGGCTCGGTTTCGTTTCAAACTCAGTGTTTCTCGCGCCTGGATTGGCTTAATTACCGTTTTGCCATTAATTCAATTAATTTAATAATAACAATTGAATAATTATTTTAAAAATCATTTAAAACTTGTAAAAATCATAAAAAATTATTGGTTGATCAGAAAATTATGAGGATTTTTTTGATAGCTCCCAAATTCTCTCTAGTTTTTTATAGGCATGGTTTCATAAGTTGTGCATGGTGAAATGTTGACTTGGACTATAGATCTTTGACTTGTGTGTATTTTTTACATGTTTTTCCATTTTCAATGTGAAATGCTCATACATTAAAGGAAATGATTGAAATTTTTTGTGCTTATTCTGGACATGTTGATGGTGATTTCCATGTAAAGTTTGTGATTTTTGGATACCTGATGATTGAGTTATGATTTTTTGAATCTAGGTGTGACAATTTGTGTCACACCTAGCTAGGTCAACTTCATGAATTCTTTTGCCTGGCCTAGGATTGTTGGATTGGATTGAAATTTTGCATGGATGATCATTGATATGTCAAGATAACATGTGAATTGTTCTGAATTTTTCTATGGCATTTTCCAATTGATTGATAATTTTCTTCACTGTATGCTCATTGTGCAAGCTTGTATGACACATGTTTGTATATCTTGTGTGAAATTCTCATATGGTTTTGGATGAAAGTGAAATTTGGTATGCTGATTATAGACACATTGTAGAACATCACTGTTTTGGTCCCATTCATTTCTTAATTGATTTCACTGATTTATGAATTTTTGAAGTGAATGCTTGGGTTGATGCTATGAATTGGCTTGAATAATTGTGTCTGGATTTCTTGATTTTCATTGGCCTAGTTCCTTTTGTCCAATTGAGCTGAAAATTGACATGCTACACCTTGAATATGTCCTGTTTAGGTGTGAATTATTTGAGGATTTTTGGAATTGTTTTGATATGCTTTTGATTGAAGTTATTCTGTTTGGACATTTGGTGTTGCATTTGACTTAGTTTGTACCAAACTGTGCATGAAATGAAAATGATGAATGATATGGATATGGGATCAATTGCATTTGCTTTCTATTTGCATTAATTTGATTTTGGTTGAGAATTGCTTGCTGTTTAGAATTTTTTCTCCCTTTTGGACCCTAGGCTTGGCCTAGTGGTCCAGTTTCTCACATTTGGTTTGACTTTTCAGGATGAAATGCACAAAGCTTAAGGAGAATGACTCAAGTCAATAAAATTGAATTTGTTTGATGTGGAGAACTAACATAACTTTGTTTTGTAGGTTGTGAAGCTTGAGCTTGAGCTTGTAGCTTGCATTTATGTGCTTGTGTTGTTTGTATAGTCTGACTGATTAACATTTGCTGTTTATTGTTGTCTGTCTGAGTACTGATGATACTTGATTGTTTTCAGGTACATTTAGTTGCTTACAGTTCTTTAAGAACTTGCTTGCTGTTGCTTGGTTTTTAAACCACTTGAGGTAGGACTTCTATTCTTCATGTAGTCTGGAAGACCTGGCCTGTTACTTGGCCAGACAACTGTCTGAAGTCCTCCTTAAGAGGCGATGTTTGTGGATGTTTACATTTGTGCCAAGCAGGTAAAGACCTCTATGAGGCAATTGGTGGATCAAAGGGATATGCAATATATCCCCCACTATTCTGTGAGTCGTCCCTCTGCTCACACGGCTGTGTGTTGATGCATTGGGACACAAACCCAAGATCCTGTGCTGTTGCACAATCGAGTCAGAGTCTTTGAGCGTAGAAGGGTCCCTCCATTCTGGACCCACGCTCCTTTGTCTGAAGCTCTCCCTGGTCAGGGATAAGAGCTGTGAGGTCTCATCCTCACTTCACCTTTCATCTGCTTCACCTTAGCCTCGTAATGGCAAGGTTAAGAGCGAATCTACCCATGTACAGATGACTTGCCTAGGCAGTCAAACCCATTGTTTGAGCCCTCTTGATTGGCTATAGTGTGCGCTATGTGAATATTTGACATGTTTACTTGAAATGCTTGAATTTCCTGTATGCTTGTATGCTTGCTTTCTTCCTGGATAGGATTAGCTTGCAGTTGTGCAAGTAGGTAGAAACCTGAACGTAGGGTAATGATGCATGACAACACTAGGCTCGAGTCCAGCTCCCTGGTAGTGTGTCTTCCCTTGGTTTCTGGCTAGATTTTCTTTCCCTTGAGGGGGAACTACATCGCCCTGATCCTCGTTCCAGACGAGGTATGTAGGCAGGGGGTCGTGCGAGACCTCTCCGGGCACTTTTTTTCTTTTTTGTGTGTGTTTGCTTGTTATCTGATTGTGTGTTTGGCTCGGATGCTGACGTAAGTCCATTGATTGGCAGTCGGGCTCCACGTTTGCCCTTTTGTGCTTGTTTGGTTCGGGCGCTGACGTAATGCCATTGAGTGGTTGTCGGGTCCCATGTTTGCCATTTGTTTATGTGTTTTTTGTTGTTTGGCGTGCGTAAGCCGAACTACAGTGGCTCTGATTCTCGTTCTAGACGAGATATGTAGGCATAGGATGCGATGTCCTATCGAGCTCCCTTCTCTTAACCCCACCTGCGTTCCCCGTGTGTGTGTGTGTGTGATGTTTTAGCAACCTATTCTTTATTCTAGAACGTGGATCCCGTCGAGTACGACGGACGTGAGGGGTGCTAATACCTTCTGTCGCATCACGCGAAAAACCGGCGGGAAAAGAAAGAAACAACAGAGCCGCCACCGTGCGTTATTTATCCCAAAAGAGGGAAAGGAAACGCTCGAAGTAAACCTAGGAAAGAACATGGTCTCGCGACCAAAGAGAATGGGTTCGGGAGTCGGTTATGCGAAGGGAAGGTATTAGCACCCCTACGCATCCGTAGTACTCTACGGGATCCACGCACAAAAGGAAGGGAGAATGGTTGCTAAAACACTGCTCAAACACACACACACTGGCTGAAAAGAGACAAAAGAAACTGACTGAAACTGACTCGGCAGGATATCGTATCCTGGGCCTACTTAGTCTATCAGGCATAGACATCAGAGTCGAAGTAGTTCGGACTGGGGAAACGACACATGCTCACTAGGATATCGCATCCTATGCATACGTATCTTCTCGGACGAGAGAAGAATCAGAGCATTCGTAGCTCGGCTGACACGCACACAAACAAACAGACAAAGGCAAACGTGGAGCCCGACTGCCAATCACTGGACTTATGTCAGCATCCGAACCTAAACACACACACAAACACTGGAACCCGAATGCCACTCGATGGACTTACATCAGTTTCCAAGCACACAACAACACAACAAGTTAATAGGGAGTCGGGGACTCGAGCCTATAATTGCCAAACACACACAAAAGAAAAGAAAAGGCGCCCGGAGAGATCAGCTCAATCTCCTGCCTACATACTTCATCTGGTGTGAAGATCAGGGCGATGTAGTTCCCCTACGCAGGGACAAGGATCTAGCCTAACCAGATAACAGAGGGAGACACAACTCTAGGGAGACTACGACTCGAGCCTAGATGTTGTCATGCAAAGTCAACCCTAAGTTAAGGTTTCTAGCTAAATGGCACAAGGGCCAACCTATCCTAAACATGACTTGCACCGGAAACAAGCCACACACACACCAACTTGCACAGGAAGCAAGGAGGGTCTCGATTGCAACTAGGGCAAGAGAAAGGGGAGGTCTCAATCGCAACGAGGGCGAGAGAAAAGAATTAGTGTTAGTGGTTAGTCAAACTCGGCAAGACATCGCGTCTCGTGCCTACGTATCTCATCTGGACATGAGAATCAGAGTTGCCGTAGTTCGGCTACGGAGGGAAAAAGGACTCGATTGCAACTAGGGCAAGAGAAAGGGAAAGTCTCGATCGCAACGAGGGCGAGAGAAAGGAAAAGGCTCGATCGCAACGAGGGCGAGAGAAAGGAAAAGGCTCGATCGCAACGAGGGCGAGAGAAAGGAAAAGGCTCGATCGCAACGAGGGCGAGAGAAAGGATCGCAACGAGGGCGAAAGCAAACAAGGATTAGTCTAAACTAAACCTAACTTGCACAGGAAGCAAGTCAAACAAACATACAAGCACATGTAGCACACACTATATACACACAAGAGGCTCACACAAGGGTTAGGTTTTAGTCGAGGGGTCATATCAACCTCAACAAACAAACCTCTGGAACTGGGTAAAGGGTGCTCTTAACCTTGCCATTGAGGGGCTAAGGTGAAGCAGATGAAAAGGATATGAGGGGTGTGCCTCATTGCTTCTATCCCTGATCAGGGAGAGCATATCAGAAAGTGTGGGAGCTCAGAAAGATGGAGCTCTTTCGACATTATTGACTCGATAGATCTTGGGTTTTTATCTCAATGCTACAACCATGTAATGGGAGCAAGGAGAAGACTCACTGAATAGTAGGGGATAGGTTGCTTATCCCTTTGATCTACCAATTGCCTTACTTGAAGGACTTTTCCTGCTTGGGACAAAAGTAAACACACACAAGCATTGCCTCTTAAGGAGGACTTCAGACAGTTTGCCCGGCCAAGTAACAGGCCGGGTCTCCAGACTACATGAAGAAAAAGGAATTATACCTTAAGCAAGTTGCTAAATAGCAAAGCAAAGCAAGTTCAAAGAACTTAAGCAACTAAGGGTACCTGAAATAGTCAAATCAATCAGTGCACAGTTCACAAATCAAAGCAAAAGGAATTGGGAAACAACAGTCAAAACAGATAATCAACTGTGCCAAGCACAAGACTCAAACACATGAGTCAAGCCACCTACAAAACAAAGGTTAGCTCATGATAAACAATCAAGCTTAATCAGAAAGAAATCGATCTCATTGGTCATTTGGTGTTCAACCTGAAAACATAAGCTCAACAGTAAGTAACTGGACCACTAGGGCAAGCCTAGGGTCAAAAGAGAATGAAAAAGTCAAAACAGCAAACTATATTCAATCAAAATCAAATTCAATCAATCAAGAAGCAATCCCAATTGGGTTCACATGCATATCAACCACTATCATCATTTCATGAACAGTTGAAGTCAAAACAATGCAAACAGAAGCTCAAAGAAGTCAACAGAATGACTTGCATCAAAAGTCAACTCAAACATTTTCAAAAATCATCAAATAATTCAAGGTCAATCCTAACACCTAGCATGGTAAGCATGTCAAATTTCATTGCATTTGGACAAGTGGAAGGCAGTCAGTTAAAATCAGAAAGTCACAATCAATTCAAGCAAGCACAAAGAAGTTAAACAAACATGGGTCAACTTCAAAAAATCATAACCAAATGAAAACAGATGAGAAATGAATGGGATCAACACCAATGCAAAGCTCAAGATGTCTAGTATGCACATGCAAAATTTCATGATCATACAATAAGGTATGAGAATTTCCCAAATGAAATGGCAAGGTGTGTCACACAAAGTCAACATTTGACTAGGCAGGGAGGAAAAATCTCAAACAAATGGAAATGCCATAATTAATTCCAGGAAAAATCACAAGTGAACTAGACATAGGAGAGATGGTTCATGCAAAATTTCACATTAATTGGAGGCCAGGAAGCATGTCAACAAAAATCATTAAATTGCATAACATTGGTGTGACACAAATTGTCACACCCTACTTCAAAAATTCATATCTTAACAACCACATATGATAAATTCAAGAACTCTACATCAAAACAAACATGAATGAGTGTAGATTAACCACAAAAAATTTCAGGGGCATTGGATACATCATCACAATTTCACAATGGTTTTGGCAAAAGGTGTAAAATGTGCATACATGTCAAGAAACCTAATACCATTTAAAATCCAGCCAACCAAAAATTCAGCAAAAATCATGATAAAATAGTAGACATTCATGTGATCATGATGGAAAAAATTTCATGAATTTTGGAGTTGAAACGAGTGAGAAATGAATTTTGTAAGATGAGGAATGAATTGGGAGAACATGGACAAAATAGCATGGAATGATAAGTCAACCATGGTTGACCGGTGGCAATTCAGTAAATACCACATTCATTAAACCAAACGCAGCGTACAGGGGAGGGAAACCAAATGTTCTCATTGGTTGATGGCTTAATGGAACAGTACTCATGCAGCAGATCCAACAACAACAGCCAATAGCATTCACGATTTCTGGAAATGGCCATTAGGGTTTATGCAACTTAGGGTTCTAGCAGCAACAGGGCAACTTCATGTTATCACCATAAATCGAATTTCAAACAGGAATATTCAAACAGCATGGCAATGAGATAGTGATGTTCATACAGCATCCAAACAACAATAAACCAAACACTAATCAAGCAAATTTCTGGGCAGATTCATAGGGTTCATGAACAACAGGGTAACTTCATCTTCATGCTCGAATTTCAAAAAGAATCACACAACCAGCATGGCATTGATATTCATGCAGCATCATAGTTCAGACAACAAACAAACATCATCACGAGCTCATGTGAATTTCTGGAAACTGGTTCTAGGGTTTCAACAGCATAGCTTCATCATCAACAATTAATCATGAAAATCAAAATGCCCAGAACATGAATTTAAGCACGGCAATCAACACAACAAACATCCAGCATGTATATTCTAAACCTCATTTGCATTGAAACCATCTAAGTAACATGAATCGAGCAGAAATCAACATGAACAACAAATTTCAAACCCAGATATCTCATGCATTTCTCAACCATTTTAAGCGATTCAAGTTGCATTACAAACAGCAAATCAAGATCTACTAGAAGCATGGCATGGATTAAAGAAAAAGGAGAGTCGAAATCTTACTTGGTTATGAAGAAATGGAGGAAACAGTTGTTGTTTGGATGTTGTCAGCTCAAACAGTCGAAGGTCCAAGCTCCCAATGATGGATGATGAAGTTATTTAAGCTCAAACTTGCTCGATTCCACTCTAGCTCCAAACTGCCATTGAAGGGTTTCTTTGAAAACAGAACACGATAAAGACTGTGCAGTTGGGGTTTGATGCTCCAAATGGCTCTCAAATGTTGGTTAGGTGATGAAGCAATGAAAGCTAGCTCGAGTGGTTTGAAGGTTTTGAGCAGAAATTGCAATTTGGTGAAAATGGTGATTTGAGAGAATGAGAGAAATCTGTTGTTTTGGCAGCTGCTGCTAGGTTTAGATTTGCAGAAAATGAGTCTTATATGGTCTGTTTTAACTTTGCTAATGGATATGCTAAGCTTGCTTAACTTAAATGAACCAACTTTGCATTTTGCTAATTTTGGACCAATTGCAACAAGGAGGTATGGTACTGCACGAATTGGGCCTCAAACATGCTGCAAATAACATCTCAAACAAATTCCAAATGGCCAAAGTGAGTAAAAATCAATAATTCAAAAAGTCAACTTTTGGTCAAACTTGAATTTAAATGAAACAAGTCCAAAAATGCCATTTTGATTGGCAAGGTTTTGGTGTATGAAATTTATATTTTTGGAAAGAGGAGATGAAATGTGGTTTGTAGGAAAAAACCCCACCAAAATTGGCCAAATGGTTTGAGAGATATGGCCTTTTGAAGTTCAAGATTTTGTGAAAATGATTTGATCATATCTTGACAACCATGCATGGGAATTGAGAGTTCTTGGACTTTTTGAAAATGGGAGAACAAGATCTTCAACTTTCATGTTGGGAAAAAATTCATTTGGAGCTTGTATCATGATGTAAGTTTAAGATCAAGAAGTTTCCATTTTTGGCAGTTGAAATTACAAGTCCACTTTCTATTTTGGGAAATTTCTGATTTTGCTTTAAATTCTTCCATGATGAGGTTTGACATGATACATGAGACTTGTATGGACATGAATGAGCTCCTTCAAATCAATTCCATCCATCAAATCACTGATTAAATCCACAGTTGACCAAGTTTGACTTTCTAGGGTTTCTGACTGACTGTGCATGGACTGATGACCTCTGAGCCTCCAATCTTTGGCTTAAACACTTCAAATGGACCTCCAAGTCATGTGAACTTGTTGGACAAACCCTAGGGCCTTGGCTCCTTGAGAAACAACCTTGCTTGCTTGGTTGACTGATCTCCTGATCCGTTTGACCTAATTCTTGACCTGCTTGCTCTTGAGGCAACTGAGGACAATGCAATGCTATGCAATGGACCATGATATGCTATGACCTAATATGGAAATGTATGTACAATGGTAGGTGCAAATTTGAGGTGCTACACCTTCCCCTTGCGTAACCGACTCCCTTACCCTTTCTCTTTGGTCGCAAGACCATTTCCTTTCCAGGTTTCTCTGAGCGTTTCCATTCCCTATTTTGGGATAAATAACGCGCAGTGGCGGCTCTGTGTTGTGTTTTTATTTGAGTCCCGCCGGTTGTTTTTTCGCGGATGCGACAGCTGGCGACTCTGCTGGGGAGTCTCGGATGTAGACCTGTGCTGGTCCATCTTCCCTAAGCGAGTCCTTCCTAGCGTTCTAGGATAGTTTAGGTTGCTTGATTTGCTTTATTTATTGCATTTGTTATTCTAACCTGTGTATATATTTGCATAAATATTTGCATGCATCATACTATCATGTTGTTGCCGTCCTCTGTGCAGGTGGTTCCTCTGTTTTGGGGTGGGTGTTCTGAGTGGGGCTAAAACCCAGGCCCGAGTATACACCTAGGATTAGTGTGGTCTCGCGTTCCTCATTTGATTTATCAGCATATTGTTGCAACGTGACATACCACAAGCCAGACGAGGTTCATTTGATAGTGCTTTCCTCTGTGGGGTACTCCACTTTGGTTGAGTTACTTCATCTGAACTGTTGACTCTGGTGACCGATCGTTTCCCGGATCTTTGGTTTAGACGATCTCAGGAGAGCTACAATGGCACACCCGAAAGGGCAAACCCATTGAGTATCTCTGCCCGATTGTCGAGACTATTATCCGCCTTAGGATAACCTGTTTAGAATTTACCTGTGAGGGGAGGGTGATTCTTTCAGATGCATGTTCAGATGGTGACTTTGATGGTAACTTTTTGTTCCGTGGATCAGAGTCCTATTTATAAGTCGGATTTATGGCCATTTATTGTCGAGACGCCGAAATGCTGTCCGTGGTATTTATCAGTGGGGATCCGTTTATTTCAGGATTCCTCGGGCCGATTCAGTTGATTTTGGGTATCTGTTCAGAGATGGTTTGATGATGATGATGATGTATCTTTCTTCCGTTTATTTGGGAACCCGTGGGTCAGATTTGTGGTTACATTCTCCCTCAGATGGTTATGATCTGTTCAGAGATCAGGGCTGTGATTCAGAGCAACAGATGATCAGATGACTTGGAGGATGGCACAGTGCATTGCATTCATACATCATTCTCATTTTGCATTCATCTGCATCAAACCTATGTCTGGCCATATGGGGAGCATTATTGATTGAGAATCTGGTTGAGAGACATCTTGAATTTCAGAATGTGGATGTCAAAATGTTATCTGTCTCGATGAAACCAGAATCAAAGGACAGAAGCTTCCTCATATGAATAGACGTTGCATTCATGCATATTAACCTGTTTGCTGTTTTGCAGGAATCATTGCTCGTGCTCGTAGAACTGTACCTTTGCACTCAACCCGTCCTCACAGATATTTCACCCGACGCAATACTCCCAGACTAATGGATTTCCCAAACACAGATATCATCGAGCTGAAAGATAAAATGAGCGAGCTGATCAACATCATGCAAGGCTTTGCAGTTGGTCAGAAAGCTTTACCAGACAAGGTTGAGAAGCTCGAGCGGGCTTCTGCAGCAAACAGCAGGGTTAACCTGGATGGAGTCTCCAACCAGGGGCTGGGGTCTCGAGATGGTGGAAAGAGGACGACTATTGGTGTGGTGAATAATACTGGTGCTGGTGGCCAACCGGGGCAGAATCTGAAGGATAATTTTGTGCCTCCATTCTATGGCTTCGATGAGGATAGGGAGGAAGACAGAGAGGCTGATCAGTTCTCGATGCACAACGAGCCTTTGGGTCAGTACAATGTTCAGCCTCAAAGCAAGGAGATTCAGCTGCTGGCTGAGAAGATCAAAGTGTTGGAAAGCTATGCCACTCTTGGGGTGGTGAACATGTCAAACATGGGGCTTATGGAGGGGATTGTGATCCCGCAGAAGTTCAAGGCGCCCACATTCGACAGATATAATGGGAGTTCTTGCTCGGAGACGCACCTGCAGGCCTTTGTCCGCAAGATCTCTGCATACACAACAGATCAGAAGCTCTGGATGTATTTCTTCCAGGACAGTCTGTCCGGAGGATCCTTGGAATGGTATACCAAGCTGAAATCTGCTAACATCAAAAGCTGGCAGGATCTAGGAGATGCATTCTTTAAACAGTACCAATTCAATGCTGACATGGCTCCGAGTCGTACCCAGCTGCAGGGTATGTCTCAGAAAAATAACGAAGGGTTTAAAGAGTACGCTCAGAGGTGGAGGGAGTTGGCTGCCAGAGTTCAACCTCCGCTGGTTGACAGAGAGATGTCTGATCTCTTCATGGGTACCCTGCAAGGGGTTTTTGCTGAAAGGATGGTTGGATGTCCGGTAACCAACTTTGCAGACATTGTGGTGGCCGGAGAGAGAATTGAAAGTTGGCTGAAAATGGGGAAAATTCAAGGTAATGCTTCGTCATCAGCATCGAAGAAGCCATTTGGGAATGGTCAGCGCAAGAATGAGGGTGAATCGAGTGCTGTGTATGCCCAGGGAGGACACGGTAGAGATCGTTACTACCAGCACACTACTGCTGTAACCATCCCTGCTGGTAATCAGTCGGTACGACAGCAACGTCAGCCACCTCAACAGAGAGTTGGGTACCAGGTGAGGGGAAAAGGGGTTGATCGCCATTTTGACAAGCCGCCCGTGACATACGCTGTTCTGTTCAAAAAGCTGATGGATCTTGGGTTGGTTCAGCCAAGGGCGATGGTTCCGATGAGATCAGATCAGAGGCCACCTAACTATGATGAGAACGCCCAGTGTGAATTTCATTCTGGAACACCGGGGCATAACATTGAGGGCTGTAGAGCATTCAAGAATGTTGTCCAGGATCTGGTAGACTCCAAGGCTATTAATTTTGCACCGTCACCGAATGTTAATGCTAATCCCATGCCGGCGCATGGTCAGGCGATGGTGAGTGCAATTACTGAAGATTCAGATCACGTCTGTGCAATGGGTGGAGAGAACGACAGTGACTGCAAGTTTGATAGTTGGATAAAGTCGTGCGTACCAGGAAGCTGGAAGGCCTAAAAGGATCAACACTGTCACTCGTCCGGAAGAGTAATGTTTCTTGTTTCTCAATTTTGTTTGCATGAAAGCCATACGTGTTGCCCGACACGTAATGGTTCATTGTAAGGGCCACCTCATGTTTAAATTTGCATTTTCTGCATCATTAATAAATGGATGTTTTTCCAGTCAAAAAGCGGTATTCCCTGTTTTTCATTTATTTTTGCAGTTTAAAAACAAATAAAAATGGCAATGTTTGTTTTCATCTTTCTTTTTTGATTTGTCTCGTCCCAAAGTCGAAAAATAATTCTCCGGATCTCGTTGATAACAATTTGGTTACACCTCATATGACTTCGACAAACCGAGCTATCATGCTGAAGAAAAAGGCGAAGAAGATTGTGATCTGCTGGAGTTAGCCAGGTTGTTTAAACAAGAAGAGAAGGTGATTCAGCCGCATGCGGAGCGGATTGAGATTGTTATTCCAAGCACCGCCGAGGTCAGGAAGGAGGTGAAATTAGGGTCGCTTCAGAGGCAAGTCAAGAGTAGAATGGTAGCCTTGTTGGAAGAGCATGTGGATACCTTCGCCTGGTCATGTCAGGATATGCCAGGGTCGGATACCGGTGTCGTTGTGCACAAGCTGCCATGGAGAGAAGATTGTCCTCTAAAGAAGCGGAACGCCGGTGCTACTTATCAGAGAGCTATGGTGACTTTGTTTCATGATATGATTCGTCATGAAATCAAATGCTGTGACATGATAGCAAAGTCCCAAACAAAAGAGGGGCATCTGGCAGACCGTGGCAGGTCGTTTGACCAGTTGAGACAATTCAAACTGAGGTTGAATTCGAGTAAGTACACTATCGGAATGCGGGCCGGTAAGCTGTTGGGGTTCATTGTAAGGGAGGAATCGAGGTTCATCCTGCAAAAAAAAAATAAAAAAAAAATAAAATAAAAAAATAAAAACAACAAGAAAAAAAAGAACAATAAGAGAAACGCCTGAACCGAGAAAGAAAAAGAGAGGTTCGTGGTTTCTTAGAAAGATTGAACTACCTGTCATGGTTCACATCTCATCTAACAGCCACGTGTGAACCCATATTCAGGATGTTGAAAAGAAAGATCAAACGGTCAGGTGAAATAATGATTGCCAAAAGGGTATTGAAAGAATAAAGAATAAGTTGCAGGAACCTCTGATTCTGATACCTTCCGTGGAAGGAGCGATTGTTAATCTGTGCTTGACGGCCTTCGAGGGGTCTACGAGGTGCATTGGATCAGCATGACGAGTCTTGTCGAAAAGAGCATGCAATTTACCTTAGCAAAAAGTTTACCGACTGTGAAACAATACATTCACTGCTCGGGAAACTTGATGTACTTTGGCATAGGCTGCTCGCCGACCGAGACAGTATATATGCTGGTTCATACCACTTTGTGGGTTTCCAAGATGGATCCGATCAAGTATGGGTTTGGGAATCCAGCATCGGCCGGACAGGTTGCGAGAGTGCAAAAGAATATTGACTGATTTGTGATACTCTCAGAAAGCGATCAAGGGGTGTATTGCCTGATTACATTGCCTCGCAACCCATTGAGGATTATCAACCGATGAAGTTTGAGTTCCCTGATGAGGACATCTCGAGGTGCTCTGATCGAAAGATTAAGAGTAACCGATCCCGGAGGAGGGGCCTGACCCTGAATCCGAACGGATTCTGATGTCTGATGGGGTTAATGTGAAGGAGTTAGTGCTGCTTTGGTTACGCCAACAGGATCTCACATTCCTTTTGTGGCCAGGATGACAGTTGAATGCACCAACGATGGTGGTTGAGTACGAAGTTTGTATCCTGGGTATCGAACTTCGGTGCGTACATCTACTGGGGCAACTCCTTTCTCATTGGTATATGGAATGGAGGCTGTATTACCGGTTGAGGTTCAGATTCCCTCTTTGAGAGTCCTGATGGACGTAAAGTTGCAAGAGGCTGAATGGGTAAAGACCCGGTATGAAGAGTTAAGCCTGATAGAAGAAAAGAGGCTGGCAGCCATCTGTCATGGGCAGTTATACCAGCAAAGGATGAAGCGTGCTTTTGACAGAAAGGTGCGACCTCGGGTATATCACGTAGGTGATATGGTGCTGAAAAGGATCCTTCCTCCTCAAAACGATCGAAGGGGCAACTGGATAAACGATTATGAAGGTTCATTCGTGGTCAAGAAGGTTTTCTCTGGCGGAGCCTTGTTGCTAACGAGCATGGATGGCGAAGATTTTCCATCCCCTGTGAATACGGACGCAGTTAAAAAATACTTCGTATAAAAGGACCCGCTGGACGAAAAGAACAAAATAGTCCAGGCAAAAATGGGCATCCCGGCGAACCAAAAAACAGAAAGAAAGGTTCGGGCAAAAATTAGGGATAAAGAAGAAAAATGTACACCCGGCAAGTCGAAAACCTGAAAAGGCGACTTGGGCAAAAAGGGGTATCCCGGTGGACTGAAAACCCGAGAGGGCGGTCCATGTAACACCCTTCTACCCAAACGACATATTTAAATAAATTATCAGAGTACAACATGTAGAAGAGTTTACATTTCTTACAACATAACACTTATCGCATCACAACATAAAACATATTATTTATTTTATTAAAACTTCGCAGCGGACAACAACACAAATATTATCATTCATCATATAACAATTCATAATAATGTTTCAACATTATCTCAACAAAGCATCTCAACATATTAGTCATCATAAACAACGTAAATAATAACCAATTATCTATCGAATCCCATAACCCCGGTGTCACATGACCAGAGCATTTGACTCGACTCCGTAGAATAACTCTACACTTATTCTTCAAACCTCAACAATAGCTACTCCTCTTTATCTGCACATTGCTCATCATAGATGAACATAAACACATGCAGAAGGGGTGAGAATTACATTATTAAATAATAATATAACGACAGAAATATAAACATAAATATATTTCACATATGCCAACACAGCTCATCATAATCATCATAATCAACATACTCATGAACATCAACAAAACAACATATCAAATGCAATGCACACACCCATGCATGACTCAACACGACTCGGTATACCCATTTTGTGACCAACTACAGGATCACCACTCCCAGATTCATCACCATAGAATCCGAGTTCCCCGCAAGGAACCAAGCCTCTCCACAAGCCCGGAGTCAACAACATCATTGGAACTCAGTCCGTTCATCACTAGGCATCGGCCTTTCATGAATGCATGCACACCAAACATGCATCATAATCAACATAGCAACAACAGCATCATATAGTCATGTTATCATCATCATTAATAGCATGACATACAACTCAACAAAACAACAACAACATTACAACGATATCACATCTGGGAGTTTAAAACGCGAAGGCTGTCCGTCAAACTGATATGGCGAACGCCATTAGGCTAATGGCGAACGCCATTAGCGTTAAACGCTCTTATTTATGGAAAAACTGTCCGTCAAACTGATATGGCGAACGCCATTAGGCTAATGGCGAACGCCATTAGCGTTAAACGCTCTTATTCTGGAAAAAAAGCCCAAATGGCGAACGCCAAAGGCATAATGGCGAACGTCATTTGGCTGTTATGTGCATAAATAAGATTTTAAGTGCGGAAACAGTGGACGCACGGGCTTCTAAGCATATAACTCAACAAAACTCACAGATCGGAGAATTTCCATCAAAACCCCAAACTTTCCCAATCTCCCTAAAATCCCCAAAATCCATCAACAATCCAACATATATCATGAATTTGCTCGCATATTATCGTTTAATAAGGTTCAGACCCCTTACCTCTTTGGATTGAAGGAAGTTCTGAGCAATCTTTGGCCTTTTCCTCTTCCTTCTCTTTCTCTTCAGCGTTTCTCCCTTTCTCTAACTCTGAGGCAAAAATACGTGAAAACACTCTGAGTTCTCACCTTGGCCTCTTTTATCCATTTCCACTTTTACCCTTCCACTCTTCATATTCCATTTATTTTATTTATTTAATTATTATTAAAATAAATAACATCTATAATAATAATAATAATTCCCAATATTATTTAATAATTCATTTTACCTTCAAATAATCATATTAAAATAATATTTAAATTAATCTAACAATATTCTGGGTGTTACAGTCCAGGCAAAAGAGGGATTGAAACGAACAACTGCGTCTAGCATGATCATTTGCGCCTTGGTTAAGGCATCATGGATAATACCCGGTGGGGATCAATCAGAATCGTCTTGTTCAGAAGGCAGAAAAGCATGGAAAGTCTGAGGACATATGGGGTGTAACCGAGTTGGAACTCGATGAGATTACGGGTTTCACATTGCCATTAGGATAGATTTTTCCTTTTGTGCGCAATTACCTCTTTTCAGGAATTGCTTCCTTTGTGCTGCTCAGTTTGAGCCACACTTTTCCAATCAATAAAATGCATATTCAGTCAAATAATTTTGTTTTTGTTTTTCATTACCGCTTTGATTGCAAAAACATCCAGATATTTTTGATAAAGAATCTTGCATTTTAAGACATACAGGTTCCTTCCAATGCATGTTTATAAGATTGAAAGCTTGAAATCTTATTCGGAAGGTTGGGTGACCCAAGTGTTGAAATCTTGACACGCCTGGGGCACGGTTTTATCTAACGATCTGTTTTGCAGGAACTGTTAGATATTTTTCACTCACATGCAGGTTGTGATGAGGAAGTTGTTGGCGAAGCAAATCCCTGTGGAGTCCAATCAGGGACGAGGGACGGACGAAAGAATATGAAGGGATGACGAGAAGACGTTGAGACGTGCGACGATCCTTGAATGATAATCAAGAAGACTCTTCAAAATCGGAAGATTGGAAAGTCTGTAAAATTCCCCGCAGAGTCTGACCAGAGACGAATGGAGAACGGAGAAAGGACGTCGAGGCGTACGACGACCCTTGAAATTAATCAAGAAGACTCTTCAAAGTCAGAAAATTGAAATTTCTGTATAAATCCCAGGAGTACGCTCTTCGTCAAGCGCGGCACGACCTTGGAATACAAGATGATGGAGCAGAAAAGGTCCAGACGAGTCTGGGAGTTCTCAAAAGTGGAAAACTGATGCGAGATTGGGAGGTGGATACCGTGGTTCGACGAGTCGGCGGGTGTTCTGTACCAACTTTTCTCATTTCCCCAGCGAGGTCCCCAAGCAGAATTAGAGGACCAACTCCCCAGCAGATCCAAGGTCTATGGATCCCTTAGCCGAGTCGAGATGATTGTCCCCGGCAGGTTTAAAACGGTGTTTCCTCAGCAGCCAGGCCTGAAGGTTGCTATCCCCGAGTGGAGCGGGTTTCAATAAAATATATCTCCAACAGTGTTCATCCTACCAGTGGATTGGACGAGTTTCCGTAGCAAACGGATTTTTGCATCCCCAGCTGAGTTGATTCTATCTATGGATTGCATGGGTTGTCCCCCAGCGGAGTAGCATTCGTTTCCCTAGCAGGGTCAGGATGGTTATCCCCGGCAGGTGATAGATTGATGCTTCCCCAGTCGACAGTCCTGGAGGTTGCTATTTCCCCAGCGGAGTATCTGTGAGCATTTCCCCAATAAAGTCGTCAGGTATCTGTGAGGGTTTCCCGAAGCAGAGTTGGGATTGATATCCCCAGCAAATCAAAGACTGTTGTATCCCCACAGAGTGTTGGTGGTTCTTATCCCCGGCAATTCTCGAGCGGTTTGGGTGCAAAGGAGGTTCTTCCCCAGCAAGGGTTACCTTATCCCAGCAGCAGTGATATTCCCCAGCAGGGTGGAGATCGGAGTATTGACGAGTTCCTCAACAGAGTGTCTCGTGCTCCTCAGGAGAGTCCCTTGAGGGGGACATTTTTTATACATTCATCATGAAAAATAGCATAGCATGTTGCATAGAAAAAATAATAAATCGCGTAGCATTTCCATAATTATGGAGCATTACGCAGAAAAAGATCATGCATCATTGTTGCAAGCATAGAGCTAGTCTCAAGCCGTGGTTACCGTTTGGGAGGTGGTTTTACCAGAAGTAGAGGTGTTACTCCGAGGAGTTTGGCCTCATGATTTGGTCAAAGGTATTTCCCCAGTAGTGCGATACTGGAGGAAGCTTTTCCGTCGGGCAGAGATGGAAATGAAAATCAGAGGACGTTACGCGATCAGCGCGATTCATGCCGTGGTTACCGCTTGAGGATTGGTTTTGCCGGACAGTGAAGATGATACTCCGAGGAGCTCAGCATTGTGAGTCTGGAGCGACAGTATTTCCCAGTCATCAGTAAGTGTCTGGTCGAGCTTTGTTTGGTGTCAGTAAACATCATCATTCGATGTCCAGTAAACGTCGAGTTATTTCCCAGTCATTGTTTAATGTCTGGTCGATCTTTGTTCGATGTCCTGTCAACATCATTGTTTGATGCCTGTAAACATCATTGTTTGATGCCTGTAAACATCATTGTTTGATGCCTGTAAACATCATTGTTTGATGCCTGTAAACATCGTTGTGTGATGTCCTGTCAACATCATTGTTTGATGTCCTGTCAACATCCTTGTTTGATGTCCTGTCAACATCCTTGTTCGATGTCCTGTCAACATCATTGTTCGATGTCCTGTCAACATCCTTGTTTGATGTCCTGTCAACATCATTGTTTGATGTCTTGTCAATATCATTGTTTGATGTCCAGTAAACGTCGAGTTTTCTCCCAGTCATCAGTCAGTGTCTGGTTGAGAGTGTTACTCTGAGGAGTTCGGTATCACGACGTCAGATCAACAATGTTCCCCAGTAGTGCGATATTGGAGGAAATGTTTCCGTCGGACAGAGATGGAAATAATATCAGAAGACGTTACGCGATCAGCGCGATTCCGGGGTTCAAATGGAGAAAAGGAGATGTTGCGACATTTTCTGGAGATCGGGGTTCAATCAGAGAAGAGTATATGCTGAGGCATTTTCTGGGGTTCATATAGAGATTGGAGTTGAAGATTGTATCCGGGATGAGGTCCTTAGGATTATCTTCTGTTCATGTGTCACCTTAGACTCTGGCTGAGGCCGATGGAGGTCGTTATAAGGTGTCTTCTGAGGAAGAGATACACATGCTACCTTCCTTTGTGAAGGTATACCCTCTGACATGTCGCCCTCAGAGTGGTGTTTGGTGTTATTTTCGACGTTGCCAGCGGAATTATCACGAGAGATTGGAGATCGGGGTTCAAATGGAGAAAAGGAAATGTTGAGACATTTTCTGGAGACGGGGTTCAAATGGAGAAAAGGAGATGTTGCGGCATTTTCTGGAGAACGGGGTTCATATTGGCGATCGCGAGTTATCGTCAGGCGACTGGGGTTCAAACTGGAGAACGGGGTTCATTATTTGGCAAATAGGAGAGCGGGGTTCAAATGCAGTAATTTGAGGATCATTTGCACAGAAGAAAATTTTGGGGTTTAAGAAAATGGAAAAAATAGAGAAAACTTCGGGGTTCAAGAAAAGCAAAAAAAAAAGAGAGATTATAGAAAAAATTTCGGGGTTCAATAAAAGCATAAAAGAGAAGAGAGAATAATAATCCCGAGCGGATGTGGTGTTCAGGCCATAGTTATCCCTGCGTTACCATTTATTTTGGTATCCAGGTCGACGTTTCTGTTTCGGTGATTAGGCCGACTTTCTCCGTACCAGACGGATTTGTTCTTTCAAGACTGTTTCTTCGCCGATGCTGACGGGCGTTGTTAATTATTTTCCCGATCAGAGTGCAAATTGTTCGTCTGTTCTTGGTATTCAATCACTCTTCATCCTGATCATTTGAAAGCCGAGGCTATTCATATCGACAGGTTCACAGTGGATTGAATAGGGGCAGCTGTAACACCTCAAAATTTGCCCTCCTCTCTTGGGACTAGCATAACATATTGCATATCATTTGTAGGTATTTAGGCATTGCATATTGCATATCATGTGGTTACATTGTGTAAATCATCCTCCCAAGTCTTGGTCAGAAGATAAGAGGTTGTGTGCAAGCTAGGGTTTCAGTGGACTGGTCATTAATCATCTGAGGATGTGGAGGTCCAAATTAGGGTTTTGTGATTCTCAAGGAGATTGAGCTACATCTTGATTGAAATGATACATCATCATCATCATGGTCTTGTTGTCATCCAGAAGATTCAAGGGTTTGATCAGCTACCTTGGGATTAGGGTTTTGACCACTGGTCAACCCTAATCAGTTGCATTGGGCCAATCAGGGCATGATCAGGATATGGGGTCTATATTGGACATGAGGATCATCACATGATTTTATTAAGCTTATTGAGGCTAGGGTTTCACCCTTGAGCCATTTCATCAGAAGTTTGGAGCTCAGATTGATCAATGCATTGCCAAATTCATCTATCAGTTGAAAAAGTCAACTGTGGTCAACTGTGATTGATTTTAGGGATTTGGGGGTGGAAATGAGTTGGATACACTTCATTCATGTTGGAACAAGTGTTATTTGACATGTCAAAGCTCAAGAATGGAGAAAATCAAGTCAGAACAGAGATTGCCAAAAATAGAAAGTGACTTGTAATAGAAGTTTCCAAAAATGGAAAGTTTTTGACCTCAAAATTACATGTCCAAGGAAGCTTCAAATGAAAATTTGTTCAACATGAAAGTTGTAGATCTTGTTCTCACCTTTCCAAAAAGTCCAAGAACTTGAAAATCCCATGTATGGTTGGCAAGTTATGGTCCATTCAATTTCAAAAATGACCCATAATCAAAGTGGCATAACTTCCACATGGAGTGTCCAAATTGAGTGATCTTTTTATGTGCAAACTCCATTTGACATGTACTTTCATGGTGCATAATTGGAATTCATCAAAAATGGTCAATGAAAAAAGTCAAATTTCAAGTGTACAGTTAAAAGATCCATGGGCAAAATGGTCCAACTTGAGAAATAATGAGAATTTTGGAATGGGGATTTTTGCAACACCTCACAAATGATATTTGAAAATGGTTGGAATGGTCATAACATATCAAGGTCTCATATTTGAACAATTCACTTTTGAAATGCACTTTGAAATTGTACCATTTAGCATGACATGGTGAAAATCAAAATTACATGGCCAATCAATGTGGGACAAGTTGCAACACATCATAACAGATATTTAGAGCATGTGTGAGCTGTCAAATGAGCTGTCATTGGCCTGTGGTGAAATGGCATTTTTGCCCTTGCTTTGAAAATGACATATGCTAATTATCATTGCATTTTGCTAATTTGGTGATTAAGAGCTGTTTAAGTGGAAGTATAAATCACTAATCCTAACTAACTTCTGAACAGAATCACAAATCACAAGATCTCAACCTCTTTTCCCTCCAAATTCTCTAAAACCTCTCAAGAACACATCAAGCAAATTGAAGCATAACTCTTCCAATTCTCCATCAAATCGTGTGGTTTTTCTTGCTGCTTCTTCCAATTATCATCTTCTTCAACTGTTTTTGAAGATCAACATCAAAGGCTTCACCAATCTCCACTGTCCAAGTGAGGTTCAACTATGGTGTTTGAGGATTTCTTCCATTAGAGGCAAATTCGAGCCAAGCAAAGCACTCCAGTCAACGTCTTGAAGCTTATACTCCATCTGTTTTGGATCAAGAAGCGCAAACACCACACGAATCGCTACTGCCATCTCAAGGTACTTAAAATTCGAACATCATGATTTCTTGAATTGCTATATGCTTCTTGTAGTGTGTGCAACGTAGATGATCATGATACCTTTGGTTTTTGAAATGGATGATTGTAGAGAGAGATATCGCGATTAGAAGAATTGATGCCAAAACCTAATGTGTTCGATTCAGGAAATTTAGGAACAATTAGGATGATTCATGTACATATTTGAGATCTACGCATTGAGACCTTTCCAACGGATATGAGTTTGTAAATTTTCATTGAGATTTGTTGTTCTTGTGTTCATATGATTTCTGGAGAAAGCGTGATGACGATGATAGCAATTCTGGAAATTTGTTACGTTTGATTCGCTTGGCTCGGTTTCGTTTCAAACTCAGTGTTTCTCGCGCCTGGATTGGCTTAATTACCGTTTTGCCATTAATTCAATTAATTTAATAATAACAATTGAATAATTATTTTAAAAATCATTTAAAACTTGTAAAAATCATAAAAAATTATTGGTTGATCAGAAAATTATGAGGATTTTTTTGATAGCTCCCAAATTCTCTCTAGTTTTTTATAGGCATGGTTTCATAAGTTGTGCATGGTGAAATGTTGACTTGGACTATAGATCTTTGACTTGTGTGTATTTTTTACATGTTTTTCCATTTTCAATGTGAAATGCTCATACATTAAAGGAAATGATTGAAATTTTTTGTGCTTATTCTGGACATGTTGATGGTGATTTCCATGTAAAGTTTGTGATTTTTGGATACCTGATGATTGAGTTATGATTTTTTGAATCTAGGTGTGACAATTTGTGTCACACCTAGCTAGGTCAACTTCATGAATTCTTTTGCCTGGCCTAGGATTGTTGGATTGGATTGAAATTTTGCATGGATGATCATTGATATGTCAAGATAACATGTGAATTGTTCTGAATTTTTCTATGGCATTTTCCAATTGATTGATAATTTTCTTCACTGTATGCTCATTGTGCAAGCTTGTATGACACATGTTTGTATATCTTGTGTGAAATTCTCATATGGTTTTGAATGAAAGTGAAATTTGGTATGCTGATTATAGACACATTGTAGAACATCACTGTTTTGGTCCCATTCATTTCTTAATTGATTTCACTGATTTATGAATTTTTGAAGTGAATGCTTGGGTTGATGCTATGAATTGGCTTGAATAATTGTGTCTGGATTTCTTGATTTTCATTGGCCTAGTTCCTTTTGTCCAATTGAGCTGAAAATTGACATGCTACACCTTGAATATGTCCTGTTTAGGTGTGAATTATTTGAGGATTTTTGGAATTGTTTTGATATGCTTTTGATTGAAGTTATTCTGTTTGGACATTTGGTGTTGCATTTGACTTAGTTTGTACCAAACTGTGCATGAAATGAAAATGATGAATGATATGGATATGGGATCAATTGCATTTGCTTTCTATTTGCATTAATTTGATTTTGGTTGAGAATTGCTTGCTGTTTAGAATTTTTTCTCCCTTTTGGACCCTAGGCTTGGCCTAGTGGTCCAGTTTCTCACATTTGGTTTGACTTTTCAGGATGAAATGCACAAAGCTTAAGGAGAATGACTCAAGTCAATAAAATTGAATTTGTTTGATGTGGAGAACTAACATAACTTTGTTTTGTAGGTTGTGAAGCTTGAGCTTGAGCTTGTAGCTTGCATTTATGTGCTTGTGTTGTTTGTATAGTCTGACTGATTAACATTTGCTGTTTATTGTTGTCTGTCTGAGTACTGATGATACTTGATTGTTTTCAGGTACATTTAGTTGCTTACAGTTCTTTAAGAACTTGCTTGCTGTTGCTTGGTTTTTAAACCACTTGAGGTAGGACTTCTATTCTTCATGTAGTCTGGAAGACCTGGCCTGTTACTTGGCCAGACAACTGTCTGAAGTCCTCCTTAAGAGGCGATGTTTGTGGATGTTTACATTTGTGCCAAGCAGGTAAAGACCTCTATGAGGCAATTGGTGGATCAAAGGGATATGCAATATATCCCCCACTATTCTGTGAGTCGTCCCTCTGCTCACACGGCTGTGTGTTGATGCATTGGGACACAAACCCAAGATCCTGTGCTGTTGCACAATCGAGTCAGAGTCTTTGAGCGTAGAAGGGTCCCTCCATTCTGGACCCACGCTCCTTTGTCTGAAGCTCTCCCTGGTCAGGGATAAGAGCTGTGAGGTCTCATCCTCACTTCACCTTTCATCTGCTTCACCTTAGCCTCGTAATGGCAAGGTTAAGAGCGAATCTACCCATGTACAGATGACTTGCCTAGGCAGTCAAACCCATTGTTTGAGCCCTCTTGATTGGCTATAGTGTGCGCTATGTGAATATTTGACATGTTTACTTGAAATGCTTGAATTTCCTGTATGCTTGTATGCTTGCTTTCTTCCTGGATAGGATTAGCTTGCAGTTGTGCAAGTAGGTAGAAACCTGAACGTAGGGTAATGATGCATGACAACACTAGGCTCGAGTCCAGCTCCCTGGTAGTGTGTCTTCCCTTGGTTTCTGGCTAGATTTTCTTTCCCTTGAGGGGGAACTACATCGCCCTGATCCTCGTTCCAGACGAGGTATGTAGGTAGGGGGTCGTGCGAGACCTCTCCGGACACTTTTTTTCTTTTTTGTGTGTGTTTGCTTGTTATCTGATTGTGTGTTTGGCTCGGATGCTGACGTAAGTCTATTGATTGGCAGTCGGGCTCCACGTTTGCCCTTTTGTGCTTGTTTGGTTCGGGCGCTGACGTAATGCCATTGAGTGGTTGTCGGGTCCCATGTTTGCCATTTGTTTGTGTGTTTTGTGTTGTTTGGCGTGCGTAAGCCGAACTACAGTGGCTCTGATTCTCGTTCCAGACGAGATATGTAGGCATAGGATGCGATGTCCTATCGAGCTCCCTTCTCTTAACCCCACCTGCGTTCCCCGTGTGTGTGTGTGTGATGTTTTAGCAACCTATTCTTTATTCTAGAACATGGATCCCGTCGAGTACGACGGACGTGAGGGGTGCTAATACCTTCCCCTTGCGTAACCGACTCCCTTACCCTTTCTCTTTGGTCGCAAGACCATTTCCTTTCCAGGTTTCTCTGAGCGTTTCCTTTCCCTATTTTGGGATAAATAACGCGCAGTGGCGGCTCTGTGTTGTGTTTTTATTTGAGTCCCGCCGGTTGTTTTTTCGCGGATGCGACACATGTCACCCTGAACTAGAAGGTAGAATTGCTTTTTGCCATGGGAGTTCAACTTAGAACTCTGATTTTCACTCATTTGACCCCAAATCGAACAACAACATCATGGGATATAATATGTAACATCAAAGCATCAATTATCCATCAATTAACATGCAATTTCACTCATCTAATAATAGATTTTACATGGTTTGTTCATCATCAACATATGAACACACTATCATAGCAATTTCATCAATAGGAACCCATAATTTTCAAGGCATAACAGTGCACAAATTTCACATATTGCATCACACATATCATACAATTATAGAACTCAATCACATATCCATCCAAGATTCACCAAAAGGAAAAAAATAAGGAAAATCTAATGGGATTAAGGATTTCTCTCTACCCCGTCATGCAATATACACCATATTAGAAGTAATCCCCCTTTATCTTAGATTTTCCAACAAAACTCCTTAAAGCTTTTCCAATGGAGGTCACTTCTATACCCTATCCTTTGTCTCTTCCTTTTTTCACAAAAAATTTGTTTCACGTAGAAAAACTCTGAAAATCCCTTTACTAACTTTTTTATTAGTAACCTAATCTCCCTCAATTAGTGACTTTCAACATTTTCCTCACTTATTCCTTTATACACCAAAATGCCCATCTCATCTCTAATTTTATTTTAATAAAAATACTACTAATATTCTTTCTTATTCTTCACTATTTTCTACTTCTTTTATTTTATTCCAATAATTTAAATAAAATAACTATCTTGTAGTTATTTTACTAAAAATATAATTATTCTAATATTATTAATTCTATTATTTATTAAAATAATTAGAACTATGCACTACCAACCCAAAAAATCAATTACTAATATTAATCATCCAAACACCACCTAATGCACATAAAAATCGATTTAAATAATTAAATAAACACAATTTCAATTAAATAAATAATTTAGAAAAAGGGTATTACAACTCTCCCCACTTAAATAATTATGACAATCAAACATCTCTTCATTTAGCTGCAAACCCGAACTTCCATGAAAGAATAAAACACATTAAAATTGACTCTCATTTTATTAGGGAACACATACAGTCACGTGCCATAAGCACAACTTACCTACCCACCAAACAACAAAATGCTTGACATTTTTACCAAGTCCTTGGGCATGAAATTTTTTCAAGACTTTATGTTTGAGTTGGGCGTTCATAATCCTTATACTCCAACTTGAGAGGGAGTATTAAAGATAAATATTAAAGATAAATTTAATAGTATTTTATTAGGGTTTGTTAGGTTTATTATTAGTTAGTTAGAAACTATTAGGGTAATCTCATTTTCAACCTCCAAAAAGATAGATCATCTCATAAAAAATAATAAAAATAAAAAATAATAATAATAATAATAAAAAACTTTTGTCTATTGGTTAGTGCAAAGGGAAAACAATTGAGAAATGGCCCATGGGTTTAAGATTAATATTAAAATTTTGACGCTACAGCTTCCGATTCTCTTGAGCCATGGTGCAGACGCCGGCATTGAACGCCAGTACCCGCTGTCCACTGTCACCGGAACTGGTTTAACGAACCCGTCATTTCACTTCCAACTCATCATCACAGACATAGATGATGAAGTTCAACTTGAAGTTCTTTCTCTGCAATGCCAATGCCATCATCATTCCCAACTCGCAACTTTAAGCGCTTCAAACCCACCGATCTGTGCATCGTCAAACCCATTCTCTCTTCCCGAACCAATCTCTCCGAAGCCGTTTCATCTCTTGACCTTTTGCACCCCAAAGGCATTCGCTTACCCTCCAACGTTCTCGTCACTCTCTTGCGCCGTTGCTCCGACACCAAGTCTTACCGTGAGGGTAAGCTTGTTCACCTTCATTTGAAGCTTACAGGTTTTAAACGCCCCACCACTCTTATTGCTAACCATTTGATTCATATGTACTTCTGTTGCGGGGATTATGTTCATGCACGCAAGGTGTTTGATAAAATGGAGGTTAGAAATTTGTATTCTTGGAATAATATGCTTTCTGGGTATGTTAAATTGGGGATGATGAAACAAGCTAGGAGTATGTTTTATCAAATGTCTGACAAGGATTATGTGTCCTGGAACACTATGGTGGTCGGTTATGCACACTGTGGGAGATTTAGTGAGGCTTTGAGGTTTTATGGACAGTTGAGGAGATTGTGTATTGGTTATAATGAGTTTACGTTTGCCAGTGTATTGATTGTTTGTGTGAAATTGAAAGAATTTGAACTTTGTAGGCAGATTCATGGGCAGGTTTTTGTTGTTGGGTTTTTATGCAATGTGGTTGTTTCCAGCTCAATTGTAGATGCTTATGCAAAATGTGGTAAAATGGAAGATGCAAGGAGATTGTTTGATGAAATGTCCGCGAGGGATATTCCTGCCTGGACGACGTTAGTTTCAGGGTATGCTTTATGCGGGGATATGGAATCAGCTGCTGAAATGTTCAGTCAGATGCCTAAGAAAAAATCATATTCATGGACGTCTTTGATAGGCGGTTATGCAAGAAATGGTATGGGTCATAAAGCTCTTGGAGTGTTTAGAAAGATGATCGAGCAAAAAGTTAGGCCTGATGAATTTACTTTCAGTAATTGCCTGTTTGCCTGTGCTACTATTGCTTCACTGAAGTATGGTAAACAAGTACATGCATTTTTAGTGCGTAATAACATCCGACCTAATCCTGTTGTTGTAAGTGCTATTGTTGACATGTATGCAAAGTGTGGGAGAATGGAGACTGCCTGGCGAGTCTTTAATTTCAACGGAAATATGCAAGATGTAGTGTTGTGGAACACCATGATATCAGCACTAGCTTACTATGCATATGGTAATGACGCAGTTATGATGTTCAATGATATGCTGAAATCAGGAGTGAAGCCAAATAGGACCACCTTTATTGCAATTCTAAATGCATGTAGTCACTCTGGCCTTGTTCATGAAGGGCTTCAGATTTTCAAGTCCATGAATAACGAGCATGGTGTTGACCCTGACCTAGAACACTATGCACACCTAATTGATCTTTTTGGTCGAGCTGGGTGTTTTAATGAGTTGATGAAGGATTTATTCATGATGGATTGTAAACCAGGGGACCATGTTTGGTATTCTTTGCTTGGTGTATGTAGGTTGAATGGAAGTATACGACTTGGCAGAGAAGTAACTGAATTCCTTATTAAATGGCAGCCTCAATCTTCCGCCGCTTATGCAGTACTTTCTAGTATATATGTTGCACTTCTGAAATGGGGATTGGCTGAGGAAGTAAGACATATTATGAATGAGAGACGCATGAGGAAAGATCTATCCATTAGTTGGGTTGAAATTGAAAATGAGGTCCATGCTTTCACAAATGGATTGCATCCTTTGAAGGAAACATTGTACTCAGCTTTGGGGCACTTAAATAACCAGATAGAAGACAATGCCTTACACCTAACTGAAAGATAGAAAAAATTCTTTTTCCGGATTGGTTATTTTCTTGTAGAGCATATTGCTATTTTTTACCTTCTTGATGTCCAGTAAGAAACTGAGGACAAATGAGAAGGGAGGTTGGTGGGAAGAACTGACGAAAATAGATGATTTTCATGAAAGATTTCTTCCTTCCTTTTTTATATCCAAATTGATTTGTTTGTATTTTCACCAACAAAAACATACAATAAATTTTTTCCTACATCTACTATCCCCCTTCCTATTTTTCAGAATAATGTCTCTTTCCTTAATACGACTTGAATTGTCTTCATTGGTGGATGATGGAAAATGGGAATGCTAATTGTGAAATGACAACAGATTTTGCGATGGGTGCAATTACTGATAGGTGGATACCAGAAGATTTTGGGATGCAGAGTACAACAGAAACTTCTACATAGACATTCGGTGGAGGAAGTTTTCATGTTCGAGTTCTCAAAGTATCATCCATTTTTTTGGGCCTCACTCAAAGGTCTTCAATGCTCATGCTTGAACCGGTAGGGTACACTGAAACAATCCAAGCTAGTAAACCGTAGCTTTGTTTTGACAATTCCATGAATTTAATGCAGAGTTTAGGTATTGAATTTGATTCATTATAGGATAATTCTTTTCCCCTTATTGGAATAGGAGCTTAGCACCAAATCTTTGTCTCTGTATTATCTAAAGGAAATATTGGAATATGCATCTATGTATCATGTTAATTGAGAAAAATAATTTCCTTCATTAAGTAACTTAGTAATTTTTTCTTAGCGAGTTAATGTATCTAAAGATAACGCTCTTCTGCAATATTATTATAGAGGATAAGCATCAAGTTTTTTGCACATTCTTTTATTTTCTGTTATTTATTGATCTGTGTAGGATAAGAGGTCAACAAGTGATAATGGATTCATGTCCAGGTTTCTTATCAAAACCAGGGGTCAAAATTTAATATCAAAGTGAGCTATGGTTCTGGCTCGATATTTTAGGCCCTACTAGTATAATTTTAATTGATTGATGTTTCTTAAGATCTTCTCGCAATAAGAGATGAGTCAGTCTAACTAGGAGAAATGTTGATGGAATTCAAAAGATGAAATTGTTCATACATTTATCATCGAAAGATATTCTAACAAGTTTGAAGAAATATTGTTACTTTGGCATATATTTTGTTGATTTGATACGTGATCATTTAAAATATAAGATTACTACAAGATTAGGACTAACGAAAAAGCCAAGTGAATAAATAAAAAGAAAATTCCAAGTGAGATGAGTTTGGACAGCCATACAAGTGGACCAATCAATGACATTGACACATCGATTATAACTCCAAACCAATAATTTGAGCGAAGGTTCCCACACACAAAAGACAACATACGTTAGTGCATGAGTCCGTTCTAATCCAAAGCTATAATACTTCAACGCAACCAAAAAACAATTGAGTGAAGAAACACAAATAACCTTTTTCCAATTCATTAAAAAAGAAAAATCCATTTGGACGATACCATGCTTTATTATATAAAATCCCATCAACATACTCATTACACCAAAGACAGAACCAAAGAAGAGGAAGAATTAAGAATTCTTCTTTTTCTTCCTCTTCTCCTTGTTCATATTTTCTTCTTTAACCGTTGAAGAAAATGGGATCTCAGGTCTCTAAACAAATCGAAAAACGACAGGCAATTCATGCAGAAGAGAAAACTCTTTCTGATCTAAAAAGCTTAGGAGAAAACTATCCTGGTTCTGATTACTACCCTTCAGACAGAAAAAACTGGATGTCAAATCTCAACCATCACAAACTCAAAATCAACATGATTGTTTGGCCAGGAACACATGATTCCGCAACGAACAAAATCGGTATACCGGGAATTACTCGGCCTTTCGCGCAATGCCAAACCTTGTCCATCTACAATCAGCTTGTGAGAGGAACAAGAGTGTTTGACATTCGAGTGCAAGAGAATCAAAGAGTATGTCATGGAATTATCGTAACATACAGCATAGACATTGTCATTAGAGACGTAAAAAAGTTCTTATCAGAAACCGAATCCGAAATCATAATCCTCGAGGTTAGAACCGAGTTTGGACATAATGATCCACCTGAATTCGACAAGTATCTCGATGAAAACCTAGGCGAGTACTTAATTCACCAAGACGATGCTGTTTTTGATAAAACTATTGCCGAGGTGCTACCAAAAAGAGTTATATGCGTTTGGAAGCCGAGAAAATCGACACAACCAAAGGCGGGTAGTAGTCTTTGGAGTGCAGGCTATCTAAGGGATAATTGGATCAACACAGATTTGCCGTTGACAAAGTTTGAAAGTAATATGAAGTATTTGAGCGAACAGGAACGTGTCGTGTCTAGAAAATACTTCTATCGAGTTGAGAATACTGTTACACCGGTTCCTGATAACCCGATTGTGTGCGTGAAACCCGTGACAGAACGCATTCATGGATATGCAAGACTCTTTATTAGTCAGTGCTTTTCTAAAGGGTGTGGTGATAGATTTCAGATATTTTCTACAGATTTTATAGACTTGGATTTTGTTGATGCATGTGTTGGACTCACCCATGCAAGGGTTGAGGGTAAAGCATGAAAGAAATAGTTCTGTATTTCTTCTTCATTGGATTTGGTTGTGTATATAGAAGCAACAGTTTGTGATGTAGTGTTATATTTGCATGCATGCATTAATTGGAAATAGAGGTTACTAACAAGCTCCACTATATTCTGTTTCTAGTCAATTAAACATCTTGCATTAACAAGAATAAAGGATCAATTAAGCAGGAGCAAAGCAATCCGTGAGGATTTCAATAATCTATAAAAATTAATTCATAGTTCTTCAAAAGTGAGTTACACTATAAGTGTCCTAATGCAGTGTCACATCTAAGCATCATAAAACAAAGGAAACTTCATGGATAAGAAAAATCAATTAAAAAGATAAAAAGTATCGATAAGGTAAATAAGTGGATGGTGCAATTCAACTTTATTGTTGTTTCCTAGTCTTTATTAATTTTTGAGGAGCAATTTCCTTCCACTTTCCTAACTATTACTTATAATATTAATACCGCGTGAGAAACTCTCATAGGTTATATTATATAACAACTCTGTCATCCTTAATCTTTTGATAACATAGTTGTACCAATCACCCAAAACCATAAGTTTCCTTTTACACACTATACTACATACATGGCAGATAACGTGGTTGCATTCCTTTTGGAACACTTATCCCAATTGCTGCAACGCGAAGCTAATTTGCTGTGTGGAGTGGAAGACAAAATCATATCCCTTCGAAACGAACTTGAAATCATAAACTTATATCTCAAAGCTTCTTCTGAAGGGAAGAAGAAGAACAACAACAGAGAAATAGAACAAAAGGTTCTGAGTCAGATCAGAGATGTCTCCTACTTAGCCGAGGATGTCATCGACACATTCATCACCAATGTCGCCTTCTACAAGAAGAGAAACGTGCTGGGAAGAATGCTTCACAGCGTTGATCACGCAAAGTTGCTCCACGACGTAGCAGAGAAAATTGACAAGATCAAAACCGCACTCAGCGAGATACACGAAAACAAGATCAAATACTGTCAAGAAAGCAGTGATCAATCAAGATCAGCAAGAGAAGAGGAGGAGAGAGCGCAATCACTTCACAGATTAAGAAGAAACGTGGAGGAGGAAAATGTAGTGGGCTTTGTCCATGAATCTGAAGTAGTCATCAATAGACTCGTCCTGGATGGTTCGTCACGATTCAATGTCGTTTCAATCATTGGTATGGGTGGATTGGGCAAAACCACTCTGGCACGAAAAGTCTATAACAGTGATAAGGTAAAGAACCACTTCAATTGCCGCACATGGGTTTATGTGTCAAATGAATGTAGAGCCAGAGATGTTTTGCTTGATCTTCTTCAAAAATTGATGCCAAAAAATGACTATGAATGTAGAAGCAGCACCACAGAAAAGGGTAAGAAGAAACACAAGGAAGCTGTGAATCAAGACATCTCTAGCTTAAGTGATGATGAGCTGAAGAAAAGAGTGTGGGAATGCTTAAAGTGGAAAAAGTATCTGTTGGTTCTTGATGACTTGTGGAAAATACGAGATTGGGATGAACTAAAAGATGCTTTTCCCGATGGAAATAGAGGAAGCAGAATATTGATAACAAGTCGTTTGAAAGAAGTTGCCTCGCATACCGGTCGAGATCCTCCTTACTATCTTCAATTTCTCAATGAAGAACAAAGTTGGGAGCTCTTTTCTAAAAAAGTGTTTAGAGGAGAAGAGTACCCTTGTGATCTTGAGTCTCTAGGTAAACAAATAGTTAAAAGTTGCGGCGGTTTGCCACTCTCAATTGTGGTTCTTGCAGGACTTCTGGCAAATAAGGAAAAGTCACACAGAGAATGGTCCAAAGTGTTGGGTCATGTTAACTGGTATCTTACCCGAGACGAGACTCAAGTAAAGGATGTTGTACTTAAACTCAGTTTCGACAACTTGCCTTCAAGACTGAAACCGTGTTTTCTGTATTTAGGGATATTCCCTGAAGATTCTGAAATACGTATAAGGAAATTGTTGCAACTATGGATAGCTGAAGGATTTATACAAGAAACCGGAAGTAGAGATGCATGTGACGTTGCTGAAGACTACTTGTACGAGCTCATTGATCGTAGTTTGATCCAAGTAGCACGAGTGAAATATAACAGAGGCGTGAGAACATGCCGCATCCATGATCTTCTCAGAGATCTCTGCATATTAGAGAGCAAAGAGGATAATATTTTTCAAGTTTGCACTGACAACAACATTTTAATCCCTACAAAACCTCGTAGATTGTCTGTCCATTCTAGCATGTCTCACTATGTTTCTTCAAACACGGATGATCATTCATGTGTTCGCTCTATGTTTTGCTCTGATCCAACTTGCTTAATTTCTCCGGATGAGTGGAAATGGCTTACCAAAAGCTTCAAATTGGTTCGGGTATTAGATCTTGAAGGAACATATTGTTTTAAGATTCCTTCAAACTTAGGGAACTTCATTCACTTGAGGTACTTAAGAATTGAAGATATTATAAGTGTTCCAGATTCTATATGCAACCTTCAGAATGTAGAAACATTAGACTTTGGATCTTTATGGAATGACAAAATTTCTTTCCCCATGGGAATATCAAAGCTCAAGCATCTAAAGCATTTGAATACTTCTGGCCCTATCATTCTTCGGGGCCGTTGTTTAAAATCAAATGTTGATGTAATGTGGAATCTTCAAACAATCTCTCGCATTGTACTGGATAAAAAAACAACATATCTGATAGAGAAAGGAAGTTTCCCCAAACTAAGAAGATTAGGATTGCATATCTCCTCAAACATCAAGGGTGATGTGCCCAAAATGTTGCTAAGCCTTCAACAATTGAAACATTTGAATAAGCTAGAAATCATATTCAAAGTGATAGATTGGCCACACTCGCGATGGGTTATCAATTGTAAGCCCGCGGAAGTTTTAGAAAGTTTGAAGCAGTTGAGCCATCTGAATATACTGAAAATTAGGAATGCAGGTGAGCTTGTAACATGTGTAGCCATGTTTCCTACCAACATTACCAAGTTAACATTGATAGATATTACTTGTTTGAATGACACTGGAATGAAAGCTATTGGAAAGCTCACCAAACTCCAAAAGTTGATCTTATCTGGAAAATACAGATACATACGGATTGACGAGGTTTGGTCTTCAGATTCATATTTTGATCTTAATTGTGTTGAAGATGGGTTCCCACAGTTAAAGGAGTTTCATGTGGAAAATTTGCCTATTCAAAACTGGAAATTAGCTAATGGTTCCATGCCACGCCTTCAAATCCTAGATATTCATCGATGTGATAAGTTGGATAGCCTCCCAAGTGAACTATGGTCTTTGACTACCTTAACAAAAGTATGTGTTCGGAGACCATCCCCTCAAATGGCTGCAATGCTACACCATTTGGAAGTTAGGAAAGGATGTGAACTTATTGTAAAGTAATTAGAATTAATGCTTGTTTGCTTTGAATTTATAAGTTTTTTTTATGGTACTCCCTCCGTTCCTTTTAACTATTGTTTTTAAGCAAAAATTTTATTTCTTTGTATGTGTCATTTTCAAAGTTCAAGGTAACATTAATCGTTGATTTGTCAAAATTACTCCTAATTATTCATTGTGAGAAAAAAAATCAAATGAGTTAACAAATAATTAAAGGTATTATAGGTAAAAAGACAATCATTACTTTAAAAGTAGTAAACATTATTAGCTTTATTGATATGCGGAAAAAGTTATAAAGAGACAATTAAAAAGGAACGGAGGGAGTATATTTTAAACACCTTATTTATTAATTTCACATTTCTTTCTTAATTTATCTATTTTTATTTTAGTTAACTAATGTATATGAGGCCGAGTAATAAGACTAAAAAATAATCAAATTAATTAGAAAATATTTTTTTAATGGGGAGGGAAGACCGATTTACTTAGTGAATATTTACTCTTCTTGTGTTCTAGAAAAAAAAAAGAGAAAAATGTGAAAAGCATTGTTAAGTTTCAAAGCTAAATTTCGTCTAGGTGTTTGGTGTTTGGCTGATGATTTCAATTCAATCAAGGATAAAACAGAGAGGAAATGGAAGCTTTTGGTTCCTAGCAGAGCAGATTTGCTCAAATTTGGAAATTTCATAGACGCTTTTGAGATAATTGATGTTCCCGTCTTCGGAAAGAAATTTACTTGGTTCAAGGCGGATGATAGCGTTATGTCGAGATTGGATAGATTTCTTTGCACATAAGGGCTAATTAGGAGCTAGAAAATCACTTGTCAAATAGTGGGTGACATAGACCTCTCTGACTATTCTCCAATCCGAATCAAAGGCAAGTCGGAGAATTGGGAACCAAAACCCTTCAAGATGTTTAATTGTTGGATGAAGCACGAGAATTTTCTACCATTTGTTGAGAAGACTTGGAATTCGACTCTCATTCAAGGCAAGACCGGTTTTGTTTTGAAAGAAAAGATCAAATTCCTTTAAGGGTAATATTTAATGTTGGAACAAGGAAGTCTTTGGCGTTATGAATTTAGTGGTCGAGGAAGCTGTTAAGAATCTCAATGATCTAGATTGTTTTGGTTGCAGAGGAACCTTGAATTGATATTTCAATTGGAGTGGCCAATAATAGGATGAAGGCTTCTAAGAAAGTGTGGGAGTTGATGAATCTCAAAGAAAGTATGCTAAGACAGAAATCCATAATGTGTTGGTTAAAAGAGGGAGATTCAAATTCAAAGTTTTTTCATAAAGCTTTGGATAAAAGATATAGAAGAAATTTTCTATTTGGTTTAGATTCAGCTAGGGGCCGAATTTCATAGGTAAAGGAAGTCAAGATGGAAGTAAAAAATCATTTTGGACAATTATTCAAGGAATCAAATTTCTACAGACCTTTGCTTGAAGAGGTTGATTTTAAGAGTTTGAGTTTCTCTGATAGATATTTTTTGGAGCTTCCTTTTCAAGTAGAAAAAAATGAAAGAGGCTATTTGGAGTGCAGATAATGGTAAGAGTTCGGTTCCAGACAAATTCAATTTGGAATTTTGTAAAACATGTTGGGAGGAGGGAAAGATTGATCTCATTAGGTTTTTAAATGAATTTCATCTTTATGCAAAATTACTGAAAGCTATTACTATAATTTTTTTGGCTTTGATCCCTAAAGTAGATAATCCTCAAACTTTAGATGAATTTCGCCAGATTAACTTAATTCGTAGCCTTTATAGAATTATTGCAAAATTGGTTGCTTCTAGAGTTAAAAAGATGTTGGGTGGTTTAATCTCTAAAGAGCAATTTTTTTTCTAGCGGAAAGACAAATGGTTTATGGAATTTTAGTGGTGAATTTCACGAAGAGATTTAAGAAGGAGTTTTTGTTGGTGAAGATGGATTTTGCTAAGGCTTACGATAATGTGTTAAAACAAGATTTGGCTATGCATTTGACCTTATATTTTGATGATAACAATACATAGTAGTTTAAAGAACAATTTTGTACCCTAATAATTTTGCTCAGTATGCAGATTTTATATTCAAGTTTTGAATCTGACTAAATGATGTGTAACATCATCAGATTCTGAAACTAGTGAACTCTAACTCTGGGTTATATGTTTACAAGTTGATCAAGCTCTGAATTATTTACTAAATGCTTATGACATCTACTTTTCCAAGGACTTATTCTCTCTGAAGCCCTGCACTCTCAACAACTCTGAATTGTGTCATCAAGATTATAAAGACCGGGTTTTGATGAACTGGATCTAGACTCAGAAGACCAAGTTTCTGAGAATTCTCTCAACCAGCTTCTTACTCTTATCTTATGCATGTTTCACCACCTAACTATTAGAAGCCTCTGGGTTTTGAAGATAAGATAAAAAGGTTTTACGTGAGAAAAATAGTACATATTAGAAAACCAAATATTCCTTAAATTACATTGATTTTATGGGCTAAGGACTATACTATTGTACCATTTTGTCTCCCATTTTCATATACCGTTATACAAAGATACAACTTTATTTTGGTATTCCTATTCTACCCTCCAACTGTTCTCTTTATTTCCTATATAAAGAAGACTTGGAAGTATAGAAAAGCAGTTGAACAATTACTACGATACAATTGTCATCATATACGTGAACAATGATATTTGTGAATATTTTGAGAGAGAAAAATACACACAACGAAATTTTGTTCATACTCTTCATAGAATATATTTTGTGTGATGTACTTGTTATTCAATTGTGTATTCAACTTTCTTAGAAGCATTTTGTAAACATACTTTGCATCTTAATTTGTTTGATTGTATTTTCCTTGAGTAACTAGGGTTTAGTAAGTAGACTAAAGAAGACATTGACTATTGGTCTTTGTGTTGTAATCAAGTTTGGTTATAGTGGATTAAGTCCTTATTAATAAGGAAAAATCACCTTGGCGGGTGGATTGGAGGTAGCTTTGTTAACAACGAACTAGGATAAAAATGATTGTTTCATTATTTTTGTTCTTTGTTTTCTATTTATTATGTTGGGTTGAAAAATATTTTGCTTTTAGAAACCCAATTCAAATCCCCCCTTTCTTATGTTTCTCGTCACCTTCAATTGGTATCAGAACTCCGGTTATGGTATCGATTGTGTATCAAACACTTCACCGTGTTAGATAAAGATCCAGTTTGTGAAAGACAATGTTTGTTATCCCTCCTCCAGCTGCTCCTATTGTTGATAGAGATCACTACAGTGTTAAACCTCCAGGCTTTGATGGAGATAAATTTGATTATTAGAAAGATAGAATATAACGTTTTTTCTTGGTCATGATGTAGATCTATGGGATATGATAGTTGATGGCTACATACACCCTGTTGATTGAAGTGGTAATAAGGTGGAAAGAAGAATGATGACAGACCAGCAAAAGAAAGATTACAAGAATCATCATAAAGCAATGAGCATCATGTTAAATGCTATTTCATACACTAAGTTGAAAATATCACCAACAGAGACACAACAAAGTCTATATTTGACTCTCTGTGAATGACTCGTGAAGGAAACACTCAAGTTAAAGAAACTAAGGCACTTGTATTAATATAAAAATATGAAGCCTTCAAAATGGAAGACAATAAAACTATTGAGAACATGTTCTCAAGGTTTCAAAGTCTTGTTGCAGGACTAAAGATTCTGGACAAAGGTCATTCTACTACAAATCATGGGAAGAAAATTATTAGAAGCCTACCTAAGAGATGGAGGCCTATGGTAACCGTGCTGAAACTTTCTAAGGATCTGAACAACACAACTCTGGAAGAACTTGTTAGTTCTTTTATAAGTCATGAGATAAATCTTGAAGTGGATAAGCCTCAAAGAAAAGTTAAATTTGTGGCTCTGAAATCCATGGGAAAGTCTGAAAAGACTAAAGTCTTTCAAGCTGAAAAAGAAGAAGACTCGGAAGAAGAAGATGAAATGTCTCTTCTTTCAAGACGTGTCAATAAAATCTAGAAGAAAAGACAAAGCAAGTTCAGAGGCTCTAGAAGGATGGATTGACGCTCTAAGTCTACATCTGGACTGAAGAAGTCAGGTGCTGGCAAGGAAGTTATCTGCTTTGAGTGCAAGGAGTCAGGTCACTACAATAGTGAGTGTCCCAAGTTGAAGAAATAAAGACCAAAGAAGAAAAACTTCAAAGGGAAGAAGAAAGGTATAATGGCAAACTGTGATGACTCTGAATCCTCAGAAGATGACTCTGAGGAAGAGCAAGCTAATATGGCGCTGATGGCAACTACAGAAGAACCTGATGAGAAAATTCAATTAGAATCAGAATCTGAGTCAAAATCTGAAGAGGCATTCCCTAACTTATCTCGTTCGGAATTAGAATCTTGTCTTTTTGGAATTTTGGAAAAGTATCAGAAGCTTCAGAACAAACACAAGGATATGAAACAAGTCCATGTATCTGAATCTGAAGCCTATAGTAAGCTGAAGAAAGATTTTCCACTTTGAATAAAGAGAACTTTATTTTAAAAAATGAAAACTTTTCTCTTCAAATTAAAAGTTCCAAACTTGAGGAAGAAATTCTTTCAGAAGCTTATGTGGATTTTGAAACTGTCTTAAATAAATATGACAAATCTTTTCAGACATTTATGGCTAGAAAAATAGATAAAAGCAAGATGGATTCAATGATTTATGGAGTTACCAGAAATGGAAGAAGAGGAATTGCTTATGTATCTAAATAAAAACCTATTTCAAAACCTAAGGCAAAAGCAAAAGCTTTGAACTCTCATTTCTCCTATGCTTACACTCAAAATGATTATTTTGCACCAAGACCCAAGTTCTCTAACAAATCTAGGAGAAATAACAAGAAAGGACCCAAAAAAATGTGGGTACCTAAGGATAAGAAAATCTATGTTGCAGACACCCTTAGTAACTCAGTTGAAACACCTATCATGGTACCTGAACTTTGGATGCTCACGAAATATGACGGGAAGAAGGCATATGTTCCAAGACCTGGAAATTATGCCAGGTGGCTTCGTGGGTTTCGAAGGTGATCAAAAAGGGAAGATCATTGGCTCCATAACAATTCGTAATGGTTTTCTCCCTTATATTACTTATGTTTTATTAGTCGAAGGATTGATGCATAACTTATTATCCATAAGTCAATTAAGTGACAATGGTTATGATATAATCTTTAATCAAAAGTCTTGTAAAATTGTTAGTCAGAAGGATGGTTTTATCCTTTTGAATGGCAAGAGTAAAAATAACATTTATAAAATTATACTTTCTGACCTTAAAAATCAAAATGTAAAATGTCTTATGTCTATTAATGACGAGTAATGGATATGGCATAGAATATTGGGCCATGTTAGCATGAAAAGGTATTCTCAGCTAAATAAGCTTAAATTAGTCAGGGGCCTTCCTAATCTTAAGTTTGCTTCATATGCTCTTTATGAAGCATGTTAGAAAGGCAAGTTTTCAAAAACTTCTTTCAAAGTAAAGAATGTTGTTTCTACCTCTAGGCCTTTGGAACTTCTGCACATTGACCTTTTTGGACCAATGAAAACCGCTTCAGTCAGTGCTAAGAAGTATGGTTTAGTCATTGTAGATGACTACAATAGATGAACATGGGTTTAATTCTTACGACATAAGGATGGGTCATATTCTATGTTTTTTACTTTTTGCTCTCAAGTGAAAAATGAGAAGGACTTTAGTATTGTTAAAGTCAGAAGTGATCATGGTGGAGAATTTGAAAATAAAGATTTTGAAAAATTCTTTGATGAAAATGAATGATTTCTCCTGCCCTAGAACTCCGCAACAAAATGGAGTTGTAGAGAGGAAGAATAGGATTTTGTAAGAGATGGCAAGAACCATGATCAATGGGACTAATGTGGCTAAGCACTTTTGAGCAGAGACAATTAACATAACGTGTTACATTCAGAATATGATATCTACAAGACCTATTATGGGTAATACTCCCTATGAATTATGGAAGAACAAGAAACCCAACATTTCATATTTTCACCCTTTTGGTTGTGATTGTTTGATGTTGATCACTATAAACAATATGAACAAGTTTAATTCTAAGGCACAAAAGTGTATTATGTTAGGATACTTTGAACACTCTAATAATTATATAGTAGACAACATAGAAACATGAATTGCTGAGGAATCAATTCATGTTAGATTTGATGATAAGCTTGACCATGAAAGTCAAAGCTAATTGGGAAAATTGCAAATCTGGAAATCACTTTCTCAGGATCTGAAGGTAAAACTTCATAAGCAAAATATGTTGAGGCAAAAGACTATGAAACTGATCAACTAGAAGTTGTTGAAGTTCAGACCCCTTTGAGGAGTCCAGACAAAGATCCTCACACTTTGAAGAATTTATTATGGGAGATAAGACTGAACCAGTCAAAACCCGATCCTCATTCAAACCTTCTGAAGAGACACTTCTGGGTTTGGTGTCGCTCATAGAACCTAAATTTGTTGATGTAACACTTCGTGACACTAAATGGATTCTGGAAATGCAAGAAGATTGAATCAGTTCTCAATAAATGATGTGTGGACTTTGTCGCATCTAGAAAAATACGATCTTTCGCGATGGTCGCAGAAAAATGATTCAAACAGGGTCGCCACCAAAATTTATTTATTTCAAGGAAGGAAAGGAAAATATCGATACAATATTTAAGAGGAAAGAAAATGGTCGTTGCAACCAAATTCAGGGTTCAGGAGTCGATTACATAAGGGGATGGTATTAGTACCTCTCATGTCTGTTGTACTGAACGGGAACCTTTTAGTTAAATTTACAATTTAATGTTAGCATATGTTAATTGTTTTATTCAAGTAATCAAAAGTGGAAAAAAATAGAAAAGGGGTCGCAAAAGTGTTTTATTATAGTGCTTGACAAGATTACGAGTCTTGCTCCTAAGTATCCTCAGGTACAATGAGGAATTCAAAGCTTCGTAGTTCAGACAAGACAAAAAAATATTTGTTGGTGTTTCTTGTTATAGTGATTGACGATACGATGAATCTCTCTCTTACGTATCTTCAGGTGCGATGGAGAACTCAAAGCTACATAGTTCTTGGTAGCCAAGAGTGTTGGTTGATTGATTTTAGGGGATAAATGTTTAGGTCGCCTTCTAACAGTTTAACATTGGCTTGTTTGCTTGCAGATGGGAGACTTAGCGTTTGTTTGTTTTGAGGTAGAAGGGATTATGTTTGATCGCATTCTAGCAGTTTAAATATTTAGTTGTATGCTTGTGCATGGGATGCTTAAGTATTAATTTATACATGCGTTAGAAAGGACTAAACAATGTCCGTTTGTAAAAAGGAGTTTGATTGATTAAATATGTATTGAATTTGAACACATGTCTAGATCGCATTCTAACGGTAAAACATGGTTTGCTTACTCGTGGTGAAGGCTTAAACGCAAGTTTGTACGCGTTAGAAAGGATTAGACAAATGTTCTTTTATGAAAGACTTTCAATCGCACGAGGGGGAGAAGGTAGGTTTGATGTGTTGGAATGTTTTTTTAAGGTGAATGACGAATATTCAGTAAGAATAAGACGTAAGCCTCGAAACCAATTATTCGGGATATTGCCAGAATGCTATTATCCAAGAATACCTTTTTCATTCAATATACTTAAGAAATTATTTGATGTATGATGAACATTCAAAAGATTATTCAAAAATTCCACTGGAATGGTAGAATCCAATGACCCCTATTTTCGTCCAAGTTATTCTGTTAAGTATTTTAGAAACAAAAAATTGAATGAAAAGGTAACCCAATATGTGTGCCTCGAGAGCAATCATTCAAAGATTCAAGGAATGCAAGACTCCAAGGACCCATTTCTTTTGTATTTGTTGAAGAAAATAGATAATGGTATGTCCTATCGAGAAAAGGGTTGAAATGATTGTGTATCGAAAATGATTGCGATGCTGTTATCTAGAGGGTCGTGAGAAAAATGTCTATTTGGTGAAGGGACATCTTAAAAGTGGGTCACAAAATCCTTCTCGACTACAACTGGTTTAATAGGTCGCTAAGTGCAAAAGTCGGCAACGGTATGCACACCTTGTTTTGGAAGCACTAAGTGACCTAATTTTGACATCATTCAAAACTGATCTAAGAGAATAGTGCACTCACAATGATAACCATTATGATAGGTAGCGCGCAACTTAGTTTATCACAACGGTCAGATGCCCGTGATGGAAAATAACATACTTACAGCCACATTCTACCTCACAACGATTGATCAGTAGTGATGATATCCCTTTTCAAACCACTGTGAGAGGGATTTTCCGTAGTAGTGCTTCAAGAGTTGAGTGTTGAACAAGAGAAGTTCGTGTTGTTCTATGATAGTCAAGTGCAATTCATCTTCGTAAGAACCCGACATTTCACTCAAGGTCAAAGCACATTGAGGTGCGGTATCATTGGATATAAGATGCATTGGAGACAAAGTTGTTTTCACTTGAAAAGATCCATGCTGACGAGAATGGTTCAAATATGATGACAAAAACTTTGTCTGCGACAAAACTGATTAACAGCAGAAAGAAGGCGGACATGATGGAACAACTCCTTCTCACTTGAGTTATGAGAAATAGATTTGTAGTGTGAGCCCACTCCTAAAATGGGACCCACCGTTTATTTAGAAAAGAAAAAAAAAGAAAAAGAATTAAAAAAAAGATTTTATTAGATTTTTTATTTGGGCCAAATCCATTTGATATCTATTTAAAGGAATTTTTTATTCCCTGCAACACAACAAATGAACAACTTTAAAAAGAGAAGTGTACAGGGGTTTCATGGTTTCAGAGAAAAGGAAAAAAAGTACAAGTGATAGAAAAATGTATACTAAATCTTATTCCTTTGAGCTACAAATTCAGTTTGTTGTTTCTACACTTAGCTATTTTTATTGATATTCTTGTTGATTAGTTCTACCTTCTCTTAAAGTTGTTTTGGTATACCCATATTTTGTGAAGTTGTTTGAAGTGAGTTTTCTCACCTTTATTATTTATGAGTAATGCTAACTTGTACTCTAGGGGCACAAATTAAAAAAACCTACTTATAATAAATTTTTATTAAAAAAAGTTTTTAACAAATTAATTATACATTTTTATTAAAATCAATACACAATTTCTAAAATAATATTTTTTTATTTAATTTTTAACTTGTACCCCTATGACACACGTTAATATTATCCATTATTTATTGGTAAAGATTATTATTCCCGGATTTTGTATTACCATATATATATATATATATATATATATATATATATTACTGATTATTACTGATTAGGTTCCGTAGATTTTATTCTCTCACTTATAACCCGATTGTGTGTTTGTGGAACGGGAGCAGATTGTCTCCCGTCAATTCTTTTTCCAGTAAAATCCCAACCCTTCATCTTTCTCTCTTAAATAAAATAATAATATTTTTAAATGGTCCAATGGTGAGATGATACACTTTATTCCATCCTGTGAAATTTCCACAGGAGACAATCCCCTCCCCTATGAAACCTTTGACATACCAGATTCATGCATATGCAAAATGTCTATTTGGTGAAGGGACATCTTAAAAGTGGGACACAAAATCCTTCTCGACTACAACTGGATTAATAGGTCACTAAGTACAAAAGTTGGCAACGGTATGCACACCTTGTTTTGGAAGCACTAAGTGACCTAATTTTGACATCATTCAAAACTGATATAAGAGAATAGTGCACTCACAATGATAACCATTATGATAGGTAACACGCAACTTAGTTTATCACAACGGTCAGATGCCCGTGATGCAAAATAACATACTTACAGCCACATTCTACCTCACAACGGTTGATCAGTAATGATGATATCCCTTTTCAAACCACCGTGAGAGGGATTTTCCGTAGTAGTGCTTCAAGAGTTAAGTGTTGAGCAAGAGAAGTCTGTGTTGTTCTATGATAGTCAAGTGCAATTCATCTTCGTAAGAACCCGACATTTCACTCCAGGTCAAAGCACATTGAGATGCGATATCATTGGATATAAGATGCATTGGAGACGAAGTTGTTTTCACTTGAAAAGATTCATGCTGACGAGAATGGTTCAGATATGATGACAAAGACTTTGTCTGCGACAAAACTGATCAACAACAGAAAGAAGGCGGACATGGTGGGACAACTCCTTCTCACTTGAGTCATGAGGAAGATATTTGTAGTGTGAGTCCACTCCTAAAATGGGACCCACCGTTTATTTAGAAAATGAGAAAAAAGAGAAAAAAAATTTAAAAAAAAATTATTAGATTTTTTTATTTGGGCCAAATCCATTTGACATCTATTTAAATGAATTTTTTATTTCCTGCAACACAACAAATGAACAACTTACAAAAGAGAAGTGTACAAGGATCTCAGAGAAAAGAAAAAAAAGTACAAGTGATAGAAAAATGTATAGTAAATCTTATTCTTTTGAGCTACAAATTCAGTTTGTTGTTTCTACACTTACGTATTTTTATTGATATTCTTGTTGATTAGTTTTACCTTTTCTTAAAGTTGTTTTGGTATACTCATATTTTGTGAAGTTATTTGAAGTGAGTTTTCTCACCTTTATTATTTATGGATAATGTTAACTTATACTCTAGGGGCACAAGTTAAAAAAACCTATTTATAATAAATTTTTAATGAAAAAAGTTTTAAAAAAATTAATTATATATTTTTATTAAAATCAATACATAATTTCTAAAACAATATTTCTTTATTTAATTTTTATCTTGTATTTCTATGACATAAGTTAATATTACCCATTATTTTATTGATAAAGATTATTATTCCCGGATTTTGTATTACCATATATATATATATCAAAAATATAATTATGTATTAATTAAAAATAAATTTAGTTTCAATTATTTTGAGTTTTTACCAATTTTGATTTTTTGTATGTATTGAATTTTTATCATAACATTTCTTTCAATTATTGAGTTTTTTAATAATATTTTATTTATTTTTATTAATATTTATGAAAAAAAATAAAAATTTCAAAAGTTGGGACCCTCTAATATTTGATGCCTGTGCTGCAACACATGTTACACTTGCGCAGGAGCGCCTATATATATATATATATATTACTGATTTGGTTCCATAGATTTTATTCTCTCACTTATAACCCGATTGTGTGTTTGTGAAACCTTTGCCATACCATATTCATGGATACGCAAAACTCTTTATTAGCCGTGCTTTATTAGTCGGTGCTAATGGTTCTCTGTCACACCTTCACATTCTTGATATTCGTAAATGCAATAAGTTGGATAGCCTCCCAAGTGAACTATGGTCTTTGACTACCTTAACAAAAGTATGTGTTTGGAGACCCTCCCCTCGAATGGCTGAAATGCTACACAATTTGGAAGTTAGGAAAGGATGTGAAATCATCGTAGAATAATTAAAATTAATGCTTGTTTGCTTTGAACTTTTAAGTTTTTTATGGTTTTAGTTAACTATTACAATGTTATCAATAGGACTGAAAAGAACCAAATCAATTAAAAAACATTTTGTGATTTGGTTTGATAAGTAATCCATTAAACATAATGTATGATTTGAATAAGTTGCATTTAAGCTTAAAACTGGACCCAATAATAGGACCCTTAGATAAAGTTCGTAATGAATTCGAGTGAAGTTTTAAATTAATTTAATCATTTTTAAATTTAACTTGAGTTAGACTAAATTCAATTATTCGAATTTTCAATTATTAATCATCATTTTACATCAACAAATATAATTGAGCAGTGAATTGGAAGTCACAAAATTGTTAAAAATAAGACACTCAATCATAGAGATTAAATTTGAGAAATTTATAAGGCACAATTTCATATAAAAAAACTAAAATGTTCTTATATTTTAGAGATGTATTTTTTGAGACACCAAACACACAAAACATATGTCAATTCTGAGTGACATCTAAGAAGTTGAGTTTTTTTAATCTGGAGATGCATATCCGGAATCTGTGTGGAGATGTATCTCCGTAACATATGTGCAACAAATACATAAGCAAAACACCAGAAAGTTGTATTTTAATTAAATAAAATTACCATTCATAACATAAAATCAGCATTACATTGGATGTCAACATAAAACAAAACATTACATTTCAATATTCAGCTGGACGCTTCAACATCTTCACAATATCTTCAAGCGACCTTGAAATATTCGTTTCCAACTCGAGCGAAAATTTTGTTCCGGAACGGAAAAATGTATTTCAAGCAGCCCTTACATAAGCATCCGTCTTGAGATCATAGTTGTTGAACTCAATTTTGTTTTCATTGTTAATTGACGGTGAACTGTACTCGAGCTTCACAATTTTTGGATTGTCTCCGTAAAGTAGGAGATTATGCACTTCGTATTGAAGATCTGCAAAAAAGATGTACTCATTGAGCTTAAACTTTTGCTAGGGTGTCGCGCCCAAGAAGGAGACATTTGCGACATACCAGATGATCTTTATTTATGACATTTGAGACATTTTTTGTTTATATGAAATAAAAAACAAGAGCCCCTAAATTTATATAAGTTGTAGACAAATATAGAGCTCATAAATTCTATCATGTATTAGTACTGATTTCAGATATATATTTCTGGTACCACCCTATTATTTTATTCCGAAGATACATCTCTAGAACCTCTGATGAACTAAGAAGAAAACAGAACATGCGTATTTTGTTTGGCAAATGGATAACTTTTTTTTGACAAACATCAAAATGCATTAAAATATATGAAATTGTATATATTACACTTCATTAATATTAATACACAATTACATAAACTTAATTGATGACGAAAAACTAAAACGAATAGAAAGATTTGTCGTCGGCTAAATCTATAAGTATGGGTGGTTCCCCCTTTAACTTTTGTGCATTTGATTCTCTTTCAATATTGATAAATTTCTCGAAAAATCTTGCATCCTTTTTACAAATTGGTTCGACCAAGTCTCAGATTTTGTTGTTGAATGAGTTGTCCAATCCATTGATGTAAGTGGTATATGGAATCCCAATTTCAAATAAACTTGAACAAAGTGTCGTGATTTTGAAAGTGATCCATTATACATAATTTTAAGGTGGGACGGTGCGCAGTGGAAAAAAGGTTTTCGAAAAATCGTATCTTGTAAGATCAATACGAACTCTATCATACGCACTTGCTATGAGATGACTCCCTTCAAGGAAGCGCATCCATTTTTCCTCTAGTGTTGGTCCACTAATGCAAAGAGCAAGAGACTCATAAATTGCATTAAAGTTTTCTTTCTGTAAAGTCGTGTGTATGATTCTTTATGGGTCCTCAACTCATGGATAAGTTTGATGACAGACAAGTGTGTGATTATCTTCTCCTTTATCGAGTAAAGTCGAAACAGCTCGATAACCGCAATTACTGTCATCTCAAAGTTGATGATCTGCTCGATGTATTTGTGCATAAAAACTGACATCTCGTCAATGAATGAAATTTTCGGTGGAGGCGTGGAAGAGGTGGTTTGCTAATGTGAGCTCTCTTAAAAATCTTTTTTTGAGATTTTGGAGTTGGTGAGTCTGGAAATACTTTGTTAACATGTTCAAAATACGAAAGAGACAACATCGTTGAATTGTCACTCTATGTAGGCTTGAGCTTCTTCAAAGCACCTTTTATTTTTACCACTTGAAAGGGTGGTTTCAAGTCAGTGATTTACGGATAAGCAATCTTCCTCAATTGTTCTTTGATGTGGCATTTTATATTGTCACCGACTTTAAAAAATCTCTCTTGTATCACTTTCAATTCGGTCTAGATAGAGATATTCAATTTTTCTTCTTTCATGACATCATCATCATCAAATCTATGCTTTTTTTCAATGACGGTAAACTTCATCCATTCTTATCGGGCTACCAAGTTTCACCTTCTTTGCTATAAGACAAGCACATGGTAGACCATAGGTTTTCACAATTGTGCAACCACACTTTGCACTGTCAAAGCCTACATTATCAACTCGTTTTGCTTCGTAAAAAATATAATTCAAACCTGCTCGAGATATGTTATCGACCAATTGAGAATAAAGATTGTTGTCTTTAAATCTGTGTTCCAACACTGTGATGCTCCGACCAAATAATATTTGTATCTCATTATGTTGACGCTCTTACAAAATCTTTCATCAATAACATGTTTAAAGACTTTAGAGTCAAGCTCAAAGTTGCTTCCTCTCACCAACCACGAGGTGATGGGTATTAAAGTATATTATACTTAGTAACCATTTTAAGTAGTTATAGTAATTAGAAGTAGTTAGGAGAGTTAGTTAGAATAACTAACTCATAGCTTGTGTAACTAACTATCAAACTTGCATGACTTGTACTATCTCCGATCCTATTTATAAGAGAAATTTTACTTTTTATGTTTATTGAATAATCAATGTATCTGAACTATATCATGGACTAAATACATTAATTATTCAATGAATCTAAAATTCAACTTTCTCTTATAAATTAGACCAGAGGGAGTATATCGCAAGCAATCCCTAACGTACAATCTTGTGTTATTTATCTCATCATGCATCAAAGTTAATTCATTATCCATTATTGAAAATTTTGTTGGTGCGCAAGGTGAAGAAGATGAAGATGGAATAAGAGAAGAAGAGAAAGAATAACAAACTTCCACCACTCTTACAAAATAGTTACAACAAATGGTTGTACACACACTCAGTACTGCGCTACTATTGTTGTATTGCACTACCTACTATTGACAACTACACTATTTATATACACAAACAATAATGCCACGTAGGCAAAATGATAACCTACACTAGCTAGGTTAAGCTTAACAAAAACTAATATTATTACTACTAAATATGAATTACTTCTAACACCATCCCTTAATTCATATTCAACTAATCAAAACTAATAACACCAATTTCATCCCTCAAATGGAGAAATTGATCAGTCTTGATCGTTTTCGTCAAAACATCTGCCAGCTGCTTCTGGATGCTACAGTGCATAACTTCTGGCACTCCATTATGAACCTGACTTCTCAGAAAGTGATCATTAGTCTCAATATGCTTGCTTCTCCGATCCAACACTGGGTTCTTAGTAAGATTGATTGCAGGCTTGTTATCAATCATCAGCTTCAGAGGTTTGCTTACCTTGATCTTCATATTCTATAGTAAATTCAGAAGCCAAAGAGCTTGACCTGCAACCACAACACCTGCAATATATTCAACTTCACAGATTGACAAATTGGAACACTAAGAAATAGGACCTCCCAGATACTTAAACAAATATCCAGAAGTACTTCTTCTATCAACTATGTCTCCACACAATCAAAGTCAGAGTAACACATCAGCTCTGAATTAGCATTTTCTCCATAAGGGAACAACACTCCATACTTCAGAGTCCCCTTAATATACTTCAGAATCCTGACAACATCTTGGTAATGAGACCACTTCAGTTTACTCACGAGCCTACTAACCATCCCAATTGCATAGAAAATATCAGGTATGGTATTACACAAATATCTCAGAGAGCCAACTAACTGCTTGAAAGTTATATCATCTACATCATCACCTTCAAAATCAAAATCCAATTTGTGATTTGTTTCTGCAAGTGTGACCGCAACCTTATGATTCAGCAAGTCAAATCTCTTTAGAAATTTAAGTTCATACTTCAGCTGATGCAAAATGATATACTTCGCAGAGTACATAGTCTTCATCCCTAGAAAATATGTCATATTTCCTATATCAGTTATCTCAAACTCATTCGTCAACACCTTTTTGAACTTAGCTATCTCATGTTCGCAACTTCCTGTTAGCAATATGTTATCAACATACAGACATACCAGAATCATATTTCCTTCAAAAGTATGCTGAACATAAATAGCATACTCCGTCTCACACTTTCTGAATCCTTGGAGCTTGAAAAATGAATCAATTTTCAGATTCCAAGCTCTAGGAGCTTGTTTCAATCCATACAACGCTTTATGTAACCTATACACCATCCCTTCTAGATTCTTTTTCAGAAATTCAGGAGGTTGTGACACATATACCTCTTCTTGTAATGGACCGTTCAGAAATGCAGATTTCACATCCATATGCATCAGAGACCAGTTTCTGTTAGCTGTTATCACAATCACCAGTCTGATTGTCTCATGTATCTCTACAGGAGCAAACACCTCAAGGTAGTCTAACCCGGGTTTCTGTAGAAAACCTATTGCCACTAACCTTGCTTTGTGTTTGGCAATTGATCCATTTGGCTTCAGTTTCATCTTAAAAACCCATATGATGCTGGTAGCTTTCTATATCCCCAAGTTCTTCTTTCATGGCCTTCATCCACACTTTCTTCTTGAGCATTTCTTCAACACTAATTAGTTCAGAGTCTACTAACATGACACACTAAATGACTTCTCCTTCGGAGTCTACTTAAGTATCTTGCAACATGTCAAACTCTGCAAACCTATGTTTTTGATTCTTTGTGGCCTCCGAACTTGTTCAGAATCTTCTTCGGACGCTGGAACAGTATCAGATGTTGGAACCCCAGAAGTATCACCTTCAGAGGCGTGACCACCTTCGAAGTCTGGAATATTCTCATGTCATCCTTGTGAACTCATTAACAAATAACATAAAGTATTTATTCCCTCCAAGTAAAGGTACTGGAAATGATCCACACATCAGAATACACCACACCTAGACCATGTTTTGCTCTTGGAGGCATTTCAAATGCAAATAGCAGTCTTGGTTGCTTCCCTCTCATGCATACGTTGGACGACTTTTCTGGCTTCTTAATTACAAGAATTCCTTGTACCAACTTCTTTGAATTCATATGCCCTAAGTTTCTGAAGTTCAGATGACCAAATCTTTTGTGCCATAACTCACTTTCCTTCACAACACTTGTTGCACTAAGGCATTTAGAGTTTGCAGTTTTAACATTCACTCTGAATGTTCTATTCCTCCCAATTTTGACTTCATAATCAGTTTCTGATTACAGTCATATAGCTTCAAAAGATTGTCCTTCATGGTAACTGAAAAACCTTTCTCAATTAATTGACCTTCATGGTAATTGAAAAACCTTTCTCAATTAATTGACCTTCACGGTAATTGAAAAACCTAGAGGTTAGAACCGAGTTTGGACATAATGATCCACCTGAATTCGACAAGTATCTCGATGAAAACCTAGGCGAGTACTTAATTCACCAAGACGATGCTGTTTTTGATAAAACTATTGCCGAGGTGCTACCAAAAAGAGTTATATGCGTTTGGAAGCCGAGAAAATCGACACAACCAAAGGCGGGTAGTAGTCTTTGGAGTGCAGGCTATCTAAGGGATAATTGGATTAACACAGATTTGCCGTTGACAAAGTTTGAAAGTAATATGAAGTATTTGAGCGAACAGGAACGTGTCGTGTCTAGAAAATACTTCTATCGAGTTGAGAATACTGTTACGCCGGTTCCTGATAACCCGATTGTGTGCGTGAAACCCGTGACAGAACGCATTCATGGATATGCAAGACTCTTTATTAGTCGGTGCTTTTCTAAAGGGTGTGGTGATAGATTTCAGATATTTTCTACAGATTTTATAGACTTGGATTTTGTTGATGCATGTGTTGGACTCACTCATGCAAGGATTGAGGGTAAAGCATGAAAGAAATAGTTCCGTATTTCTTCTTCATTGGATTTGGTTGTGTATATAGAAGCAACAGTTTGTGATGTAGTGTTATATTTGCATGCATGCATTAATTGGAAATAGAGGTTACTAACAAGCTCCACTATACTCTGTTTCTAGTCAATTAAACATTTTGCATTAACAAGAATAAAGGATCAATTAAGCAGGAGCAAAGCAATCCGTGAGGATTTCAATAATCTGATAAAAATTAATTCATAGTTCTTCAAAAGTGAGTTACACTATAAGTGTCCTAATGCAGTGTCACATCTAAGCATCATAAAACAAAGGAAACTTCATGGATAAGAAAAATCAATTAAAAAGATAAAAAGTATCGATAAGGTAAATACGTGGATGGTGCAATTCAACTTTATTGTTGTTTCCTAGTCTTTATTAATTATTGAGGAGCAATTTCCTTCCACTTTCCTAACTATTACTTATAATATTAATACCGCGTGAGAAACTCTCATAGGTTATATTATATAACAACTCTGTCATCCTTAATCTTTTGATAACATAGTTGTACCAATCACCCAAAACCATAAGTTTCCTTTTACACACTATACTACATACATGGCAGATAACGTGGTTGCATTCCTTTTGGAACACTTATCCCAATTGCTGCAACGCGAAGCTAATTTGCTGTGTGGAGTGGAAGACAAAATCATATCCCTTCGAAACGAACTTGAAATCATAAACATATATCTCAAAACTTCTTCCGAAGGGAAGATCAACAGCAACAACAGAGAAATAGAACAAAAGGTTCTGAGTCAGATCAGAGATGTCTCCTACTTAGCCGAGGATGTCATCGACACATTCATCACCAATGTCGCCTTCTACAAGAAGAGAAACGTGCTGGGAAGAATGCTTCACAGCGTTGATCACGCAAAGTTGCTCCACGACGTAGCAGAGAAAATTGACAAGATCAAAACCGCACTCAGCGAGATACACGAAAACAAGATCAAATACTGTCAAGAAAGCAGTGATCAATCAAGATCAGCAAGAGAAGAGGAGGAGAGAGCGCAATCACTTCACAGATTAAGAAGAAACGTGGAGGAGGAAAATGTAGTGGGCTTTGTCCATGAATCCGAAGTAGTCATCAATAGACTCATAGAGGGTGGTTCGCCGCCACTCAAAGTCGTTTCAATAATTGGTATGGGTGGATTGGGCAAAACCACCCTGGCACGAAAAGTCTATAACAGTCATAAGGTGAAGAATCACTTCAATTGCCGCGCATGGGTTTGTGTGTCAAACGAATGTAGGGCCAGAGAGCTTTTGCTTGGTCTTCTTCAAAATTTGATGCCAAACAATGATTACGAAGGTAGAAGCTTAAGTGATGATGAGCTGAAGAAAAGAGTGTGGGAATGCTTAAAGTGGAAAAAGTATCTGTTGGTTCTTGATGACTTGTGGAAAATACGAGATTGGGATGAACTAAAAGATGCTTTTCCCGATGGAAATAGAGGAAGCAGAATATTGATAACAAGTCGTTTGAAAGAAGTTGCCTCGCATACCGGTCGAGATCCTCCTTTCTTTCTTCAATTTCTCAGTGAAGAACAAAGTTGGGAGCTCTTTTCTAAAAAAGTGTTTAGAGGAGAAGAGTACCCTTGTGATCTTGAGTCTCTAGGTAAACAAATAGTTAAAAGTTGCGGCGGTTTGCCACTCTCAATTGTGGTTCTTGCAGGACTTCTGGCAAATAAGGAAAAGTCACACAGAGAATGGTCCAAAGTGTTGGGTCATGTTAACTGGTATCTTACCCGAGACGAGACTCAAGTAAAGGATGTTGTTCTTAAACTCAGTTTCGACAACTTACCTTCAAGATTGAAACCATGTTTTCTGTATTTAGGGATGTTCCCTGAAGATTGCGAAATACATGTAAAGAAGTTGTTGCAACTATGGATGGCTGAAGGATTTATACAAGAAACCGGAAGTAGAGATGCATGTGATGTTGCTGAAGACTACTTGTACGAGCTCATTGATCGTAGTTTGATCCAAGTAGCACGAGTGAAATATAACAGAGGCGTGAGAACATGCCGCATCCATGATCTTCTCAGAGATCTCTGCATATTAGAGAGCAAAGAGGATAATATTTTTCAAGTTTGCACTGACAACAACATGTTAATCCCTACAAAACCTCGTAGATTGTCTGTCCATTCTAGCATGTCTCACTATGTTTCTTCAAACACGGATGATCATTCATGTGTTCGCTCTATGTTTTGCTCTGATCCAACTTGCTTAATTTCTCCGGATGAGTGGAAATGGCTTACCAAAAACTTCAAATTGGTTCGGGTATTAGATCTTGAAGGAACATATTGTTTTAAGATTCCTTCAAACTTAGGGAACTTCATTCACTTGAGGTACTTAAGAATTGAAGATATTATAAGTGTTCCAGATTCTATATGCAACCTTCAGAATGTAGAAACATTAGACTTTGGATCTTTATGGAATGACAAAATTTCTTTCCCCATGGGAATATCAAAGCTCAAGCATCTAAAGCATTTGAATACTTCTGGCCCTATCATTCTTCGGGGCCGTTGTTTAAAATCAAATGTTGATGTAATGTGGAATCTTCAAACAATCTCTCGCATTGTACTGGATAAAAAAACAACATATCTGATAGAGAAAGGAAGTTTCCCCAAACTAAGAAAATTAGGATTGTATATCTCCTCAAACTTCAAGGGTGATGTGCCCAAAATGTTGCTAAGCCTTCAACAATTGAAACATTTGAATCAGCTAGAAATCATATTCAATGTGATTTGGCCACAGTCGCGATGGGATATGAATTGTAAGCCCGCGGAAGTTATAGAAAGCTTGAAGCACTTGAGCCATCTGAGTATACTGAAAATTAGGAATGCATGTGAGGTTGTAACATGTGTAGCCATGTTTCCTACCAACATTACCAAGTTAACATTGATAGATATTACTTGTTTGAATGACACTGGAATGAAAGCTATTGGAAAGCTCACCAAACTCCAAAAGTTGATCTTATCTGGACAATACAGATTTGGCGAGTTTTGGTCTTCAGATTCATATTTTGATCTTAATTGTGTTGAAGATGGGTTCCCACAGTTAAAGGAGTTTCATGTGGAAAATTTGCCTATTCAAAACTGGAAATTAGCTAATGGTTCCATGCCACGCCTTCAAATCCTAGATATTCATCGATGTGATAAGTTGGATAGCCTCCCAAGTGAACTATGGTCTTTGACTACCTTAACAAAAGTACGTGTTCGGAGACCTTCCAATGCTATGGCTGCAATCCTACAGAATTTGGAAGTTGAGAATGGATGTGAGGTCATTGTAGACCTTCCAATGCTATGGTTCAATGCCACACCTTCAAATCCTTGATATTCAAAGATGTAGTAAGTTGGATAGCCTCCCAAGTGAACTATGGTCTTTGACTACCTTAACAAAAGTACGTGTTCGGAGACCATCCCCTCAAATGGCTGCAATGCTACACCATTTGGAAGTTAGGAAAGGATGTGAACTTATTGTAGAGTAATTAGAATTAATGCTTGTTTGCTTTGAATTTATAAGTTTTTTTATGGTATATTTTAAACACCTTATTTATTAATTTCATATTTCTTTCTTCTTCATTTATCTATTTCTATTTTAGTTAACTAATGTATTTGAGGCTTAGTAATAAGACTGAAAAATAACCAAATCAATTAGAAAATATCGATTTACTTAGTGAATATTTACTCTCCTTGTGTTCTAGAAAAAAAGAGAAAAATGTGGAAAGCATTGTTAAATTTCAAAACTAAATTTCATCTGGGTGATCGGTGTTTGGTTGACGATTTCAATTCAGTCAAGGATAAAATGTTGAGAAAGATAGCACTAAACACACCTAATACAAGGTCACCGGATTATTAATTATCCCTGGATCAAATTTTTCCCACTATAATAATAATAACAATAACATTGGAACAACAACAACTTCTTCTCTTTAAATGAATAATAATACAAACTGATTATTATAACTCTCACCAATAAATATGGTGGATAAACTCTCTTTTGAATTTGTCTCTCAAAAGGATTTCACTGTTTTTGATATCTATAGAAATGAAACAACGGAAGCTTATATAGCCAAACCATGCAACAAATTGGGGGCTATAGTGTAAAAAGAAAATTTCTCTTTCATAAGTTCACCAAGAAATACTCACGTACTTTCAATTACATTTTCTATAAATGTTAATGTTTCTCCTTCTTTCTCTCTCCACATAAAGAGGAAAACTCATCAATCTCCCCCTTCCGATTTAGGTGGAAGACTCCATTAATCCAGTAGCTCTCTAGCATAACTCGTATTTGTCCTTGGGTAAGGACTTGGTCATCATATCTGAGCAGTTGTCATCAGTATGGATTTTCTCAAGCTGCAGTTTCTTGGAATCCAACATATCACGTATCCAGTGATAGCTCACATCAATATGCTTTGACCTCAAGTGAAAGCTCGAATTCTTGCTTAAGTGAATAGCGCTCTGACTATCACAATGCACAATATACTTCTGTTGTTCTTGTCCTAATTCATGCAAGAACCGTTTCATCCATAACACTTCCTTGCAAGCTTCTGTTGTTGTAATGAACTCTGCCTCTGTGGTAGACAAAGCAACACACTTTTGTAGCTTCGACTGCCACGTTACAGCTCCCCCTGAATATGTTATCAAGAATCCAGATGTTGATTTCCTAGAATCAATATCTCCCGCCATATTTGCATCTGTGTAGCCAATCAGTTCAGGTTTTCTACTTCCAAAGCACAAACTCGTTTTTGAAGTTCCTCTGAGATATCGCAAGATCCACTTCACAGCATTCCAATGCTCCTTTCCTGGGTTTTCCAAGAATCTACTAACAACACCAACCGCGTGTGTTATATCTGCTCGTGTACATACCATCGCATACATTAAGCTTCCAACTACTGAGGAATATGGCACCTTGTTCATCTCCTGCTTTTCTATTTCACTTGTCGGGCTCTGCTTTGAACTAAGACAAAAGTGACTAGCAAGTGGAGTAGCAACTGGCTTTGCGCTTTCCATGTGAAAACGCTCTAACACCTTCTCGATATATTTTTCTTGTGACAACCACAACTTGTGTTCCTTCCGATCACGGCGGATGGACATACCAAGAATATGTTTTGCTGGTCCCAAGTCTTTCATAGCAAAATACTTCTTCATTTCAGCCTTCAGCTTGCTGATCTTCTCACTATTTTGTCCTACAATCAACATATCATTAACATACAAGAGTAATATGATGAACTCACCATCACCAAATCTCTTCACAAACACACAATGATCATAATTAGTTCTTTGGTATCCATGATCAATCATGAAGGAATCAAACTTCTTGTACCATTGACGTGGTGCCTGTTTAAGTCCATATAAACTCTTTTTCAACTGACATACCAAGTTTTCTTTGCCTTTGACTTTGAATCCCTCTGGCTGATCCATGTAAATTTCTTCTTCTAAATCACCTTGAAGAAATGCAGTCTTCACATCTAGTTGTTCCACTTCTAGATCCAAACTTGCAGCCAAACCAAGCACTACCCGGATTGATGACATCTTGACCACGGGTGAAAAAATCTCTTCAAAGTCAATGCCTTTCTTTTGACTAAAGCCTTTCACAACTAATCTTGCCTTGTATCTTGGTCGTGAGTTATTCTCCTCAGTCTTTAACTTGTACACCCATTTGTTTTTGAGTGCTCTTTTACCTTTCGGTAAAACTATTAACTTATATGTCAGGTTCTCATGCAAGGATTGCAATTCTTCCTGCATGGCTTTCAACCACTCTTCTTTGTGGTTATCCATCATAGCTTCTTCATAAGACTCTGGTTCTCCCCCGTCAGTGAGTAACACAAATTTCGTTGCAGGATATTTGGTTTGTGGTTTAGGTATCCTAAATGACCTTCTTACTTGAGGAACTTGTTCTTCGTCCTCATAGTCTTCAACCATATCTTCATTATCACCATCGTTTCTATTACCATCTGTTACTTCTTCATTTGGACCATTAATAATTGGAGGTTCATTTTCTGCATCTCCAATATCTTCTATTTCATTTTCCCTATAATTCTCTAGAGGAGGAATTGGATCCAAGTTGATTGGATGTTCTCTAGAAATAACAGTCTTGACTCCCTTCTGAACATCTTCAATATTTTGGTCTTCAAAGAAGACAACATCTCTGCTTCTAATAATCTTCTTCTCTACATGATCCCATAACCTGTACCCAAATTCTTCATTTCCATATCCCAAGAAGATGCATTCCTTCGACTTTGAGTCGAGTTTTGATCTCTCATCTTTTGGAACATGAACAAACGCTTTACAACCAAACACCTTCAAATGATTGTAGGATACATCTTTACCTATCCAAAATCTATTTGGAACATCACCATTCAATGGAGCTGAAGGGGATAAGTTGATTAAATTAACTGCAGTCATCAGAGCCTCACCCCAAAAACTCTTGGGTAACTTAGCATGAGATAACATTGTTCTCACTCTTTCAACAATAGTTCTGTTCATTCTCTCAGCTACTCCATTGTGCTAAGGTGTCTTCGGAACAAATCTTTCATGTCGGATTCCATTACTCATACAGTAACGTTTGAAATCTCCAATAAATTCTCCTCCATTGTCAGTGCGAACACATTTTAACTTCATTCCAGTTTCTCGCTCAACGCTAGCGTGAAACTGTTTGAATACTACATACACCTGGTCTTTTGTTTTGAGGGCATACACCCAAACCTTTATGGAGTGGTCATCAATAAAGGTAACAAAATACCTTGCACCTCCAAGAGTATTAGTGGTCATTAGACCACAAACATCAGAATGTACCAAATCTAAAACATGTGGTCTTCTATGAGGGGCCTTATATTGAAATGAAGCTCTATGTTTCTTTCCAGCCAAACAATGCGTGCATGGCTTAAGAGATATTTTCAATCCTTTCATACCTGCCAAAATACCTCTTCTGGCTAGAATTTGAAGTCCTTTCTCACTCATATGTCCGAGCCGTTTATGCCATAGCTCGATTGAGGAGTCTTCTCCGAGAGTATTAACGCACCCATTAATGTGTTTTCATAATTTATGTTATTTTTGCACTTATTTAATTTTCGTATTTAATTTTCAGCATTAGCAGCTTTCGCGAGAAAAATCATATCTTGAGCTAGGAGTATCGGATTGAGACGTGCTACCAGTCGATGGAAAGCTAAGAAAAAGATCTACAACTTTTGTTCAGAAGTTGAGAGCTGAATCGGACTGTAGCAGGGCCAGAAAGTCTGTTGAAGTTGCAGAATTTTATTTGTATTTTTGTTGGGTCATTTGTAGTGGGTTGGGTCGACCCAGTTGAGTTGTAAAACGGGTCTTTGTTTTCCCCTAGGTCTAGCAGCCGTACACCATTGGGAATTGAACGGGAAAATCACGGTTCATGTACGAATTTGAGAGCTTGCAAAGAATGACTATGGAGAACTAATTTCCCAAGAATCAATTCACTGTAATCGGATGCCACTTTGAGGTTCTTTTATAATTTTCCATTAATCTGTTCCTTTGAATTATATCTATAATCACAATTACTTGCTTAATTTAATTGTTTTTACATGATAGAATTCTTTAATTTGATTGTTGTCTGCTTTTGAATCAATTTCGTGATTAGTGTAGCTTTTGCATTATCGCGTTCGATCATATTGCTATTGCTTAATTCGCAATAGTTTTAATCCGTTTGCTTTACTCGGAATTCAGGGACAGACTTCGTATAATTGTTATTGCGCTTGTCAGTAGTTTTTGTAATCGAATAGGATCAGACCCGTTTAGGGAATTGGAATTTTATAGGGATCAATGATAAGTCGGAAGATGATATAGTGGGTTGATTCGTTTCAGCTTATTCAAATAATCACTTTTCATAATCACTTATTTTCTGCATTTTTGTAATTGAACATCAAATCAACCCCCCATTCGATTACGTTTAATTATTACAAACAAGAATCCTTGAGACGATATCCGAGTTTAATTGTCGCTGTATTACGTTTTTACAAAATTACTCGTTTTGATCCGCGCGCGACAGCGGATCAAATTGGCGCCGTTGCCGGGGATTCTTGTTTCTTTTAATCGTTTTTAGAGTCATAGGTTTAGTGTCTAAGCGTATAGGTCCTAGTTTCCTCGCAGTTTTGTCCAACTTGCGTATTGGTCTTTTTGCGGTTTGAGATAAAAAAAAAACTGTTTTTAAACAAATTGTCTCAAATTATTCCGATTTTTTGTCGATTCATTAGGAAAAAATCAGTAATCAAAAGCCACTATTTATGACACCCTAAAAAATCGTAATTCCTTATTTTTCTATTTTTTATGATTTTTTTTCTGTTTTGATAGTTTTAAAAAAATCTGAAAAAAATCTCAAAATTCTTAATTAACGTCATTAGATTAATTTCGGTGTTAGTTTATTTTTCTAAATTTATTTTAATCGTTTTCCTTCATTGTGTTTGTTTTTGACTATGGCTGACCAAAGAACTTTAAGGCAGTTAGCTGTCCTTGATGTGAATTACAATGACATGTGTATTGAATATCCTGAAGCTGACACTCATTTTGAATTGAAATCTGGTTTAATACACTTGTTTCCAAGGTTTAGTGGTCTTGCAGGTGAGGATCCGCATGAACATCTGAAGGAATTTGAGGTTGTGTGCTCTGCACCTCTGAAGGAATTTGAGGTTGTGTGCTCTGCACCTTCTGGACCTTCACTAGAAGATATTGTCAAACAAATGGCTGCAAATAATCTCCAGTTTCAACAACAAGTAGATTCTACTTTAAAGACTTTGCAAACACAGATTGGCCAGCTTGCCACTTTGGTGAATGCCATGCAGCAAGCTCAAGGATCAAACCAACAACCCTTAGAAGAACATTCTGTTTTTCAAATAGATTTGATTTCTGAAATTGTTGATGATACTTGTAGTGATTTGTTTGCATATGATTTTCCATCATTGTCTGGTTTTGATGATGTTTATTCTTGTGATATTTGTACTGAAACTAAAATTTGCTCTGTTTGTACTGAAATTGAGGTTGCCTTGCAAGTTGATATTCTTACTGCAGATGAGGTTGCAAATAAAGTTGTTCATGTAGATAAAGCTCTTGACATCCCGGCTGTCCCAAACACTCCTTCTATTGAGCAGCCACCTTCCCTCGAGCTGAAGCAACTTCCTGAAAATATAAAATATGCTTATTTAGAGATGAATGAAAAACTACCGGCTATAATTTCTTCTAACCTTGATTTCGATCAAGAAAATAAGCTTTTTCAGGTTTTAAGGAAGCATAAAAAGGCATTTGGTTGGACATTGGCTGACATTCCAGATCAGATCACCTTCAAGTGTCCATTTGACACTTTTACTTTTAGAAGATTCTTTGATCCTGAAATAAAAGGCGAAGATACTAATAAAAATTTCAAGTTCAATGGACATTATCCAAAGCTATTCCATGACATCCCCACTTTGGAAGAAAAAAATGTAGAATATATCTCTTTGGGAAAGGCTGCTTATGTGATCACCTATCCTCCTTGACTACTCGGGTGTGTTCTTTCCTCTCTCTTCTCTCTCTTATTTTATGTTTGTTTCTTTCATTGAGGACAATGCATATTTTAAGTGTGGGGGAAGAAATACTTTATTTTCTTTGTTTTTGTTCTTTGTTTTGTTTTGTTTTTGTTTTCTTTCTAAAAAAATTGCATTTTTGTTGAAAGTTTTAGGCTATAGAATAATTTGAGGTTGGTTTGTAGAGACTTGGGAAAAGTTCACAAGATTGGTATTGTTTTAACACCGTAAGTCTCCTGCATATGGAAATTGAGTTGAATTTTTATTATGTTTTAGCCTTACATTCTCATCCTCTGATAGCTCTTGAATAGTTTATTTCAGCAGTCAGCACCATCTCACACACACTCTACGCAGGGAAGCCGATGAATATAAGTGAGTGTTCCGAAAAGAAAAAAAAAGAGAAAGAAAAGGGAACGCACCTTCTAAGTTTGGTGACCTTCACCCGGTCACTTAACCCAACGGATATAGAACCTTCAAAAAAAATGAAAATAAGATTTTTTTTGTAGTTGGTTCAGCGGGTTCTGGTGCTGAACTTGGTAGGGCGGATTACGGTCCGATCCCCCGCAACTACAATTGAGTAAGCAAAGGGTTATGCCACTTAAGTACCAGAACCCCGTGCAGAAAAGGATCAGAGTCACTAACCGGTCGCCTTGCTATGAGTGTGTGGAGATAACGAGCTTAATGTGATTGCGCCTGAATGAAAAAGAGCCAAAGAAGGATGAGTAAGTTAGGCTTTAATATAATAACATGATTCGAGTTGATTTGTGTATTCAGGAGGTTTATGTTTGCATAACTGTGGATTAGTGTTCTTACAATGTCCTTAGTGTGCAAGATTAGTATCTATCGAAGCAAACTTAACCGAAGATGACTTGTAGCCTAGAATGAGTAATTGTTGATGTGTCTGTGTTTTGTTTTATTTTTCATTTTGCTCGGAGTGCAAAAGTTCAAGTGTGGGAGAATTTGATCAGTGCATTTTGATGCACGTTCTTTCATGTTTGTACTCAAGCATTTCTTTGGTTTGCTTTGATTATTTTTATGTTTTAATGTGTTTTCATAATTTATGTTATTTTTGCACTTATTTAATTTTCGTATTTAATTTTCAGCATTAGCAGCTTTCGCGAGAAAAATCATATCTTGAGCTAGGAGTATCGGATTGAGACATGCTACCAGTCGATGGAAAGCTAAGAAAAAGATCTACAACTTTTATTCAGAAGTCGAGAGCTGAATCGGACTGTAGAAGGCCAGAAAGTCTGTTGAAGTTGCAGAATTTTATTTTTATTTTTGTTGGGTCATTTGTAGTGGGCTGGGTCGACCCAGTTGAGTTGTAAAACGGGTCTTTGTTTTCCCCTAGGTCTAGCAGCCGTACACCATTGGGAATTGAACGGGAAAATCACGGTTCATGTACGAATTTGAGAGCTTGCAAAGAATGACTATGGAGAACTAATTTCCCAAGAATCAATTCACTGTAATCGGATGCCACTTTGAGGTTCTTTTATAATTTTCCATTAATCTGTTCCTTTGAATTATATCTATAATCACAATTACTTGCTTAATTTAATTGTTTTTACATGATAGAATTCTTTAATTTGATTGTTGTCTGCTTTTGAATCAATTTCGTGATTAGTGTAGCTTTTGCATTATCGCGTTCGATCATATTGCGTTTGCTTAATTCACAATAGTTTTAATCCGTTTGCTTTACTCGGAATTCAGGGACAGACTTCGTATAATTGTTATTGCGCTTGTCAGTAGTTTTTGTAATCGAATAGGATCAGACCCGTTTAAGGAATTGGAATTTTATAGGGATCAATGATAAGTCGGAAGATGATATAGTGGGTTGATTCATTTCAGCTTATTCAAACAATCACTTTCCATAATCACTTATTTTCTGCATTTTTGTAATTGAACATCAAATCAACCCCCCATTCGATTACGTTTAATTATTACAAACAAGAATCCTTGAGACGATATCCGAGTTTAATTGTCGCTGTATTACGTTTTTACAAAATTACTCGTTTTGATCCGCGCGCGACAGCGGACCAAGCTCTATGTTGCTTTCCAGCCAAACAATGCGTGCATGGCTTAAGAGATATTTTCAATCCTTTCATACCTGCCAAAATACCTCTTCTGGCTAGAATTTGAAGTCCTTTCTCACTCATATGTCAGAGCCGTTTATGCCATAGCTCGACTGAGGAGTCTTCTCCGAGAGCATTAACGCACCCATTATTGACTTTGGCTTCTATCACATAAAGAGTGCTTACTTTCTTGCCTCGGGCTATTACTAAGGAACTTTTTGTTAGCTTCCACTTTCTGTCCCCAAACACACTAGTATAGCCTTCTTCGTCTAGTAGACCGGTGGATATTAGATTGAGACGCATGTCAGGGACATGTCTCACATCTTTCGATGTTAGGTAACAACCGGTGTTTGTTTCTAGACAAATATCTTCTTTCCCCATAATTTTGGATGTATTATCATTGCCCATCCTCACATGACCAAAATCACCTCTAGTATAAGATGAAAAGAAATCCCTTCGTGATGTTACATGGAATGATGCACCGGAATCCACGACCCAACATGTTTCTTGTGATGTCAAATTAACATGACCATCATCATAAACAAATATTACCTCACTGCCTTGAAAAATGGTAGCGGCTATATTACTCGCATCACCATTTTCTTGTTGCTCTCTTTTGAGTTTTCTACATTCTCTCTTCATGTGACCTTTCTCGTGACAATAAAAACATTCAACATCTTTTCTTGCCCACGATCTTCCATTGAACTTGTCTCTAGACTTGCCTCTTGACTTGTCTCTATTATTGAACTTCTTGTGGATACTTCTTCCACGATACTCTGTGACAAGCGCATCAGACTCTGACGGTATTCCTTGTTCCTTCCGTCTGGATTTTTCATTGAACATGCTATCTTTTACTATGTCCAAAGTTAGAACACCTTTTGGTGCCGAGTTACTCAATGAAACCACAAGTGTGCCCCAATTGTCTGGCAAGGAACTTAATAATAATAATGCTTGCAATTCATCTTCAAGCACCATCTTCATATTGGTGAGTTGATTTATCAATCTTTGAAAATCACTCAAGTGTTCGGAACACTCCGGTTTTCTCTATACTTGAGGTTCACCAATCGCCGAATAGTAGAAACTTTATTCTGGGCTGTTTTTCTCTCGTACAATGTTTCTAGTTTCGTCCATAATGTGTACGTAACCGTTTCTTGCGCAACATGATGGAAGACACTTTGATCTATCCATTGTCGAATTTGTCCAACTGTTTTCCTATTCATCACATTCCAATCATCATCTGACTTGTCGGTTGGCTTCGTCCCTTTATCTTGCAAAGGTTGATACAAATCCTTGCAATAAAGTATGTCTTCCATTCTTGGCTTCCAAATGGAGTAATTTGAAGAGGTTAACTTAATCATCGTCGATGATCCTGTCGAAGTTGACTCGTCCATTGTTAATAATAGAAGTTAAAATGTGTGGTGAGCCGAAGCTCTGATACCACTTGTTGAGAAAGATAGCATTAAACACACCTAATACAAGGTCACCGGATTATTAATTATCCCTTGATCAAACTTTTCCCACTATAATAATAATAACAATAACATTGGAACAACAACAACTTCTTCTCTTTAAATGAATAATAATACAAACTGATTATTATAACTCTCACCAATAAATATGGTGGATAACCTCTCTTTTGAATTTGTCTCTCAAAAGGATTTCACTGTTTTTGATATCTATAGAAATGAAACAACGGAAGCTTATATAGCCAAACCATGTAACAAATTGGGGGCTATAGTGTAAAGAGAAAATTTCTCTTTCATAAGTTCACCAAGAAATACTCACGTACTTTCAATTACATTTTCTATAAATGTTAATGTTTCTCCTTCTTTCTCTCTCCACATAAAGAGGAAAACCCATCATAAAATAAAGAGGAAATGGGAGCTTTTGATTCCTAACAAAGCAGATTTGCTTAAATTTGGAAATTTCATAAACGCTCGCGGATGGTAGCATTATGTCGAGATTGGATAAACTTCTTTGCACATAAAGGTTAACTAGGAGATGGAAAATCACTTGTCAAACAATGGGTGATATAGACCTCTATGACCATTCTCCAATCTAGATCAAGTGGGTGACATAGACCTCTCTGACCATTCTCCAATATGGATCAAAGGCGGGTCGGAGAATTGAGGACCTAAACCCTTCAAGATGTTTAATTGTTGGATAAGCACGAGAATTTTCTACCGTTTGTTGAGAAGATTTGGAATTCGAATCTCATTCAAGACAAGACCGATTTTTTTTGAAAGAAAAACTCAAAGTCCTTTAAGGGTAATATTTAAAGTTGGAACAAGGAAGTCTTTGGCGTTATGGATTTAGTGATCAAGGAAGTGTAGCGGTGTATTCGTTACTATATGATTTATTGATTAAATCATAAGCAAAGTATACAATGAATCGAGTCGCCACCGCACTTTTATTTATCCTAAGGACTGGTTAAAAAGCGAAAAAAAACCTAAGAAGTTTTACACATAGAAAACCAATGAAAAGATCAGAGATCGGGGTAAGGGGTAAATTACGCAATGGGAAGGTGTTAGGCACCCATCACGTCCTAGGTACTCCTAGGGAACCTTTTTCACAATTGTTGTATAAGAAAATATTTATCTGTTTTTGACATATTGTGCAAACATGAGTGGGATGATGAGAAAAGAATGTACATGTTAATTATTTTTGTGTTCGAACGGATGAACCCGTTGCCTACGTACCTTCCATCAAAGGTAAGGATCAAAACGCCGTAGTTCGGCTAAAAACTTCCAAAAGTTAGTGAATTCAATTTTAAAACACAAGCTCTAAGGTTTTACGTTACCCACGGGAGAAAACTCAACCTTAAGAAACAACAAGTCCACCATGTGAGAAAAGCTTCAACTTGCTAGGGAGGGGTTAACCCTATAATAAGCAAGGAAGACTTACAATTCAATCAACTAAGGACAAATAGGTGAGATTAATATCAACCAACTAGGATAAATCAAACCTATAGCTAATGTATGAAAACTTAACAAACATGGACAAAGCCACAAAATCATTTGAATGGGTGAAGTTATTTGGATTATTTACAAAAAGGTCAAAGTATGATTAAAGTCAATTCAAAATGAAGTATTTACAAAAATGAAGTTTGGAAAATCATGGACTTAAGGTCCAAGTTTCTAATTTGAAAAGAAGTGAGAATGTTTGCACAACATGTATATACAAGTTTGAAAAGTCAACAATGTGAAAAGGATTCGAAACAAAAATGGGTGAAAGGTGGAGTGTAAAACTTCCTAGAGATTCACCTCTTGAAATCATATAGAAAATGATTCAAGTGTGTCCTTTGGAATGAAGAACAAGGCAAGTTAGTAATAAAAAAGACAAGGTGATACCGGATGCCACTCAATGGTCTTACTCCAATCTCACACAAAAGCGGATACCGGATACCAATATATGGATTTACACCAATCTCCTAAAATGAATAATGATACCGGATGCCAATAAATGGTCTTACTCCAATCTCACAAAGCAAAACAAAAACAAAACATGGAAGTCAACTGCCAATCTATCTGGACTTAGGTTAACCTCCACATATGATCATAGGAAAACAGATGCCAAATTACATGGACTTACAATGAATCCTCACATACAACAACAAGCTCAATCAAAGAGCAAAGAGGATATGAGTGACCAATGAAGTGGTCTTACACTCTATCCCTTCCATGTCATAGGAACAAAAGCCAATCAATATGGACTTACAATTGTCCTCAATGGGAAAACAACAATGTCACAAGGACAAATGAAATGATCATGCACTAATGGCAAACAAAGATGATAAATGCACCATGGCAATCAATGATAGTACATGCACAATGGCAAATCAAGTAATCATGTATAAATGAATCAAGTAATCAATCACATAAATTCAAGTAGCACACACTATAACCATTCAATGAGGCTCAAGCAAAAGGGTGGGGCATTAAAGCCAACTGGAATAGGGTTAAAGTTGCTCTTAACCTTGCCATTGAGGGGCTAAGGTGAAGCAGATGAAAGGATATGAGGGGTGTGCCTCATCACTCTTATCTCTAGTCAGAGAGAGTATTGAATATCAGAAGGTGTGGGAGTTCAGAAAGTAGGAACTCTCTCCACATTTTATTGACTCGATAGATCTTGGGTTTGGATCTCAATGCTACAACCATGTAATGGGAGCAAGGAGAAGACTCATAGAATAGTGGGAGATAGGCTACATATCTCTTATATCCACCAATTGCCTTTAAAAGGACTTTACCTGCTTGGGGACAAACATAAACAATCACAAACATTGCCTCTTAAGGAGGACTTCAGACAGTTGTCTGGCTAAATAACAAGCCAGGTCTTCCAGACTACATGAAGAAGAAGGTGCTATACCTCAATGCAAATGCTATACAAGCAAAGCAATGCAAGTTCTTAAGAGAACTGAGCAACTAAGGGTACCTGAAATCAATCAAATATAATCAGCATCCCAACATAAACAAAACAGACAAGGTAATAAACCAATAGTCAATCACAATCAAACATGTGCAAAGCACAAGGCTCAAAGCTCAAATGAGCTAAGCATCCTACAAAACAAAGAGTTAGTCAAATGAATTCAACTCAAATATGAATCAACTTCCTTAAGACATTAGCTTTTTAACCTGAAAAGTCAAAGTCAAGCTCAAACATAAGTAACAAGACCACTAGGCCAAGCCTAGGGTCCAAAGGATGGAAAAAATGTAAAACAGCAAGTGAATCATGATCAAAGCCAAGATAATTCAAATAAGAAGAGATCCCAATTGGTCTCATATCCAAACTATGCACTAATTCCATTTTATGCACAAATTAAGACAAAGTGAGCAAAGTTGAACCACATATGAACAACCAGAATGATTTCAATCAAAAAAATATCAAAACAGCTCAATAAATCCCACAAAAATTATATCCTAAACAGAAGACATTCAATGAGTTACATGTCAATTTTCATGCCATTTGGACAAAAGGAAATATGTCAATTAAATCAACATGTTGAGGCATGCAAAAACACAATCAAATCAAGTCACCAAATGAGTACCAACTTCAATTAATTGTAAAACAATGATATCACATTAGAAATGGGTGGGACCAAAGCCAAATTAAAGATATACATATTAGGAAGCACTCCACCAAATTTCATATTCATAGGATAAGGGATGAACATTTTACAAGACATATAAATTTGCTACTCAAGAAACAACCCAAAATTGCTAAACAGAAATCAAAAATCCAAATCAATTAGAAAATGGATCAATTAAATCCACAAAAAAACATGGTGAAACCTAACATATACATTGTATCTCATGCAAAAAATCAGGGCCATAGGCCTAGGGGAAGCATGGAAAAATAATTCATGAAGTCAGCATGGCATAGTGTGACACATTTTGTCACACTCAAAAAGAATATGTCATATCTAACAAACCAGAGGTCCAAAAATTACAAATGATATATCAAAATCTCCAGGAATGTGTCAAGAATCATTAGATGAAATTTCATTAAATTTGGAGCTAGCATGATTATTTGGTGATTAAAATGGTAAAACATACAATTATTGCACACATGTCAAAAATCAATATGCCATTCTAAAATTCTACCAAGCACAACATGAACTATTATGCCTGAAAAATTCTAGAGAAAAATTGGGATCCAACAAAAAAACTCCCATCTAATTTGGATTAAAATTGGATTTTATATGAATTTTTAAAGATTTGTAATGTTTATTGAAATATTATTTAATTTAATTAATGGACTAATTGAATTTAATTACAGCGGATGGCACAATCGTAATTATGAGGGATCCAGGGTAAAAACGCGCGGTTTTACTAAACTGCATGGCAGCACGCGATTGGCCCGGTCTGGAGATGGATTGAACACGGGAATATTTCCAGAAATCCAGCGTTCATCCGCGTTCATGCGTCTTCATCACCTTCAGATTCGGCGATGAACTTTTCTTCACCAAATTGAACGAACCGCATACCATTCTCTTCCTCTTTCAGTGTAGATCACAAATATGTCCATGATTTTGGCTAAAGGTTAACATGTATAAAGATCCAAGCAAGAAAAGGTTTGATGCACAATCTTTAAATCCGAATATCTCCATGAATACTCAATGAAATCGCATGATTCGAATGGAAAACTACTCTACGTTCAACGCACTACCAAAAACATATAACAATTGCGTGAATTAACGAGTTCGAAATTTCACCTTCTTGGAGTGCAGTTGGAGATTCAGTGTGTTTTTGGCTTTAATTCTTGAAAACAGATGCAGAATGTTGCTCAAGAAGATGATTGGTGATGATCTCCTAGCTCAACAATGCTTGAATCAATGGATTTTCGCAGCTGCCATGTGAGAGCTCAAGCTTCCAACAGTTGGAAATGGTGCGGTTTCTTGCTTCAATTCCTTCAAACAGAGCTTCAACAGTACCTACACATGAAGATTCAAACAAAAACTTGCAAGAACAATGGTGGATTTTGATGAAATGATGAAAAAATGCTTATGTGAAAATGGAGAAAAAGTGAGAGAATTGGAGGATTTTGATCTTAGATCTGAAAATTGTGATTATTGATGTGAGTTTCTGTTATAATTAACCTTATATATCATTGCCTAATCCAAACTTTAATCATGATTAGTCAAATTTGAGAATTAGCAAAATGAGCACATTATGGCAATTTGGCATTTTTGCCCTTGGAGAGTTCCATGCAATGTAACAGTGATTTTTCACTTTGGACAAGTCATAATTTTCATTTAGAAGTTATTGGAATTGGTCTCATGTCAAAATTCCATGTACTTTGAGTTTTGGACCATTTTGCCCTTGGTTTTTAATTGGTTCACTTAAAAAATGACCTTTTTATGTGAAGGTTTTTGGCAAAATGTGATGATAGATTATGAAAGTACATATCAAATGTGGTTTTCTCAAAGAAGAACCATCCAATTTGGACATTCCATGTGCAAGTTATGCCACTTTGAATTCGGGCATTTTCTGAAATTGATCTGACCATAACTTGTCAACCATACATGGGAATTGAGTGTTCTTGGACTTTTTGGAATGGTGAGAACAAGATCTTCAACTTTCATGTTGGACAAAATTTCATTTAAAGCTTGTATGATGAAGTAATTTTGGAGAGAAAAACTTTCCATTTTTGGCAGGTGAGAATTACAGGTCATTTCCATTTTTGGAAACTTTTTGTCTGACTTCAAATCCTTCAACCTTGGTCTTTGAAATGCCAAATGAGACTTGTATGGACATGAATGAGGTCTTTCTAACCATCTCACACCCTCCAATCCCTGATTAAATGCACAGTTGACCACAATTGACTTTTGTTGACTTTTCTAGGGTTTTGGATGACTGGGCCATGTTCTGATGAATTCCAAGCCTCTTTCAATTGAGATCTTGATTCCAAATGATATCACAAGTTATATGAGCTCTTTATGAATGATTATGGTGTCCAAATTCTTCAAGAATGGCCACCATATAGCTCAAGGTCTGATTTTGATTGATTGACTGATGATTGCTTCAGCTGCAAGAAACAAGGTTAGATGACAATATTTTTGTACTTTTGGTTAGTAAATATATGAAAAGCAATGATATACAAATGCAATACATGCTTGGTGATCAATAACCACACTCACAAGGTATCCCACCCATTAAGAGGGAAGCTAGGGTATGCAATGATCCTTGAGGCCATGATATGATATGTTATGGGCCATGAGGGATCTTAGGGCAAAAATTGGGGTCTTACAGGAAGCAATTAAGAATCTCAATGATCTGGATTGGTTGGTTGCTGATGAACCTTGAATCAATATTCCAATTGAAGTGGTCAACAATAGAATGGAGGTTTCTAAGAAAGTGCGAGAGTTGATGAATCTCAAAGTAAGTATATTAAGACAGAAATGCAGAATATGTTGATTAAAAGAGGGAGATTCAAATTTGAAGTTTTATCATAAAGCTTTGAAGCAAAGATATAAAAGAAATTGTCTAGTTGATTTAGATTCAACTAGGGGAATAATTTCAGAGGTAAAGGAAGTCAAGATGGAAGTAAAAAATATTTTGAGCAGTTATTCAAGGAATCAAATTTCTACAGACCTTTGCTTGAAGGGGTTGCTTTTAACAGTTTGAGTTTCTCTGATAGAGATTTTTTGGAGCCTCCTTTTCAAGTAGAAGAAATCAAAGAGGTTATTTGCAATGCGGATAGTGATAAGAGTCTGGGTCCAGACGAATTCAATTTGATATTTTTCAAAACATGTTGTGAGGTAGTAAAGATTGATCTCGTTAGGTTTGTAATGAATTTTATCTTTATGCGAAATTACTGAAAGTTGTTACTGCAACTTTTTTAACTTTGATCCCTAAAGTAGATAATCCTCAAACTTTAGATGAGTTTCGCCCGATTAGCTTAATTGATAGCCTTTATAGAGTTATCGCAAAATTGCTTGCTTCTAGAGTTAAAAAGGTGTTGGGTGGTTTAATCTCTAAAGAGAAATCTGCTTTTCTAGTAGGAAGGAAAATGATTGATGGAATTTTAGTGATGAATGAATTAGTGGATTTCACGAAGAGATTTAAGAATGAGTGTTTGTTAGTGAAGGTGAATTTTGCTAAGGCTTATGATAATGTTTCTTGGGATTTCCTTAGATACGTCATGAGAAGAATGAGGTTTGGACCTACGTGGATGAATCAGATGAATGCTTTAATTTTTACTAGTTCTATGTTGGTCCTTGTGAATGGTAGCCCAAATAGAGACTTTAAAGTTGAGAGAGGTTTGAGGCAAATGAACCCTTTATCCCCTTTTCTCTTTTTAATGGTGGTGGAAGGTTTAACATGATTAATGAAGAATGCTAGCAACTTAGGGGAGTTCAGACACATTAGGTTGAATGACAATGTGAGTTTTGATTTGCTTCAGTTTATAGATGATACAATCATCATTTGTGACGTCCATTAGGACAATCTTTAGAGCATCGAGGCCGTCTTGCGGGATTTTAAATTAGTTTTCGGTTTAAAGGATCAATCTCAACAAGAGCTTCATCTACGGTATTAATGTGAAGCAGGAGGTTCACTACTCGGACGAATGCACCACTAATTTTAGTGATGGAAGAAATCCCACAAACTTCATAAACTACAATTTATTGGATGGAATGGTGCAATTAAAAGAAACTATTTATTGACGGAAGGTGGAAATTTAATGGAAGGACATGACCATGAAAAATAATGTCAGGTGAGGTTTTATGTTTACTAATGCTTGATTCTTGATTTGTATATGTATGTTATTTATGTGTTATGTCAAAAACATTATCTCCAAATATACTTTTCTATGTGTACTATATTTTAAGTTACATGGACATACATTTGATCCATGATATAGTTCAAATACATTAATTATTCAATAAATATAAAAAATAAATTTTTTCTTATAAATAGGACCGAAAGTAATACAAGTCCTGTAAGTTTGATAATTAGTTACACAAGCTATGAGTTAGTTATTCTAATTAACTCTTCTAACTACTTCTAATAATCAAAACTACTTAAAGTGGTTACTAAGTATAATATACTCTATTTTGAACTTGACTTTAAAGTCTTGAAACATGTTTTTGGCGAGAGATTTTATAAGAGCATTATAAATATTATTTGGTCGGAGCATTATAATGTTGGAACACATATTTAAAGACAACAATCTTTATTTTCAGTTGGTCGACAACATATTTCGAGAAGATTTGAATTATATTTTTCACGAAGCAAAACAAGCTGATAATGTAGACTCCGACAACGCAAAGTATGGTTGCACAATTGTGAAAACCTATGGTCTACCATGTGTTTGTCTTATAGCAAAGAAGGAGAAACTTAGTAGCCCGATAAGAATCGAAGAAGTTTGCAGTCAGTGGAAAAGACATAGATTGATAATGATGATGATGATGGTGTCATGAAAGACGGTAAATCAAATATCTCTATCTTGACCGAATAGAAAGTGACACAAGAGAGATTTTTGAAAACCGATGACAGTATGAAACTCCACATCAAAGAACAATTGAGTAAAATTGCTTATCCGGAAATCACTGACTTGAAACCACCATTTCAACTAGTAAAAACAAAATATGCTCCGAAGAAGCTCAAGCCTACATGGAGTGACAATTCAACGGTGCAATCTCCTTCTTATTTTGAACATGTTGACAAAAAAAAATCGGACTCACCAACTCCAAAATCTCAAAAAAATATTTTTAAAGGAGTTCTCTTTAGCAAACCACCTCCACCAAAAATTTCATTCATTGACGAGATGTCAGTTTTTATGCACAAATACATCTAGCGGGTTGTCAATGTTGAAAGTGATTATAATTGCAGTTATCGAGCTATTTTGGCTTTACTTGGTAAAGGAGAAGATAATCACACACTTGTCCACCATCAACTTATCCATAAGTTGATGACCCCTAAAGAATCATACACACGACTTTACGGAAAGGAAGAAAACTTTGATACAATTTGTGAGTCTCTTGTTCTTTGCATTAATGGACCGTCACCGGAGAGAAAATGAACGCGCTTCCCTGAAGTGAGTCATCTCATAGCAAGTGCATATGATTGAGTGTGTATTGATCTTACAAGATATGATTTTTCAGAAGCTTTTTTTCCACTGTGCACCGCCCACCTCAAAAACCAAATGATTATGTTATGTGTAATGAATGACTTTCAAAATCACGACACTTTGTTCAAGTTTATTTAAAACCGATATGCCCTATACCACTTTACATCAATGGAGTGGATGACTCATTCAACAAAATTCTAGACTTGGGCGGACTAATTTGTGGAAAGGATGCAAGAGTTTGATAAATTGAGTAACATTGAAAGAGAATCAAATGCACAAAAGACAAAGGGGGTACCACCCATACTTATAGATTTAACCGACGAATTTTTTTATATCATCAATTAAGTTTATGTAATTGTGTATTAATATTAATGAAGTGTAATATATACAATTTCATATATTTTCATATATTTTGATGTTTGCCAAAAAAAGTTATGCATTTGTCAAACAAAACACACATGTTCAATTTTCTTCCTAGTTCAGCAGAGGTTTCAGAGATGTATCTTTGTAATAAGATATAAGGGTGGTGCCTGAAATGTATCTCTGAAACCAGCACTAATACATGATAGAATTTCTTAGGTCCACATTTGTCTACAACTTTTATAAATTAGGGGCTCTTGTTTTTTATTTCATACAAACATAAAATGTCACAAATAAAGATCACCTGCTATGTCGCAAATGTCTCCTTCTCGGGAGCGACATCCGAGTGAAAGTTTAAGCTCAATGAGTACATCTCTTTTGCAGATCTGCAATACAAAGTGCATAATCTCCTACCTTACGGAGATAATCAAAAAATTGTGAAATTCGAGTATAATTCACCGTCAATTAACAATGAAGGCAAGACTAAATTCAACAACTATGAGCTCAAGACGTTTGCATACGTAAGGGCTATGTGGAATACATTTTTCCACCGCTCGAGTCGGAAACGAAGATTTCAAGATCGATTGAAGATATTGTAAAGATGCTGAATCATCTACTTGAATATTGAAATGTAATGTTTCATTTTATGTTGACATTGTTGGGGGAGTTTTTTACTAGGGAGCATTGAACATTGTGAGACTTCTTCTTTTTAGAGCAACACCTTTGTGAGAGACACACCACATATTCACCCAAAATCTTAAGGTGATAGGTGGGTGAATTCTCTCACTTATAAATGCTCAAGTCTCCTCATTTCCAACCAATGTGAGACTATTATCCACACTACTCACACTTGATACATTCTCAAGAGACATCCTATGTAATGTTGATTTTATGTTATGAATGATAATTTTTTTAAATCAAAATACAACTTTCTGATTTTTTGCTTATGTAATTGTTGCACATATATTACGGAGATACATCTACGGATAGATTTCGAAGATGCATATTCAGGTTTAAAAAACCAACTCATAAAACGTCACTCAAAATAGACATATATTATTTGAGTTTGGTGCCTCCAAAGATACATGTATCTCTAAAATATAAAAATATTTTAATATTTTTACGTGATACACTAATATATATATATATATATATATATATATATATATATATATATATATATATATATATATATATATATATATATAAAAAAATTCTCAAATCTAATCCCACATCTATGTCTTATTTTGTCACTTCAATTCACTGCTCCATTATATTTGTAGATGCATAACAATGATTAATAATAGTTGAAAATTAGAATAATTGAATTTGATTTAACTCAGTTAAATTTGAAAATGATTAAATTAATTTAAAACTTTACTCGAATTCATTACGAACTTTATCTAAGGGTCCTATTACTGGGTCCATTGATAGAAAAAGTTGATTCATAAACCAAATAAATTAAATTACTTTAGGAAATTAATTTTAAGCTTAAATGCAACTTATTCAATAATCAAATAAAATGTTTTTTAATTGATTTGGTTCTTTTCAGTCCTATTGATAAGATTGTAAATCACTCAGCCTCAAATACAATAGTTAACTAAAATAGAAATAGATAAATGAAGAAGAAAGAAACATAAAATTAATAAATAAGGTGTTTAAAATATACCATAAAAAAAACTTATAAATTCAAAGCAAACAAGCATTAATTCTAATTACTCTACAATAAGTTCACATCCTTTCCTAACTTCCAAATTGTGTAGCATTGCAGCCATAGCATTGGAGGGTCTCCAAACACATACTTTTTTTAAGGTAGTCAAAGACCATAATTCACTTGGGAGGCTATCCAACTTACTACATCTTTGAATATCAAGGATTTGAAGGTGTGGCATTGAACCATTACCTAATTTCCAGCTTCGGATATGTAAATCTTTCATATGAAACTCCTGCAGCTGTGGGAACCCATCTTCAACACAATTAAGATCATAAACTGAATCTGAAGACCAAAAGTTAACACTCCGTTTGTATTTTCCAGATAAGATCAACTTTTGGAGTTTGGTGAGATTTCCAATAGTCTTTATTCCAGTGTCATTCAAACAAGTAAGACCTCTCAATGTTAACTTGGTAATGTTGGGAGGAAACATGGTTACACATTTTACAACCTCACATGCATTCATAATTTTCAGTATACTCAGATGGCTCAACTGCTTCAAACTTTCTAAAACTTCCGCGGGCTTACAATTGATATCCCATCGCAGATCTAGATAATCTTTCAGGCCGAACTTGATTTCTAGCTTATTCAAATGTTTCAGTTGTTGTAGGCTCAGCAGCATTTTGGGTACATCACCATTGAACTTTGAGGAGATAAACAATCCTAATTTTCTTAGTTTTGGGAAACTTTTTTTCTCTATCAGATATGTTGTTTTTTTGTTCAGTACTATGGAAGAGATTGTATGAAGATTCCACATAACATTGCCATTTGATTCTGAACAACGACCACGTAGCATGATAGGACAATAAGTATACACGTGCCCTAAATGCTTGAGCTGTGATATTCCAATGGGGAAAGAAACTGACATGTTCTTCTCTGATGAACGTCCAAAGTCTACTGTTTGTAGATTCTGAAGGTTACATATAGAATCTGGAACACTTGTAATACATGGTGACTTTACTCTTAAGTACCTCAAGTGAATGAAGTTCTCTAAGTAAGCCGGAATCTTAAAACAACATATCCCCTCAAGATCTAACACTCGGACCAATTTGAAGCCTTTGGTAAGCCATTTCCACTGGCGGTGAGAAAGGACACAATCCCGGTTTGAACCAAGCAAAGAACGAACACTTGAATGATCATTAGTGTTTGAAAAAATATAGACATCCATAACAGAATGGACAGACAATCTACGAGGTTTTGTAGGGATTAAAATGTTGTTGTCAGTGCAAACTTGAAAAATATTATCCTCTTTGCTCTCTAATATGCAGAGATCTCTGAGAAGATCATGGATGCGGCATGTTCTCACGCCTCTGTTATATTTCACTCGTGCTACTTGGATCAAACTACGATCAATGAGCTCGTACAAGTAGTCTTCAGCAACATCACATGCATCTCTACTTCCGGTTTCTTGTATAAATCCTTCAGCCATCCATAGTTGCAACAACTTCTTTACATGTATTTCGCAATCTTCAGGGAACATCCCTAAATACAGAAAACATGGTTTCAATCTTGAAGGTAAGTTGTCGAAACTGAGTTTAAGAACAACATCCTTTACTTGAGTCTCGTCTCGGGTAAGATACCAGTTAACATGACCCAACACTTTGGACCATTCTCTGTGTGACTTTTCCTTATTTGCCAGAAGTCCTGCAAGAACCACAATTGAGAGTGGCAAACCGCCGCAACTTTTAACTATTTGTTTACCTAGAGACTCAAGATCACAAGGGTACTCTTCTCCTCTAAACACTTTTTTAGAAAAGAGCTCCCAACTTTGTTCTTCACTGAGAAATTGAAGAAAGAAAGGAGGATCTCGACCGGTATGCGAGGCAACTTCTTTCAAACGACTTGTTATCAATATTCTGCTTCCTCTATTTCCATCGGGAAAAGCATCTTTTAGTTCATCCCAATCTCGTATTTTCCACAAGTCATCAAGAACCAACAGATACTTTTTCCACTTTAAGCATTCCCACACTCTTTTCTTCAGCTCAGCATCACTTAAGCTTCTACCTTCGTAATCATTGTTTGGCATCAAATTTTGAAAAAGACCAAGCAAAAGCTCTCTGGCCCTACATTCGTTTGACACACAAACCCATGCGCGGCAATTGAAGTGATTCTTCACCTTATGACTGTTATAGACTTTTCGTGCCAGGGTGGTTTTGCCCAATCCACCCATACCAATGATTGAAACGACATTGAATGGTGACGAACCATCCAGGACGAGTCTATTGATGACTACTTCAGATTCATGGACAAAGCCCACTACATTTTCCTCCTCCACGTTTCTTCTTAATCTGTGAAGTGATTGCGCTCTCTCCTCCTCTTCTCTTGCTGATCTTGATTGATCACTGCTTTCTTGACAGTATTTGATCTTGTTTTCGTGTATCTCGCTGAGTGCGGTTTTGATCTTGTCAATTTTCTCTGCTAAGTCGTGGAGCAACTTTGCGTGATCAACGCTGTGAAGCATTCTTCCCATCACGTTTCTCTTCTTGTAGAAGGCGACATTGGTGATGAATGTGTCGATGACATCCTCGGCTAAGTAGGAGACATCTCTGATCTGACTCAGAACCTTTTGTTCTATTTCTCTGTTGTTGCTGTTGATCTTCCCTTCGGAAGAAGTTTTGAGATATATGTTTATGATTTCAAGTTCGTTACGAAGGGATATGATTTTGTCTTCCACTCCACACAGCAAATTAGCTTCGCGTTGCAGCAATTGGGATAAGTGTTCCAAAAGGAATGCAACCACGTTATCTGCCATGTATGTAGTATAGTGTGTAAAAGGAAACTTATGGTTTTGGGTGATTGGTACAACTATTTTATCAAAAGATTAAGGATGACAGAGTTGTTATATAATATAACCTATGAGACTTTCTCACGCGGTATTAATATTATAAGTAACAGGTACATAGTCTTAATATAATATAACCTATGATGTTTTCTGCTTTCTAGGAAACAACAATAAAGTTGAAATGCACCATCCATGTATTTACCTCATTGATACTTTTTAGTTTTTAATTGCGAGTGGAGTTTCCTTTGTTTTATGATGGATACATGTGACTGTTGAATTGTAATTCTTTATGTCGAAGTAGGTTGTTCGACAGGAATAATGAAGTGTCAAACCATCTAATGCGTTGAATTGTGTTAGTGTGTCGAAGTGTCGAAGCATGTTGCTTCACACATGATTTCGACTTAGACCTATTTTAGTAGTTTTAACTATTTTGGGTTTTTATAGTTTTGGATTTTGACTTGAGGTCCAAGTTAACCTAAATCTATAAATAGAGAGAGTAACCCTTATTCTTGTAATGAAGTGAATAGAGCATTCATAACATTGTATTCATAATATTTTACCGTTGCAAAGTGAATAAGAAGTTTCTATAGTTTTTTGGCAGAGAGAAACTCTGCAGAATTTTAATTGTTTTTCTCCCTCATCGTTCTTTACTTTCTTTCTTTCTCCATTGTTCTTCTCTTTTCATTATTATTGTGTGGGTGATAACAATCTTGTTCATCAAGATTGGTTGAAGTTCTCCATAGGTTGTGGGAGAGATTTCCAACATCTGGTATCAAGAGCTCCGATTTAATCGATTTGTGGGAAGAAAATCACCATGACAACGAATCATCCAAACAGGCATTTTCTAGCAAATCTTTCGATTCTCAAGAACAACAATTATGAGAATTGGTGCAAGCAGATAAATGTTGTGTTCTGTTATCAAGATCTTGTGAAGAAAAGAGTAGCAACGCTTGTAGAAGACGCGACAGATCAAGAAAAGACTGCACATAAAGAATCGAAGAAGAAAGATTATAAAACTCTTCTTATAGTCCATTAATGTGTTGATGCAAATAACTTTGAAAGGGTTAGTGATGTAGAGTCAGCGAAAGAAGCATGGGAAATTCTGATGAAATCGTATGGAGGCGTAGAGAAGGTGAGGTTACAAACTCTCAAAAGAACGTATGAATTGCTTCAGATGGAAGACAATGAAAGCGTAACTAATTTCTTCACCAAGGTTACAAAACTGGTGAATCAAATGAAGGTATGTGGAGAAATGTTGACATCAAGATCTGTTGTTAGAAAGATCTTGAGGTCGTTGACTCCAAAGTTCGACCACGTGGTAGTAGCCATAGAAGAGTCAAAAGATTTGTCAAAACTGACAAAGAAAGAGCTTCAATGGACGCTTGAATCTCATGAAAAAAGAATGGGTGAAAGAGCTGCAGGAAAATCGAAAAGTGATATGACTTTGCAGGCGCAATCAACAAAAGAAATAAAAGGCAAAGGAAGTTGGAATGGAAACAAAGGCAGAGGAGGTTACAATAATTCAACTGGTCGAAATCAGCAAGAAGGAAACTGGTCGAATAAGAGAAAATCCTGGAACCAAGGCAACTAAAGAGGTGGTGTTGCAGGTAGAGGAAAATGTAATGGTCAAAAGGCAGACAAGAGTCACATTCAGTGTTACAATTGCTAGAATTATGTGTCACTATTCTAGTGATTGTCCAGAAAATCAGAAGAATTAAGAAACTTATGTGAAACTGGCGAAGGATGAAGAAGAAGAGACACTGTTGATGGTTACAACAAGAAATGAAGAGAGATTCGAGGATCAGTGGTACTTGGACTCAGGATGCTCATCACACATGTCTGGAAGGAAAGATTGGTTTGTTAACATAAAGCCCTCAATGAAGAACATTGTGAAATTTGCAAATGACAACACTCTAGCAGCTGAAGGTGTTGGTGATGCTTTGATTAAGAGGAAAGATGACAAGAGGTCAATAATTTCAAATGTGTTGTACATACCAGGCATGAAGAGCAATTTGATCAGCATAGGGAAATTAGTCGAAAAGAACTACAAGGTGTCGATCGAAGACAAGACGATGAGCTTTCTCGACTCAAATGAAAGGTTGACCTTGAAGGCACCAATGTCTCAGAACAGAACCTTCAAGATTGAGCTAAATGTGATGAAGCATAAGTGCCTTGCAATAGAAGCCAACAGAGATGAATGGATATGGCATTATAAACTTGGACATCTCAATTTCAAAGACATCAGAGATTTGAAGAGAATAAATATGATTTCAGGATTACCAAAAATCGACATTCCAAACGAAGCGTGTGAAGAATGGGCCCTAAAAACATACGTACCAGGAACTGTTGCAATTATGGAGACATTGCCATCATTTACGCCAGACGGAACCTGTGTTGCTAGAAATAAAATCTTTCACCGCCTCTTTTGGGTGTTTGGACCGTGCATCAAAGGTTTTACATTCTGCAAACTTATTATTCAAATGGATGGAACATGGTTATACGGAAAATACAAGGGTACTTTGCTTATGTTGTTGCACAAGATGGAAACAACAATGTCTTTCCCATTGCCTTTGCTCTGGTTGAAGGTGAAACCGATGGTGGTTGGGGTTTCTTTCTTCGACATCTCAGAACACATGTCGCTCCACAAGTCAATCTCTGTTTGATTTCAGATAGACATGCTGTCATTGAGAGTGCTTACAATAACCATGGTAACGGATGACATGATCCTTCTTCTACCCATGTCTATTGCATTGGACATATCGCACAAAACTTCATGCGTGCAATCAAAGATAAGAACCTTCGCAAAAAAGTAGTGAATGTTGGGTATTCTCTAACTCAACCGTCATTTCAATATTACCGTGATGAAGTTAGATTGTCTAATGCAGATGCAGGAAGATGGGTGGATAGCATACCAGTAGAGCAGTGGACAAGGGCATTTGACAGAGGCTGTCGATGGGGCCACATGACAACAAATCTTATGGAATGCATGAACGGCGTATTCAAAGGCATTAGAAATCTACCAATAACCACTTTGGTCAGAACAACCTATTATAGGTTGGCTTCTACCTTCGCAACCAGAGGTGAAAGATGGAGTACAGTGTTAATGTCGGGTCAAATATTCAGTGAATGTTGTATGAAAGTGATGAAAGAGGAAAGTATCAAAGCTAGCACACACGCGGTTACAGTCTTAGACAGTCATAGGCAAAATTTCAGTGTACAGGAAATAATGGGTCATAATGAGGGGAGGCCAAATTTATCCTATGTTGTCAAACTACACAGAAGTTGGTGCGATTGTGGAAAGTTTCAGGCCTTCTGTATTCCTTGCTCCCATGTCATTGCGGCATGCACATATACTCGCCAGGACACTTACAACCATCTATCTGATGTTTACAATACCATTACCATCATGAATGTGTATAACAAAAGCTTCTCAGTGCTACCAATGGAGGAATACTGGCCTTCATATGAAGGTGACATAGTTTGGCACAAGGATGAGATGCGAAGAAAGAAAAAATGACGGTCAAACAACACGTGTATTAGAACAGAAATGGATACGACTGATAAAATGATAAGATTATGTAGTATATGTCGTCAACCAGAACACAATAAGAACAATTGTCTCAACCTAGGAGCAACAACTGCATCATAAGATAGTATCTCCTTTTAATTTTTGTAACCTTGGATTTTTATATATCATTATCTTTTTGTTACAACAATGTTAACAACAAACATCACTACAACATAAGCAAACTTAAAACACAATATTTCTAACTGATTACAACAATCAAACTGATGTCATCTCGTCCAAACATCATTTCCCTAGCATCCTTATCAGTTTTGACTCGCACCCAACCAAATATACTATCGAGTCTCTCAATACTTCTAATTTTTTCCCTTCTGGTATTTTTCCATCTAACCAACGAATCAACTCCCTCTTCAGTTGATCAAAACTACAAATGTTCCAGAAGAGCATCAATCTCAGAGGTTTGTCTATCGAATAAATCACTTTTCCATAGCGACGACGAACACCAAACATGTTTGCAATATGATGAAATTAGATGTGAAAAAATGATTCACACAACATACTATTTATAACATAAAAAATTTCACATTACACTGAGGCGCCAGACCAATTGACGTCTCCTCTTCCAAATAACACATGGGCGCCAGTTGGATTGGCAGCACCATGTGTTGTAGCCAATCCAATTGGCACCTCCACTTAATGTTTAAGGGCAGGCGCCAATTGGTCTAGCGTCTATGCCCTACATTTTTATTTTATTTTTGAAATTGGAATAGTTTGGGAATTATTTTGAAAACTGTATTATTTTGAAAAAAAATTTAAAAATTGGGATATTTGAGTAAAAATTTCACAAATTTGTCTACATTGAGCCATTCAACTAATTGTACTTTATTATTGTAGAAAATAATCTAGTTACAATTAACAACACCACAACACCATTTTTAATGAATAAAATGGATAGTAAAAAGTAAATTTAACTAATCAAAAGAAGTTGTTGCAACCCGATAACAAATTTAGTTACAATAAAGTATTATTTAGACAATAAATAACTTTATTGTAAAGATGTGGCAAAAAAATAAAGAAGGGATAATTTATAATTTAGTATTTTCAGGTAAACTATTTTGACAGGTTTTATAGATCTATTTTGTATTTTATGTTATACATGAGAGTGTTTGTTTGTGAGTTTGATTCTTTATACACCTAATTTTGTTTATTTTTATGAAGATGAACCATTTTTAATAGATCTACAAAAATATAAAATATAATATAACAAATCAGAAAAAAAAAGAGTTGAAGATGAGAAAGAGGGAGCATAAAAAATAAGAAAACATTGGGTGATAAAAGGATGGTAAAAGAGAAGAAGCGGTGATGACAAAAAGAAAGAAGAAAGAAAGAGAGAGAGAGAGAGTTTGATATGAGAAAGAGATTTTGGTTGAAGAAGAATGTGAAGTGACAGAGAAAATCAAAATGGGCAGTCGTGCAAGCATTGGAAATAGAAAGAAAGTTGAGACATTCTGAATTAAAAAACGAAGACATGGAGGGCTTAAGAAGCAGAAGGGTAATTGAGTAATATCCCAACATATTTTCTTCTTATATGATCGTAGATTGTACATTTCAGATTTTATTATTATTAAGATTTTCAAATTGTAGACCCATAAAAAATGAATTGCCATATGTAATGAGATCTTTGTCATATACAATTGTTTCTTTTTTTTTTATAATTTTATTTTCATCTTAAAGAATAATGTGATTATTTTTAATAATTATTCTTTGTCGTTTGATCTAAGGATTTTTTCAACTGTCTAACATGTTGTTCCAAGTTAGCATCAGACATCAATGTCACACGTAACTTTTTATCCTTCAATATCAGGGGTAGGGGTTCGCCAAACGTATCCGTCGTTCCAAGTGTGATATCATACATTTATGTCACAGATGTCTTCTTATACTTTCATGTCAGGGGTTTTAAGACTAATTTCCCACATTGCCCCAAAACTGAAATCTTTTTCCCACAATGCCCCTTTCTGGAAAAAAAATCCCAGAATGCCCCACTTTCTCATTGGGCCTCGTCCAATGAATGGGCGAGAGCATGAAGCACTGACAATGATGACTAGGCTCGGCCATTGGTTGGCCGAGCTAATGAATGAGGTTTTTTTTATAAAAAATACTATTATATAATTAAATAACCTTATTAAGATTATAATTAAATAGTTTTCTAATTAATTCTACAATTAAATAATAAAAATGATTTTTTTAAAAATAATAATAATATTTTTATAAAATACTAATAATAGTTTTCTAATATTGTTTTTTTTAAAATATTAATAATAAAATGATTTTTTTAAATATTAATAATAGAAATGATTTATTTTTTTAAATACTTATTATACAACTATAAAATTATAATGAGGCATATAATGAATTGTAATGATTAATAATGATTTTATTGATCTAATGAAAGAAATACATTTTATTTATAGTGACCGCCTGTTCCACATTTTGTGTCAACTTTTTTGCGTTTTCCCTTGCCCAAGTCTTCTTGTCTTTGTCTTGCGGGAGGAGACAGAGATGAGTCGGAAGACAATTAATCATGGGCGTCTTGTTGTTGATGTTGTTGTTGACTTTGATGTTGTTGTGATGTGTTTGGAGACATATCCATACTGTCGAGATCTTGAATGCGAAAAGAAGGGATATTCATTAGATGGTCATCAGTGAGGTCAAAGTTGAGTAGTGAATGTGGGAGTTGTGTGTAGGTGTTGGGTTAGGTGTGTTGGATAGGAGGATAGTAGACATCATCAGGGTTGTATGTAGGAGTGGGTTGTGCGAATGTGGTGTTAGATGTTTGGGGTTGAGAATGAGGGTTTGAGTATTCAAAGTTGGGTTGAGGAATTGGAGTGTATTGTATGGGTGGGCGTAGGTTGGTTTGCTGTTGATATTGTTGGTTGTAATAATAGTTTGTTTGAGGGAATGGAGTGTGGGGATTATGGTGTTAGGTTGAGGTGGAATAAATTGTGTGTTGCTCTGTGGTATGGGTGTGTTGGTAAGTTTGTTGAGCTGAGGATGATGGTTGGACCCCAAATGTGTATGTGTATGTGGGGGGAATGTCTTGATGTGGGGGTGATGTTGTTTGTTGGGTTGAAAAAGCTACACGTTGACAGGGATCAATCAAAAATTGTGTTGGAGCAACGTGCATAAAAGGAATTGATAAAAACCAATTCATGTATTCTCTACCCGGCTGTAACACCAAATGCCTTATTCTTTTCCATTCTTTTAGCTCTTCTTTGTTTAAATCTTGCCAATGTGTGTCCCAAGCTTGGACCATAGTCATGTTATGGTGTTCACTTAGACATCTTGGCTGAGACGGTATTTGTTGTTCAAATCCAAACTGGAGTTTGACCCGATCCGTCTGATGCATCTCAATGGTAAAGAAACATACCATATATGTTGTTGCACTCCAAACTCGGTTGTCACTATAATCAGGCACTGGATATTGTATGTACGACATCCAAATAAACTGTTAAAAGAAATATAACTATTAGAATGTATAAAATAAATTTAAATAAGTTGAATATTATAATTAATCATTCTTACATCGTTTTCTTCCATGTGTTCTATTGCAACACGGTACCCTCGTAGATGATGACGAGGATTATTTCCGTAATTCATACCTCGTTTGCACCATCTTGCAGATTAAAAAAAAATACCTTAAAGCGACGTATAAATAATTTTGAGAAATATAAATTGCATTTAAATGAAAATCGTTACCTTAATGGATAAGGATGTGATGGAAACTCATTACTAACCGGGGCTAACAAGGGTATGCGTGTGAATGCCCATACAGTTAGTAATACAACACAACCTCCTATGCTCTTGACTCCTTTATGGACTGCCTTGCACATATGTCTATATAGTGTCGCCAGACAAGCAGAACCCCAATTGTATGTGTTACATTTTTCTAGGTCTCCTACTAAAGGTAACCAAGAAGAATGCAATAAATTGTGACTCTTATCTAGCATTAAAAAAGTAGCAATTAAAAGTAAAATATAAACTTTTGAATGAAGAATATTTTCCGCCTCGGTCGGGTTAGGGTTATTTTTCAGTTGTGTTAATACGGCTTCTAACCAAACAATTTTGACAGAAGCCCCATTTTTATCTGAAGTTGTTGGTTTGATGCCCAAATTCTCCATGTAAACATCATTGGTTACGTTTGTTGGGCCATTAACAACTTTACCATTAATTCGGAGACCGAGTAACATACTCACATCCTCTAGTGTGATAGTACATTCACCCGTTGGTAAATGAAAGGTATGTGTCTCGGGTCTCCATCTCTCTAACAATGCAACAATTAATTTAAAATCTACTTTTAGACTTGCAATCTTGGCCACATTTGCAAAACCGGCTAGTTCCAAATACGGTATTATAACCGCACTTGGTTGAATGTATGTATGTGAATGGACCCGGAACCTACCGTCTTCCTGAAATTCAAATAAAAATGGTAATAAATATTTGATGTGATACTTACATATTGAATTTGTGAAATATATTTGAAAGAGACTTACGTATTCGGCAATGTTTGTCGCCGTCCCACGGTGTGATTCGCCCATCCACAACAAAGACATTTTGGAATAGAAGATAGTGAATATTTGAAGAGACTAAATATTTGTGAAATAGAAATTGAAGGAAGATGATGAGAAAGAATTGTAGAGGAAAGGTTTATTTATAGTGATAAAAAATATTAAATATATAGGTGAGAATTGTATAGGTTGATTGGACTAGTAAGGGAATGCATGATTTTTTTTTTACAAGGAATCCCTGCAAGAACGATTCCCATGCTGATTGGAAATTACACTGCAAAAAAGCATGTGTGCAGACTCGTCCCTTTGATGGCCGAGTTAACCCTTGTATTGTGTTGCTTCGTCCAATGGAATGACGAGCTTAGCCATGTGACATGTTGCCTCGTCCAATGAATGGGCGAGCTTGTTCTTCCAGGGTTATGACTCATCCAATGAATGGGAGAGCTTATTCATCTAGGGTTTTCACGTTTTCTCTCTCTTCTAATTGAAGGACGAGCTGCATGTAATATTTCTTCAGGGTTTGGTTTACTAGGATTTTGTTTTGTTTACTATAAATTGCATTCATATCTTCATTCGTTCTCATCAAACCAAATCTACTACATTTATATCTTTACTTATTTTCATCAAACCAAATATTCTACATTCATATCTCCTTCATCAAACCAAATATTATTCATATCTTTATTCATTCTCATCAAACCAAATCTACTACATTTATATCTTTACTTATTTTCATCAAATCAAATATTCTACAATCATATCTCCTTCATCAAACCAAATATCCTACATTCATATCTCCTTCATCAAACCAAATATCCCACATTCATGGCTCAAAGAAATTTAATTGTGTCTATCCATTCCAAAGGGTCCCTTTTCACAGATGCAAATGAGGGATTCTCATTTTGCAATACGAATTTGCATATGTTCAAAATCCACATCAACTCCGACTTCCATCATTTAAAAGACCGTATTGAAAAAAAGTTACAAAGTTGTGTTGAAGACATCATTTATCGCCATCCATTAATTAATGGAGATGATAATACCGTCTTTTACATAATGACACCAATTGAGACTGACGAAGATGTTAAGTCGATGTTTCAATGTCATATAACATTTTCTCAATTACCCACCATTGAGCTATATGTTTGTCTAGTCGAAAATCTTGAAGATCAACCGAGTCATAATGAAAATCTTGAAGAACAACCGACTCACAATGAAAATCTCAGTTATCCAACATAATCTATACAGTCACACGAGTACGGAATGAGTCAAGCCATTGACGAAGAACCAACTCAAAATAATGAACCTTTCATACCAAATGAAGAGGTAGGCGAGAATAGTGAGGATGATATTGAGGAGGTTCGATTTGAATATCTATTTGGTGTTAGCGATGACGATGGTAATGAAGACATCTTCGACACACCGACCGTTGCACTAAGAGCACAACCAATTAGTTTGTACAACCCACCTGCGCACATGCAAAACATAAGTTTGGATGATGCTGAACCAATCTCCGTTTTCGGAAGTTTCATACCAACTCACAATGCTGACGAAATAGAGGAGGGCATCGAGTATGAAAATAAGGAAGAGTGTGTTCTGGCGTTTCAACAATGGCATATAAAACGTAGTCTAGATTTTTCTATGGTTAAATCTGACAATGTATGTTATGTCATCAAATGTAGAAATTCAACATGCAATTTCAAATGCAGGGTCTCTTTGCGTAAGGGCAACTCAAGGTGGAGAGTTGGTAAGTCTGGTGGGCCTCATACGTGCACAACCACTTCCATGTCACAAGACCATACAAAACTCAGTTCAGAAATGATTAGTAAGAGCATAATGGAGCTTGTAAATCGGGACGCTTCTCTTAAGGTGAAGGTTATCATCACTCATGTTGCTGAGAAATACAGGTATATCATATCCTACAAAAAAGCATGGATTGCAAAGTGTAAGGCAATTGAGTCGCTGTATGGAAATTGGGAGACATCTTACAACGATCTGCCGCAGTGGATACTGGTAATGAAAACATATCTACCAGGTACCATTATAGAATTGCAATCCTTACTTGTGATTTCAAATGATGGTTCACACTTAGGTGACCAAAGGACATTTCATCGTCTGTTTTGGGCGTTTCGACCATGTATACGTGGTTTCGCGTATTGTAAACCTATTGTGCAGGTTGATGGAACATGGTTGTATGGCAAGTACAGAGGGAATCTGTTGATGGCTGTGGCATAGGATGGGAACGGGAACATTTTTCCGATAGCGTTCGCATTGGTTGAAAGTGAGACAAAGGAAGCTTGGAGTTTCTTTCTTAAGAATTTAAGAATACACGTTACTCCCCAAGCAAATCTGTGTCTAATATCAGACAAGCATGAATCTATAAAGAGTGCATATAACAATCCGGAAAATGGATGGCAGTATCCTCCAACATCACACGTCTATTGCATTAGACACATCGCACAAAACTTCATGCGCGAGATTAAAGACAAGGATCTGCACAAAATAGTTGTTAACATGGGTTATGCGTTAATAAAGGTAAAATTTAACTACTATCGGGGGGAAATCCGAAGAACAAACAACGATGTTTTATCATGGATAGACAACATCCCTCGGGAGAAGTGGGCAATGGCATTTGACGGAGGGCAACACTGGGGTCACATGACAACTAACATAGCAGAAGCAATAAACTCGGTGCTAAAAGAAACCCGAAACCTTCCAATCACTGCATTGGTCAAATCTACGTACTATCGATTAGGATCACTATTTGGTAGAAGAGGCCATCAATGGACAAAAATGTTAGCCTTTAGGCAGGTTTTCACTGATAACTGCAACAAGGGGATGGCTGAGGAAGTCATGAAAACTAACACGCATAACTTCATGCAGTTTGATCGCGAGAGATTCTATTTCATGGTCCAAGAGAAGATTAATCATAACGACGGTCGACCAACCAGAACATTCAACGTTGATCTGAGGAAACAACACTGTGATTGTGGGAAATTTCAGGCATTTCACTTACCTTGCTCCCATGTAATCGCAGCATACGCCAGGACTACTCCATTCACATTCCAAATGTCTTCAAATTTTTTAACGTGTTCAAGGTCTATAAGGAGAGTTTCCTAGGACTTCCCCATAAGGAGAATTGGCCATAATATGAAGGATTTACTCTTTGCCACAATGACTCTATGAGAAGGAGGAAGAAAGGGCGCCTAAACAACACCAAGATTAGAACCGAGATGGACGTCGTTGAGAAGGAAAAGAGAAGGTGTGAAATTTGCCGTGAAATAGGACACATGCGTAGGAAATGTCCTAATGTTGCAGGACCGTCCCTGCGACCATCGAGATGATTATGTTGTTATTTTAATTATCCGTCCAGATGATTATGTTTTTTTAATTATTAACTACTATGCACGTACTATATATAAATCATTGTGTATTTCTAATGTCTTTTGGAAACAAACAATTATGAAATACATTTGATAATCAAAGGCTTCTGGTTACAAAGTACGACCACATCAACTAAACAACAACAACAACCAACATAAGTGGTAATTAAAAAACTAATCAACAACAACAACCAACACAAGTGGACCTTCAACGCCTCTATTAACTTCACCACTATGTGCCGAAAATATACACTGAACATCTTCATCATTTTCTATACAATCCAGGTAATACATGTACATACCATCAGGGCTTGCATCAATCAACGTTATGTGTGGACAACGATAATCTACTTTCCTCACCTTCATACGACGCCCGCCCAACTGTCGGAAGCCAATGTGGATGGCTGAAATCAGTGTTCTAAAAATTCCATTGCGGATCAAGGCAAACACTGATTTTTTCACCATGTCCATAAAATACAAGACCCCAAATAGACATTTTTACCAAAATAAAGGATTTTATGCTCTGAGTTAATTTTCTACAAGTCCTGTTATTTATAGAAAATTAATACTTGAATATTCGGCCAATCATTGGGCGAGACAGTACAAACACAAAGCAATTGTTCGGTCATTGAAATTTTGGAGGGAAACATATCATTCGAAATTTTTTGGAAGGAAACATATCATTCCAAAAAAATTATTGAAATTTTGGGGGAAAACATATCATTTTTATTATTAATATTTAAAAAACAAATTCATTTTTATTAATAATTAAAAAAAATCATTTTTATTATTAATATTATAAAAAATAATCATTTTTATTATTAATATTTAAAAAAAAACAATATTAGAAAACTATTATTAGTATTTTACAAAAATATTACTATTATTTTAAAAAAAAATCAATTTTATTATTTAAATATAGAATTAATTAAAAAACTATTTAATAATAATTTTAATAAAATTATTTAATTATATAATAGTATTTAAAATAATAATAAAAAAAAAAACCTCCTTCATTAGCTCGGTCAACCAATGGTCGAGCCTAGTCATCAATTTGTGTGCATCATCCTCTCGCCCATTTATTGGACGAGTCCAAATAAAAAAGTGAGACATTGTTGATTTTTTTCTTCAGAATGGAACATTGTGAAAATAAATTTTCAACTTTGGGTACTGGAAAATTAGTCGGGTTTTAAATCAGTTTCAAGTTAGAACGGAGAAGTGAGAATTATCACGTTCAAAGGGCTTTTTCTAATAATTGAGTTTGAGTGGGTCCCGAAACCTTGAAAGCTTATTTTAACATTTGCACTGCCCTATGCATCAGAAAACAAAGGAAACTTCACTGATAAAGACAAATCAATTGAAAAGCTAAAGAGTATCAATGAGGTAAATACATGGATGGTGCATTTCAACTTTATTGTTGTTTCCTAGTAAGCAGAAAACAGCAGAAGTCAAAGTCTACCCAAGTCTTTCTTAATTATTGTGGCGCAATTTCCTTCTACTTTCCTAATTATTTCATGTAGATATCAGTTTCTCATTAGGATATTATATAACAACAACAACTTCGTTTTCCAGAACAAAACAACCACGAAAAAAAACAGCTTCCCCTTACACATGGCAGACAGTGTGGTTTCATTCCTTTTGGAACACTTGTCCCAATTGCTGCAGCGCGAAGCTAATTTGCTGTGTGGAGTGGAAGACAGAATCATATCCCTCCGTAATGAACTTGAAATCATATGCGTATACACTTCTTCTGAAGGGAAGAACAACAACAACAACAAACAGATTGAACAAAAGGTTCTGAGTCAGATCAGAGATGTCTCCCACTTAGCCGAGGATGTCATCGACACATTCGTAGCCAATGTTGCCATCTATAAGAAGAAAAACATGCTGGAACGAATGTGTCACAGCGTTAATCATGCAAAGTTGCTCCGCGATGCAGCAGAGAAAATTGACAAGATCAAAACCACACTCAATGAGATACATGAAAACAAGATCAAATACTATCAAGAAAGCAGTGATCAATCAACATCAGCAACAGAAGAGGAGAATAGAATGAAATCACTTCACAGATTAAGAAGAAACGTGGAGGAAGAAAATGTAGTGGGCTTTGTCCATGAATCTGAGGTAGTCATCAATAGACTCGTAGAGGGCGGTTCGCCGCGACTTAAAGCTGTTTCAATTATTGGTATGGGTGGATTGGGCAAAACCACCCTGGCACGAAAAGTCTTTAACAGTGATGAGGTAAAGAAACACTTCAATTACCGCGCATGGGTTTATGTGTCAAATGAATGTAGGGCCAGAGAGCTTTTGCTTGGTCTTCTTCAAAATTTGATGCCAAACAATGATTACGAAGGTAGAAGCTTAAGTGATGATGAGCTGAAGAAAAGAGTGAGGGAATGCTTGAAGTGGAAAAAGTATCTGTTGGTTCTTGATGACTTGTGGAAAATACGAGATTGGGATGAACTAAAAGATGTTTTTCCCGATGGAAATAGAGGAAGCAGAATATTGATAACCAGTCGTTTGAAAGAAGTTGCCTCGCATACCGGTCGAGATCCTCCTTTCTTTCTTCGATTTCTCAGTGAAGAACAAAGTTGGGAGCTCTTTTCCAAAAAAGCATTTAGAGGAGAAGAGTACCCTTGTGATCTTGAGTCTCTAGGTAAACAAATAGTTAAAAGTTGCGGCGGTTTGCCACTCTCAATTGTGGTTCTTGCAGGACTTCTGGCAAATAAGGAAAAGTCACACAGAGAATGGTCCAAAGTGTTGGGTCATGTTAACTGGTATCTTACCCGAGACGAGACTCAAGTAAAGGATGTTGTACTTAAACTCAGTTTCGACAACTTGCCTTCAAGACTGAAACCGTGTTTTCTGTATTTAGGGATATTCCCTGAAGATTCTGAAATACGTATAAGGAAATTGTTGCAACTATGGATAGCTGAAGGATTTATACAAGAAACCGGAAGTAGAGATGCATGTGACGTTGCTGAAGACTACTTGTACGAGCTCATTGATCGTAGTTTGATCCAAGTAGCACGAGTGAAATATAACAGAGGCGTGAGAACATGCCGCATCCATGATCTTCTCAGAGATCTCTGCATATTAGAGAGCAAAGAGGATAATATTTTTCAAGTTTGCACTGACAACAACATTTTAATCCCTACAAAACCTCGTAGATTGTCTGTCCATTCTAGCATGTCTCATTATATTTCTTCAAGCACTAATGACCATTCATGTGTTCGCTCTTTGTTTTTTTCTGACCCGAATTGCTTCATTTCTCGTGATGAGTGGACATGGCTTACCAAAGACTTCAAATTGGTTCGGGTGTTAGATCTTGAAGGAAAGTGTTGTCTTAAGATTCCAGCAAACTTAGGGAACTTCATTCACTTGAGGTACTTACGAATAGAATCGAAATATGTTAGACGTGTTCCAGATTCTATATGTAACCTTCAGAGTCTACAAACATTAGACTTTGGACCTTCAATCATGGTCAGCACAATTTCTTTCCCCTGTGAAATAACAAAGCTCAAGCATCTAAGGCATGTGTATACTTTAGGGCCTATCATGCTACGCGGCCGTTATTTAGAATCAAATGGTAATGTAATGTGGAATCTTCAAACAATCACTTCCATTGTACTCAATAAAAAAACAACATATCTGATAGAGAAAGGAAGTTTCCCCAAACTAAGAAAATTAGGATTGCATATCTCCTCAAACTTCAAGGGTGATGTGCCCAAAATGTTGCTAAGCCTTCAACAATTGAAACATTTGAATAAGCTAGAAATCATATTCAAAGTGAAAGATTGGCCACATTCGCGATGGGATATCAATTATAAGCCCGCGGAAGTTTTAGAAAGCTTGAAGCACTTGAGCCATCTGAGTATACTGAAAATTAGGAATGCATGTGAGCTTGTAAAATGTGTAGCCATGTTTCCTCCTAACATTACCAAGTTAACATTGGGACGTCTTACTTTTTTGAATGACGATAGGATGAATGCTATTGGAAATCTCACCAAACTCCAAAGGTTGATCTTATCGGGAGACAATTGGTCTTCAGATTCATATTTTGATCTTAATTGTGTTGAAGATGGGTTCCCACAGTTAAAGGAGTTTCATGTGGAACATTTGCCTATTCAAAACTGGAAATTAGCTAATGGTTCCATGCCACGCCTCCAATTCCTAGATATTCATCAATGTGATAAGTTGGATAGCCTCCCAAGTGAACTATGGTCTTTGACTACCTTAACAAAAGTACGTGTTCGGAGACCTTCCAATGCTATGGCTGCAATCCTACAGAATTTGGAAGTTGAGAATGGATGTGAGGTCATTGTAGAATAATTAGAATTAGTGCTGGTTTGCTTTGAATTTATAAGTCGTTAGCAAAAAAAATCTCAACCTTTCATATATTTTAAACACCTTATTAATTATTTTCATCTCTTTTTCTTCTTCGTATTCGTCTTTCTTTTCTAGTTAATATAAATATTGAAATTTAGTAACATTTCAACAAGTAATAGATAAGGGCTATGTTACTAAAAGACTTTAGAAACTCTTTTGTATTATGTTGTTAACATATAATGATATAAACATTACTGATTCATATTTTTTTAACACTTGATATTATCATTAGTTAAATTAAATAAATAATACAACACTAACCTCAGTGCAGTGAAGACTGAAGAGTTATATACTTCACTTCAAGTTAGTTTTTCTTTTTTCTCTTTGTGTTTTAGTGATCTTCAAAATCTGCTATGCTTCTTATTGTCACAACATTGAATTTGTTGCCTCATCCGGATCATCTCCACGACGCGCCACCTTACTTCCACTTTCCAATTGTTCAATGCCTTCCATAAATCCTCTACAAATCCAATTGAGCAGTGAATTGAAGTGGCGAAACCTCCAAAATTGCTAAGAGAAAAACACGCAACGCGCAAACACTCGAAATTAGGTTTTAAGCAAACAAATTCAGTACACATAAAAACTGAAAACGAGAAATTTCAATGACAAAATAAGAGAAAAATCAGATATAATAGTTTGAGGTGAAGATGAGGAAACTAACCTAACAGTAGAAGACGGAAATGCAGGTAAGATCCGATTCCAAAATGAATATCGTGTATTTTTTTTCTCTTGAAAGAAGAATGAAGAACAAAGAAGCACCGTACAGTGCCGCAGCCACCAGGGTCTCAGTTCAGCCACCGCGTCGCTCCCTTCTCTATAAATTATTATTCGCAAATTGAGAGTGAGAGGTGAAAGAAGGAGTTGCGAGAAAAAAAAGAGTGTTCAAACAAAATCAAGGAACTAAGAACATCCGTATTAAAAAAAAAACTTACGAGTTTGGAGAGGAAGGAAGGGTAGGGCTTTTGAAAAAAAAAAATTTGAGTCAATGGAAATAATTGAAGGATTTTGGTTCAAAATTTTTTGAAAGATCTGTTTTTATTTTTAAAACAAAAAACTTTTAATTTGAAAAACTTAAAATTAAAAAAAACTGTTTCTAAATCAATTTCACTAAATTATTTATATTATTTTTTATTTTTTAATTATTTAAACAATATATTTATATTTTTTAAATATTTATACAATTCAATAAAATTACGAAGCGTTTTGTTAAATCAACACAGCTGATGTGCATAAACATCAGATGCAAAGCACGAGTTTGAACCGCGAAATATTTGATAAAATAAAACAAAATTATAAAATACTTTGCATGTATCATTAAACACCATATTTATATTTTAAATTGAATTATTTATATTTTTAAAATTATATTAGAACGAAAGTACCGTGCTTTAATTTGGCTTTGTGAATAGGGATGTTTCTATCCTTTACCGGTAGAATTACCCTTATCAACTCTATTCTCAACCGTCTTCATATCTTCTTTATGTCGTTTTACAAAGCTCCGCTGAAAGTTGAGAGAGATTGATAAAATCCGACAATATTTTCTTTTGAGTGATTCATATGTGAAGTATAAGATTCATCGGGTAAAATGGGATAACGTTTGTAAAATGGGATAACGTTTGCAAAACTAAAATGGGACAATATTATTATTATTATTATTATTATTATTATTATTATTATTATTATTATTATTATTATTATTATTATTATTATTATTATTATTATTATTATATTATTATTATTATTATTATTATTATTATTATTATTATTATTATTATTATTATTATTATTATTATTATTATTATTATTATTATTATTATTATTATTATTATTATTATTATTATTATTATTATTATTATTATTATTATTATTATTATTATTATTATTATTATTATTATTATTATTATTATTATTATTATTATTATTATTATTATTATTATTATTATTATTATTATTATTATTATTATTATTATTATTATTATTATTATTATTATTATTATTATTATTATTATTATTATTATTATTATTATTATTATTATTATTATTATTATATTATTATTATTATATTATTATTATTATTATTATTATTATTATTATTTATTATTATTATTATTATTATTATTATTATTATTATTATTATTATTTATTATTATTATTATTATTATTATTATTATTATTATTATTATTATTATTATTTTATTATTATTATTATTATTATTATTATTATTATTATTATTATTATTATTATTATTATTATTATTATTATTATTATTATTATTATTATTATTATTATTATTATTATTATTATTATTATTATTATTATTATTATTATTATATTATTATTATTATTATTATTATTATTATTATTATTATTATTATTATTATTATTATTATTATTATATTATTTATTATTATTATTATTATTATTATTATTATTATTATTATATTATTATTATTATTATTATTATTATTATTATTATTATATTATTATTATTATTATTATTATTATTATTATTATTATTATTATTATTATTATTATTATTATTATTATTATTATTATTATTATTATTATTATTATTATATTTTATTATTATTATTATTATTATTATTATTATTATTATTATTATTATTATTATTATTATTATTATTATTATTATTATTATTATTATTATTATTATTATTATTATTATTATTATTATTATTATTATATTATTTTATTATTATTATTATTATTATTATTATTATTATTATTATTATTATTATTATTATTATTATTATTATTATTATTATTATTATATTATTATTATTATTATTATTATTATTATTATTATTATTATTATTATTATTATTATTATTATTATTATTATTATTATTATTATTTATTATTATTATTTTATTATTATTATTATTATATTATTATTATTATTATTATTATTATTATTATTATTATTATTATTATTATTATTATTATTATTATTATTATTATTATTATTATTATTATTATTATTATTATTATTATTATTATTATTATGTACTAAAGAAAGTGAAAAGTTTCCCAATTGACAATTAAGAATTGATTTTCCATTTCTATTGGCCTGTATATATGTACGTGGGTATCCTCCTTTCATCAAGATCCTCATACAGTTTGGACCAACCAATTCAACTGCCTCTATATATAACCAAAACAATTCTATCACTCATTTTTTTAACACAAAACTTGCAGAAAATTCCGTTACACCATTCCCCCATAACCCCCTTCACTCTCCCCCGCCGCCGCCACCACAACCACCACCTTCCTCCTCCTCACCACCACCACTCCTATGTAGCATGCATACACAACCCCACCACCGCCCACAGCCAGAACCTCCTTGGCCTCCAACGCAACGCAACACAACATTCCAAATAACAACACCACCTTAAAAACATATCCTTAGAAACAACCTATAACAACAACCACCACCACCACCACCATGTCGAGCATCGTGAAGGAGATCCTGGCGAGGCCAATACAAATGGCCGACCAGGTATCTAAATTCGCCGACGAGGCACAAAATTTCAAACAAGAATGTCTAGAACTAAAAACCAAAACAGAAAAACTCGCAGGCCTTCTCAGACAAGCCGCAAGGAACAGCAACGACCTCTACGAACGTCCAACAAGACGAATCATCGACGACACCGAACAAGTCCTCGACAAAGCCCTCGGATTAGTCATCAAATGTCGTGTCAACGGCCTCGTAAAACGTCTCTTCACAATCATCCCCGCCACCGCATTCCGCAAAACCTCAATGCAGCTTGAAAACTCCCTCGGAGACGTTCAATGGCTCTTAAGAGTCTCCGCTTCCGCCGAAGAACGCGACGATGAATATCTCGGCCTTCCTCCTATAGCAGCTAACGAACCAATCCTCTGTCTCATCTGGGAGCAAGTCGCAATTCTTCTCTCTGGTTGTTCAATAGAAGAACGTTCAGATGCTGCAGCTTCATTGGTTTCTTTAGCACGCGACAACGATCGTTACGGGAAACTGATTCTAGAAGAAGGTGGAGTTCCACCTCTTCTTAAACTTCTTAAAGAAGGAAGATTAGACGGTCAAGAAAACGCTGCGAGAGCTATCGGTTTACTCGGTAGAGATCCAGAAAGCGTGGAACACATTGTGAATTGCGGTGTTTGTTCTGTTTTTGGTAAAGTACTAAAAGATGGTCACATGAAGGTTCAGATAGTTGTTGCTTGGGCTATTTCAGAGCTTGCTGCACATCATCCTAAATGTCAAGATCATTTCGCACAGAATAACGCTATTCGATTGCTTGTTAGTCATCTTGCTTTCGAAACCATTCAAGAACATAGTAAATATGCTATTACCAACAAACAGAACATGTCTTCGTTACATTCGCTTGTAATGGCGAGTAACACAACTGATAATAGCAAAGGAGTTCAAGAAGATGATTATAAGCTTGTTGCTCACCCTAGTGCTAGTCAATCATCTAATCAAATACATAACGTGTTTAACACAATGGCCATGAAGAGTTCTAAAGAAGAGAATATCCACAATGCAGTTGTAAAGCAGAACAACAACAACAACAGCAACACCAACAGCGGCGGTAATAATCCTGTATCTATAGCGGGGACGAGTATCAAAGGGAGAGAATTTGAAGATCCTATTACAAAAGCACAAATGAAAGCAATGGCAGCTAGAGCTTTATGGCAATTATGTAGAGGAAATGTTACTATATGTCATACTATAACAGAATCAAGAGCTCTTTTGTGTTTCGCGGTTCTGTTAGAAAAAGGTACTGATGATGTACAACATTATTCAGCAATGGCTTTGATGGAAATTACATCTGTTGCAGCAGAAAATCCGGAACTAAGACGTTCGGCTTTCAAACCAACTTCTCCTGCTGCAAAAGCTGTAGTGGAACAGTTTCTCAGAATCGTCGAAAAAGGCGATTCAGATGATTTACTCATACCTTGTGTTAAAGCTGTTGGTAACTTAGCAAGGACATTTAGAGCAACTGAAACAAGATTCATTGCGCCATTGGTGAAGTTGCTCGACGAAAGAGAACCTGTGATTTCGATGGAAGCGGCACACTCTCTCATTAAATTTGCTGAGACGGATAACTATCTACACGAGACTCATTGCAATGCTATTATAGAAGCAGGTGGTGCTAAGCACTTGATTCAACTGGTTTACTTTGGAGAACAAATGGTGCAAATCCCTTCTTTGCTTCTTTTGTGTTTTGTTGCACTGCATGTTCCTAAGAATGAGACTCTTGGACAAGAAGAGGTGTTAATAGTACTTGAGTGGTGCACAAAGCAAGGACATCTAATGGCTGTACCAAAAATTGATGAAATTTTGCTAGAAGCCAAAAGTAGGTTGGAACTTTATCAATCAAGAGGTAGAGGATTCCATTGATTTATTATATAGTGGAAAAAAATCCATAACACCCCTTTTTTTCTCTTTTCTTTTTTATTTTATGGGGTTTTTTTTGTACTTTTGTTTGTTTTACACAGTGTTGCATGAGTGTAGTCTGTATAGATTAAGTATAAGTAAAATATACCGAATCAGCAAATATTTTCTTGTTACATTTCATTGTTTGCTCCAAAAGAATTTACTGTCTTTTTGTATTAATATGTCCAATCCTCTTCAAGGAATTCATATCCTGCATAATACATGTGTTATGTATCAAAAATCAATCTACAAGAATTAGAAAACTTAAAAACATAAATCAAGTTGAAGTGAAATCTAGGCCAATTTTTCTCTGCTGAGGTGTTTCATTTTGGGGGAAATGGCAATTGGACTACTCATTTAATGACTCAATTTGTTTTATCAGATACCAAAATATATATTGGATTGAAGATATGTTTGAAATATTTATAATTCATTTGAAGATGTTTAAGTCCGGCTAAAGTGATTAATAGTAATAGGTTTTGAATATTAATATTAATTTGTGTAAGAAAGTGTAGGCCCAATCTCTAGGTCTGCGTGGTAGTATGGCTGTTATTTTATAAATAGATAGGTTGGCAGCAAAAGAATGTGTTTTCAAGTGATTAAAGTTAAGTAAGTCATTCCTATTATCCTTTGGTTTTTGGTTTTGATGATAATAACTTGATTTTACTAATGACAACTTTAAAAGATACAAGCTTTAATAACAACATATGAAGATTCAATCTAACCTTAAAGCATAAAGTATGTCAAGCATGCACAAGATAGTTTGTTCAAAGCTCTTCCACTGAATCAAGCTGATGAACTAGGGTTTGATGATCTTTATTTGATGATGAAATCCAACTTGAAGATATCTCAAGCATCATCTCCAAGAAAATTTAAGCAAGTGTTTATAAGATTAGTGCATTTGGCAAAGTCTTGAAGCTTCAAACTATAAAAGAGAGGAAGTGTGAAAGTATGTTTGATCGTGTCTGAGTGATTTGTGTTTTGTAAAAACCTAAGGGCATTTTTGTAAAGTAATATGGTTAAATCACATACTCACGAAAACCTTTTTAAAAACTTATATTTTTCAAAGAAAACAATCTAAAAATATTTTGGAGTCTAGCTAGATGAATCAGGAACTGTCATAATAAGTTGGACAAGTTTTTTTAATTCTCTAATCAATTGAAGCATATTTCTAATCGTTTTGGTTAGTGCAAATTGTGTCCATAATCAATTAGGACAATGTCTAAGTGAAAGGTAACGACTCTCTATCAAAACTTTCTAAAATGGATATTTGTAATCTATTCTTTTAGTCATCCAGTTGAAGCCAGTAGAGATATACCCGAACGCCTCGCACGTTCGAACATACAACAAAGTCGACATAGAACTTTATTTATTCCCGAAGGAAAGGTAAAACATCAATAAAATCGTGGGAAAAGAAAATGGTAAGGAAGTCAGTTATGCAAAGGGAAGGTATTAGCACCCTCATATCCGTTGTACTCAACATGAACCATTTTGATTGTTCTTTGCTCGGATGAGTGTGATATCTGAAGGTTACTCGCGAAAGAAAAAGGGGAAAAAAGAATAGATAAAGCGCTCAAAGAGGATTAGGGCCCTCATGCCTGCATATCCTTATGGTGTAATAAGGAATTCAGAGCTCCATAGTTCATAGAACCAACGGTGGAAGGTGAAAGAATAGTGATAATAAATATGGTTTGAACCAAATAATAGTGTGATTTGACTCCAAAAAGGGATGAAATCTGAACCCAAGAGTAAAATTGGCATTAACCAATGTGTGGGTAGCCTGAAGCATTCGCCACTATATGGTACGACCGAAAACAAAGAGAATTAAGTGTTTGGTTCCATAGCAAACATCTCTCGGTTCACAAGCAGACACTGGATGGAGCTCAAATAGATAGTGTATTTGGCTCAAAGATAACAGTATATCACATGAAGTAAATGAAGGTAGAATATATTGAATGTATTTAGTGAATGATGAATCATGGAGATAAATGGAATGATAGAGAAAAGTAGCCAAAGTTAAAGAAATGAAGGATTTGGTAAAAGTGATTGAAGGGTATAATTCAGAACTAAAAGTAAGGGTATTGTTGGAATCCATAAGAGAAATGGTATTTGAAACCATAGAGTAAAGGTGGAATAAACCAATAAGTGAGGGCCCTAAGGCATGGTATCACTGTATATGGTTGGTCCAAAAACAAGGAATTAAGTGTTTGGAATCAAGGTAAATATCTATTGACACAAAGGTGGACAATTGTCCTAAAAAGGTATATATGGAATTCGAAAGAAAATTGTATTTGATTTCAAAGAAAGACAGTATGTCATTGAGGTGAATGGCTATGATTGGAGATATATGATGTGGGTCATGAAAGATATGGATGGATCCTTAAGGCAGAAGAAAGAATAAATAGGAATGTGCTCGCCAAGAATTCGCATCTTCATGCCTATATATTCTCACCGTACAATGAGAAAGTCAGAGCTCTGTAGTTCGTGGAACTACGAAAACAAAGAGAAGAGAGGTTGGTAGTGATGAGAAATATAACTTGAACCAAAAGACAATGGTAACATGGGAACCCATAAAAGCAAATGAACTTTGAACCAAAGAGTACACAGGAAAAAGCCAACAAGTAAGGGGCCTAAGGCATGGTATTACTGGAATGATAAAAAACAAAGAGAATTAGGTGTCTGGAAATAAGCCAAATATCTCTTGGTTCACAAGCTGAACCCCAATTAAATCATCCTAAAAGGATATGTATGAGACCCAAATGAAAATGATGTTTGGTACAAGGAACAATATATCACTGTAGGGAACAAACAATTTGAAATAAAAGATAATGGTATATTGAATCCATGAAGGAATAAACTCTGAACTGAAGAGTAAATAGGCATAAACCAACAAGTGAGGGGCCTAAGGCATGATATCACTGTATTGGAATAACAAAAAACAAAGGAATTAAGCGTTTGGAATCAAGGAAAATATCTCTTGGTTCATAAGGTGGACTCCGGTTAAATCGTCCTAAAAGGATATGAATGGAATCCAAAGGGGTAAAGTATTTGATTTCAAAAGGATGGCATTGATTGATGAAGAATTAATAAATCAGGTAGAGTTAATAAATGGAGTAGCTCGTGGATAATCTGAATCCTCGTACGTACGTATTCTTACTGTGCAATGAGAAAGTCAGAGTTCCGTAGTTTGGCTAACGACGGAACACAAAAGGCAAGAAAAAGATGAGGCAAGAGAAATGAGAAATAATAATGAAATATGAAGGAGACTTGGCAGTCATTGGATATGAACCATATTAAAGTGCATGAGTAAAGATGAATACGATGAGCAACTGGGTCATTCGTCCCGTATCCAAAGATATTCATAATGAGTTAATGGAATTCTCTACTCTCATTCATTCTTTACTATTTAAGACTCGTGGCATATGATTCTCATTATAACTTTCAAGTTTCTAAAGAAGAATCCTTGTTGCTCCTTATGATGGTGAAGACTTTGTCAATCATTTGATTCAAATTGCAATAAAGTCTATGAACAAAGACGAATACCTTGAGCAACTGGATCATTCATTCCGTACCCAAGGATACCCTAGACGAGGATATGAATGCTCCACTCTCATCATTCTTTACTACTTAAGGCTTGTCGTGCCGCAAAAATACAGAGTCGCCACCGAATTTCATTTATTCCAAAGGAAGGGGAAAATAGCGATAAAACCCCAAATGAAAGAATGGTCTCGCAACCAAGAGCGGATTTGGAAGTCGGTTATGAAAAGGGAAAGTATTAGCACCCCTCACATCCATGTTACTCCATGGGAGTCACTTGCTTGTATCAATGCATATGGATGTTGTTTATATGTATGTTGCTTGCTATCGCTAAAATGAGATGAAAGAATAAGATGAGGAGAGAAAATAAGTTTTGAGTTAATGTGCTTGCCAAGGATTTGGGCTCTTGTGCCTACGTATCCTCATACGTGCAATGAGGAAATCAGAGCTCTGTAGTTCGGCTCACAAACGGAGTATTTGTTTGGTTGTTTTTACTAAACAATATTGATGTTCACGTGCTACTGTTCACTTGCTTGTATACTCTATCATGGGAGTGGGAAGTATTTGCTTGTTTGCGGTAAAGTGGATACACTTGGATCGCACTCTAGTAGTTAAACATTACTTGCTCACACATGGGGGCTTAAGCATTGTTCACGGTAGAACAGAAGTAACACGTCCTTTTTGAAAGGTTTTTAAGAGATTTGCACTAAGGCAAAATACAATTTGATTTGTTGGGGTTGATTTTATGTGTGGAGACAAGCATCAAACCCTTTGCTAGATACAATCAACAGTCCAAAAACTCGGGAGTTGAGAGGACAATGTTATCCTAACCACTCTTTTTCGTTCAAAAGAGATTTAAATTGTGAAAAGAGTTTGGCAAGTCTAATCGTTGGAACTTAAAGGGAGACAAGTATATGACATTTGACTAAGTACGACCAATAATCAGAATACTTGGGAGTCGAGAGGACAATGGAGTCCTAACTACCCTTTTTCTCCTTCATAGCACCTAAATCTAACTTGTTTGAATCATTATATGTTTTAAGGGGGAAGTCAAGTGTCGGGTCCTCAAGCTAGGTACGGTCGACAATCCAAGTACTTGAATGTTGTGTATAAGCACGTACACCCCATTTTTGCATTCCAGTTTGTTATGAAATTGGTTTTGAAAAAGGCACTTGACGTTGGATCAAGTGTTTGAGTTTATTGTGAAAAATATGTGTGAAGAATGGAGGTGAGAGATAGATTAATATTGAGAAGAGAATGGAGAGGAGATGTGGAACATGGATCATGGAATGGATAGGAAATACTTGATGTTGGATCAAGTATTCGCGTTGCAATGGTGTGAGTTTTATTTAGAAAAAAACTTAATGTTGGATCAAGTACCTTTTGTTTCTTTTGAAATACTTTATTTATCGTTTTATTTTTATCTTTTTAATTGGCATGCATGATGAACTAATAAAAAATAAACCTAAGCTATTACATGTTCATGGGGTGGGGGGACATTTGACCCACAATGGGGGGATGTAAGCAATATAATATAAATGGAAATGCAAAGAATCATACAAGTTACAAACTATGTACCATGCCTAAAACATACAAGTGGCATGGTGCTTCAAACAATACAAGGCTATTGAAATGGAATGAATTGGTTAGAGGCAAGGCTAGCTAGAAGTATACTTGAATCTCAAAGTCACATGTGGAAACAAAACAACAAATGAGGTTAGTATGAGATCAAGTAACATGATAATGATACAACAAGTGTAAGCATATTCAAAGATTTAAATCAATTCAAATGGTAATGGATTAATCAATGACAAGTAGTCAAAGATCTATCATGTGATCATGGAAAATGAAACTAGCATACAAGCATTCATCATCTAAATTGAAATGAGATTTTCAATTTATCAATATGATCACAAACCAAGTGAATCAATTAAAAGGACAATTAAAGTGAACATAAATTCTAAGGACTAAAATCTAACTAAACATGAATTAGGATCAAACTAATCAAATGTGAAATTAACAATCCAAATCACAATTTCATCTAATGAACATGATCATGGAAATCATAATGTGATATACGAATCAAAATGAAAATTAACTTAAAATCTAATCATGATAAAATCTACCATTAAGCATGTTAATCTAATCATGAATTAAATCAACAAAAATGGATTAACCAAAATCTAATAGCCAAATATATCACAATCAAAACATGGTATGATTAAATTACTATTGAATTAAATTCTGGAAAAAAAGATCAAATCACATGATGGTTATACTAATTTTTATCATAATCAAACTAAATCACATTAACTTCTAACTTTTCCTAATTAATAAAAAAAGCTATGTTAATTCCTAATTATCAAGAATCAAGAAAACCTAAATTTAGCAAGATTAAGAAATAATAGCAACATCAATATTAACCAAAAAAAGGATTAGAATTAAAGTTAAATTAACAAGGATTAAGCAAAAATAAAGGAGATTATCAAAGCTTAAACATGCACATGAGGTTAATGGGTCATGGGTGTAATCTAATGGAGAAGGTGTAGTGGATTGAGAAACACACTTGGGCTCAAAAAAATCCGTTTGGGAAAAAAGGCCTAACTCTCCACGATCTCACATGTCCAGGGTTCAGTCCAAGACTGATCCTCAGTCACATAAAACATACACTCAGGTCAAGAAGTGTTCATGGCACCAAGAAATTTCACTCGGGTGATTTCAACGCGAACAATCATGAATCAATAAGAAACACAATCCAACATCCCACTAAGAATCAAGCGAATTCATGTCCAACTCCCCATCCAAGCGTAATCAAAACCGAATTTAAGCTAAAAAAGTTTGTTCTTATGCGCGGATCGAGAGATTGAACGAGGAAGAACGACTTACCGGGTGATTCTGATGCGGTGGCTCTGGGTAATCCCTCTTCAATACTCTTATTTCTTCTACGTTCGCTTCCTTTTTCCTCTCCTTGAATTCTTCTGTTCACATTGTTATTGAATGGTGAAGAGTGAACCTTGAATTCGAAGTTCCTATTTTTTCTGTCTACAGCTTCTCGCCCAGTCTGTTATCTCCTTGTTGTGAGAGTTGCTATGCCTTTTTCGAGTTATTGTTGAGAGGTTGAGGGTCGATTTGGTTATGAGGGTGTTCGAGAGGTACGTTAGAGGTGGTGGTTATATCCTTCTGTGAATTCAGAATTGAATTTTGCTTTGAAGGTTTGTTGCAGGGTGAAGTTAAAAGAGGGTTCAGTTGAGGAGTGAAGAGGTGAAAGAATCCAGTTTTGTTGTGAAGTTTTGGAGGGTGAAAAATTCGGTTCAGCAGTTTTGGAGGTTAAGATTGAATTCTATTGAAGGTGATGGATGAGTGAAGAATGAAAAACTGATGAGAAAAAAAAGATGTTGATTCTGGATTTTGAGCTGAAGTTATGATTCTGATCCTTGGGATGTTGTTGATTCTGTTAGATGAAGCCTATGGATTAGTGAGGGTTCTATTAGAATTTCTGTTTTTGTAACGGTTGAAGGAGGTTAGTTGGTTTATGGAGGTTGGTTAGAGGTGTTGGTGTAAGTCTTAGAGGACAATACTTTTGGTACTTGTAGCGAATCATTTATTAATAATAAAAGGCTTTTTTATTATGTTTGTTTAGTAAAGTTCCTAGAATAGCTAGTCCGTTTAATGTATCAAGTGTGACTTAATCATGAGATCCCATTAAACATAAGTACATTATTCTTAAAGTATCTGTAGTCGTTGTGAAGTGGGATAACATTAAAGCATTAAGACTATTATGTATATAGACTGATGATCATATCTCATGGATCATGGATAAGGAGTTATAAAGTCTCAAACATAGGTATGAATATTAGGAGTAATATTTATACTGGATTGATCCGTTATGAGAATACTATATAGAATGTTATGCAAAGTGTCATAAGTTATTCTCATGGTGATAGTGGTGTATACCACCTTTAGACCTGAAACCACTATGGACCCTAGATGTAGAGTCGAGTGCCTTATTGCTGATCAAACATTATTCGTAACTGGATGACCATAAAGACAGTTGATGGGTACTCCACGAAGCATGCTGAGGGACATGAGTGACCTAGATGGAATTTTCCCATCCTACATAACAGGATAAATGTCTAATGGCCCAATATTGAACTGGACAAGGATGACACGATCTATGCCTTGTGTTCAATATAGACATAAGGGAAAAAAGGTAATTGTACACATAAGTATTATCACAAAAGGATTTGTCATATCACATAACATTTCGTGTCTTGAGTAGAAGTGATGTGTTGCTAGATACCCTTCACTATTTATTATGTTAAATACGTGATTTAATATAATTTCTAATGACGCGAAAACCTATAGGGTCACACACAAAAAGACGGATTGATGAGAAATAGAGTAACTAAGAAACACCGTAATGTACGGTGCACTTAAGTGAATTGCATAATATTGTAAGGTACGGTGCACTTAAGTAGAATACGAAATATGGTAAGGTACCAAACGCTTAAGTGATTTTGGTATATCATAAGATATGGGCCACATACACTTAAGTGGACTTTTTAGCTTACAACCCACACAGGTGGTTCTATAAATAGAACCCTTGTGCAGAAGCATTTGATCAGATGAAATTTCGTTTCTCTCTATCTCTCTCACTCAAAGCCTTCATTCGTAGCACCTAGCACTGAGACTGAAGGAATTCGTTAGTGTGGACTGAGTAGAGGCGTTGTCACCATTCAACGTTCGTGATCGCTACTTAGATCTGCATCAAAGGTTTCAATCACCACAAGAGGTAACGATTGTATCATTGATCATGCCCATTCGTAAGGATCACTAAAGGAGATTTTTTTTTAAAATTCCGCTGCATTTTGGATTGCTATTCTCCTTCAAGAGGTTGTTTGAAGAGTGAGTTGGTTGAATTCTCATTCTGTTATTTCAGTTTGAGTTAGTTATGGAGAGTTTTTAGTGTTGTGAATGGTTTTGTGGGATGTCTTTTTGCAGGAAGTTTTGATGAAGATTGAAAATGAATAGAATTTCTTCTTTTTCAGGATGTGCGTTCGGTTTGCTTTTTTGTCCGTCTTAGGAGGTTATGAATTCTGTTAGCGTTTTGAATCAGTTAGCGAAATTCTGTTATGGTCCTTGTTCAATTGGTTTTCAGTTGGTTAGGAGAGAGTTTTGGAAAAATGCCGGTTGGAGTTTTTTTTCCGATTACTGTTAAGGGTTCTAGTTGTGGCCGTTAGAGGGGTCAGTTAAGGGTTAGCAGTTTATTAGTTATGGTTTGTGAATGTTAATTGAATATGTTGTGTTCATGTTATAGGTTGGAATTGACTTCATGATCCCTGGCTTATGATTTACTTGATGGAATGAAAGTGGAGCTTTAAACTGTTTTGAAGTTTATTGGATTGGCTATGGAGCTTTAAACTGTTTTGAAGTTTATTGGATTGGCTATGGAGATTGCTCATGGATCTTGTGTAATTGTTGTCAAAGACATAAAATTTGCCTTGTGTTGTATTGTTGTAATGTATTGGAAACTTGGTCGTAATGGATTGAAATATATGAATGCATTAGAAAATGATTTGGAATGTTTTGGAAATTTGGAAATTGAATGGTTCATGCTTTAAGTTGAGATTGAATTGGTTTAGGGTGTATGTAATTGATATAAATTGTATTAAATGGAATGCTGTATTTTTAGAAATGAAATATCGTATTCATGAAGGGTAATTGGTGAATGAACATGTTCATAAATGGTTTATTAGCAAATTGAATGTATGGTTAAAATGAAGTATTATAATGGGAATTTTGAATGCTTGGAATATTTTATCATATGCTATGGATTTTTGAATGAATTGGAATTTGGTTTCAAAAATGGTTTTGTATTGAAAATGGATGATTTATATTGATTCAGGTATGACTTATGAATGGTTTAAAATGGTGAATTATTTAAATGACTAAAATTATGTTTAGCTAGGTGGTTGACTTTGGTCAATTGATGACAAAAAAGTCAACGGTTGACCAAAGTCAACAATTGGTCAAAGTTTCCAAAATTTGCACTTTTCCCTGTAATGAACAATGGAGTGGCATGTAATAGCTACTTGAATGAGATCCTGATCATGAATTTGATATTGTAATGAATGAATTTGGATTTGACCATGACTTGGAAATGGTATGACTTTGAATCAACTATGACCATAACTTGTAACTGGCTTAAAAATGGATTAAATCACAGTTTATGAATTAAACCAAAGCTTGTGAGAGACTAGAATCAAGGCATGGATCCATGGATGAACCATTAAATGTGAACCAAAGTACATAATAATGACTAAAAAGATCAATGACAAGCACGACCAAACATGGCCCCAAAACTAGCGCATAACAATAGGGGAAATGAATAATGACCAAATGAAAATAGGCTAAGCAAATAAATGACTATGTCTAGGCATGAGGATGACTAGGTGACATAACAATATGCACAAACCAAAGGATACAAACACATGATGCACAAGTGGGATCAACACCAAGGAACCAACAAGAATAGCCATGAACACAAGGTTGTGGGATGAAGATTGACCAAGCAAGAGGATCAAACATCAATGGAATGCAAGTGGATCAGATGAAACCATGGTTAGGAGGCCACCCAATGAGTATTGGACATAATTAGGGTTTGATAGAAACCATGATCAAGAGAGGATCTCCAAATTAGGGTTTTGCTTCTCCAAGAAGCGAAAGTTGAATCACCAATGATAAGAACATACACAAGCCTCAAGAGCTACCTCCAATTAGGGTTTGATTGGTTGAGCCAACTTTAGTTGCAAGGAAACCCTAGTTTTCACTAGGTGCAAGCATAAAGCTTAGAATCTAAGATACCCGTCCTCTTGTATTGGACCATGGTTATACAGATGAAATGAATGATCACAAGGATATGCATATGATTAGGGTTAGTGACCTAGATGGAATCTGTGAAAGGTATGGTGAATTTTAGGGTATGATAAGGCTCATGGCATATAACTTGAATCATGATTGATAAGTTACTGATGGAGACTCTTGATTGTTGTACTGTTGCTTTAGAGGTGAGACCTGACAATCATGTGATTTGAATTGTGCTAAAGTCTCTAAATAAAGGTGAATACAATGAGCAACTGAGTTATTCATCACGTACCCAAAGATATTCAAAATGAGTTAATGGAATTCTCCACTCTCATTCATTCCATATTTCTTAAGACTCATGTCACACAATTTTGATCTTGATTGACAAGCTCTTGAGGAGACACCTTTGATATGCTTTGTATAATCGACTCTTGGAATGGTTGATTATATGTGTATTTTGAAAGTACTAAGAGGGTGTGTCCCTGAAGTGTCATATAGTTTCCCTAGTTTATTGGGTCTTTAAAGAGATTCGCCTCAATATGAGTTTTGAAGCAGCTTGGCCATACCATGCACTTGGGACGACCTATCTTTGTATGAGCCTTGGAGAGATTCATCCTCGACTAATCAACTCTTGGAATGGTATGCCCCTTATTATTAGGGTTATGGAGGTGATTCAACATTGGTGGGTCAAACCTTATGATGTTTTTCCCCTAGTCAGTAGGATCTTCATATGGTATGTCCCTGATTATAAGAATTTGCTCCTGATCGGCAAGATCTTCATATGATCTACTCATGATTGTAAGGATGCCTATGTGATTTTCCACTATTCAAGAGTTTTCTTGAAGAAGTATGCCCTTGTTCAGGCCCTTTTAAAAAAAAATTCTAAATGCTAAGTATTGATTTGTGAGTGAAATGTTCATTTTGAAAAGTAATTCTAACGCAATGCATATACAAGTTTTTGAAATCGATAATTGTTATGGAAAATGATATGGTGTATACGAATGACATTTGGCCATGAGGTTGACACAAATGAATATGTAAAAATTAGGTTAGCGATGATTTAACAAACATTTGGAGTCAGTTTAACAATGATTTTTTCGAGTATGCTTTCATAGTGAACGTAGCTTCAATTAGGACTTTTATAGGTTATAAAGTGGTCTGGTTCACGATTTATGAAACAAACGAACTATAAGGCTCAAATTTTGATTAAGACCCACCCCTTCTTCTTGATGATCTTCATTCCTAATTCCAATTAATTCAACGGTTGCATTCAGTTACAAGAGAATTTTGGTAGATGATGATGGAGGTAAATGTAATGGTTCAAGCATTGATGAGGTTCTTGAGGTGGAAGTCACATACTTTCACTTACAAGCTTGTTTCCATTTTTTTTGCTTTTTAATCCTTATTTTTGCATGGACCAATTTTTGAATTTGTAGTCCATCAGGATGCCCTAACTTTTGCCTAAGTCAACTCCTTTTTAGTTTTTGACTTAGTGAGATCTTTTCGAAACATGATGCCCTAACTTTTGCCTAAGTCAAATTTTCAGGTTTTTTCTTTTTGACTTAGTGGACTCTTTCTTATCTAACTCTTGTGATATTCGCTTTTGATTCAGAAGTTCGTGATTGTCATGCTAACAGTGCGACAAAATATCTATTGTAAGCTTTATTCTTTCACTACTTCCTCGATGTTGGATGATACGTGCGAGGAAGAAGAGGTGCTTGAACCTCTTACTGTGGTGATTAGATGGACTAATTCTCTTGAGACCAGAATGCATCATTAACTTAATTGAAATCTACCATACCCTTGGTTAAGATCAAGGATTTTTTGAACAGAGAAAGAAACACCGACTTCTGGTTCAAGGGGATTGACTGCAAATTATCTCCTTATTTCTCCAGTGTTTGGGGAGTGAAACAATGACTTACACCGGCAATCAGGTCTTACTAATAAAAGCATACGTAAGCAAATTCAGTTATTTTATTTACATCATTCTCCTCCTAAGTTTATTAATAGGTGAGGAGTGAAAAGAAAAGGTGTTGATTTTTATTTTTATTTTTATTTTATGATGGTATAAGAAAGAGTAAAAACAAATGGATTGATTCCAAAAAAATATGCATCCTCATTTTATTAGAATTACCTTTCAAAGTGTACAACTTTAAGCAACAAGCAAAACTTAGCAAGAAAGAAATTACAATTGGAAATGATAAAGTTTGTTGATCATAGGGGTGAGCTTCCTTGTTATGCCACCAACTTTTTGGAGACGCTTCTTGATGTTTTTGTAATTTTTAAAAGTAAAGGGGTTACCGTTCCCCAATGGGACTTCTTCTTTGAAAGTCAACAGCTTGTCGACCAAGTCTTGAACTTTGTGTTCACACCGGGTGTTCTCGTCATAATTGGGAGGATATGGACTAAGAGGAGGACCAGAGGGTTAGAGTTTTACTAGGGCATCTCTGAGAAAGTGCCAAGTAGTTGACCATAAGACTTTGGTACAAGATCCAATTTCTTTCCAAGCTTCATTTTTTATGGTAGGGCACACTGATCTCGTGATATATGAGGCACATGAGGCTACTGTTGACAAGAATACTGCTGCAGATTTTGTTACGGAGGCATTATCCATGGTTGTTGTATTTGAGGCTCTAGGTAGACCTGCGGCTGTCATGTCGAAGGGTTACCTTCTATCTTCAATGATACTTTCCCCTCTTTAGTCCTTTCATAATTTCTTGAGACATCCTTTGAGTTTGTTTGTGTGTATCAAGAAGTCTACTAGTTAGATGACCATTGGAGGCATATCGGTGAAAGTGGAAGAGGTATGATTTTTAGGTGCATGTATGCAGATGCATGGGGTATGCAAACAAGTTTTTTTTAGGTATGCTAAAAGTTTTTTTAAATGTATGTAAGTGTCACATTAGGATAATGACAAATATGGATAACGAGGATCCATATATGGGTTTAAGGATATTGTCGAATATAAGGACACCTTATTTAGGAAGGTTCCTTACAGATAGGGATAAAGACAAGTATGATAACCCATACACGAGTTTAGTAATGGGATGATGACATAACAAACTACGAGAGGGTTCCCTATGATAGGCTGGTTCTAAGTTTTTACTACCTAATCTCCTCACTTGTAGGATCTATATTTTTGGGATAAAAGTCCTAGAGTCATGAACTATACCCATAGTTTCACCTTGAGAAGGAACTAGCCCTCCCAAGGTAACCCTTCAGGATAAATTTCATCTAGGCGAGACCTTAGTAACGAATCTCGCGGGTTGATAACATAAGGTCACCATGGGTGAAATGGGTTCTAGATAACGGTTCCCTGAGTCATGGACCACATCCAAATCATTAGCGTGGTGAGAGGATAATCCTACTATAATGACAAGTTTTTTTTTTTTTTGGGGGGGGGGGGGGGGGGGGGGGGGGGGGGGGGGGGGGGGAGTCTATTCTGAGAGTAGATTTCATGCCTCTAAGAGATGTGACATCTCACTGGTTAGCACTACGATTATATATCTTAACTGATGGTTTTCCTCCAAGCTTGAGTTTTATCTTCACACAAAAATAAAAACACCCCAAATATAATATGTATTCATAAAGATGTAATAAAGTAGAAATAATAAAAGCAGGATAAATAATCAAAAGCAGAAAAATAAACAAATAAATAAAAATAAACAAAACCTCAAAAAATCAAACAAACTCTAAAACTAAAGGGTAGAATTAACTCTCTTTAGGGAGGTATTCCCAGGCAGAGTCGTCAACTGTCACGATTGGAAAAATACATAGTCGCCATAATCTTTTGTTTGTTTTTAAGGAACATGGGAAATAATTATAAAACCCTAAGAGGTAAGGATAAGACGTTAGGACCGGGAGTCGGTTAAGTGAGGGGAAGGTGTTAGACACCCCTCACCTCCATTGTACTCAATGAAAACCTCTTATAATTCTAGAGCTAATATGTTTGTTTATTGGATGTTTGTCTAATTACTTATGTCTTGCTTAATGCCTTAATCTATTTATTCAAAGAAGATTATTTCATCATTTTTATAAGAAAATTAATCAAGAAGTGGAAAAAAGATTTTTTTTTATAAATTATTGTACTTTCCAGAATGTCACAACTCTGTGCCTACGCATCCTCAAGTTTAATGAAGAATCAGAGTACCGTAGTTCGTCTTGAAGAAGGTTATGTGTTTGATTTTTTTAATTATGGAAAAATCTCAACGCATCGGGAGAGGAGAAAAGTTTGATTGGAAAAATGTCTCAATGCATATGAGAAGAGAAAAACTATTTATGAGTTTGAATTGATTTTAGATTGATTTGTTGAGTGATAATGTATGACATCGACCAATCAACTTAATTTGCAAAATATTATGTTTTTAATTTGATTTAGAAATAGGGTGTGGTATATTGATATATAATCATCATTTTTTTTTCTTTTTATTTGAATGTTTAATTATAGAAATTTATTTTAATATGAATTTAGAAGAAAAAAAAATCAATTAGACTAAATTAGACCCATTACGACTTAATTAAATGATTAATTTCATACACAAGGTATAAAAGAAATTTTGTCTTTTTTTAAAACTATAAAAGGAATATTTTTGTTTTATAATTTATTTAATTATTAAACAAAATAATAATAAGAAAATGAAAGAGATGAATGATTCAATGTTCATATTAATGATAATTTTTAAAAATATACTAGTTAATTATTTTAAAAGATAGAATATTTTGTATTATTTTATTGTTTTTGAATATTTTAATTATTTTGCACGTTTATAAATATTACTGTAAACATATCATAAATTATTATTACCTTTTTTATTTAACAAAAGAGAATTTCTTTTTCTTATATATATTTTATGTGTTAATAAACTCATAACTTAATTAATTAATCTAAATTATATTGTTGTAAATATATATTATATTTTAATAATCAAATAGACTGTAGATAAAAATAATTAAATTTAGTTAATTTAATATTATTGTAAGAATCTTTTTTTTAATTTACTTTTAATCATGACTTAAATTTTAATAATTAAATTTGGAACAGAAAAAGAACATGTTTTAATGACATTATATTAATAATTAAATTATATTACTATCTTTTTTTGTGAGCATTTTTTATGTAATTAGAATAAGGACTATCAATAAATTAACTATTAAAATATAACGAGGAACTCAATTGTATGTAAAAGTGATTTTTCTTTTAATAATAATAATAAAAAACAAAATGTTAAGATTACAATTTTTTTAATAATAACAATAATGAAAAACAAAATGTAAAGAATTTTTTTCCTTTTAATAATAACAATAATATTAAAAAGGTTAAGGCTAAAGAGGTCTTTTTAATAATAATAATAATAATAATAATAATAATAATAATAATAATAAAAAAAAAGCCAATATTAAAAAAGTTTTTTTTGTAATAATTAAAATGTTAATGTTAAAAAATGTTTTTTTGGTAATAAAAATAATTTAAAGTTTAATGTTAAAAAGGTTTTATAATAATAATAATAATAATAATAATAATAATTAAAAGGTTAATGTTAAAATGTTTTTTAATAATAATAATAATAATAATAAGATTAAGGTTTAAAAAAACTGATTCCATATTAATTTATGATAGTAGTTTAAAAAATCGAATCATGATATTAGTTAAAAAATGTTTGTGATATTCGTTTATAAAAAAATCTAAAAGAAAAATTGATTCTTTAAAGAATTACTTCATGACATTAAAATAGTTGTTAGAAAAACAATTAAAAGGCAAAATAAAACTGATTTTAAAAATTGTTCCATGATATTATAAAAGGTTAACATGTGAATTTAGTTTAGGGACCTCTTTCTTTCACTCTTTTTCCTTTCTTTCCTCATTCTGTCTCAAATTCCTTCTAACTCATCTTCTCATTTTTCTTTAGTTGCAAGGATAATTGAAGCTTAGATTATGATTTTTAGTTGATGTTGTTCTTCGATGCGAAGATCAACAACTTTAAGATTGTGGATTTGTAATGATAGATGTCATTTTTATGATAATTGTAGGTCTATTATCATATTCAATCTTATTTGTTTCTTAGGGATCAAATCAATGAATTTGATGAATTCATGGCCTATGTACAATGTAACATCAAAATATAAATGAAATTGATTTTTTTTATAACTTTTAATGCTATAATAATAATATTAATTAATAGTTTAAAAATAATAACTAATATTGAAAAACGGTATTAATAATAGGAATAAAAGGATTTTGATTTTTTTTAATTTTATGTTGATTTTTCTTGATTTTTAGACTAAAATATATTATAATAAAAAATATTAATTATTAAAAAATAATTTAATAATAAATTCAAAATTAAAATTAAAATAATAAAAATATCATTTTTATCTTAAAAGAATGTAAATGAAGGTAAAAACATAAAAAAGAGAAAAAAAAAACTCTAAAAATGGAGAAAGTGAGATTCAAACTCAAGACTTCTCCCTTATAACTTAATACACATGTTCTTCTATCAATTGTGTCATTTATTTTATTTAAAATAAAGTGACATTTGAAAACATATAAAAGGTGTGCAAATTTTGGGATACGACATAAGACAAAGAAATGATTAATAGTAATTAACTTGAATTTGAATGTTTTTGCCTTGATTTTTTTACCACCTTTTCCTTAAATTTTTGGTGAATTATCCCATGACTTTAAATGCTTTTAGGAAGTGATTTTTTTGTTGAAAATAAGCACTTTTAAATAGTGTAAACTCATGAATCAAATTATGATTTTTTTGGCTTTAAACAATGTTGGAAAGTGTTGAAAACCAAGTCATGGATGTGAAGCTTGATGTAAGATAGAATTTGTTGGAAATTAGCACTTGACATAATCTTGATACAAATTATTTGTGATGAATGATGATGAATTCCTTGATCAAATTCTTGTAGAATAGGTTTAGGAAAATTCAGGAGTCAAAACCGAGTCAATGGTCGACAGTTGACCAAAAAGTTAACTATTTGACCAGAAAGTCAATTATACCTAAAAGATGTATTTTTTTACCCTCTTTTCTTGTAATCCATTCTTTTGATTTGTATCTCGAGAAATATGTATTGTACTATGAATTTCCAATAAATGAATGAAATTCTTTTGATTTGTATCTCGAGAAATATGTATTGTACTATGAATTTCCAATAAATGAATGAAATTCATTTTATTCCAACTTTACCATTTTCTTTGAATCCAATCAAGCCTTCGAATTAAGTGACAATCATTTCAATCTCTCAGCTAACCATGGAAAGAGATGATTCGCACCACAAGAAATATGAGAAGTAAACCAGAATAATTACCAAATAATATCCGCCTCGAAAAATCCACTTAAACTAAATAAATTCATTATTGTTTAACCATTGGCCTAAATTTGTTAAAATATACAAATACTGATGAATGACCTAAATGCCTATGAGTATGCAGATAGAACTCAAGACCAAGAACCAGATGAAAAGTGGAAAGAAGTAGGGAAAATTTTGGGGTATGACACCTTCCATTCTCAATCAAGATTTTTACTCCAAAATTTCATTCTTGTATTTCATCATATTAAAAAGAGTAAAATAATGTAGAATTCAAGATAAAGATAATTTATTTCAAGCCTCATTGCTCACACTAATCTTGTTTTGAAGTTGAAAAAGCATACGTTGAATTCAGAAATGTATTTTTGAATTTTGTATGAATTCCTCCGGTAATGCATTTTCGGATGTTGTCTGTTTTCATTTTTCAACTCTCTATTTTTAGTTTTAGCTATTTTTGAGTATTTTATGTTATGATTTTCATTAGATGTGGTGCACCTCGATGTTTTTCCAAAACCTATTATGTCTCTGAATTCTAAATGTGTTGTTGTGAAGGAGGTAGACGCTGACAACCAATTTTAAAATGAACAAGAGTTTGAATTTCGTGATCACATGCTTCAATGGATTTTTACGGAGGCATTCAAACTAAGGTTTGGTGTTGTAATAGGAAGATACGATAATGGTTTGGATAGAAGATGTGCATTTGTGATAATGATATGCAAAAGAAGTGTGAAGTATAAACCTCATATCCATAATTTCAAAGATGACAAAATTCAAGAAAATGTGAGTGTCCCTTTAAGTTGCGTGGTTATGTGTTGGCAAATAAAAAATGGAGATTTAATATGATATGTGGTATACATAACTATAACTTGTGTGAAAAGTTAGTCTGTCATCTAATTGAATGTCATCTCATTCCGAAAGAGAAGGAATGCGTTTCAGACATGACATTGAATTTGATGCAACCCAAAAACATACTTGCAACTTTGAAACATAAAAGACCCAGAAATATCACAAATATAAGACAAGTGTACAATATTTGATACCAAAATAACAAGGCGTTGTGGATCTCCTACCTCTTGCAAATCTAAAATACATACTGTATGAGACAATAAAAAAATGGTGAACCTTGAACACCGTTCACCGTTAATTGACAACAAATGGAAGATTGAGTTTAATAACTTTGAGCTGAAGACGGGTGCAGATGTAAGGGCTATGCAAAATGTATTTTTTCTTTTAGAAACAAAAGTTTTGATCGGGGTGGATAAGACGATTTCAAGATTGGTCGAAGATATTGTGAAGATGTTGAAACGTCCACCTGAATATTAAAATATAATGTTTGCTTTATGTTAACATCGCCTATGTAATACTTATTATATGTTATCAATGATAATTTTATTTTGTCAACCCAGAACTTGCTGATTTTTCTGCTTTTCTGCTTACGCTTGAGTACACTATGGAAATGCAACTATATTTACGGAGATACAACTCCAAATGCAAAATAGACACAAATATAAGGAGTGATTCAAAATCAACATTGATTATATATATTTGGAATGGGTTTGAATATGCATATCCAAAATCTAGAGATATTATTGCATTTTCAGGATGTCTGTTAATAAAGTAAGTTCCATTAAGAAATCTTCAATAAAATTAATTTTAGTGTAGTGAGTTCTCAACACTCAAGTAACTTTGATTATCTCATTTTTTAAACACTGCTATTTTCTAACATGTTTAAAACGCCAACAATTTAAGCAAATATTTTATATTTATTTATAAAACTCTCCTTAAAAAAATAAATTTAAATCACTTCAATTTTAAAGAAAACCACCTAATTGATTTAATTTATACATACAAAATATAACATAAAACATTATAAAATAATAATTTGGCATAAATATGTTTTAGAAAAACCAAAGCACCTAGTAAAAAAGGTTAAACTTTGTTGATATTTAATTATTTAATTTTTTATTGATAAAAATAATTTTAATATAATATATGCGTTCCAAACTATTTATTTTTAAAATAAAATCATTTTTTAAAATAAATTAATTATACCAAAAATATAAAAGTGTTTCACTTTAGTAAAAACTAAATATTAAATTATTACTATATTGATAAAGTTTAAGGTAATTTTTAAAAATATTTCTACCACGTTAAGATCTTGTCAAAAGAGATATAATAAGAGTTTGATTAATTAAAAATTTTAAAACTTAATTATATATTCATATTAAATAATTCTTAAAAAGGAAATTTAAAGACATAACTTTGTAAATTTTAAAATTCATTTAATTAATTAAATCTTCAAATTAAATTATCATTTTAAAAAATAGAATTAAAGAAATAATTTTGTAACTTTTAAAATTTATTTAATTTATTAAATCTTCAAATTAAATAATTACTTTAAAAAGAAAATTAAGGGAATAATTTTATAACTTTTAGAATTTATTAATTTAATAAATCTTAAAACTAAATAATTATTTAAAAAAATTAAAGAAATACTTTTGTAAATTTTAAAATAGAAAAATTCTCAATAATTTGACATGTGGCAAACTTATCAACAAAAAAACATCCCTACTTATTCTATTTTTATACTAAATTTTTAAGCATCTTGTTATGAATGATTTTATTTAATTGAATTCAGTTTTTATTTTTGGATTTTCTATTCAATTTCCTTTGTGTTGACCAACTATTTATCAGGTTCATTGAACCTGGTATACAACTATAAGATTTTTAAAAAACAAACTCTATTTATAAAAAAAGAATGGAATTATTTATTTTCACTTTTACTCAAATAATAAGGATTTATAAAGAAAATTGTTGAGATGAGAGTGCCATAGTGGATCCGAAAAAACTGCAGATAATTCCATAGTAGTAGATATCGGATAAGGCTAAAACCGAAGATATAACTACGGATGAACAAGTCTATTTAACGTTAAACAGTTACAACAAAACTGAGAGTTTCTTCTGCACTTTCTCTACCTTGCTATTCAATTTCCTTTATTCTCAATTCATTAGAACATAATAGGTTAACGATTTCATTTTATTTCTTTAATCTGTACATGTAAAAATGGCAAACTTGTGTTGTTTAATGCTCACACTTGTTATGCTATTCCTTCCTGTAATAGTGTTACCAGAAGGCTCCCACACAACCGTTTTTGTGATTTGTATATTGGTATCCATTGTGTTTTTTATATTTGTAAATTTCTGTAGAACATTTAAAAAAGTGGACAATTTCGAAGACACCATTCAGATACAGATTCTTCAGGAACAGAGAGAATTTCATGCAAATCAAAATGCTGCATGGTCTACACGCGTTATACCGAATTCGCAGATGAATATGGCGTTTGGGACAATCGCGGAGATGGCGAGATGGGCGATAAGAGCATTGCCTCCGGTTAAAGTTTTTAACGGAGAGGAAGCTCAGGAATGTCCAATCTGCATGGAAGAGTTCGAGAAAGGAATCTTGGTTCAATCTTTTGGTGTATGTGCACATGAATATCATACATCGTGTCTCAATTCTTGGTTACTAGGAGGAAAAACTAGTTGTCCGGTTTGTCGCCAAGATCTGGCGGGGGCGGGGCCGGGGGCGGGCTCGGTCTAACTGTTAGGCTTTTAGAAAGGGTAAGATCACATTTTTTATACTGATCTGATCTGTACATATAAACTGCAGAAAGATTAGTTCATTTATGTTTTTTTGTTATAGTTTGTTTGTTTATTTATTGGAATAAGGAATTCGATTTATTGAGAGTTCTCTCCCAAATTAGTGTTCATCAGTGTACACATTCTGTTTAAACAATTTTGATTTGATTTTTATGTATCAATTTTATTTCATATTTATTTATTTCCATAGTATCATAAATAGGAGTGTTTTCAAAATGTATCTGAAATCAATGTGCGAGGTTTAACACCAAATAAGGTGTTTCTGTTTTTTTAGCATGATTCTCGGTTGCTACTGGTATAGAGGGTGATGAGGTGTGGCTTTTATTTAGTATGATAGTGTAGACTCTTTCTAACTTTTTATAGAATTTGAATCAATGTTGGTGCTAGTGTGTAACAATGTGGTGTGGCTTTTATTTAGGATGATAGTGTAGACTCTTTCTAACTTTTTCTATAATTTAAAATCCAAAAAAAATCCATTTTAATTGAGTTTGATTCAATGGTACAGATATGACATTTAATTTTAATGTAACATTCCTACTTTTAAAAACAATAAGTATAAAATAAAATAATAAAATGATAATATATATATATATATATATATATATATATATATATATATATATATATATATATATAATATATATATATATATATATATATATAATATATATATATATATTATATATATATATATATATATATATATATATATATATATATATATATATATATATATATATATATATATATATATATATATATATATATATATATATATATATATATATATATATATACCTACTCTTTTAGAAATATTAAATGTGATACTAAAATTTAAGTTTATACCTAATTTGATTTGGAAAAATTCTATACATAATAAACAAATAATTAAATTTATATACACAATAAATAAATAATTAAGATTGTCGTTAAAATTTGGAAAAGTCCGTTTGTAAAACCTTGTAAAATATATTAGGATTTCACGACCATTGCATATTTTGTCACAATTCTTCTCTCAATCAATCAAATTTGAAAAATTCTCTACAAAATATTCAGAATAAAAAACTTTCTCTAAATCAATTTTGAATAATCACAAACGTAGTCCCTTTCTTTTAGGTTTCAATCGAATTAGAATCAGTGTTTCCTTCCGCTTGTCACACGCCGCTGTGTCAAGATCATTGTGGTATGTCCTTTGACTTATAAGTATTTTTCTTAAACCGGTTGGAAATCCCCCAAAACATATGGAGAATTTCAATCAATCTTGATGACCAAGATTGTTATCACCGACACAATGACATTAAAGAAAAAAATAATGGAGAAAGAAAGTAAAGAACGATGAAGGAAAAGAACAATTAAATTCTGCAGAGTTTCTCTCTGTCCACAAACTGCGGAAAACTTCTGATTCACTTTGCAACTGCAAAATACTGTGAATACAATATTATGAATGCTCTATTCACATCATTACAAAAATAAGGGTTACCACCTCTATTTATAGATTTAGGTTAACTTGGACCTTAAGGTGTAACACCCTTCTAAAATACCCCAAATATTTAATTAAAACAACAACATATAAATCAATATCAGAGTAATCATGCACCAAGGGTGTCACATAATACTTCACATAATTCACCGTAAAAATCAATCATGCTCATTATTTAATTCAACATAAACACTTCTTTAAAAATTCGCAGCGGATAGAAACATTCAACATCTGTAATATCTTAAAATTAACATTTATTCAACAAATAAAACATCCCGTCCCGATGTTACATCTATCAGAGCATGACCCACTAAAACCACTCTAGACTTCAAGCACTAGCTTCTACTCAACTCACTGCTCGTTACCTGAAAAATATAACTGTAAGGGTGAGTTCCTCAATCGATATAACAAATATTATAAATCATCATGTTATGTTAAGTAACTTTACACGTTAATCACCCACATCATATCATGCATTCGGTAGCAGCATATTCAACTCAACATCATATTCAAACACAACGTAAATGCAACTCAAATGAGACTCGACTCTTCATGCATGTGGTACCATTTGGAGTAAAACTCCCAACTTAAAATCATTGCCAGTTTAGTGGGCATCAAGGCATAAGCCTTCAACTTTCAACTTAGAATTTTTGCCAATCCAGGCCAACGTGGTGTGAGCAAAAGCCCCATAATTTTTGCCAATCCAGGCCAACGTGGTGTGAGCAAAAGCCCCGACTTAATGCATATGAATGTATATGGCATGTACGACTTGAAGTTCCACAACATAATAACAACGACAACATAACAGCTTTTTCAGCAACAACAACTTAAAAATCAACTTTGGCTCATCAGCCTACAACTCAGCATTTTCAACAAAACAACTTATATTCAACTTTGGCTCATCAGCCTACAACTTAATATTTTCCACAAAAACAACTTATCAACATATTTGCATCAACATTTCGCAACATAGACTCCACGAATTTATTTATCACAATTGGATACAATAGGCCAATCACCAATTACACTTACATCATAAAAATCAACCATTTTTACATACTGCAACAGTGTTAACCGGTTAACGCTATAGGTTAACCGGTTAACGCAGGAAAATTACACTTCCAGGCAAAACGCAACAGTGTTAACCGGTTAACGCTATAGGTTAACCGGTTAACGCAGGCGAAACTTAACATTTTTCACAATTTATAACAGTGTTAACCGGTTAACACCCTGGGTTAACCGGTTAACGCAGGCGAAACAGCAGTTCCTGCGCTAACACAAGGCAGAATGTAGAGATTCCGCATTTTCCGCCGTTGGAGGACTTCCGGACCTCCGATTCAACTTTCGTAAAAAGCTATACGCTCAGAAATTCACAATACACTCAAACACAAATTCAATTTCAGCTTTAATACAACTTATTCAACATAATTTCTCAACATTCTAAATCCCAATTAGGGTCAATCGACGGCTTATCACTACCCATTACATGTTAATCGATAATACCCATTAAACGACGATAAACCCCCCTTACCTTAACAATCCGGCAACTCTTCGAGCTTCAAGCTTTTCCGTTCTCCAACCTTTGCTCTACAGCTCCTTCTCTTGCCCTTTTCCTCTTTCACGATGCTTCTCTGCTTTTTCACGTAAAACCCTTCTGTTCCAAAAATGAGACTCTTTCTCTTATTTCCAACATATATATTTTCCAAATAATTATTACTCCAAATAATAATAATAATAATCCAATAATTCAACTTTATTTAATTAAATTAATAAAATAATATTAACTCAATTAAATAATTCTCTTATTTTAATAGGGGTGTTACAACTCTCCCCCACTAAAAGAGTTTTCGTCCTCGAAAACATACCTCAAACAAATAACTCTGGATAGGACTCCTTCATCTGACTCTCCAGTTCCCAAGTCACATTGCCACCTGCTGGTCCTCCCCAAGCTACCTTCACTAAGGAAATCTCTTTACCCCGCAACTGCTTCAACTCTCGATCCTCGATCCTCATAGGTGATGTTTCAACAGTCAGGTTATCTCTCACCTGTACATCATCTACTTGGACTACATGCGACGGATCATGAATGTACCTCCTCAACTGAGACACATGAAAAACCTCATGCAAATTCGCAAGTGACGGCGGTAAAGCGACACAATAGGCTACCTCTCCTATCCTCTCTAAAATCTGATAAGGACCAATAAATCGAGGTGTCAACTTCTTCGACTTCAAAGCCCGACCAACACCTGTTATCGGAGTAACACGAAGAAACACATGATCTCCCTCTTGAAACTCAAGTGACTTCCTCCTCTTGTCATGATAACTCTTCTGACGACTCTGAGCCATCCTCATCTTCTCCTGAATCATCTTAATCTTTTCTGTAGTCTGTTGAACAATTTCCGGTCCGACCACAGCACTCTCACCGGACTCACACCAACATAACGGTGTCCGACATCTCCTACCATACAAAGCTTCAAACGGCGCCATACCAATGCTCGAATGAAAACTATTGTTGTAGGTAAACTCAATCAAAGGTAAATAACAATCCCAACCACCTCCTTTTTCCAAAACACAAGCTCTCAAAAGATCTTCTAATGACTGAATCGTCCTCTCAGTCTGACCGTCAGTCTGCGGATGATATGCAGAACTCAATCTCAGCTTAGTTCCCAAAGCTCTCTGCAAACCTTCCCAGAACTTCGATGTAAATCTAGGATCTCTGTCCGAAACAATACTCGACGGAATACCATGCAAACTTACAATCTTCTCAATATACAACTCAGCCAATTTTTCTAACGGATAATCCATTCTAATCGGAATGAAATGAGCCGACTTTGTTAATCTGTCAACAATCACCCAAATAGCTTCAAAAGTCTTACTTGTCCTCGGTAAACCAGAAACAAAATCCATACTGATACTATCCCACTTCCACTCTGGAATAGCCAACGGTTGCATTAGCCCAGACGACTTCTGATGCTCAATCTTTGACTTCTGACAAGTCAAGCAAGAATAGACAAAACTCGCAATTTCTCTTTTCATTCCCGGCCACCAAAATAACTTCTTCAAATCATGATACATCTTCGTAGCTCCAGGATGAATACTCAGACCACTACGATGTCCTTCCTCAAGAATACTCTTCTTAAGCTCGGTAACATCCGGAATACACACCCGACTACCAAACTTCAAAATACCATTCTCATCAACTCTGAATTCGCCACCTTGACCTTGATTCACTAGAGTCAACTTATCAACCAAAAGCATATCAGATTTTTGACCCTCTCTGATCTCATCCAGAATACCACTCGTCAACTTCAACATTCCCAATTTAACACTATTGTGAGTACTCTCACACACCAAACTCAAGTCTCTAAACTGTTCAATTAAATCCAATTCCTTAACCATTAACATAGACATATGTAATGATTTCCGACTCAATGCATCAGCCACTACGTTTGCTTTACCCGGATGGTAATTCAACCCAAAGTCATAATCCTTCAGAAACTCTAACCATCTTCTCTGCCTCATATTCAGCTCTTTCTGATCAAACAAATACTTTAAACTTTTGTGGTCACTGAAAACCTCAAATCTTGACCCGTACAAGTAATGTCTCCATAACTTCAGAACAAACACCACAGCTGCCAACTCTAAATCGTGCGTCGGATAGTTCCTCTCATGAACCCTCAGCTGTCTTGAAGCATAAGCTATAACCTGCTTATTCTGCATCAACACGCCACCCAAACCCAACAATGAAGCATCGCAATAAACTTCAAATGATTCCGACGAACTCGGTAATATCAGAATAGGAGCAGTAGTCAACCTTCTCTTTAGCTCTTGGAAACCTTCTTCACATTTTGAGTCCCAAACAAACGCTTGCCCCTTTCTAGTCAACATCGTCAACGGTAACGCCAACTTAGAAAATCCCTCAATGAACTTCCTATAATAACCAGCCAAACCAAGAAAACTTCGAATCTCAGCAACAGACTTCGGAGCTTCCCACTTAGATACCGCTTCTATCTTAGAAGGATCAACAGCCACACCACCTCTTGAAATCACATGACCAAGAAAACTTACCTCTCCTAACCAAAATTCGCACTTGGACAATTTAGCAAATAACTTCTTTTCTCGTAGGACTTCTAAAACCACTCTCAAATGTTCAGCATGCTCTTCTTCAGATTTCGAATACACCAAAATATCATCAATAAACACCACAACAAACTTGTCTAGGTACGGATGGAAAATCCTATTCATATACTCCATAAATACTCCAGGTGCATTAGTCACACCAAAAGGCATTACAGAATACTCATAATGTCCATACCTTGTTCTGAAAGCAGTCTTCTGAATATCCTCTGTTTTCACACGGATCTGATGATACCCAGATCTCAAATCTATTTTACTGAACACACTTGCACCAACCAACTGATCCATCAAATCATCAATCCTCGGCAAAGGATACCGATTCTTGATCGTCACTTTATTCAGTTGCCTGTAGTCCACACACAATCTCATAGTACCTTCTTTCTTCTTAACCAATAGCACTGGTGCACCCCACGGTGACACACTCGGACGAATAAATTTCTTATCCAATAGATCTTCCAACTGACTCTTCAATTCAGTTAACTCAACAGCAGACATACGGTACGGAGCCATCGATATCGGCCTAGTACCAGGTACCAAGTCAATAGAGAACTCCACTTCACGCTCTGGCGGCAATTCATTCACTTCTTCCGGAAACACATCAGGAAAATCACACACCACAGCTAGGTCGCAAATCATCAGTTTATCTTTAGCCTCCAAAGTCGCTAACAGCATAAACAACTCTGCCCCATCAGCTACTTCCTCATCCACTTGTCTCGCTGATAGAAACAAACTCTTTCCTTCCTCACTCTCAGGAAATATCACAGTCTTATCAAAACAATTGATAGAAACTCGGTTAAACACCAACCAGTTCATACCCAGAATAACATCAATCTGCACTAGTGGAAGACACACTAGGTCCATTCCAAAGTCCCTACCAAAAATACTCAAAGGACAGTTTAAACAAACCGAAGTAGTAGTCACTGAACCCTTCGCAGGAGTATCAATTACCATACTACCAAACATCTCAGATATCTCTAACTTAAGTTTCACAGCACAATCCAAAGATATAAAGGAATGAGTCGCACCTGTGTCAATAATAGCTACAAGAGGAAAGCCATTAATATAACACGTACCTCGGATCAAACGATCATCTGCAGAAGTCTCAGAACCCGATAAAGCAAAGACCTTGCCTCCTGACTGATTCCCTTTCTTCGGCTTCTGACACTGACTTCCAATATGCCCTTCTTCTCCGCAATTAAAACAAATCACTTCCTTGTGCTTGCAATCAGCTATTGCATGGCCAATCTTACCACAGCGAAAACACCTCTTTACTTCAGCAGTGCATACATTACTCTTATGACCAGCCTGACCACACTTGAAGCAAACTATACCAGTAGGAGCACCTCCCCCACTAGCTCTCTGAGCCGGAGCATCTCTTTGTCTCCCTTTTCCAGCTGGAACATCATACGGCTTGCCACGGTTTTGATGTTGCTTGCCTCTGCGGTCACTGACAATCTTGTAATGAGCATTATTGTCTTCTTCAAATATCCTGCAGCTATCAACCAAATCAGTAAAAATGCGTATCTTCTGATACCCAACAGCCTTCTTAATTTCAGAGCGCAATTCGTTCTCAAACTTGATGCACTTCGAAAATTCAGCACCACCACTAGTGTAATGAGGATAAAATTTGGACAGCTCCACAAATTTCGCAGCATAATCAGTGACAGACATGTTTCCTTGCTTCAGCTCAAGGAACTCGATTTCCTTCTTACCACGGACATCTTCCGGATAATACTTCCTCAGAAATTCCCTACGGAATACATCCCAAGTAATGTCTTCACCTGCCACGGTCAACCTCTCGTGAGTCTCTAGCCACCAGTCATCAGCTTCGACTGCTAGCATGTGAGTACCATACCGAACCTTCTGAGCTGGAGTGCAATCCATAACACGGAAGATTCTCTCAATCTCTTTCAACCATCCCAAGGCTGCATCTGGATCATGCTTCCCTTTAAACATCGGCGGATTCTCTCTCTGAAAAGTCGCCAAGCTACGTGACCCAGCATCACCACCAGCATTTGGCAAGTTCTGCACCGCTTGTGCCATTGCTTGCATTGCGGCAGCCATTGCAGCGTCATTCCTTCCAGCCATTTCAACTTATCAATACAACACAACTTAACGTTAGATTAATAACAATTACACAATTGTTAGACAGTAACGACACGACAACTGGCCGGACAGACCGACCTGCTCTGATACCACTAATGTAACACCCTTCTAAAATACCCCAAATATTTAATTAAAACAACAGCATATAAATCAATATCAGAGTAATCATGCACCAAGGGTGTCACATAATACTTCACATAATTCACCGTAAAAATCAATCATGCTCATTATTTAATTCAACATAAACACTTCTTTAAAAATTCGCAGCGGATAGAAACATTCAACATCTGTAATATCTTAAAATTAACATTTATTCAACAAATAAAACATCCCGTCCCGATGTTACATCTATCAGAGCATGACCCACTAAAACCACTCTAGACTTCAAGCACTAGCTTCTACTCAACTCACTGCTCGTTACCTGAAAAATATAACTGTAAGGGTGAGTTCCTCAATCGATATAACAAATATTATAAATCATCATGTTATGTTAAGTAACTTTACACGTTAATCACCCACATCATATCATGCATTCGGTAGCAGCATATTCAACTCAACATCATATTCAAACACAACGTAAATGCAACTCAAATGAGACTCGACTCTTCATGCATGTGGTACCATTTGGAGTAAAACTCCCAACTTAAAATCATTGCCAGTTTAGTGGGCATCAAGGCATAAGCCTTCAACTTTCAACTTAGAATTTTTGCCAATCCAGGCCAACGTGGTGTGAGCAAAAGCCCCATAATTTTTGCCAATCCAGGCCAACATGGTGTGAGCAAAAGCCCCGACTTAATGCATATGAATGTATATGGCATGTACGACTTGAAGTTCCACAACATAATAACAACGACAACATAACAGCTTTTTCAGCAACAACAACTTAAAAATCAACTTTGGCTCATCAGCCTACAACTCAGCATTTTCAACAAAACAACTTATATTCAACTTTGGCTCATCAGCCTACAACTTAATATTTTCCACAAAAACAACTTATCAACATATTTGCATCAACATTTCGCAACATAGACTCCACGAATTTATTTATCACAATTGGATACAATAGGCCAATCACCAATTACACTTACATCATAAAAATCAACCATTTTTACATACTGCAACAGTGTTAACCGGTTAACGCTATAGGTTAACCGGTTAACGCAGGAAAATTACACTTCCAGGCAAAACGCAACAGTGTTAACCGGTTAACGCTATAGGTTAACCGGTTAACGCAGGCGAAACTCAACATTTTTCACAATTTATAACAGTGTTAACCGGTTAACACCCTGGGTTAACCGGTTAACGCAGGCGAAACAGCAGTTCCTGCGCTAACACAAGGCAGAATGTAGAGTTTCCGCATTTTCCGCCGTTGGAGGACTTCCGGACCTCCGATTCAACTTCCGTAAAAAGCTATACGCTCAGAAATTCACAATACACTCAAACACAAATTCAATTTCAGCTTTAATACAACTTATTCAACATAATTTCTCAACATTCTAAATCCCAATTAGGGTCAATCGACGGCTTATCACTACCCATTACATGTTAATCGGTAATACCCATTAAACGACGATAAACCCCCCTTACCTTAACAATCCGGCAACTCTTCGAGCTTCAAGCTTTTCCGTTCTCCAACCTTTGCTCTACAGCTCCTTCTCTTGCCCTTTTCCTCTTTCACGATGCTTCTCTGCTTTTTCACGTAAAACCCTTCTGTTCCAAAAATGAGACTCTTTCTCTTATTTCCAACATATATATTTTCCAAATAATTATTACTCCAAATAATAATAATAATAATCCAATAATTCAACTTTATTTAATTAAATTAATAAAATAATATTAACTCAATTAAATAATTCTCTTATTTTAATAGGGGTGTTACATAAGGCAAAACCAAAAACTATAAAAGCCCAAAATAGCTAACACTACTAAAATAGGCATAAGTCAAAATCCTGTGTGAAGCAACATGCTTCGACACTTCGACACATTAACGCAACTCAACATACTAGGTGGTTTGACACTTCCTTGTTCCTATCGAGCAACATTCTTCGACACAAGGAATTACAATTCAACACACCACATAATTCATTGTGTCTAAGCTATCTACATTCATCATAGCTCTTAGTCTTCTGAACACTTCGATATACACTCTCTTTGTCATGATGTTTGCAATCTGATTCTCAGCTCTGCAGTGTTCGACATTCATCTCCCCAACTTCTATTTGCTCTCAAAGATAATGGAACTTCATCTCGATGTGCTTGTTTCGACCATGTGCTATCGGATTCTTCACCAGATTGATAGATGACATGTTGTCTATCCTCATGGTAATTGCTTCATGACTCTTCATTGTTATCTCTTCGACCAGATTCACCATCCATCTGACAAATCTTCCAGTTGTTTATGTTTTCTAGACAAACAACCAACCTGATTGTTTCAATCCTAGCAACAGGTGCAAAAACTTCATCGAATCACTTGGTCACTTGTTCTGAAGAAATCCTTTCGCCACAAATCTCGTCTTGTGTCGAGTCACTTCTCCTTTGGGATTCAACTTCACCTTGTATACCCACTTCACATCGATTTCCTTCTTGTCTTGGGGCAATTTGACAAGTGACCATGTGTTGTTGACTTCGATTGACTTCAGCTCTTCGTCCATTGCTTTCATCCACTTTGAATCTTTCAATGCCTCAGCTGCATTGACAGGTTCGACATCTACGTAGAAAGCATAATGTACCATCTCACCTTCTTCATTGACCACATCATTTGATGTAATCACACATTCTTGCAACCTTACAGGCATGTGTCTTGTTCTTTGAGGTCTGCTTGTGCTTTCTTCACCTTTGACTTCTTCATGTCGAACTTCTCTTTCGACTTCACTAGCTGGTTCATCATAAAAGATTATCACTGAATCTTTCTTGACATTCTCAGTCCAATCCCACTCCTTAAGCTCATCTATAATCATGTCCCTGCTGATCACCACTTGCTTATTCACTAGGTCAAACAACTTGTATCCTCCAGTCGAATGATATCCTATCAAGATCATCTGACTCGACTTATCATTAAGTTTTCTTCTCAACTGATCTCGCACATGTCTATGTGCTATAAATCCAAACACCCTCAGATGACTCAAGCTAGGCTTGACACCAGACCAACATTCTTCTGGCGTGATTCCTTCTAGCTTCTTCGTTGGACATCTGTTCAGGATATATGTCGCAGTCGACACAGCTTCTCCCCATAAATCTTTGGGTAGATGCTTGCCTTTCAACATACTTCTAACCATATTCATGATGGTTCTATTCTTCCTTTCTGCGACTCCATTCTGCTGTAGGGTGGCACCACCTCATGCACAATCCCTTCTTTCATACATAATGCGTCGAAATCTTTCGACACATATTCTCCACCATAATTAGTTCTCAAAATCTTGATCTTTCGACCGTTTTGTCTTTCGACCATAGATTTAAACTTGGCAAATACCTCAATCACTTCACTTTTCTTCTGGATCAGGTAAGACCATAGTTTTCTACTGAAATCATCTATGAATGTAACAAAGTATTTGTTACCTCCAATCGAATCCACCTGGAGAGGACCACATACATCAGAGTAAATGACCTCAAGAATTGCCTTCGACCTGCTTCCTGCATCCTTACTGAAGTTGTTCTTATGTTGCTTTGCCTGCACACATTCTTCACACACTTCGTTTGGGATGTCGATTTCTGGTAATCCTGGAACCATATTTCTTCTCTTCAAATCTCTGATGTCTTTGAAATTGAGATGGCCAAGTCTGTAATGCCATATCCATTCATCTCTGTTGGCTGCTGTTGCAAGGCACTTATGCTCCATCACATTTAGTTCAATCTTGAAGGTTCTATTATGAGACATTGGAGCCTTCAAGATCAACCTTCCATTTGAGTCGAGAACTCTCATCATATTGTCTTCGATCGACACCTTGTAGTTCTTTTTGACTAACTACCCTATGCTGAGCAAATTATTCTTCATGCCTGGTATGTGCAACACATTTGAAATTACTGGCCTCTTGCCATCTTTCCTCATAATTAGAACATCACCAACACCTTCAGCTGCTAGAGTGTTGTCATTTGCAAATTTCACCATGTTCTTTATTGAGGGTTTTATGTTGATAAACCAATCTTTTCTTCCAGACATGTGTGATGAGCATCCTGAGTCCAAGTACCACTGGTCCTTGAATCTCTCTTCATCTTTTGTTGTAACCATCAACAACGTCTCTTCTTCTTCATGTTTCGCCAGCTTTGCATAAGTTTCTTGATTTTTCTACTTTGCATAGTGACCATACCTTTGACAATTGTAACACTGAATGTGACTCTTGTCTGGCTTTTGACCACCACCTCGTCCTCTACCTGCAACACCACCTCTTTGGCTGCATTGATTCCAGGGTTTTCTCTGATTCAACTAGTTTCCTTGCTGATTTCGACCAGTCGAATTGTTGTAACCTCCTCTGTCTTTGTTTTCATTCCAGCTTCCTTTGCCTTTTCTTTCTTTTGCTGATTAAGCCTGCAAAGCCATATCACTCTTCGACTTTCCTACAACTCTTTCAGCCATTCTTTGTTCATGAAATTCAAGCATCCCTCGAAGCTCTTCCTTTGTCAATTTTAACGAATCTTTCGACTCTTCTATGGCTACTACCACATGGTCAAACTTTGGAGCCAACGACCTCAAGATCTTTCCAATAACAGATCTTGATGTCAACACTTCTCCACATACCTTGATTTGATTCACCAGTTTCGTAACCATGGTGAAGAAATCATTTATGCTTTCATTGCTTTCCATCTGAAGCAATTCATACGTTGTTTTGTGAGTTTGTAACCTCACCTCTTTCACCTTCTCCGCGCCTCCAAACGATTTCTCCAAAATTTCTCATGCTTCTTTCGTTGACTCTGCATCACTAACATTTTCAAAGTGATTTGCATCAACACATTGATGGATTATAAAGAGAGCTTTATAATCTTTCTTCTTCAATTCTTTATGTGCAGACTTTTCTTGATCTGTCGCGACTTCTACAAGCGTTATTACTCATTCCTTTATAAGATCCCAAAAATCTTGATAACAGAATACGAACTTTATTTGTTTGCACCAATTCTCATAATTGTTGTTCTTGAGAATCGGAAGATTTGATGGAAACTGCTCGTTTGGATGATTCGTTGCCATGGTGATTTTCTTCCCATGAATCGATTAAATCGGAGCTCTTGATACCAGATGTTGGAAATCCCACAAAACCTATGGATAATATCAATCAATCTTGATGAACAAGATTTTTATCACCCACACAATGACAATAAAGAAAAGAACAATGGAGAAAGAAAGAAAGTAAAGAACGATGAAGGAGAAGAACAATTAAATTCTGCAGAGTTTCTCTCTGCCAACAAATTATGGAAAACTTTTGATTCACTTTGCAACTGCAAAATACTGTGAATACAATGTTAAGAATACTTTATTCACCTCATTACAAAAATAAGGGTTACTACCTCTATTTACAGATTTAGGTTAACTTGGACCTCAAGCCAAAGCCCAAAACTATAAAAACCCAAAATAGCTAACACTACTAAAATAAGCATAAGTCGAAATCCTGTGTGAAGCAACATGCTTCGACACTTCGACACATTAACACAACTCAACACACTAGGTGGTTCGACACTTCCTTGTTCCTGTCGAACAACATGCTTCGACAAGGAATTACAATTCAACAAAATCCTCACTCTAATTTAGTTAGTTTTGTTTAATTTGTGTTCTTTGGAAATAAAATTTCATATCACTTTGATTCAAAATTATAACTCTATTATTTGATATTGAATATATTATTTGATACTTGATTTCTAGATATTATTTGCTATGGTTAGTTCTTAAGCAAGGATAATATATTCTGATTTTCAACAAAGTGTATTTTACTAATTTGAAATCTATTTGTCATGGATTGTGATAATTATTTTATTTTGATTTGTTTTTGTAATGCAACTTCATTTCGTTCGCCATATATCTAACGTCGTTAGTATTCTAACGAAATCGAAGAAATAAATTGTCAATTTGAACCAACACGCGAGGTGTGAAGTTTTAAACATGATTATGCAAAATATCCAGGCTTAGACCTCCGTTTTGAATTGGCATATGATATTTAATATTTTCTTTTATTTAGGTCAAATATAATTTTTTTTTCAATCATTTTATATTTGTAGCAAAAAATTGTATAGATAAAAAGTTTACAATCATGTTCATGTTGAGCTTTTAAATATGGTTATGCAAAAAGTTTATAAAAATTGTATAGAAATAAGTTCCATAAATTTGTTTGACATATTATTATAAAAAATTGAAGTTATTAATAAAAATTAATTTTTTTTTATCAAACGTTCAAAATAAGTTCCATAGAAATAAGTTCCATAAATTTGTTTGAAATAAAATTATTAATAAAAAATTACAAAAACCGTATAGAAATAAGTTCCATAAATTTGTTTGAAATAAATTCTTAACATGCAAAATTAATTATTAAATTAAAATTACCAAACGTACCAAAAAAAGTTATCATTATCAATTTGTTATAAAATTTAATCAAATTTAACCTGCGAAATTTAATCAATTTGCTATAAAAGTTACCAAAAAAGTCATCATTATCAATTTGTTATAAATTTTTAACATGCAAAGTTATTTTTTGAAAAATTGTTGCCCTTAAATAAAATTTAATCAACTTTAATTATTATACAATAACTTTAATTGTTATACAATTAATGGGAATATAATATTATTCTATCAGCAATATTATTCTATCAATACTATTTAAAATTCTTATTAATGGGAAGATAATACAATTCTTACTAATAAGCTACCATTTAGATTTTTATTGTTATCTTTAATATCTACTACTAATAATTATTTATTTATTTCATTTCTACATTTTTAACTTATTTATTGGGCACAAAAATTATTTAAAATTCTAAATATATTTTTACATTTATTTTTAATAAATTTATCTAAAACTCATTTTTTATGGTTTAATTAAAACTTTAACTCTTTATTTATTTATTTATATAGTTTGAAATTTCGTATACAAAATTTTGAGTTGGTATGAACATTAATAAAAATAAATTTTCATATAATAAATAAAATTCACAAATAATTCAATTAAACAAATAAAAATAATTTAAATAAAAATTCTAAGGTTAAATAAATAATATCTAATTGTCTTTTTCAAAAATTATTTTTTTTTACATTTATTTTATATATAGTTGTGGACTCTACCTCCAAAGAAATAATATAGAATCGTGGAAGATTGGACTTATACACTATTTAATATACTAAGATTAATTTCATATTTTAATTAGCCACACATATTTAATCTTAATTATTGCCTAATTGAAAAGTGAATGAAACCAAAATAGTAATGATAATAATAAGAATTAAATGCTATTAATTTTTGTTTATTTTCTACAACAAATAATTTTTTATATATCTTTTTTATAACACATTTGTTTGTAAAATTACAACAATCACTGTCAATTATTTATAATTTTTTCAGATGATAATACTATTTATTATTTTGTTCGCTTGGAAATCAACCAAGCAAGTCTTTTAAGGACACTTCTAAGGTAAAATGTCTCTTTCAAAATTTATGTTGAGATTTCTCTATTGTTTAGCTTTATATGTTTATTAAATATAATTAGATTTTTGTTAAATATTATTTTTTAATTAGGGCTATGAGAGGTTATAACATCCTGAGGCTATATTATGAATAAAAAGCCTAATTTTATATCTATCAAGGTAAGTTAATTGTCTTAAATTTTTTGATATTTCATATGAATTATATATATGATTATATGTTTTATTTATTTATTTAATTTGTAGGCGCATCAACAAGATAATAGTTGGGCTTGGGATTATTATGTAAAGAAAAATATTTTTGACATTATCCAGACGAGTATATTTCAAGGATTACATGAGGTGATAACAAAAGATTTCAATGCTTAATATGCAAATCACATCACTTCATATTTTAACATGTTCTCATTTAATTTATTTTATTGTTTGCATTTGTAGATATATGATGATCCATCATCATATGACAAGGATGTTATTGATAATGTCTGACAACTTTGAGTTCAATTCTTTTTACAAATAGTCGAAGAACAAAATCAACTTGAAGAGAAAGAAACAATGAATTCGATAAAAGACGGTGTTTTATAATAATTAATATTGAGTTATTAATTAAAATTATTTTTTAGTATAATCTTGTTTTTGAATTTTGATTTATATTCTTTGGTATAATTTTTTAAATTTAAACTAAAATTTCTGAGTTTAGTTTTGATCAGTTGAAACAATAATAAAAAATTTGTAGATGTCATGTGACCTCAACTTGATTTATGATTAAATAGTTATGTTATGTAGTTTTTCTCATCCATTTTAGAAAATAATATTTGTTGATGGTTCATTTAAAATCAAATCACACTCGATGTCATTTATAACACTAACTTTAGTAAAAAATAGGTGTGATACATACGCTATTCAAACATTATAAGAAAAGTTTATACACCTAATTTAAGAAAAACAAGCATGTGTGAAAGATTGATTTCTGACCAAATAACTCCGTTAAACTTTAAGCACCCAATTTTGAAGAAAATTGATATGATATATATTTTCTACATCTTTTTTTAATGTAAAAACAGGTGTCATAAGTTGGTTTCTAATCAAATTACTCTCCATTAACTTTAACACCGATTTTTGGAAAAAATCGGTAAGATTTATAAGTGTTTACACCTCTTTAAAGGAGAAAAAAGGTGTCAAATTTTAGTTTTAACACCTGTTGATATTTGTAAATATATAGTGTTAAGAATATTTGTATATGGAATAGTCCCACATTGACTATATCATGTAATTAGTTATAATCTCTCTCTATATAATAAAGTCTCCGTAGTGCTTTTCAAAACACATGGTTTATTCAAATGTCTCTTAGTCTCTTGTATTTCAACATGGTATCTAGAGTCTGCTAAGAGACAATTCTTTCTTCGTCGCGCTTTACCCGGTTGACCCACTGTCTTCCGGTGAGATTTTTTTTTTCTTTCCAAACTGTGTCATCACTCCGGTTTGCCTCTCACTTTTCAAAATTCTCCGGTAACCTACTAACAGAAGTGCCTCCTCCGATCCAGTTGTTCCCCACTTTTCACCGGCAGAAACCTCCGCACGTGACAACTAGTTGCCTCAGATCTGATACTCATGGCTACTCCTTATAACTTTACGCCAAACTATGATGATTTCCTCAAGTGGTATCAGAATTATCAGAACTTAGATTCTACTGCTTCGGTAGCACACACTGGTAATTCATCTGCTTGTCTCTCTCAATCATCTTCTCTTGGACCTTGGGTCCTTGATTCTGGTGCGTCTGATCATGTTACCAGTAATAAAAATCTTTTCTCTTCCCTCTCTACATCTGGTTTCTTACCTACTATAACTTTGGCCAATGGTTCTCAAACCCGATCCGAAGGGATTGATACTATTCAAATTCTATCTTCTCTCTCTGTTACTTTTGTCCTTTATGTACCTAATTGTCCATTTAATTTACTTTTAGTTAGTCGTTTAACTCGTTCTCTTGATTGTAGTGTTACCTTCACTAACAATAATGTTACCCTGCAGGATCGGAGTTCAGGACAGACGATTGGTGTCAGATGTGAGTCTCAAGGCCTTTATCAGCTCTCAGTGTCATCTCAGACATGCTCAGCCAAAGATTCTCCACTCACTATCCATGCTTAGTTAGGTCATTCCAGTCTTTCCAAACTACATAAGTTGGTGCCAAATTTATCAAAGGTATCTAATTTACATTGTGAGTCGTGTCAGCTAGGGAAACACACTCGTGGTCAGTTTTCCAATCGAGTCAATAAACGAGCTTCGTCCCTTTTTGCTTTAGTTTACACCGATGTTTGGGGTCCCTCGCATATTATCTCTACTCTTGAGTCTAAGTATTTTTTCACCTTTATTGATGATTTTTCCCGTTGCACGTGGTTATTGTTAATGAAGAATAGATTTGAATTATTTTTTATTTTTGAACAATTCTATCAAGAAATAAGAACTCAATTTGGTGTGTCTATCCGTACCTTAAGAAGTGATAATTCCCGTGAATATTTATCCCAACAATTTCAAAGTTTTATGTCACGCAATGGTATTCTCCATTAAACATCTTGCCCTCACACACCTCAACAAAACGGGATAGCCGAATGCAAAAATCGACATCTTGTAGAAACCACTTGGACCCTACTTCTCCATGGCAATGTTACACTTCGGTTTTGGGGGGATGTTGTGCTAACGGCATGTTACCTTATAAATCGCACGCCCTCATCTGTCCTTAACAATAAAATCCTTCATTCAATCCTTTTTCCTAATTCCCCACTTCACCCAATTCCTCCCCGAGTCTTCGGATCCACATGTTTTGTACACAATCTCCCTCCTGGTCTTGATAAACTATCAGCTCGATCACTAAAGTGTGTCTTTCTTGGTTATCATTGATCCCAAAAAGGTTATCATTGTTATTCATATACTCTATAATGATACCTCGTATTGGCTGATGTTACCTTCTTCGAGTCGGTTCCATATTTTGAGTCCAGTCACGTAACTCCAGAACTCATTCAAGAAAGTACTCTCACACCTTTTCCAATAGTTATTAATGTCTCGCCTACCATTATCCCCCATCAGTCTAGGGCTCATGACCCCCAACTTCTCGACCACTTTAAACATATCAGAATCGTCACCCAACGCCCGCCGTCCCTGTCCCTGAGGTCATACATGTCTCTGAGGTCATTGCAGACTCTCCTCTGACGCCTCCGCCATCACCAGATCTGATCCTGCAACCTGAGTCTGATCTTTCAATTGCTCTTAAAAAAGGTATACGTCAAACACGAAATCCTTCTCCACATTATATTGATTTATGTTACCATCATCTTTCCCCTTTGCAGTATACTTGTTTGTCTTCTTTGCCTTCTGTTTCTAGTCCTAAAACTCCAGGTGAAGCATTATCTCACCCTGAGTGGAGGCAAGCAATGATTGATGAAATGTGTGCTCTTCAAAGCAGTGGTAACTGGGAACTGGTTCCTCTACCTCATGGGAAATCTTTAGTAGGTTATCGTTGGATTTATTCAGTGAAGGTTGGTCTAGATGGTAAGATTGATCGATTTAAAGCTCGATTGGTAGCCAAAGGATACACTCAGATTTTTGGATTGGATTATAGTGATACCTTCTCGCATGTAGCCAAGATGGCATTTGTTAGACTTCTTCTAGCCATTGCAGCCATTCGACATTGGCATATTCATCAACTTTACATCAAAAATGGTTTTTTACATGGTGATCTTGAAGAGGAAGTATATATGGAGAAACCACCTAGATTTGTTGCTCAGGGGGAGTCATCGAATACGGTGTGTAGGTTACACAGGTCTCTTTATGGTCTTAAGCAATCTCCGAGAGCTTGGTTCGGAAGATCCAGCATTGTAGTACAACCGTTTGGTATGGTCCGTAGTGAAGCTGATCATTATGTATTTTATCGTCACTCATCCCAAGGGTATATTTACCTTATTGTGTATGTAGATGATATTATCATAACTGGTAGTGATCAGCAGGGTATACTCCAGTTAAAATAACATCTCTCGAATCAATTTCAGACAAAAGATCTTGGTAAACTTCGTTATTTCTTGGGTATTGAGGTAGCCCAATCTAAAGATGGTTTGGTGATTTTTCAGCGGAAATATGCTATGGATATTTTGGAAGAAACAAGTTTGTTGAATGCTAAACCAACTGATACTCCTATGGATCCAAGTGTCAAACTACTACCCAATCAGGGGGAGCCTCTATCTGACTTAGGAAGGTATAGAAGATTGGTTGGAAAGTTGAATTATCTCACAGTCACTCGTCCAGACATTTCTTTTGCAGTTAGTATGGTAAGTCAGTTCTTAAATTCCCCTTGTCAGGAACACATAGATGTTGTTATCCGGATTCTGAGATACATCAAATATGCTCCAGGAAAAGATCTAGTGTATAAAAATAATGGACATACTCAGATAGTTGGATACTCTTATGCTGATTGGCCAGGGTCACCCATTGATAGACGATCCACCTTTGGGTATTGTGTACTTGTTGGAGGAAACCTTATATCCTGGAAAAGTAAGAAACATAACGTAGTTGTAAGATCAAGCATCGAGGCAGAGTATAGGGTCATGGCAATGGCAACATGTGAACTTATTTGGTTAAAACAGTTGCTCAAGGAACTTCGAATTGAAGAAGCAAGACCAATGACACTTATTTGTGATAATCAAGTTGTATTGCACATTACTTCAAATCCAGTCTTCCATGAGAGGACCAAACATATTGAGATAGATTGTCACTTTGTCAGAGAGAAGATCGAGTCAAGTGACATCTTCACAAGTTTTGTCAACTCTAATGATCAATTGACAAACGTATTTACAAAATCTCTGCAAAGCCCCATAACTAATTATATATGTAACAAACTTGGTGCATTTGACTTATATGCTCAAGCTTGAGGGGAAAGTGTTGATATTTGTAAATATATAGTGTTAATAATATTTGTATATGGAATAGTTCCACATCAACTATATCATGTAATTAGTTGTAATCTCTCTCTATATATAATAATGTCTCCGTAGTATTTTTCAAAAGATACGGTTTATTCAAATGTCTCTTAGTCTTATGTATTTCAGCTTTTTTTAATGTAAAAACAGGTGTCATAAATTGGTTTCTAATCAAACTACTCTCCATTAACTTTAACACCGGTTTTTGAAAAAAATAGGTACGATTTATAAGTGTTTACACCTCTTTAAAGGAGAAAAAGTGTGTCAAATTTTAGTTTTAACACCAATATGTAACATTTATAACACCAGTTTACCACCGGTGTTAAATTGATTTACCATATCTTTTTTTAAAACCGGTGTCAAAATCCCACTTACAATACCGGTAACAACAACACTGAAAAAATAAAGTATTAAATCTCTCTAAAAAAATTGGTGTTAAATCCCTTCTTTACACTAGTGATTACAAAATATAAGGATGAGTTCCTTGACTAAGGTCAAGAGTATAAAATAGAATTAAGGAGTACAAGAGGTATTCAAACCCAACATAAATTATAAGTTTATAACATCGTTTATGACATCTCACGGACAAACACACTAAGAGTAATAATCGAATTTCGTCCTAGAATTACTTCCATAAACTAACCAAAACCAAAAAAGAAATTTAATATTAAACACAACATCATCAATAGAAGTAATAATATTGTTGAACATTAAACCCAACATCATCATTTTTTACACTCATAGTATTATAAAAAAAAATCAATATATGTTAGAGCCAATTTTTATATGCGTGGCCTCGCTTTCTTTTATTCCAACATTGCATTATCCATAGTCACGATTGCAGTCCTCTCAGTCGAGAAATACAAATCAATTTGCATCAATAGATAGAAATTATTTTGGCATCTATCAATAAAAATTATAATCTTTCATTGAATACTACTCTAATTCTCAATCCTCAATTTCATTAATATTCCAATTCAATTATCTGAGGCTGTATCCTCTTTCTCCAGATTGTTGTTGGGGTTTCTCCCCGAGCAGAGCTTCTGTTGAGATTTTGTACCCTAAGCAGGGTATTTGTTGGGATTTCTCCCGAGCGTGATTGTTGAGCAGAGCCTTTATTATGACTCCTCCTCATTCAGGGTGCTTGTTGAAGACTTCAAGTTTCCTCTTCAGCAATATTCTCTCCCCAGCATGGGTGCTTTCTGTCGCACCTCGAAAAAATGGGGATACGACCTCAAAGCGAAGCGCGATCGCACGCTCGCAATGATGGACTGAACAGAGTCGCCACCGAACTTTATTTATTCCTAAAAAGGAAAGGGGAAATATCGATAAAACCCAAGACAAAAGAAAGGATAAGATATGGTCATCGCAACCAATATCAGGGTTCGGGAGTCGATTACGCAGGGGGAAGGTATTAGCACCCCTCACGTCCGTTGTACTCAACGGGAACCATTAGGTCAGTTGTGTGCGTTAATGTTAGTTTGAAATATTAGGCTTTTCAAATTATTAAGTGGGAAAGAAAGAGTAAAAGAGAGGAAAATGTTTTTGGATTTTTTTAACGAAGGACTAAACCTAAGTTTTTTATTAGTGGGCCTGACAAGATTTATAAATCCTGCTCCTACGTATCTCAAAAGAGAAATCAAGGCTTACGTAGTTCTGGGTAGAAAAATGTTTGTTTGTTGGTCGATTTTAGTGAAAGTCATACTGTATTAATCGATGAAAACATTATTTTACCCAAAACAGATGAGGAGTGAACGCATACCACACATCGAACGGATTTATAAATCTACATTCGGAAAAGCGTCATTTATCTCTACTCAACAATCGTGGCCGAAACATTGTTTTGTATCATCTTAAGACAATATACCTTTCATTTATGAAAAAAGATTTTTGATTAATCGCACGGCGGCGAGAAAAAAGTTTGATTGGTTGGAGGTATTTTGAGTGATGGCGAGAACTTGGATGAGCGAGATATACATCTCGAATCCTAGTCTCAGGAGTGCATGGTATACACCATGTTCCATTTCCATCTTTATTAACAAAAGTTAAGATAGGAATTAAGTATTTTTGGAATTTGACTGGGAAAGGGTTTGAAGAAACCGCATTGACAGTTTTAGAAGATGGCGAGAGTTAAGATTGGCGAGGCATACGTCTCGAATCTTAATCTCAGGAGTGCATGGTATACACCATGTTCCATTTCCACCTTTATTGAAAAAGTGTTAAATAAGATTTAAGTATCTTAGATTTGATTGAGAAAAGGTTTGACGAAACCACATTGACAATTTTAGACGATGGCGAGAGTTAAGATTGACGAGGCATACGTCTCGAATCTTAACCTCAGGAGTGCATGGTATACACCATGTTCCATTTCCACATTTATTGAAAAAGTGTTAAATAAGAATTATGTATCTTTGAGTTTTTGTTATGAAAATGACTTGACATTAGATCAAGCATTTAATGGACATTTGAGAAAGATTTGAATGAGTGTTTGAGAGAACAAAGTGGATGAATTTGGATGATGGCGAGAGCTAGGATTGGCGAGATATACATCTCGAATCCTAGTCTCAGGAGTGCGTGGTATACACCACGTTCCACTTCCATCTTTATTGAAAAAGTCTTGACTATGAATTAATATTTTTTTGAGTTTTTATTAGAAAAAATGGCTTGACGTTGAATCAAACGTTTGGTGAAAGTTTGAAAGACATGGAATAGAATGGAGAGAGAAATGAATTGATTTGTTTGTTGAGAAAATACTCGACGTTGGATCGAGTCATATTTTTTTGTATTTTCTAGAAATGGTGGATTTTAATCTTGTGTTAGTATCTAAAATAGAAAAATAAAACAAATACAAAATTATATACACATTGGGGAAGTGGGGTACATTTTGTCAAATGGGGATTCAAAAATCATGAAATAATTAAATCGGGCCCAAACAATAAAATGATGCGAAGTATGAGTGTAAGTGCAAGAGAACCGGCTCATTGTAATAAAGCCCAAGAGTAAGCTATGTGAGGTTGATGGCGATGCTTAAAAAGCAATCGACTTACAAGGGTATGGAAAATGGGCTCGATATTGAATCGAGAAAAGAAATGATTTTTATAGTTTTAAAATGGTTTTGCATGCATGATGAAGTTAATAAAAAAACATAGACATAAAAAATATTAAAAGAAACAAAATGCTAAAAGAAAATAAAATGTTAAGAGAAAATAAAATGCTAAAAGAAAATGAAATACTAAAGAATGCTACATATGAGTATTGAACCCACTCCACCTAAGACTATGGCAACCACCCCTCTCCACTAGGCCACTTATGACTAGTTATTATTTACAATGCTAATTTAGATATATAAACCAAGATAAATTAAAAATAGAATTAAAATAAAAAAAACTAAATAAAAAAAGAAATATGTTGGTCTACTAGTGATTAAACCCAGCCGCTTGGCTGTTGGGTTTACAATGGGAATATGAATTGAAAAGGAGGAAATAAATTGAAAATATAAAAAACATTTATTAACTAATACCTAGGAAAATTAAATGAATTTTAATAGTTTTTTTAAAAAATGAATTATTCTATCTAAAATAAATTAGAGAAAAAAAATTGAAAAAAAAGAAAAGACAGACTTCATCGTCCTCGTCGTCTCTCACTCTTCTCTCTCAGTCTCGCGATTCGCTCACACCTCAGCATCTCTCAATCGAAATCTCTCTCTGCTCTCAACCTCACTCAATCGTCTCTCAAACGCGTCCAACCCACGAACCCTCTCACACTCTCAAACTCAATCAATCCTTCTCTATCAAATGCTCAGAGGAATCCAATCGAAAACTCACCTTCGGTGGCGGTAATGACGAGCTCAGGTAAAGCTGGAATCTCCCCTTCACTTCTTCGAATGCTGGTGTTCTTTTTCTCTTAGGATTAAGTTTTGATTCTTGCTTTCAAATTTTCAATTCCGCCTCCCTTTTTTTGTTTTTCGTCCCCTCCTCCCTCACGAACTCGCTTCTCCTTTTATCTCTCCCGAATTAGGGTTTGAATAGGTACCTTTGGTGTTACAAGAAGTTACTCTGCGAAGTCCCTTTTGTGCTCAGAAATTGGAGTGGCCTTTTTGATGCTAGAATTTGTTAACAGGTAATCTGAGCATCTGACTTTCTTCTTGAATTTCGTCTCTATTCCAATTTGGGATTTTTTTTTGAAAATTAGCTGCTTTGCCATTTTGCTTTTACTGCAGTGAATTCAGAGTATTGGTCTGAACTTGGTTTTACTTGGGATTCGTTGTTGCAGGATAGTAACAAATGTCCGTTGGGTTAATATCCGGTTGCAAACATCTCTAAGGTACAGTAGAGAATTGATGGTGTCGTTCTTCTAGCTTCCGTTATGTCGCTTATTGAGGTAGGTTGGATTTAGTTACTTTGCACTTGTTTAATGATGCTGATTCTAGTTTTTCTGCAATAACTACAGGAATTTCTCGCAATAACCGTTCATGCTCCTCTGGATTCTTAAGCTTGTGGTAGTTCTTCGGATAGTTGAAGCAAGACACCGAGGTTAGACTATGCATAGCTGCAACCTTTGTCGCAGGCAACAGCAGCTTTGCATTAAGGGAAGCCAAACATATCGAAAAAGCCTGGTAACCAGTCAAAGGATATCTATAGTCCATAACAAACTTAGATTTTGCCACCCTCCCTAGCTGCAAAATTGTCTGCTTCCCATTCTCCTCTAAAGTGAACTGAAAGTTTTTAACTGATTTCTGAATTACAAGTTCTGTTCTTCCTTTATCCCTATAGTCAAGCTCAATTTGCTTTGTACTCTTGTTATAGAGTGGATCCTTTGAGTATAGTTGATGAACTTTGTCCAATTTTCCTTTCCAATTGAGTGGCAAACCCTTACTATGTTGCACCTGTGAAGTGTTCTTGAAAGACATAGCTTGATGATTAGGTATATATGCTTTGATACTTCTATGAGTTCCTGTACATGTTGGTATTGTAGGTACATACTCAACAACAGCAAGAGGCTGCTTTGAATTTGGTTGATTACTTTTGGATTTGGAATTAGGACAATGTTTCTGATCCCAAATGTTGTATTTTGAGCCGGTGAGGTTCGTTGTTACTGTCCCGAGGAAAGTTTCGTCGGAATAAAAGAGTAATCCTTTTTTTTTACTGCTATGAGTTTTCTGTTGGATATTAATTGAGTTTTCTTCAGTTTGTTTTTTTTTTCTTGCAGGCTATGGTTGATTTGCTGCTACTATGCATGTTGATCCGTCATGAAAGTTTTGCAGGTTTGAGGTTTTGGCCAGGTGACATGGTGGACCGGGAACAAAGAAATTGATTGTAGTTTCCAAGAGCAAACTCTTATGATGTTGGTGCAGTTGGTAGCATTTTAAACATATCTTGTTTTACTGCAGGAACATGTGTCGAAGTGAGTGCGAAAACCAAAATTCATGTGCATTACTTTGTCAAATTCACAATGTATGTGCCATGTTTGATCATGATTTGGTTGATGCCACTGTGATTTCGCTATGGCTTTGTTGCAGGGTATCGACGACATGATGCGTCACATGTATGTGGTGTGAGGTTACCGTCACGGTTGTTCTTCCGGCAGGGTCATGGCAGGTTGTACAACGCTAACCAACAGTACCGACGGCTGCAAAGAAAATAGAGCGCACAACCAATGTGATATCGGCATCATCGGTAAAGATTGCTCCGGGTAAATTGTTCCTCTCAAAAACTTCAGCAATCAGCTTTGTAATTATCAATGGAGTAGTTGGCGCACCCTTCCAGACAACCATGTTACCGCCGACTAGTGCAATGTAAGCATTCCATCCTAGTACAACACATGGAAAGTTGAAAGCAGTGAGATTTGGAGCAAAGGCTTCTTCGTTCAATGACTGTTACATTTTTTCGTCATGCAGGTCTTGGAATCAAATGCCTTGTCCAAATTCTTCATAAAATACTTGCGTTCGGAGCGGGAATGATATCCGAAGGTGCCAGCATAGTCTGTTGAACCTGAATCTTTGGTCTTGAGAATTATAGATGCAATAAGGTTATCATGAGCAGCATTCAACTCTGCATTTGTACTTGATAGGGTCGCACATGGCAGCATCAAAAGCAACACCCGATCAAGCGGAAACCAAATTAATTCTAAACACCAACAACGATGTTATCAGCAAGACCGACTATTAACTCAGTGCTTAAATTCATTGCAGTAACTTCAACAGGTTGGTTTTAACTTGTTGAATGGTCCCTTTTGTTTTGCAACAGCTTAGAGCGAAATCGCAACAGGTACAAAGATATACTTAAATATTATGTCTCTTTGTAACTCCATGAGTTTTCTTGTAACAGAGATATTTAAGCATATTTTGTCTTGCAATATACAGCATTGTCCTTGTGCTGCAAATTTACGGTTTATTATGTTTTGCAGCATGACTCTTGTTGCCCATCCCAATCAACATACAAATGATGCTGCAACCCTGTATATTGGAATTCGATGGCAGGCTAGGTTGAGGTGCATCATGACATTGAGTGGCTTGGGATAGAAGCTGCTGAAATAACCAATGTGCTCTGCTACTTCCAGTTGTGTAGCGAGGATTACTTGTGGTGGTGGAGAATGCCATGGGGTGGCAAGGAAATTTTGTTGGTTTCTTTGCTTTGATTTTGATGCACGTTGCTATTGTTGTGACTTGGATGGTGGGTTATTTGGGAATTCTTATGGTTATACCTCGGTTGTAATTTTTTTGGATGAATTTTGGGAATTGGTTGTAACGTAGGAGTTAGTTGTAGGATATGGATGTGATGCATTGTTATGCTTAAATCTTAAATGAAAATGTATGTATGAAAATGAGTTTGGAAATGTTTGAAAGTTAAATATTATTGAATGTTATGAAATGAGTAGGTACTATTTTGATTTTGAAATGTACTATGGATATAAAATGGATTTTTTAGAAATAATCCAAGACTAATTTAAATATCAATTTAAATAATAATAAAAAATCAGTAAAAAAACCCAATTAAAATCAAATTAATCCAATAATTTGTTAAAATTACTTTTGACATCAATTCTAACATCTATTTGAAAATTAAAATCAATTAGAGTTTTGAATCATTAGTAAAAATAACAATTAAAATTAAATTGAAATTTGGAATTAAACTTAATTTGAAATTAAAATCGAAATTGAAAAATTACAAAAGTCAAATGATTAAAATCCATTTTATAGTCAAAAGCACCATGATCAAAAAGGCATAGACAATGACCAATGTGTAACAAAAATATGGATTTGGGAATGAATGTATGCAAATGAACTTTAGGCCAAGTGCCAAACAAAAATAAAAAATTCAGGACCAAAATCGGGGTATGACAGTTGCCCCTATTTAAGTGTCTTCAACTAGAGAATATGAAGCAGGACGTTCTTCATATGATCATAGTGGGAGATGGTTAAATACTAAGAAGACCCGGATTTTGATCATGAATCCCTATGACATGGTGTGATATGATATGATATGCATGACATGATATGCGTGGATGCATGATTCTTTTTTTTTAATTTTCTTCCCTGCTAGGGATATGGTGGACCCTTGACAGGGGATGCTACTAGATAGACCAAGTTGTGGGGAATGCTGATGGTCCACAGGAAGACAGACAAGTGGTAAGAAACAAACTCGTTGGGGAAAACAAATCCTGCTGGAGAGTCAAACACACACTGGGGAGTAATCTAAGTGGAATTTGATAAGCAGCATTCGGAGTACAAGAGATTTAGGGAGTAAGTTCACATATGACTTACCAGACCTGAATAAGGAAGAAAATGCATAACAGGTTCAGACACAACAAAACAGGTTCATATATGACCTGACAATGCTGGGGAATAATCATGGAGAATAACTCTTCAGAACAGGTTCATGTATGACCTGACACCGGAATAAAGCTCAACAACAGGTTCATACATGACCTGAAGAGTATTGAACAAATAGAGAAAAAATCTTCAGAGCAGGTTCAAGTATGACCTGACCCCGGAATAAAAACTCAACAACAGGTTCATACATGACCTGAATAGTATTGAACACAAATTGGAAAAAACTCTTCAGAGCAGGTTCAAGTATGACCTGACACCGGAATAAAGCTCAACAACAGGTTCATATATGACCTGAATAGTATTGAACAAAAATTGGAAAAACTCTTCAGAGCAAGTTCAAGTATGACCTGACCCCGGAATAAAAGCTCAACAACAGGTTCATACATGACCTGAATAGTATTGAACAGAAATTGGAAAAACTCTTCAGAGCAAGTTCAAGTATGACCTGACCCCGGAATAAAAGCTCAACAACAAGTTCATACATGACCTGAATAGTATTGAACAGAAATTGGAAAAACTCTTCAGAGCAAGTTCAAGTATGACCTGACCCCGGAATAAAAGCTCAACAACAGGTTCATACATGACCTGAATAGTATTGAACAAAAATTGGAAAAACTCTTCAGAGCAGGTTCAAGTATGACCTGACCCCGGAATAAAACTCAACGACAGGTTCATACATGACCTGAATAGTATTGAACAAACATAGAAAGAATCTTCAGAACAGGTTCAAGTATGACCTGACACCTGAATAAAGCTCAACAACAGGTTCATACATGACCTGAATAGTATTGAACGACAGGGAAAAAATCTTCAGAGCAGGTTCAAGTATGACCTGACACCGGAATAACAACAATTGGACTCTGACCGTAAGCAATGGACTACAACCACCCTTTAACGGATTTTGCCAACAACAATTGGACTTGAAAATGACTGCGAAAACCGGACGTTGGTTTAAGGGCACCAAATACAAACTGGAATCAAAGGTCAAAAGATCTAGGATCGACAACAAGACCTGGGTCAATGCAAAATGAGCACGAAGTACATTTCGGCTATGCATGATTTGAATTTCCTTTTATGCATGATATATGAATGATCATGATTATGAGAATGCTAACACTGGGAGTTTGTAAAGGCTTTTTATGGAAGCTCATGATTCCTCAACACCGAGAACTCAACCAAGTATTTTATGATAGATGTTGTCAAAGGAGGATTCTATCCAGTTTGATAGCCACAACTTAGCCAATGTATTCTTTTGGAGGATTAATGAACCGTGCTAGCCTAATTTTCGGGCACTCGTCTTAAACTCAATAGTTGTTGACGTATGGCAGAATTCGTTTGAACAGTTTGAAAGCATGAAGGGGGTCTGCCCCTTGGTGGCTCATCTTGCCCCAATTTGTTGGGTCTTTGAAAATGTTCACCTTGAAAGTGGGTTTGAAAACAACTTGCCATGAGACTACCTCGAGATGGCTTGCCCCAAGTGTTTAAAACTTGCAATGATCTGAACTTGACTAACCAAGTGTTGGAATGGTAGACTCTTGATTGATTGTCCTTTGGATAGTTGGACTCATTGAGCTCTGAGGTGGCTTTCCCCAGTCTAAGTCTTGAAGCAAATTACTCTTGGCTAACTGAACCTTGGAGTGATTGGACTTACTGAGCTCTGAGGTGGCTTGCCCCAGTCTGACTCTTGAAGCAGATTACTCTTGGCTAGATGACCCTTAGGGTGATTAGCTCGAATTAACTGATGCTCAAAATGATTTTCCCCTGACTAGACTTCTTTCACTCCATCAAGTTCCTCAACTGTGTATTGAATTTCTTTGATGCTAAGTGTTGAATCGCAAATAAGATTGTTCACTTGAAAATGGTAATTTTAATTCAATACTTATGCAAAAATTTGAACTCAAAGTTTATTGATATGAATGGGTGAAATACAGTGAACGAGTCATTGATAAGAACACAATGGTGATCAAGTCGTTCACAGTATGCAAGTTGGTGCCATCACATGATTAACAAAAATCGTTTGGAGTCAGGTTAACACAACCTTGTTATAGTATGCTTTCAAAATAAACCCTGCCTCAATTAGGTCTTTTAAGGGTTGTAACGTGGTCTGGTTCACGAATTTTTTTTTTGAAACAAAAGGATATAAGGCTAAAAATTTATTTTTTCCCACCCCTTCTTCTTGATGATCTCCAGTTCCTATGTTCAGTTAATTCAATACACGCATTCGACTTCCAAGAGGGTTCGAAGGTGTGATGAGGGTTCTAGATGAATTTTCTTGAAATGGCAGTCACCTTGTTTTGTTTTTGTCGAGGATTTAATGACCTCTTTTGACTGATTTATTTTATCCCTAATTTTGCCTGGGTCATTTTTGTAGGAGTTAGTTGTAGGATATGGATGTGATGCATTGTTATGCTTAAATGTTAAATGAAAATGTATGTATGAAAATGAGTTTGGAAATGTTTGAAAGTTAAATATTATTGAATGTTATGAAATGAGTAGGTACTATTTTGATTTTGAAATGTACTATGGATATAAAATGGATTTTTTAGAAATAATCCAAGACTAATTTAAATATCAATTTAAATAATAATAAAAAATCAGTAAAAAAACCCAATTAAAATCAAATTAATCCAATAATTTGTTAAAATTACTTTTGACATCAATTCTAACATCTATTTGAAAATTAAAATCAATTAGAGTTTTGAATCATTAGTAAAAATAACAATTAAAATTAAATTGAAATTTGGAATTAAACTTAATTTGAAATTAAAATCGAAATTGAAAAATTACAAAAGTCAAATGATTAAAATCCATTTTATGGTCAAAAGCACCATGATCAAAAAGGCATAGACAATGACCAATGTGTAACAAAAATATGGATTTGGGAATGAATGTATGCAAATGAACTTTAGGCCAAGTGCCAAACAAAAATAAAAAATTCAGGACCAAAATCGGGGTATGACACTTTCCTTTTGGAAGATTCAGTAATTGGTGGGTTGACATCCCTGTACTTCGTCGTTTCCTCAGTGAAGTTGCCAGCGGAGTTGTTGGTATGATGTACTTCATCTATGTTATCTCTCCCCATCAGAGAGTGCTTGTTGAGGTTTTCACCTCTCCTCCCTTCAGCAGAGCAGTGATTCTTTCTTCCTCAGCAGTTGTGATTTCTTTTGGAAGGTTTAGTTTTGGTGGTTGATCCCCGGTTCTCCTTCTCTGCCTCAGATAAATCCCCAGTAGATTCGTGGCATGGTGGATTGTATCTGTGATGATCTTCCCCTGCAGAGATTTGGTGATTTCCTGATGCTTGTGATCCCCAGTAGAGTGGCTTGTATGCAGAATCTACTTGTGTGATCTTTTCTCTTTCAGTGGATTCGTCCCAAAGGAGTTGCTGACAGTATCCCCGGTAGAGTTATTTGTGCGGCCAGATTCTACTTGTGTGTTTTGTTCTCTTCAGCAGTTTCTGCTTGTGCAGTAAACTCCTTTTCTCAGTTGAGACTGATGATCTCCCTGCAGAAGTCTCGTGATTTCTCCACTTCCCCAACAGAGTTGCTTTCGTGGCAGTGTTTGCCTGTTGTGAACTTCTGTTCCCCAGTTGGGTTGATTGATGATCCATCGCTCAGAGATTTTGTGATTTCTTTGATATCTCTGGATTTTTCCCAGCAGATCTCTGCTTTTTAGCATTCAGATCTCCAGCAGATTGGCTTTCCAGTTGGATTTCTTGGTTTTTTCCTCTGGAAGTGTAGTACCAGGCGTTTGATTCCTGGACCTGTTTGTGTTAGAAATGTCTGTTTTGTCAGCATTCATCAAACATAAATCACGCATATTCATGCATACTTCCAACATCCAGATATTCATGTTGCATTTTTGCCATATATCTTTATTTGTTGTCTCCTGCTAATGGTGATATAGATCTCTCCAGTAGATCTCCCCAAGCAGATGTCGGGTGTTTAATCTCTCAATATAGAGTCAGCCCCATAAGCAGAAAGTGTCTGTCTTTTCTTCTGCAGTTCCCCACTGAGATATATCCTCGTGGATGACGGTTGTTTCCGTTTCCTCCCAACACATATATTGGGATGGGTTTTCCCTATTGAGTTATATCCTCATTAGGACGAGTCTTGATTCAGTTTGCCTTTTTGGTTTGATCCTGAATTGGCCATTTTTTTCAACTGTCTCTTGTGCTTCCCTGTGGAATAAATGAATAAATTGCCTAGTAACCGGCAATAGTTCATCTTATCCCCAGCGGAGTTTTGTGGGCCTTCTACCCAGTAACCGGTAGTTATAAGTCCTATCTTTTGGGCCTTCTACCCAGTAACCGGTAGTTGTAAGTCCTATCTTTTGGGCCTTCTACCCAGTAACCGGTAGTTGTAAGTCCTATCTTTTGGGCCTTCTACCCAGTAACCGGTAGTTGTAAGTCCTATCCTTTGCGGTTTTCTACCCAGTATTCGGTAGTTGTAAATCCTGTATACCTTTTTTCCCTTTTGTGGAATCTGTGTTTGTGAACTTTTTGTTCCTCAGCAAGAGTCGGTGGTTTTCTACCCAGTATTCGGTAGTTGTAAAATCCTATTTTCTTGCTCTCCAGCAGATTTTGTGGTTTTCTACCCAGTAGCTGGTAGTTATAAACCCTATTTTGTTTTCCCCGTGCGGAGTTGTGATCCTTTCGCTCCCCACGCAGAGGCTTTGGTTTTCTACCCCGTTTTCGGTAGTTGTAAACCCTATTTTTGTATCCTCATCAGAGTTGTGGCCCTCTACCCAGTAACCGGTAGTTGTAAGTCCTATCTCTATTCCCCTAGCAGAGGTAACCTTTGTGGTTCATCCTGGTTGATGGTGGATTTTGTGGTCTTCTACCCAGTATTCGGTAGTTGTAAATCCTATATTATTGTTGTCTCCCTATCGGAGTCTGTGCTCTCTCGTGGATAATTGTCGTATGCTAGCAATTTTATCCTCAGCTGAGTCTTTGGTTTTCTACCCAGTAGTCGGTAGTGGTAAACCTCTTGTTTCCTCAGCCAGAGCCTTTGGTCTTCTACCCAGTATTCGGTAGTTGTAAATCCTTTGTTCTCCCCTTTGCAGAGTTAACCTTGTTGTTCATCCTAACCGATGATGGTTACTCTTTGTGGTTATCTTCATCCAGTATTCGATGTTGATATTCCCCTGTCTGGGTAATTGCTCTGAGTAAGCCATTGTATCCCCAATGTGTTTTGTGGATAATTGTCGCATGCTAGCAATTTTATCCTTAGTTGGGTCCTTTCACCGTTTGCTAGTGAATTGTTCCCTGGATCATTGATTTTTTTATCAATGCATCCCTAGTGAGTTCTCTTTCATTTACCCTTTTGTTGGTAATGATTGTTGCTCCCTTTGATCGGTCATCATTATATACCTAGTTTTGGTATCCCGATGCCTTTCTTTTCGGTTGATTTATCCTTTATTAACCCAGTAACCGGTTGTGGATAATCTTCCATGCGAGTATACTATCCACGTTCTGACGGTAATGGATAATATATCTCATGCACTCTTCAGTCGAAGCCTGTTGTGTTTCCCCAGTCGAGTAAGATTCGTGTTCCTTTTGCGGAATCGAATATTCTTTGTTTCCTCTTTTTTTGAGCGTATCTCCCGGTAACCGGTGATATGTCTCCTGGATAATTGCCGTATGCTTGCAATTTATCCCCAGTGAGTTATCTTTCGTCTACCCTGTTGTTGTTGGTAACGATTATTTCTCTTTTCGGTCGGTCACCTATTATATACCCGGTAACCGGTATCCCTGGTGTTCCTTCCGTGCGAGTATATTATCTACGTTCTGACGGTAATAGATAATATATCTCATGCGAGTATATTATCTATGTTCTGACGGTAATAGATAATATATCTCATGCGAGTATACTATCCACGTTCTGACGGTAATGGATAATATATCTTATGCGCTCTTTGGTTGAAGCCTTTTGTTCTTCCCCATCTGAGTAAGATTCGTTTTCCCGTTGTGGATTCGAATGTCCATCCTGTAAGTCGATTTGCTTTTTCAAGCCCTCCTTTCGGATGATGAGTGTTTTGGTAGTAAAAACTAATTCACGCCTTTGGTCGGTCACCTATTATATACCCAGTAACCGGTATCCCTGGTGTTCCTTCCTTTCTGCTCCCTATTATGACCTTGGTCCCCTGTGGAGTCAGATTTTCCTGAGTTGATGTGCCTTTTCAGGTCTTTCTCAAATGTTTTGGTTGATTGATATCTCTCACCCTTATACCGGTCTTAGATATTCATTTCTTCCTGAGCTTGTTGTTCTTTCACCCAGTAACCGGTGTTTAGATCACATGTCTCTTTGAGCTTGTTACCCAGTAACCAGTAACACCTCATCTTGCAGATTTTCCCCAGGAGAGTCTCTTTGTTAGACATTTCCCCAGTGGAGTTTCTATTGTGATTTACCCTTTTGCTGTATTGGCGTTTTCCCCAATATATGCAATTTTCCCCAGCAGGGAGATTATGTGTGAATCTTTCCTCAGTCCGAGTCCGGATTTGTATCCGAAGTATCCTTTGTGGATAGTTGTGCTGTGTTGGCGTTTCCCCAATACACGCATCTTTGAGTCAGCTTGAGTCTTTCCATTGAATTTGTTCCCTTTGGAATTTTCTTTCCCCCAGTTTGAGTCCTTTACTCCCCAGTGAGGTCTCCAGTCGAGTCGCGTCCTGCTCGCGCAGTGTCAAGTTCTTCTTTCCCCTAATTCAGAGTCGTGTCCTGCTTACACATTTCTTTTTCTTATCCCCATGAGAGTCCTGTTAGAGTCTCTGTTCCTGGTGAGGGTATTACTCCGATGGATCGTCTTTTTTTTCTTTGTGGACCCATGTTCCCCACAGAGTTTTGTTTCTTTTGCATTCATACATTTGCATCATGAGGTCTCTTAGGGACCAAAATTTGTCTCATTATTGTTATTTAAGCCCATTCTACCGCGTTGAGATGAAGATTTTAACCTTCACTTCTCCGGCTAGAATGACCTTAAATAGGGGCATCTGTAAGACCCCAATTTTGTCCCTAAGATCCCTCATGGCATCATATCATAACATTGCATTGCCTCAAGGATCATTGGACACCTTGCTTCTTTCCCTGTGGGTGGGATCCCCTTGAGAGTGTTTCTTGATCACCAAACATTGTTTGCATTTTGTATATCATTGCTTTTCTTCTAATCACTAATCAAAAATGTACAAAAATATGTCATTTACCTTTGTTACTTGCAGCTTAAGCAGTCAACAGGTCAAGGCATCAGGTGAATTCATGGTACAAAGAGCATATGGTATTTTCTTGGTATATGGATCATGTGATCATTACATGGAGCTTATATGAGCTATAGGTTCATTTTGGAGCAAATTCCCCAAGTGGTTAAGGCCCCAAATTCATCAGAACATTTTCAGGTCATCTAAGGACCAATGCAGTCAACTGTGGATTTGGAGGTGGGAAGTGATTAGAAATACTTCATTCATGTTCAAACAAGTCTCATTTGACATTTCAAACACTCACATTGAAGAATTTGAAGTCAAGTCAAAAGTTTCCAAAAATGGAAAGTGACCTATAATTTCAACTTTCCAAAAATGGCAAGTTTTTGGTTCAACTTCAAATCAACTTTCTAACATCAAATAAGATTCAAATGAAATTTTGTCCAACATGAAAGTTGAATATCTCTCTCTCCCATTTCCAAAATGTCCAAGATCATGAGCATCTGATGTATGGTTGAGGACATATGGTCCAATCATTGCCAAGTGTATATGGAACTTCAAATGGCCATATCTTTTGATCCATAACTCCAAATTTGGTGGTTCTTTTTGCATTTTGCTTCTCATGACATGAGCTTTTCAAAACATTCACCACATTGCATGAATGTTATCACATGATCATTTGCTATTCCATGCCTTTTTTGGAGGGAAATTGCAAAATTCAAAAATGGTGCATCATGGGAACTTTCTACCATTGCCATTGGGTTTAAAAAATGATTTTAAGTGTAATTGATCAAGGAAATGGTACTGTTCACGTGGGATTAGTCCATGCACCATGCATTTTTGAAATTTTGCAAAACACCTTATTTTAATTAACCAAGTTAAGTGTGGATTAGCAAGGTGATTAAGAAAGCATATAAATACCTAAATCTAACAGAATTTGAAGGAGGTTAATCATTTTTCACCATTTCAAGATCCAAATTCTCTCTCCCTCCAAAATTTTCTCTCATTCATAATTCAATTTTTTTCAAATAACATTGCAATTTTAGTTCATATTCTTGTTCTTTGGTGTGAATTGAGTGCAAATCAAGTGTTAGATTGTTGAATTCGAGCAAGAGTTGTGCATAGCAAGCTCAAGAACATTGCCATGGAAATTCAGTTTTGAGCTAGATCCAGCACCTGTCAAGCTTCCTTTTCTTCATCAAACATCATCACAAGCATTATAGAGTGGATTTGGATCATTCAAAGCTTCAGATCATGCGAATTCAAGAATCTACTCTTCAAGAGGTACTTAAGTTGCTTTAAGTTCATTTGAACTTTGCTTTGCTTTTGCTTGTGGTTGGCATACCACTTAGGTATAATTCCTGATCTTCATGTAGTCTGGAAGACCTGCTGTTATTGGTAGGCACCTGTCTAAAGCCCTCCTTAAGAGGCCATGTTCTTGGTTGTTTATCTTTGTGCCAAGAAGGTTAAGTCCTCTTAAGAGGCAATTGGCAGATAAAAGGGATGTGTAATCCATCCCCTGCTATTCAGTTGTGTCTCTCATTTTGCTCACACCATGTGTTGATGCATTTTGAGTAAAAACCCAAAATCTTGTCCATAGAGTCAGTCATTTGTGGAGAAGAGTTCCTACATTCTGAACTCCCACACTTTCTATTGTTTAAAGCTCTCCCAGGCCAGGGACAAGAGCTATGAGGCATAACCCTCATCTCCATTTCATCTGCTTCACCCTAACTCTCAATGTTAGGGTTAAGAGCTCAAAACACCCCATTCCAGTTAGCTTGCTTCTAAAGCCTAACCTTGCTTGAGCCCATTGATTGTGTATAGTGTGTGCTAATTGGTTGCTTGTTGGCTTGTTGGCCCATATGTGCATAATTGTTTGTGTGTGCCTTTGTGCATTGTTTTCATCTTTGAACATTAATTGTATATCATTTCATGATCATTGTTCATACCTTGTGACATTTTGTTTTGTCCATTGAGGAGTCAATTGTAAGTCCATTTATTGGCAGTTGTTTCCTGTGATCTGGTAGGAGTTGGGACTAAGACCATTGATTGGCATCCCATTTCCTTGGAGTCGAGTGTAAGACCATTTATTGGAAACTTGTTTCCTCTTGCTTATTGCATTTGTTTTCTTTGTTTTGTGAGACTAGTATAAGTCCATTGATTGGCATCTGGTATCCATTTTTGTTTTGTGAGACTAGTATAAGTCCATTGATTGGCATCTGGTATCCTTTTTTTGTTTTGTGAGACTAGTATAAGTCCATTGATTGGCATCTGGTATCCATTTTTTGTTTTGTGAGATTGGTGTAAGTCCATTGATTGGCATCCGGTATCCATGTTCTCTTTGTTTTGTGAGATTGGTATAAGTCCATTGATTGGCATCTGGTATCCATTTTCGTTTTCTGAGTCTGGTATAAGTCCATTGATTGGCATCTGGTTTCCATTTATGTTGGCTTTGCCTGATACATTGTTTATCTGTTATTTGTTTGTTGCCTTTTCCAAAGGAATCACTTGGATCATCTACATATGATCTCAAGAGGTGAACACCTAAGAAGTTTTGCATCCCTTAACCTCCCACCCTTTTTGTTCTTTAAACCTCCATTTGCATGTTAACCCAAACCAAAAACTTTGTGCAAACATTCTCACTTGTTTTCAAATTAGAAACCTAGGCCTTAAGCCTTTGACTTTCAAACTTCATTTTCACAATACTTCTTCTGAACTGATTCTAATCATACTTTGACCATCTTTGTGAATACTCTAATTGATTAATTTCACTCATTCAATTGTTTTGTGGCTTTGTCCATTCTTGATAAGTTTTCATACATTAGCCATAGATCTCAATTATCTTAGTGGTTGATGTGAATCTCACCTTTTGTCCTTAGTGATTGAATTGTAAGACTTCCTTGCTTATTATAGGGCATGGTCCCTCACTAGCAAGTTGAAGCTGTTCTCACATGGTGGACTTGTGGTTGTATAGGTTGAGTTTTCTCCCGTGGATAATGAAAGACCTTAGGGCTTTTGTTTAAAATCAATCCACTTACTTTTTGGAAATCTTTTAGCCGAACTACGAGGTTTTGATCCTGTAAAGGTACGTAGGCAATGGATCTTTCCATCCAAACACAAAAATAATAAAATTTGTATATTCTTCTCTCATCTCTACAATCAATATTTGCACAAAAATATTTCATAAACAAATAATTTTACAACAATTTTTGAAAAGAGGTTCCCTAGGAGTACCTAGGATGCATTGGGTGCCTAACACCTTCCCTTTGCATAATTACCCCCTTACCCAGATCTCTGATCTTTCATTAGTTTTCTATGTGTAAAACTTCTTAGGCTTTTGTTCGCTTTTTAGCCATTCCTTTGGATAAATAAAAGTGCGGTGGCGACTCTATCTTTGTATGCTTTGCTTTTGATTTAGTCAATAAATCATAAAGTGAAGAATACACCGCTACAGAAAAGTGGCGACTCTGCTGGGGAATCGTCAGTCTCAACTGAGAAAAGGAGTTTACTGCACAAGCAGAAACTGCTGAAGAGAACAGAACACACAAGTAGAATCTGGCCGCACAAATAACTCTATCGGGGATACTATCAGCAACTCCAATGGGGACGAATCCACTGAAGGAAAAAAGATCACACAAGTAGATTCTGCACACAAGCCACTCTACTGGGGATCACAAGCATCAGGAAATCACCAAATCTCTGCATGGGAAGATCATCACAGATACAATCCACCATGCTACGAATCTACTGGGGATTTATCTGAGGCAGAGAAGGAGAACCGGGGATCAACCACCAAAACTAAACCTTCCAAAAAATTAACTTCTTTTTTTTAAATAAAAAATTCAATTCAAAATCAACGATTCTACTTCTCGGATACTATTCTTTTAGTTTTTTTTTTCTTTCTATCTGAGTATTTGATTTATTTTAAGATTTTGAATAAAAAACATTTGTATGATATTGAAAAACGAAATGAAGAGCTAATAAAATCATAACAAGTAACGACAATGAAATTTTGAATGTGTCAAAAGGCATCTAATATTGGTAATTTTGGTGATGATTATGAACAAGAAATTCCTTATTTTGATATCTATGATCCAAAAAATTGGGAGAATCTTAATAACAAATCAAAGGATATTCCGGTTAAAAATGAGCTATTAGAGAAACGAATCTTAATTTTTCCAATGACAAATATTTTAGGCATTTCTCATATGCATGTTATTCAGAAAAATTAAGCGTAGTAAAAAATGACCGGTCACTAATATAAGTAAAAAAGGCTTTTTTTAATTCATTGAATAAATGATGTATTTAGTCATTATTATACATCAGATACATCAATTATTCAATAAACCTAAAAAAATTGGTTGTTTATAATAGTGACCAGAGTATAATTTATTGCAAATATGTTGACAAAGTATATTGGTTTTTGTTGTCAACATATACAAAAGATTTATACTATATACAACAAAACCAATATACTTTGTTAACATATTTGCAATAAATTATACCCTCGGGTCACTATTATAAACAACCAATTTTTTTAGATTCATTAAATAATTAATGTATCTGATATATAATAATGACCAAATACATCACTTATTCAATGAATCTAAAAAGCTTTTTATTGCATATATATTGACAAAGTATATTGGTTTTTGTTGTTAACATATACAAAAGATTTATACTATATACAACAAAACCAATATACTTTGTTAACATATTTGCAATAAATTATACCCTTTGGTCACTATTATAAACAATCAATTTTTTTAGGTTCATTAAATAATTGATGTATCTGATATATAATAATGACCAAATACATCACTTATTCAATAAATCTAAAAAACTTTTTTTACTTATAATAGTGACCGGTCATTTTTGACTACTAATCTTCCTTAATTTTCTTGAATAACATGCATATGAGAAATGCATTTCCTGAATAACATGCATATGAGAAATGCCTAAAATATTTGTCATTGGAAAAATTAAGATTCATTTCTCTAATAGCTCATTTTTAACCCGAATATCCTTTGATTTGTTATTAAGATTCTCCCAATTTTTTGGATCATAGATATCAAAATAAGGAATTTTTTGTTCATAATCATCACCAAAATTACCAATATTAGATGCCTTTGACACATCATTAGAAACACTTGAATCATAACATTTTCATTTTCATTATCCAAATTTTTATTTGAATGATCTAAATTTTCATTTGAATGATCCAAAATTTCATTGTTGTTACTTGTTATGATTTTATTAGCTCTTCATTTCGTTTTTCACTATCATACAAATGTTTTTTATTCAAAATCTTAAAATAAATCAAATACTCAGATAGAAAGAAAAGAAACTATAAAACAATAGTATCCGAGAAGTAGAATCGTTGATTTTGAATTGAATTTTTTCTTTAAAAAAAAAAGAAGTTAATTCAATTGAATTGGAATATTAATGAAATTGAGGATTGAGAATTAGAGTAGTATTTAAAAGTTAATGATACTTCAGAGTTAAGACTTTTTAATGAATTATTAAATATTTTAAAGGCTCTTGACCTTAAAGTTGATGACGTGAGGGAGCAAGATTATGATAATAGTTTCAATATGAAAGGAAAGCATCAAGATGTTCAAAATTTTTTTTTTTTGAGATTAATCCTAAAGAATTATACATACCATGTGTTTTTTATAACCTTATCGGTGATATGTCATGTTTGATGTAGATCATCTTTTCTTTTAATTAAGAATGTTACAATTTGCTTTGCCAAATGAAACAATGTCTTGATATTCTTAAATTTGTCAAACTTGAATATTGTTAATTGAGAAGGATATATTGGAGAACAATAATGTGATTACAAATGATTTTGCATCTCAAAATGCTCGAAGAAATCACTTCTTATGAATTTCTGAATAAAGAGTTTTTTTTTTGATATTTTGTATAACTATTATTATATATTAAGGCGTATTATGTTAAATGAAATAGATTATTTTTCTTAGTTTTAACCTATGGCCCATGAAATGCTAGAAACGGGGTTAGTAGTATCCATCCTGACTCCATTTCTGAGCCTATGTTGATTATATTAATTTATACTTTTATATTTAATTTCGATATTTAGAATATTAATTGTATCGTAAATGTTTCAATAGCTTAGTTTGTACTTTATTATTAGAAATGCGTCTTGTATTGGAACTAGAAATGATGGATATGAAAATGTGAAGTCGACTGAGCGACAACAAATATTTTTCGATACAACGAAAAGGGGTGAACCTACAAGATTAGCAGTTCAATGCTTAAGTCAATAAGGTGTGAGAAAAATGGTGGTACGAGTTAGAGTGGGATCGTAGTTGTAATCAGCGTGTGACGGTCTTTATATATGGGGACGGTTAAAACCACCCCATCTTCCCAACATGAGATTACTTGGTCTCCTTCTTTCATTGTCTTGGTCTTTCTGGTGAGCTCATGGTGGGTAATTGTAAACATATTATAAAAATTCTCTGTTGACATTGTTTTATGATTGATGTTCATATTTCCTTCCTTAAGCGGATGATTTCAATTTATTATTTATCTTTGTTGGTGATTTTATTTCATCGTTATGTGTCTTAAATGATTTTATTTTATTATTTTATTTTTGAATGATTTTATTTCATCATTTAGTCTCCAATGATTTTTTCATTGTTCTATGTCTCCAATAATTTTGTTTCATCATTCTATGTCTCAAATGATTTTAGTTCATCATTTTAGTTTTTAATGATTGTGTTTCATCATTTTAGTTTCCAATGATTTGGTTTCATCATTCTATTGCATGGTGGGCCCAATCCAAGGTTTGTGTTTCATCAAATTTGATGTCTCTAGGGACTATGTCCGACCACGGGTCAATTCCCCCTTCCTTACCCCAAGGTGAAAATATTGTTCGAAGTTGACGTATTTGGGGCTTCACCGCATACACTATATAATGGCTAGCTACATATATATATGGGGTGTTCTGAGTGTGGCTTTTCCTTCCTCATTTCAAGGTTTTGTCATGTTTAACGTGTGCCTTATTCTTTACTAGAGAAGACAATAACAAAATTCAATGAAAAGTTATTATATTACATAACTAAGATCATAAGGATACCTAGATTATTGAATCGACGTCTTTTTTCGAGATGAGAATGAATTTGTTTCCAATTTGAGACCAGTGTTATTTCCCCTATTGTTGGGTGACTCGTCTATGAACACACTCCATGTAACATTTGGTACGGGCACAACCACAGTTATTTCTACTATGAATTATGCGAACACTTGGGCCTTTAGTGCTTTTCTAGGCTCAGAAGAGACATTGAATTCATACATTTCATTATACTATTTGATCACCCATCCTTCTAAATATGGCATGTGAAGAACTTTTTCAATGGGTAGGGCGATCCAAGATAGTTGGCCCCCAAGTCCTTGCATATATTTGGTGAAGCAAGGATTGACATTGTCGGGCCTCCCTTTGATGTTCTCACATTCTTCTTGGATTGTTATTTAGTTCCCGAACCCCAGTTTTTTTGGAATTATTCATACTTATATATGACTTTGTTAGTGGATTAACTTCACCCATTAACTTCCTAAGCATACCAACATTCCCTAAGTTAGAATAATTCATGTTGTATCTGTTGGGGCGCCGATCCTCTATCATGTTTAATGATCCCCATCATCTCTAACTATCTCCCTTCTTTGTGCTCTATTTATCCTTTCCAATCATTGCCGCATTTGGGTTGCATTGTAGAGTGATTTGTTGTCGCACACATATTAAAAAAAGAGTTAATAAAAATGTAGTTAAGGGAAGCAACACCCAAGTCATATCGCAGGGAATCCTAATTCAATTACCTAAATTTAGAATCGATAAAGTTATAAAGGGGGATTTTTTTAGTTTGAACAATTTTAGGAAAATTCGATAAAAATATGTACGACTAAAAATCAATTGACCTGCTGAATCTACAACTCTAACCTATCAATTTTATTGTCAAGTCTCTAATTTCAATTTTATTCATATTTGACTATATAGTACACTAAGCAAGTGTCAATTGACCTTATGCAAATTTAAATTCCTATTACTGGATAAAGTAACACGGTAAATAGTGAAATGTAATTAAATAATTAAGCGTAGTAAAAACTATAACCTATCAATTATTCCCTGAGAAATCAAATTTATCAAACTAAATCCTATCAATTCTATAGGAATTCAAATTAAGCATTGATGTTCAGTAATCAAAAGTAAGTATACAGTTGTTCAACGGTTAATTAACGGTTTAAGTAGGTTTTCAAAGATGTTTGGATTTTAATTAAAACGATAAAAGGATATAAGAAACGGTAATCGATAAAATGTATTTCACTGATAATAGAACATGTTGGGATTGAGTACATCTTCCGAATACCTATGGATTAATTTATCATTATACATATAATCTGAATCTTTATTCATATCATCACTTACCACTCACAATAGGTTTTATGTCTAAAATCCTGTCGAAATTTCTACTGTATTATTTGATCGATGATTTCTCAAGCTACCAAACAATCAAGTAATGTGAAGCTTCTATACTTTGAGTGAATATTATACTCTAATCATATGTCTAGTAGTTAGAGTTTAATACAATATATCCTAGATCAAGATTGGAAAATAATTTCTCAGTAACAATTTGAATCCATGAATTTAATCCGTAAAACAAAGATGATATTTGATAATCATAAAAGACTGAATTATATAATGCGATGATCAATAAATAAACATACGATTCGACGGGTTACATTCAATCCCAACACAAGAGAAGGATCTAGCTATCCATCATCATGGTAGCTTGACAAACAATGAAAGAATCGAGATGAATGAGCAGCAAATGCGATTTCTTGACAATCTGATGTGTATCCAACTTCTATCCTCACTTTTGCTATTCTCTCAGTATTATATGCTCATGTCTTCAAAAGTTGGAAAAAGATCCTTTCTAAAATTATTTTGATCCTAGTTATAGATATTTCCAAAATTTCATGCTTGTGTTACGCGCCCTAAAGTTGCGTTGTAGCGCAGCTACGCTGCTTCATCACGAAGAATGCCTTTAACTGTCTTTTGTTTAAACCGACTCAGTGCACTACGCACCATAATTTACGCTGCAGCGCACCTGCGCTACAATTGGGTTATGCGCACCATTTTTCCTTTTCTTTGCTTCAAGCGCGCTGGTAGCACAACTTTCTGGAATTTGATTGCTCTGGATCGCTTGTAGTGCGTTAGAAGCGCCCAAATCGTGCTTTTGCTTGTTTGCTTGTTGCATGTGCACGTAACACCCTTGAAGCATGAATTTTTTTTTAATCTTTGATCTTTGTGAGTTCAGGCTTGGTTTGATGTTAAATTTCTTGCACCCTTAAACAAGGAGACTTAAAAGCATTATTTCTAATACATTAAACCCTATTCTATGAAAAACCTTGGGAAAAACCAATGAATTTGTCGTAAGCTGAACATATAAGTGCCACATTCTTATGTAACTAATACTCTTTCTATGAAACTTATCAAGAATTAGAATACAAATAAAATTAGATAGGAAAGGAATATCAATAGGGTAATTAAAGATATAACATAAAAACCTAAAGTTTTGATAAATTGACTAAACAACGGATCCAAAAGAAAAGTTTAGTCGACCATGACAGGTTTTATTCTTACAATTTTGTGTTCTAAATTCTTTTAAATCTTCCACCATTATTTTGATCCCTAATGCACAAATAAATATAAAAAATATTTGGTCTTTAAGAGCACTGAGCCCAAAAACATAAAATGCCCAACATAAAACATAAAATAAACTTTGTTTCAAAAGTATAATATTGAAAATTAAATAAAAGTAATGATTGACACTCTTGATTACCTTTTAACATAAAAATAAAACTTGTATATGTGTCTCTTAGTTTTCCAACGTCTACTCATACGCATCAATTTGATACTTGTAGGCGAAGTTACTATTCACACATTGAGTTACATCAAAATGCAGTTTATTTAGAAAATAAATAAAAGAACTAAAATAAAACTTAAGTGTGATTTAATTTTAAAAATAAATAAAAAATACTAAAAAGGGAGAATATAGTTATATGCGATATGCAGGTTATAAAGTTATATGTGGTTTTGATGACGATAAAAGAGCAAATATAGTCATAAGCATCGTGAGTATAAAAGGTAGAAGTTATCAAAAAATTAAGTTGATCAAGTTTCAACACTGAGAGAAAAGATAAGTAAAATACAAATACCAATATCAAAAAAAAAATGAAGCTTTGAAATCTCGTATTTTATTATTTAATATTTTTTATCAGTAGTTTATAAATATTCAAGAGTATTTCTTGAGGCACCGACACAATCAACACATACTGAATTTTTTAAAAATCTTCCTTTATTTTAAAATATATTTCAAATTGCTAATAACCCTAACCTAATCAATTTGGAAGCGTTCCGATTGATTCAGAGAGCAAATTCTTATTGTCTAATCAATTAGAACTTGTATCTAATTGATTAAGGAGTGAGCTCGCTACTTAATCTATTAGGAAACTTTTAATTAATTAGGATGTGAATCTATAGTAAGGGTCTTCTTGTTTTCTAGGCCTAATCAATTAGTGTCATAGGCTATTCGATTAGAAAGCTGACACAACCCAAGGATTATTTCCATAATGAGCCAACTTTTTCTATATAAAGGAATCTTGTCCACTCTTTCAAATAATGAATTTTGTGAGTTCACATTCTTCGCTTCTTTCATTTTATTCCTACAAATTATTTGTATTCACTATACATTGTTTTAGTGTTGAGAGTTGTGTGACTTTGTTGTTTATTTTGTATTTGAGCTGTAATAGTAGTTTAAAAGCATAGTTCTCTTGTATCTTTGTAAATGAAATTGAGGTTGCAAGTTAAACATGTGAAAATAGTACCATATAATTTATGAGGTTGAATCATGTACTTCTCTAGTTCCAAACATAAGAATCCTATAATTGTATCTAGACCATATTTTTGGGTTATTAAGGAGATTCGGGAGATTGATTATGTTATATTTAAAGTGTCTTTATTTAAGTGTAAGTGGATTTATAACAACACTAGTGTATAAATTATTAAATTAGGATTCACACAGATTAACCTTCGTATGACAACTTATATGAATGAACCATTCATCATGGCATCCCGGGAAAAAAATAAGTTTTTTATGTCACTGACCCTTATTACAATAGATGGTCAATTGTTATACAAGAAAACATATTCTTTATAGTGATGAAAATCAAATTTAACTCTTGATATTTTTGAGACCCCTTCTTTCGCAACACACATGCATATCTCATATAAAGAAAATGATTCAGATGATGTGCATGCTTTTCGTTATGATCATGAAGAAGGGATATGGGAAAAATAATAAGTAAGTATTTTATATGACTTTGTAATGTATATTTATTGAGATTAAATGATTAATGTTGTTGTTATTAAAGGTTTAATATTGTCCTTGTTGATGTGGTATCCTAATTGTTTTCATATGTCGTTCAAATTATAGGTGTTTAACGACTAGATGTCATTCACAGATAAAAACTTTAGGACGTCTGTTCAAGAATTTGCACTTTGAGTTTTGTCCATTTTGTTTTGTTCTGTTGAAGAATTTTCACTTTGTGTTATCCATTCTATTTTGATTAGGTTATGCTCAAGTTATGTTATATTTTAAAATAACCATTATGTTCTTTCTCAAAATGATTTAGGTTTAGTTCTATTTCAAAAAGCTATAGGTTAAAGTGAAAATTTTGTAAAAATTAAAATAATAATAATAATCAAGGGATGTACTCTCGGTTGTAAATAAAAACCGAGACAAAAAATCTCCCTCGGTTAAGAAATATAACCGAGAGGAAATATGGGTCACGCTTGGAAAGAAAAAGTGACACACTTTCCATGACATGTTTCTTTACCTCGCATACAATATCGAGGTTAAATCACTTTACTAACCAAGGTAATATCATTTATTCGTAGTTGTTGATTGTTAGTGAAGATAATGTATAAAAATTTAGAGTGATGTAGCTTCAAGTAACTATATTATTTATGATCTAGTATGATAGTATGTAGTGTTGTGTATTAATTCAAGCTTAGTTAGTTGGTTAGTTACTCTACGTATGTATATAATAACTACTTATGTGGTTTTGTAACAATCTCTCTTCCAATAATAATCATCTGTTCTCATTCAATATTCATCACTCTCTCTTTTCTTCCCTTCCACTCTAACAATCTCTCTATATTTCTCTCAATTAAATTTCGCATTCATAAGGTGCAATAACACCAATATATGGTATCATGAGACCAGTTCTGGTCTAGAGTCAATAGTGATTGCAACTATGATTGGAATAGGCGGAAACAACTTCCCTGCAAATATTCTAGTTCTTGATGGTGAGAATTGGGGAAAATGATGCATTAAGATGAGAGTCATCTTCAATGTTCAAGATGTGTCTGAGTATGTAGCAAAGGGGATTTAACCACTAATAGAAAATGCCATTGATGCTCAGAGATTGGCATACAAGGATTCAAAGAAGAAAGATTATAAGGCTCTATTTTACATTCACCAATGCGTTGAAGCGAAGGTGTTTGATAAAATAGCTCATGCTGCAACTTTGAAAGAAGCATGGGATATGCTGGATAATACTATAGTGGAGATGTAAAGGTAGAGAAGGTGTGTCTCAAATATTTGAGAATGCACTATAAAATGTTGCATATGAAAGAGGGTGAAATGATATCAAATTTATTCACAAGGGTTTAAGAATTAACCAATCAGATGAAGAATTCTAGAGAGGCATTGATAGGGCAAACGAAGGTTGAAAAGATACTTCGAAGTCTCATTCCTCAATATGATATAATAGTACTAACAGTTGAGGAAACCAAAGATCTGGAAACAATGAAGATGGAGGATCTGCAAGGATCTCTTGAAGCTAGAGAACTGAGACTGAATCAAAGAGAGACAAATAAAGATTCTGAATAGGACCTGATTGCTCATTCAAGAAAGGGATGTTCTTATGACATGAAGAGAAGGTGGAAGCATGGAAAAGGAAATCACTAGAGAGAAGCCACGCCAGATAGAAAAGATTTGAATCCTTTAAAGTAGGAGGAAGGTCTAGCAAATTTCAAAACTAGAAAAAGTTTCAAAACAAGAGAAAGACTCAATGCTCCAATTGTGAGAAGTATAGTCACTTTGCTTCAAATTGTTGGTTTGGAAAGGGAAAGAAAAGGACTGGTGCATAAGAAGCTAACATGGTGCAAGATGACCCAGATTCAGATTCTGTCATGTTGATGATAACCACCTCTAAAGGGGATCCAACTTCGGATGTGTGGTACTTAGACTCTGGTTGTTCTAACCACATGATTGGACACAAGGTGTGGTTGGCTGACTTTAACTCAAACAAGAAGACAAGTGTGAAGCTAGCAGATAGCAGATAGCAGATAGCAGAAGCTTAATAGAAAAAGGCATGGGAAAATTGTCATACAAAGAAAGGAAGGAAAAACAACATTGATAGAAAATGTGTTATTTGTCCCTGGTATGCAATGTAATATGTTGAGCATTGACCAGCTGGTAGACAAAGGATTCTGAATAATCATGGAAGGAGGCTGACTGAAATTATATGACAAGAAGAAAAGAATGATTCTTAAATCAACTCTGACCAGAAACAGAATCTGGAAGGCTAGTTTGAAGGCCTCATAATCAGATTATCTTTATTCATCAATTCCTGATTAAGAAAGCTAGCTTTGGCACAAAAGGTATGTCCATTTGAATTTTAGAAGTCTAGCCAAGATCAATACTATGAATTTATTATAAGGATTGCCTAAGATAGTGACACCTGATAAAGCATGTGACATGTGCATGCTTGGGAAGCAAAGTAGGTTACCTTTTGTGAAGCAACTGTCAATGAAAGTCAAACATGTACTGAATGTAGTTTCATCTGACATTTATGGTCCTCTTGAAACCCTTTCTTGTGGAAGAATCAAGTATTTCATCTCATTTATAGATGAATTCAGTAGAATTTTTTGGGTGTACCTGATAAAGACCAAAAGAAAAGCTTTACACATGTTCAAAAGGTTTAAGGTTATGGCTGAAAACCATAGTGGAAGATTGATTAAGATACTTAAGACATATGGATGAGGAGAATACCATTCCCATAAATTTAAGAAATTATGTCATGAAAGTGAAATCTTACATGAAGTAACTCCCTCATACACACCTCAATACAATAAAATGGATGAAAGAAGGAATATAAGCTTGGTTGAAATGGCTTGGAGCATGCTGGAAAAAAAGTCGTTGCCTCATAAATTCTGGGGTGAAGCCGTGTCTACGACTGCTTATATTCTAACTAGATGTCCTACCATGAATTTAAATAATTAGGTACCAGAAGAATGTTGGTCAGGAAGCAAGCCCTGCATCACTCATCTCAAGGTATTTGGATCATTATGCTATAGACACGTGTCAGATGAAAGAAGAAACAAAATTGAAGATACAAGTGAACCTATGATCTTAGTTGGTTACCATCCAACTGAGCATATAGGTTATATAATCCAGTTTTTGAGAAATTGGTGGTCAGTAGAGATGTAATCATCAGAGAAGCAGAATCTTGTGTTTGGAACCAAGGTGGAGAAATAACAAGAGTGGTTCCAATGCAGGCTCAAATGTAGTTTGATTATGATGAAGTGAATCCAGTATTAACTGGGATTCCAGTTGATGCAGTGGATTATTCTAAAATGGCAGGGCCAACTAGAAATAAACAGATATCTGTAAGGCTAAATGATTATGAATTTGTGCCTGACAATACAATGGATGGGGAAGGAGAAATAATAATATTTGCAATGTTAGAAGGTGCATAACCACTTAATTATTAGGATATAATGCAAGACAAAGTGTGGAAAGATGCAATGAAGGAGGAACTCAATTCAATTTAAAAATATGGCACATGGAAACTAACTTAACTACCAGAAAGAAAGAAGTAAATTGATGTGAAATAGATTTTCAAAGTAATGTTGAGTCTAGAAGGAATAATAGTGAATCACAAAGCAAGACTTGTGGCAAGGGGTTTCCTTCAAAGACAAGGTATGGATTACTCTGAGGTATTTGCACCAGTGGCAAGGCATGAGACTATAAGACTTGTAGTGGCATTAGCTTGCAGTAGAAGGTGGACTTTGTCACACATGGATGTAAAATATGAATTTTTAAATGGTCTTATTGATGAAGAGGTATATGTGTCTCAACCTCAAGGCTTTGAAGTAAAGGGAAAAAAGCATATGATGTATAGACTATACAAGGCTTTATATGGTTTGAAGTAGGCACCAAGATCCTGGAACAGAAGAATTGATGTTTTCTTCAACGAATATGGCTTTGAAAAATGTTCAGTTGAGTATGGTGTGTATGCAAAATACAGAAAAGGTGAAATACTATTGTTGGTATGTTTGTATATGGATGACCTCTTGATAACTGGATAATTTCACTGGGAAATTGAAGGCCTCAAGAGTACAATGATGTCAGAATTTTAGATGTCAGATCTGGGTAAATTGTCCTACTTCCTTGGTATGGAGTTTCTATACAAAAAAGGTGGAATAATCTTGCATCAAACAAAGTATGCTACTGACTTACTGAAAAGATTCAACATGTTGAACTGCAATGTTGTTATGACTCATGTTGAATTAGGACAAAAGCTGTAAGAAGATAGTGATAAAGAAAGGGTAAATGTCACTATGTACAAGCTTATGATTGGATCTTTGAGGTACCTATGCAATACTCGACCAAATATCAACTTTGTTGTAGGAGTACCGAGCATATTCATACATGACCCAAGGAAGTCTCATTTGCTGGATGGAAAAAGAGTGTTAAGGTACATCAAGGGAACCTTGAGGCATGGTGTATTATTCTCATAAGAAAGAAAGAGAAAAAAAAGATGATAGGATTTTCTTATTCATACTGGTGTGGTGACATATTGGACATGAGAAGTACCGCAGGCTATGTCTTCAAGTTTAAAGAAGCTTCAATCTCTTGGATCTCTAAGAAGAATCATGTTGTGGCTCTGTCTAGCTATGAGGAAGAATATATTGCTAGTTGTTCAGTTGCTTGTCAAGCTGCTTGGATTGAAGTTGTATTGACTGAACTTGGAGTAAACATTCAAGTATCAATCAAGCTCCTTGTTGACAAATCTGTAATAAACTTAGTAAATAATCTTGTCTCTCATGGAAGATCCAAGCATATTAAAACAAGGTTTCATTACATAAGAGAGTAAGTGAACAAAGGAAGTTTGACAATGAGATATTGTCCTACTAAGGACTAGATTCCTAGTATCTAGACTAAGGTTGTAAAAGGAGAATAATTTTCTAAGTTGAAGATAAACATGGGAATAATGGCATTTGATTCAGAGGTTGGAATGACTTCTGGATCGCTAGCCTCTGAAGCTTTGATGACTTATGAATCATCATCCTCTGAAGGTGTCAGAGGCTAGAACAACCTAGCATCTGAAGCGGCATCATCTGAAGGAGTCAGAGGATGGAGCAACCTAACCTCTAAAGCTTTGATAGCTTATGAACCATCAGTCTCTAAAGGAGTCAGAGGTGGGAACTACTTTTGAATCTCTATCTTCTGAATCAGCTTCTGAAGCATGGCTGGAGTCTGAAGCAGTTTTTGAAGAGTGACTGGAGTCTAAAGACGCAAAGTCTGAAGTATCAACTTCTGATGTGTATCACTTGGTGAAAGTTTGAACTAAAGGAGCATGTTGTGTATTAATTCAAGCTTAGTTAGTTAGTTAGCTACTTTATTTGTATATATAATAACTACTTGTGTAGTTTTGTAACAATCTCTCTTCCAATAACAATCATTTCTTTTCATTCAATATTCACCACTCTCTCTTTTCTTCCCTTCCGCTCCAACACCCTCTTTATCTTTCTTTCAATTAACTTCCGCATTTGCAAGGTGTAATAACACCAATATTTAAACTATGATTATCGATGTAGACAATGGAAGCAGATGTATCATTTTCAACCAAGGTGGAGATTGACGATGGTTGAAAATATCTATGTTAAAATAATTTCATATTGTTTAATTTTGTAAAGGAAGAGAGAGTACAATGCTGTATAATGGAATTTAGTTCTTCATTACAAAATGCAACAGTAAAAAAAATACTTTAAACTTGTATTTGATTTTTTTTTATACTTTTGTATTAAAGTGTTACGAGAAATAATTAAAATTTAGATATTTTAAATAGTTGAGACTTGAGAGTAGTCTATCATAACAATTTTTAATAGTATTATTTTATAATTTTTCATTTGGTAACGAATGTAATTTTTTCTTTGATTTAAACTTTTCACACTATTCTTGTGTACCTATATACTATCTCAATCTTTCTATCTCTCTCACCAATTTTATCCTTTAGTATTGGATGAGAGTATATATATACTTCAGCTAGTTTTAAAAAAATTGGTAGTCCTACTTTTGATAGTAAGATCCTAGAATTATGAATTGTATGCTTCATTGAAAATATGGGGAAGCCTAATTATCAAACTATTAAGGAGGTCAAGTGAGTTATAATCAATTTATTTAAAAAATACAAAAGGATGACAAAAATGGATGTCAATTTCTTCACCAACTATTCCTCTACATTTTCTCCGCTTCTCTATCTTTCCCTTTTTTTTCAATATTGAAAGAGAGAAAAAGACAAACGGAGAAGAAAAATTGATGAGAGAGATAGAGAGGTTAAGAGAGTATAAAGGCAAAACTAAAGGATAAAATTATGTTTAATTAGTCTTATAAGCCGATCTAATGGGCCAAAGCCATGGAAATACACTAATTATCAATTCACTAGAGTGTCTTAAATTGGATTAGAATAACTACTTCATAACTTTTTCCCACTTATTTGCTTGTTCAATATTCCTAAAATAGGATAAATTTGTTCAAGATCCAATCTCTCAACAAGCCGAAACTAATGCACAAATTGATAATATATGGTTCTTGACTAAACAAGTGGATGAACGATAATAATTAGCTTTGTATTTTCATTTTCTTCTCATTTAAATTTTCAATTTTCGTTAAATATCACACATCACATATATCAATTTAAAACAGATTTAGCAGATAAGTTACTAGTGCCATATTGTGTTGGAATCAAATAGTAACACTTTCATTTCAAGTAGAAAAGATGAAGGATGCAGATGTATCAAAGCAGATCCAGCAGATGATTAGGTTCATCCGCCAAGAAGCTGAAGAAAAAGCTAATGAAATATCCGTTGCTGCAGAAGAGGTTTGTTCTTTTCTTTTTTCTTTATTGCATTCAAATTTCAGTAACTATTGTTATGACTTATGATTCATTGTAGGAATTCAATATTGAGAAACTACAACTACTTGAAGCTGAAAAGAGGAAGATCAGACAAGAATACGAGCGAAAAGCCAAACAGATCGATGTTCGTAGAAAGATGTGAGTTTTGAAATATATTTCAATTGTTAGAAATTTTATAAAAAAAATTACGAAACTTCGTTTATTTGTATACGAGCAGTGAATACTCAATGCAGTTGAATGCATCTCGTATAAAAGTACTCCAAGCACAAGATGAGGTTGTAAATTCTATGAAAGATGCTGCTAAAAAAGGACTTTTACGCCTCTCAAGTGATAAGAAAGTATATAAGAAACTCATCAAAGAAATTATTGTTCAGGTATTAACATGTTTAACGATGAAATAAATCACAGTTGCTTATTTATTTTCATGTATATATGAACTCTTAATTTATTGCATGTGTTTTAGGGTTTACTACGCATGAGAGAACAATCTCTGCTACTACGATGTCGAGAAACTGATTATAAACTAGTCGAGTCACTGCTAGAGGAAGCTAAAAAGGAATACTCAGAGAAAGCTAACGTGCAACCTCCTACGATTGCTCTTGATGATCGTGTTTACCTTCCACCACACCCGAAAAATAGTGGTGTGGATTCGCATGAAGCTTTTTGGTATATCATTCTTTTTATTTAAGGTTGATTAAATTACCATGAGATAGAACTATTATAACATCTCTAGAACTGATGACACTTCTGAAAAAAGACGTGTTTGCGTCTGTATCGTGTATCTGTCTGTGCTTCATAAATACTAACGCATATATGGTTATTTTTCTATGTAGTTCTGGAGGAGTTGTTTTGGCCTCTCAGGATGGAAAGATCGTGTTGGAGAATACTCTTGATGCGCGACTTGATGTCATTTTTAGACAGAAGTTACCTGAGGCATGTTCATTATATCTTACATTTATTTCAATCAGAATCTTAATTTTTACGTGAGAAAAGTTGATTAAGGTTGATCAAGATGTTTATTTATGCACTTGCAGATACGAAAGCGTTTGTTAGCTTGAAGTTGAAACAACTCAAAGCAATCTGAATTTTACTTATTATTATTATATCAACAAGTGGAGGGGCAAGGACATTGCCACCTATTTTGGAAGTTTGTTAGAGCAAATGACACTCATTTTAATTTTATCTTTCATTTTGTTGTAAGGTTATGTGTTGCGTGTGTTTAACGTTTGTTATTGTTTTTAACATTAGACAAGTTTTATATAATAATGTAAAAAACAATGTGTTATGTTTTATCTCATTAAAGAATAATAACTTCAACTATTTGAATTTGACATAAGAATCTTAAATATACTTGTGGATGGATTTGAAAATCAACCAAATAGGTATAGATTAATATTTACTCAGTTTTTTAATTATAAATCGTTTTTTACTTTTCACACGTATTAAAAAATATAATAATTGTGGTATAAAAAAAATTATAAGTGATTTTACAAAATTATCATTCATTAATGATATTGAAAAAATAAGTTAATATAATTGAAAAAAAAGATAATAATAAATATTCAAGGATATAATAGAAAAAATAATGATATTATAAAATGAATTATATTGTAGTACATAATATTTTTCCAAGACGACTTATAATAAAAAACGGAGTAGTAGTTTTTAATTATAATTTTATTAATTTCAAGTGATTATATTAAATAAGAATCGGTTAGTTTTACTATGCATAGCTGATCTCAAGCTAAATATAAGGAAAGGGTGCTACAACAAATAACGACTTTTACTTCGGTTGAAAAAAAAATTATTTCGATTTTACATGCGAGGTAACGAATGGTATCATGAAAAGTGCATATTTAATCTCTCGGTTTTAAAAAAGAAACTGACAGATATGATTAAAGGCCATGTGTTCGATCATTAGAGAGACCTTTTTAGAATTCTAAAATGGCGAAAACACATGTCCATTCGGTTTTGTTATTTCACTGACACATATACCATATTTTCACTTAAGTTATCTCATAAAATCGTGGGGTAAAATAATTTTGAGTTTATTAAATATATTGTGGATTGGTTATTTCACTAAACCATATACTAAACATATAACTGTTATAAATTCATGAACATTAAATGTCCATGTGTGTATGTTCCAAAATGATAAGAAAAATAGAATGAAGTAAATGCTAATAAATGCAAGGGAAATAGTCTCACATAGATATATTTACTCACATTCAAAATCTTTATAAAGAGTTAAGAACATTAACTCACCAAAATGACAAAATAGGATAAAGTGTCACATAGACAAATATGATGATCCTAAGCATTATGCCACTTGTCTCCTCCATACACCCTTCACCGGTGTCGCCACCGACGACACCGGGTCCGAGGGCGTAGAGGTGCTAGTGACGGCTTATAGGCGACACTTGAGCACTTATGAGACATCATTGGCGCTCTGAAAGACGGCGTTTGATTGATGAATGCATTTGATTTTTGAATTTGAAAAGAAACAACACTTCGTGAAGTGTTGCAAAATAAAAATAGACAATGCTTGGAAACAATGTAACTTTCAGTGGAAATACTGTTAAAAGGTGTTATTTCATCAAGGGTCGCAACCTTGTGAAACAACACATACATGGCCTATAAATACCTCACTTCTAATTTAGAAAATCACATCTTGAACAAATTCCAAACACTTTTCGCTACAAATCGAGTTTCCGTTGGTCTTTCGCAAATTCAATATAAGGATGAATTATCTAGTGTATTCCTGTGTTCCAACTCTAAGACATAAAGAGAATGCTTGAAATACTTTAAAGGAAAGTGACTCCATTCACGATTCACTCTTGAATCCATTTAACTTTACTGATTTATCTAACAATCTTAAAAGTATTTCAATAATGACTACCGAGGCCGCAGTTTTAAGCATCAAAGTCATGAATCAAGAGCTTGTCAAATTGGATTGCTTTAACGGAACCAAGTTCACCCGATGGCAAGACAAAATGACATTCCTACTGTCTTCCCTGAAGGTTCACTATGTCCTAGATCCTGACTTAACACCAATCTCTGAACCAACAGAGAATGACTCTGAAGAACTCAAGAAGAAGCGCAAAAAACGTAAGGAGGACGAATTGTTATGCCATAGACATATTCTGAATACGTTGTCTGATCGCCTATACGATCTCTATACGGATACTCAGTCTGCAACAGAAATCTGGAAGGCACTCGAGTTTAAATTCAAGGCCGAAGAGGAAGGTACGAAGAAGTTTTTAATTTCTAAATAATTTGATTTTAAATTTATAGCTTTCAAGCCCATTCTTCCCTAAGTGCATGAGTTACAGGTTCTCGTGGATAAAATAAAAGTTATGAAAATATAAATTCCTGAGACCTTTCAAATTTCTGCAATCATTGCAAAATTGCCAGCTTCATGGAAAAGCTATAGAAAGAAATTGCTACACAGAAATCAGAATCTGTTGGTCTTTCCAAAGCCAATGTTGTGACCAACAAAGAAAAAAGGAAACATGATAGCATGAAGAGTCATCTTGGACCTAAAAAGGAACGTAAAAAGTTCAAAAATTATGGCGGTCCTAAAGGTCCGAAAAGTTGTTGTTTTGTGTGTGGAAAACTCGGACAATATGCTCGAGATTGCAGGCACAACAAGTCAAAAAATGAGATCAATGTTGTTTATTCAAATGATGACATGATTGTTACGGTGATCGAAATAATGGAAATCAAAGGAAAAGAGCAAGGTTGATGGTATGACACATGTGCCACACTGTATGTCTCTTATGACAAGGTTACTTTTAAAACCTATTCTGAGGCAAATGATGGACAGGAAGTACAAATGGGAAATGAAGTATGATATAAAGTTATTGGAACCAAATCCGTCGAACTCAACTTCACTTCCGAAAAGTAAGTCACTTTTGTTAATGTGTTCCATGTCCCTGACATGAATAGGAATCTTACTAGTGGAGATTTATTGGGTAAACCGGGAGTTAATTTTGTATATGAATTGAGCAAACTTATATTGACCTGTAATGGTGTATTTATAAGAAAAGTATATTCCACTTAGGGAATGATCAAACTATGTACTAACGATAATATTATTAATGACATTTCTAATTCTGCTTACATGCTTGTGTCTGTTTTTTTATGGCATAATAGATTAGCACATACCAGTATTAGTTCTATGAAGAGATTAATTAAATCTGATTTTATCTCATGTAATATAAATGATTTCGAAAAATATGAATTATGTGTTAAATCAAAGATGATTAAGAAATCTTTCAAAAGTGTTGAAAGAAATACAAATCTCCTTGATCTTATACATTCAGATTTGTGTGAATTTAATGGCATGTTAACCCGTGGCGAAAATAGATATTTCATTACATTTATCGATGATTCTTTTAGGTTCACATATGTATATCTTTTAAGGCATAAAGATGATGATTTTAATGACTTTAAACTTTACAAAGCATAAGTAGAAAATCACTTAAATAAGAGAATCAAAGTCTTTAGGAGTGATAGGGGCGGTGAATACTTTTCTACAGAATTTGATACATTTTGTAAAGAACATGGCATTATACATGAATGCTTCGTACCTTGTACACCATAAAAAATGGTGTAGCCAAGAGGAAGAATCAAATACATTAAGAGATGATGAATTTCATGTTAATACATTCCAAATTTCCATTTATTTTGTAGGGTGAGTCCTTACTAACCGCTTGCCAAATAATTAACAGAATTCCTTTGAAGAAACCGGTATTTCCCCATATGAGTTATGCAAAGGTAAAACACTAAATATCGGTTACTTTAGAGTGTGAGGGTGTGTAGCCTACTATCAAATATGGATCCTAAGAGAACTAAGTTAGTTCCTCATGGGAGAAAATGTGTCTTTATAGGAATATGCACCAAATAGTAAAACATATAGACTTTTAAACTTAGAGTCTAATCTAATTGTTGAATCCCGAGATGTAGAATTCTTTGGAAATCTTATTACTAAGGATAAAGAATCTGAGTCTCCCTTAAACAAAGAATCTCGTGAGGAATATTCTTCTCGGAGTACCGAGATACAACTCAAAAGTACCTCTCAGAACATTGTAACACAACCCGAGCCTAGGATAAGCAAGAGAGTTCGGAAAACAAAGGATCTAGGACTAAATGAAATCGATTCTCAACTTATTTACTTTTATCTAGTAAAAGGAAACTATGAGAATTATGTATGAAATATTCCTATTATTCTTCAAGTAGAAGATAATCCTAAAACTTACAAGGAAGCAGGGACTTCAAGGGACTATTCCTTTCGGAAGGATGTTATTCAAGATGAAATAGATTTAATCACGCCAAATCACATTTGGGAACTTGTTGACTTACCAAAGGGATCAAGGCCCATTGGATACAAGTGGATGTTGAAAAATAAGTATCATAGTGATGGTACATTAAACACATATAAGGCAAGATTAGTAGCAAACGGATTTAGACAAAAAGAGGATGTTGACTACTTTGACCCATATGCATCGGTAGCAAGAACAACAATAATTAGAGTATTGTTCGCCTTAGCCTCTTTGAATGACCTTATAGTTCATTAAATGGATGTTAAAACAACATTCTTAAATGAAGATCTCGATGAATAAATCTACATGGAACAACCAGAAGGCTACGTGCTTCCTGGAAATGAACAAAAGGTGTGTAAACTTGTCAAATCCCTCTATGGACTAAAACAAGCACCAAAACAATGGCATCAAAAATTTGATTTTGTCATACTTTCAAATAGATTTACTCCCAATTCGTGTGATAAGTATTTATACACAAAGGTACAAAAAAATATTGTAATATTCTTTTGTCTATACGTTGATGACATGTTGATAATTAGCAACAACGTGAATGGAATTTTAGAGACAAAAAGTTTCTAACTTCCACACTCAAGATAAAAGATTTTGGATTAGTTGGCACAATTTTAGGGATTAAAGTAAGGAGAAATAGTGGGGATTACGAACTTAGTCAAACACATTATATTGAAAAAATGCTTGATAAATGACATCAAACTCTAAAAGAACAATAAAAGAGCAGTGGCTCAATTAAAGTATGCAAGTGCGGGGCCAACCCTGAGCTAGGGCAAGACGACCCTTAGCCCAGGACCTCCAAATTAAGGGGCCTCATTTTGTTTTAAAATAAGAAAAATATATAGTTAATATTATATTAAATAAATTCTAAAATGAAAATTAAACATGATTTTTGTTAATGCCCCAATGGAAGCAGCCATTGTTTCTAATTACTGCTACAGGTTCGATCCTCTTAATTTCATTTTTCTAATACATGTTGCATCCATTTTTTCTATGATTTAGGGTCAAGAACAACAATATCAAGAGTAACAACGTCAATAAACAATCAATAACATCAATAACAATATCAAGAACAAAAACTTCAATAAACAACCTCTAGGATTTAGGGTATTAACAACAAGAACAACAATATTGAAAAAAACATCAATAACAACAACAAAAACAAAAGAAAACATCTAGGGTTTCGAAGCTCAACAACACCACCACCACCACCACAACAACAATAATAATAATGGTTTCGAATCTCAACAACAACAACACCATAACAATAACAACACCAACAATAATAATAATAACAAAAACAATATTAGTAGTGATGTTTGATGTATCAGATATCTGAAGAAGAAGTAAAATAAAACGATTTGGATCTATGAAGAAGAAACAAGAGCATTAAACACATAACATCTTCGTATTGAAGATGGTATATGTTCATGGCTCTCATTGTTTATGGATCTTTCACTAAGGGCTCTTCATTAGGGTTCTGTTTGTGTTGTTTAGGCAAGTGAAATTGAATTCAATAAGTTAAAGATATATATATATATATATATATATATATATATATATATATATATATATATATATATGTATATATATATATATATATATATATATATATATATATATATATATATATATATATATATATATATATATATATATATATATATATATATATATATATATATATATATATATATATATATATATATATATATATATATATATATATATATATATATATATATATATATAAGAGAAACGTATGCACTTCAGTCGGAAAGAAAACTGAGGTAAAATATGGCGTATTTTTAGATTATAAATAAAATATTCAAGAAGGCGAAACTTTTAATGAGATAAAAATATAAACTGAGACTGATGGTATTCGAAGCATGTACACTGAATAGGTTTACCCCATCAATTTTCCAAATAATTGACTGAATATATTGTATATTTTTTTAATAAAAAATAGGGTACCTCCAGGAATTATACCTCGATTTTTCAATACGTGAGGTAAAATCGTTGTCATGAAATGAATTATTTGTAGTAGTGAGGTTATGTTAGGTACTTGACACCCAATGTAAAACTGAAATTCTAGTTAACAGACTATTGATGTCACACGGGATGTTATGACATCCGATTTTGTCTAGACAGGAATGTATACATCAGGTAAATGTAAAGGACAGTAAATAACACAGACAATTGTTTACCCAGTTCGGTGACAAACACACCTACGTCTGGGGGCTACCAAGCCAGGGAGGAAATCCACTATTAGCAGTATTAATTCAGGCCTTAAACCAACTGTTTAATCCTATCACTTAATACCTACCCAATGCAATTTCAATCTAAACTAAGATCAGAGTTCCTACTCACTCCCCCTCAATCACCACAGTGATTACAACCTTTAATTAAATTTAAAGTCAATGGTGAAGTAATACTTCAAACAACTCTTGATTGTGCTTAACAACTTTAATCAAGATACACAGCACTCACGCTTAAAAGCTTAGAGTGACACAGCCCTTACAACTCAATGAACATCCTACTCCAATGCAATCATCTAGGTGATAATTGCTTGGCTCATAAATACAACCTAATACACGACACAATAAAAATACAACAGTGAAGTATGATGGTACAATGAATGCTTCATGCTTAAAACCCCTGAAGTCTGAAAGCAGGATTGCCATCCTTTTATATTACAACACTTGGGCCTTGTACTCGTATTTCCTAAAATTAAGGTTAATCAAGTTAACCTAATTTTCACATATTAGGGTGCTAACAAATAGGCTATTTGTTAGGTCCATTAATTGTAGCTCAGTTGTTAGTTTCCTGGATTTTAGCTCAGCTGTTGGATTCCTGAAAAATAGCCCGAGAAAAATACAGAAACAGAAAAACTAACTAGCCTACACTTTAGCATATGCTGTCAGGAATGAATGTCATAACATTCAGTTAGACGTCCAGAACATAGACCATATGCTAGGTCTGTTATTCTCCTGAAAACAAACTGTACTAAGTGCTGAACTGTAACAGACCAACCAGTCTATACTTCAGTATCAACTGTCAGAGATAAATGTCATAACATCCAGTTTGACATTTAGACAATGGGCCATATGCCAGGTCTGTTATTCTCCTGAAAAACAGACTGAACTCAATACTGAGCCATAACAGAAAAACCAACTATTCTATAGTTCAGTATCTGCTGTCATGGATGAATGTCATAACATCCAGTTTGACATTCAGTAAATCCTGTATTAGCTAATCCTGCAGCATGCTACTCAAGCATGTCATGACATCAGTCAAGACATCAGAGTATAGTTAGTGTTTTAACACAAAATGCAGCCAATCAAACATCTACAAACTCCCCCTTTGGCAAATTTTTGGCTAAAACAACTTGGCATCACAACAGAGTTCACAGCAGTGGAAAACACACATCCAAGCAGAGAAATTAACATAGCTAATACACTCAGAATAGCACTACACTCAGCATACATAGAAGTTAAATAAAAACTTTAACCAGCAGCACACATAGAATTTAAATATTAACTTCAAACAGCAACACACACAAAAGTTAAATAAAATACTTCAAACAGCAGCACACATACACTCATCATACATAGAAGGTGAACATCAAGCTGCAGCACAACCTCTGGATTAAAGGATCTTCAATATCTGTTCAAGCACATAGCACATTTGTTGTCCTGGGGCACAGGTGTTACTCCCCCTTTTTGTCAAAAATGTTGCCAAAGCAACACTTGATAATACAAGCCAAAACAAAATGAAATTACACATACTTGTCAGAAACACAATCTTGATTTTACTTCACAGTTTCAATCAAGAATACCCCCTCTTGATCTAGCTTTACAGGTTTGATCAAGACATCACCCGCTTGATCTTGCTTCACAGCTTTGATCAAGTAGACACACACTCTTGCTTCACAGCAGGTACACCCATATCAGATGCCATGACTTTGAGTCTGACATCTTGAACCACTCCTGCATGAACATGTTCTTGAACTCCAGCAGGTACATAGGCTGTCTCTGTTGGTGTAAGCCCTAGAGGCCAATACATTTTGGTACTTGTATCGAATAATAAAAGGCATTCTCTTTATTATGGTTGATTAATAAAGTCCCTGGAATAGATAGTCCGTTTAATGTATTAAGTGTGACTTAATCATGAGAACACATTAAACATAAGGACACTATTCCTAAAGTATCCGTAGTCGAGCTTTAGTGTGAAGTGGGATAACATTAAAGCATTAAGACTATTATGTTTGTAGACTGATGATCACATCTCATGGATCATGGATAAAGAGTTATCAAGTCTTAAACATAGGTATGAATATTAGGAGTAATATTTATACCGGATTGACCCGCTATGAGAATACTATATAGAACGTTATGCAAAGTGTCATAAGTTATTCTCATGGTGATAATAGTGTATTCCACTCTTCGACCTGAAACCACTATGGATCCTAGGTGTAGAGTCGAGTGCTTTATTGCTGATCCAACGTTGTCCGTAACTGGATAACCATAAAGACAGTTGATGGGTACTCCACGAAGCATGCTGAGGGACATGAGTGACCTAGATGGAATTTGCCCATCCTGCATAACAGGATAAATGTCTACGGGCCCAATATTGAACTGGACAAGGATGACACGGTCTATGCCTTGTGTTCAATATAGACATAAGGGCAAAAGGGTAATTATACACATAAGTATTATCACAGAAGGAATTGTCAAATCACATGACATTTTCGTGTCTTGGGTAGCAGTGATGTGTTGCTAGATACCGCTCACTGTTTATTATGTTAAATACGTGATTTAATATAATTGCCAACGCCGCGAAAACCTACAGGGTCACACACAAAGGACGGATTGATGAGAGATAGAGTAATTAAGGAATACCGTAAGGTACGGTGCCCTTAAGTGGAATACGAAATACGGTAAGGTACCATGGGCTTAAGTGATTTTGGGCATATTATAAGATATGGGCCAAAATACACTTAAGTGGGCTTTTAGCTTGAAGCCCACACAAGTGGTTCTATAAATAGAACCCTTGTGCAGAAGCAAAAGGTTGGCGGTTGCATTATTTTCGTTTTCTTTCTCACTCTCCCTCTCTCACTCAAAGCCTTCATTCGTACCAGCTAGCACTGAGATTGAAGGAAACCGTTCGTGTGGACTGAGTAGAGACGTTGTCATCGTTCAACGTTCGTGATCGTTTAGTGGATCTGCATCAAAGGGTTTGATCGTCACAAGAGATCTGCATCAAAGGGTTTTGATCGTCAGAAGAGATCTTCACCAAAGGTTTCAACCGTCATAAGAGGTAAATATTCTATCACTGATCATGACCATTCGTAAGGATCTCTAAAGGAGAAATTTTTTAATTTCCGCTGCGCTTTGGGTCGCAATTCTCCTTCAGTCTCATGTTAGGATATCCCCTTAACATCTTGTTAACACACTTGCTGCAAGTGAAATAGCTATGATCTGTTGACCAATCAGAGCACACTTTCAATTGTTTAATAGTTAGAAATATTAAACAATACATTCCTAACATCCTTGGTTGCTATAAATCCTCAGAAAGGCATATTCCCAATTTGCCCCTTAAATTTTCAAACTGAGTAGCATCCAAAGCCTTTGTGAATATGTCAGGAAGTTGTAGTTCAGTAGCTACATGTTCCAAGGTAATCACTTTGTCTTCCACCAGATCTCTGATGAAGTGATGTCTAATGTCGATATGTTTGGTCCTGCTGTGTTGGATGGGATTCTTTGAAATATTGATGGCACTGAGATTGTCACAGAACAATGTCATGACATTCTGAGAGACATTGTACTCAGTCAGCATCTGTTTCATCCATACCAGTTGGGAACAACTGCTTCCAGCTGCTATGTACTCAGCCTCTGCAGTGGACAGTGATACACAGTTCTGTTTCTTACTGAACCATGATATGAGATTGTTTCCCAAAAAGAAACATCCTCCTGATGTGCTTTTTCTATCATCAGCACTCCCAGCCCAATCAGCATCACAATACCCAGATAAGACAGGCTCAGAGCCATGAGAGTATAACATACCATAGTCATAAGTCCCATTGATATACTTGAGAATTCTCTTGACTTGATTTAAGTGACTCACTTTGGGTTCTGCTTGGTATCTAGCACACACACCAAGTGCATAGGCAATATCAGGTCTACTGGTAGTTAGATATAGTAGACTACCTATCATGATTCTATACAAGCATTGATCAACACTGAGACCTCCTTCATCTTTGGTTAATTTTAAATGAGTAGGTGCAGGAGTTCTTTTGTGACTAGCATTATCCATACCAAACTTCTTAACTATGTTCTTGGCATATTTGCTTTGGGAGAGAAACATAGAATCCCCCATTTGGTTAACTTGCAGTCCAAGAAAATAAGTCAATTCCCCAACCAGACTCATTTCAAACTCAGATTGCATCTGGTGAACAAAATGTTTCACCATTTGCTCTGACATTCCACCAAAGACAATATCATCCACATAAATTTGGGCAATCATGATTTTGCCATCTTCATCCTTCACAAACAAGGTCTTATCTATCCCTCCTTTTCTGTACCCATTAGAGGTCAGAAATTTAGTCAACCTTTCATACCAAGCTCTAGGAGCTTGCTTCAACCCATACAAAGCTTTCCTCAACTTGTACACATGTTTTGGCAGGTTAGGATCACAAAACCCTTTAGGTTATTCCACATAGACTTCTTCATTCAAGTAGCCATTTAAAAAGGCACTCTTCACATCCATTTGGAACAATTTGAACTTCAGAATGCAGGCAACACCTAACAGCAATCTTATTGATTCAAGCCTTGCAACTGGTGCAAAAGTCTCATCAAAATCAACCCCTTCAACTTGAGTATATCCTTGTGCCACTAGTCTTGCTTTATTTCTAGTGATTACTCCTTTCTCATCAGACTTGTTCTTGTAGATCCACTTGGTACCAATGATGTTAGTCCCTTCAAGTCGTGGAACTAAATTTGGCATCATGAGTGTACGAGTTGGATGATTGATGTTGACTATGCTTCGGAATCCGACATTAGTATGGTGAAGCAGCGATACATCGATCGTCCATAGGTTACACAATTGAGACCGATCAACTTATATATGATATAAGTAATCCCAATGCAAAGTACGGTATATGTGATATACCGTTCATGTTTCATTCATTCGAACACTAAATGATTGTTTTCCTTTGAGCGATCAATGGTCATTTGCTTCGGAATCCGACAATAGTATGGTGAAGCAATGACCTGTTGATCAATCATACTGAATCAACAATCGAGGTGTGTTTGACGGTCTGAAATTGGCGCATTAGGGTTGGTGACGGCGCAAGGGTTGTGCCGTCAAGGAGTTATGAATTTAGGGCTTTTGGAAGAGGTCCGTAGACTGTTTCAAAGTCCTATTATTTTGGCTGCGTGAAGCTCGTGTGACGAGCGTGTTGACTGTTTCAAAGTTTGTTACTTTGGCTGCGTGAGGCTCGTGTGACGAGCGTAACAAGCGTAACAAACTGGATGTGTGACGGTCGTAACACACCCATGACGGTCGTCACACTCACAGAATTTTAGGCTTTTCTGTTTTTGACCAGTGACGGTCGTAACGTGCCCTGTGACGCTCGTCACACTCACATGGCCTGTGACGCTCGTCACACGCCTGTGACGGTCGTCACACTCCCAGAGTCAAAATTTTGGGGTTTCTGATTTTGTGCCTACGCAAGAGTTGTGTTGAGGCAAAAACAATGTCCATTTCAAATGAATTGTTCATTAAAATTTTGGACAGGGGCGCTGCCCCTCCAACCCCGCAAGGGCGCTGCCCCTTGACCCCGTCCGCTGATCGGTCAGCGGAACCACCGTCCGCTGACCGGGCAGCGGAAACCCCGGCTAACTCTGCGTAGGGTGATCGGTCGCCGAAATTTAATTTGGTTTTAATTAATTAAAGGAATTGAGATTAATAATAATAATAATAATGTGTTTATTATTGTTGCCTTGTTGTGATCAGTTATGGCCTTAGTCTTCCTTTATTTTGTTTTGGGTTTTTAAATACGACCTGCGTGTCGTGCCTCTCCTTTTGATCTCTTAATGTAAATTCTTTTCTCATCTCAATCCCTCGTATGTAAAACGAGTTTCTTCTGTAATGTAATGATATGAAGAAAGAGAAGTATTCAATATCAAAGGAGAATAATGATATGAAGAAAGAGAAGAATTCAAGATCAAAGGAGGACAACCTTGAAGATCTTGCTTGGAGAAGCTTAGAGAAGAATTCAATACTAAAGGAGGACAACCTTGAGGATCTTGCTTGGAGAAGCTTAGATCGTTACTAGGTTAGCTTAGGTTCTCTCATTGGCTTGGGAGAACAATTGCGCTAGGGGCCATAACTGTTTCATTGTGTATGTATGTTGATGCATGTGTATGTATGTTGATGCATGTGAGAGACGATTTATATGATAAACAAGCCGGTGAGATCATAACAATTGCAATTCCCTCAAACTAAAATATTAAGTTTATGCTTTCCAAGTTTTAGCACTCATCAAGACTAGTATCGAATAATGTAGGTTTCGCCAAAGCGAGGTGCATGTTTTATATTGGTATGGTGCGATGGGATAATTGTAATATCCAACTGCTAAAACAATGGGTCAAACTTAACTAAACAAATTATGAGAATATTATATATGTTTGCTTTCCAAGTTTTAGCACTCATCAAGACTAGTATCGAATAATGTAGGTTTCGCCAAAGCGAGGTGCATGTTCTATATTGGTAAGGTGCGATGGGATAATTGTAATATCCAACTGCTAAAACAATGGGTCAAACTTAATTATAATTTTCTTATATATGTTTTAGAAGCAAGAGTTGGGAATGATCCATATGATGGATTGGAATAAGGAGTTATTCACCCAACTGAAATTTTCGAGAGTTGTATGAGATACAACTGGAAGGAGTTCCTACCTAAATAACCTAGTTTTGTGTAATCCGCCTACGCGGACTTAGAACGAAGTGAAATATGGATCTCGACCCACTAGAAAATCTTCCAACGGGATTTTCCGAATCAAATGATGAGGGTCATTTGTTTTGAGTAAAATAGTGGGAGCATATTTGATTAAAGGCCTAATTAAATATGTCAATGATACTTATATTTTCTTAATCCTTATGTAGATAACCATGTCAGCAAACACCTCTAACAACATCTTGCGATCAATCCTTGACAAGGAAAAATTGTCTGGGACAAATTTTCTGGATTGGCACCGAAACCTGAGGATTGTCCTCAAACATGATAAAAAGCTGTATGTCTTGGAGACACCTGTTCCTGAAGAGGAACCTCCTAGTTCTGCACCTAAGGCAGAAAGAGATGCTTATAAGAAGCATGTCGATGATGCCAATGAAACTGCTTGTCTCATGCTGGCTACCATGAACTCAGAATTGCAAAAGCAACATGAGAACATGTCAGCGTTCGATATGATCGAACACCTGAAGTTGCTCTATCAAGAGCAAGCAAGGCATGAGAGGTTTGAAGTTTCAAAAGCCCTTTTCCAAAGCAAGTTAGCAGAGGGAGCCCCTGTAGGTCCCCATGTACTCAAGATGATTGGGTATGTGGAAAACCTTGAAAGATTGGGTTTTCCCCTCGAAAAGGAACTTGCAACTGATTTGATCTTGCAATCGTTGCCAGATGGATTCAGTCAATTTGTCCTAAATTTCAATATGAATAATATGGACAAATCTCTTCCTGAACTGCTCGCCATGTTAAGAACTGCCGAGCAGAATCTGAAGTCAAAAGGGAAGTCCATTCTGATGATCGGAAATGGAAAGAGACAGAACAAAAGGCCCACTAAGCATGGTGATAAAGGGAAAGGCAAGGAAGTTGCAAATCCCAGACCCACTGCTGCTTTGAAGCCTAGTGGAGGCATAGCAAAAGAAGGCACCTGCTTCCATTGCGGTAAGACCGGACACTGGAAGAGAAACTGCCCAAAGTACCTGGAAGATAAGAAGAATGGAGTAGAGACTTCAACTTCAGGTATTTTTGTTATTAATTCATCTACTTATGCATCATGAGTATTAGATACTGGATGCGGTTCTGACACTTGTACAAATGTGCAGGGGCTGAAAGGGAGTAGAGATTTGGCAAAAGGTGAAGTTGACCTACGAGTTGGCAATGGAGCAAAGGTTGCTACTTTAGCCGTAGGATCTTATGTATTGACTTTACCTAGTGGTTTTATAATTCAGTTAGAGAACTGTTATTATGTATCTGCAATTAGCAGGAATATTATTTCCATTTCTTGTTTGGACAAGTTTGGTTTTTCATTTATAATAAAGAACAATTGTTGCTCAATTTATTTGAATGATATATTCTATGCTACTGCACAAATGAGCAATGGACTATATGTCCTTGATCTCATAATGCCAACTTATAACATTAATACTAAAAGGATGAAACCTAATGAGTTAAATCCATGATGAGTCACATTGATCTTCCAAACTCCATTTGCGGACATGCACTATTGACAACAGCTTACACACTTAACCGTATTCCATCCAAAAGGTTAATAAGACACCATATGAGATATGGAGTGGTAAGAGACCACATATGTCTTACATAAAGATTTGGGGTTGCGAGGTTTATGTGAAACGACAAATTTCAACTAAGCTTGAGCCCAAATCTGACAAATGCTTATTTGTGGGGTATCCTAAAGAAACAAGAGGATATTATTTCTACAATCCTTCTGAGGGCAAAGTGTTTGTCGCTCGAACTTGAGTTTTCCTAGAAAGGGATTTTATTTCCAAAGGAATCAGTGGGAGGAAAGTAGAACTTGAAGAAATTCAAGAATCACAAAGTATCGATACACCTATGGAGGAATTAGAGCAGGAAACACAAGTAGTTGTGTAAGAGCAACCTGCTCAAGTAGAACAAGACCAGCGTAGGTCAGGCAGGATACGTCACCTGACTAAGATATATGGATATCTGATCTAGGTGATGTATTACTCATGGATCAAGATGAGCCTGTGACCTACTCATGGAATCTTCGCCTTGATGAAACAGTAAAACTGTATGGATTCATCAAGAACAAAGATGAGCCTTGTGTCTACAAGAAGGTTAGTGGGAGCATGATCGTATTCCTGGTATTATATGTAGATGACATATTACTTATTGGAAACGATATCCCTACCCTGCAACAAGCAAAGTCTTGGGTAGGGAAATGCTTTTCTACGAAGGACCTAGGTGAAGCAGCCTATATATTAGGAATTAGAATCTATAGAGATAGATCATAAAATGCTCGGCCTGAGTCAGAGTACATAGACAAGGTGCTAAGACGCTTTAATATGAATGATTCCAATGGTTATGTGTTTTGCTTAAATGGTGGCGCTGTGAGCTTGAAAAGTTCAAAGTAAGATACAGTTGCTGATTCTACAACCGAGGCCGAGTATATTGCTGCCTCAAGTGCAGCAAAAGAAGTTGTTTGGATCAAAAAGTTCATTAGTGAACTTGGCATAGTCCCTAGCATTGTGGATCCCATTGGTATCTATTATGATAACAATGGTGCTATCGCACAAGCTAAGGAGCCTAAATCTCACCGACGATCCAAACACATACTTAGACGTTGTGTGAGAATATGCAGAGTACCTACACTTGACAATATAGTTGACCCACTGACAAAGCCTCTTGCGCAGCAGAAGCATGATGGCCATACTAGATCAATGGGCATACGGGGTATGCCTGATTGGCTCTAGTGCTAGTGGGAGATTGTTGGTGTAAGCCCTAGAGGCCAATACATTTTGGTACTTGTATCGAATAATAAAAGGCATTCTCTTTATTATGGTTGATTAATAAAGTCCCTGGAATAGATAGTCCGTTTAATGTATTAAGTGTGACTTAATCATGAGAACACATTAAACATAAGGACACTATTCCTAAAGTATCCGTAGTCGAGCTTTAGTGTGAAGTGGGATAACATTAAAGCATTAAGACTATTATGTTTGTAGACTGATGATCACATCTCATGGATCATGGATAAAGAGTTATCAAGTCTTAAACATAGGTATGAATATTAGGAGTAATATTTATACCGGATTGACCCGCTATGAGAATACTATATAGAACGTTATGCAAAGTGTCATAAGTTATTCTCATGGTGATAATAGTGTATTCCACTCTTCGACCTGAAACCACTATGGATCCTAGGTGTAGAGTCGAGTGCTTTATTGCTGATCCAACGTTGTCCGTAACTGGATAACCATAAAGACAGTTGATGGGTACTCCACGAAGCATGCTGAGGGACATGAGTGACCTAGATGGAATTTGCCCATCCTGCATAACAGGATAAATGTCTACGGGCCCAATATTGAACTGGACAAGGATGACACGGTCTATGCCTTGTGTTCAATATAGACATAAGGGCAAAAGGGTAATTATACACATAAGTATTATCACAGAAGGAATTGTCAAATCACATGACATTTTCGTGTCTTGGGTAGCAGTGATGTGTTGCTAGATACCGCTCACTGTTTATTATGTTAAATACGTGATTTAATATAATTGCCAACGCCGCGAAAACCTACAGGGTCACACACAAAGGACGGATTGATGAGAGATAGAGTAATTAAGGAATACCGTAAGGTACGGTGCCCTTAAGTGGAATACGAAATACGGTAAGGTACCATGGGCTTAAGTGATTTTGGGCATATTATAAGATATGGGCCAAAATACACTTAAGTGGGCTTTTAGCTTTAAGCCCACACAAGTGGTTCTATAAATAGAACCCTTGTGCAGAAGCAAAAGGTTGGCGGTTGCATTATTTTCGTTTTCTTTCTCACTCTCCCTCTCTCACTCAAAGCCTTCATTCGTACCAGCTAGCACTGAGATTGAAGGAAACCGTTCGTGTGGACTGAGTAGAGACGTTGTCATCGTTCAACGTTCGTGATCGTTTAGTGGATCTGCATCAAAGGGTTTGATCGTCACAAGAGATCTGCATCAAAGGGTTTTGATCGTCAGAAGAGATCTTCACCAAAGGTTTCAACCGTCATAAGAGGTAAATATTCTATCACTGATCATGACCATTCGTAAGGATCTCTAAAGGAGAAATTTTTTAATTTCCGCTGCGCTTTGGGTCGCAATTCTCCTTCAGTCTCATGTTAGGATATCCCCTTAACATCTTGTTAACACACTTGCTGCAAGTGAAATAGCTATGATCTGTTGACCAATCAGAGCACACTTTCAATTGTTTAATAGTTAGAAATATTAAACAATACATTCCTAACATCCTTGGTTGCTATAAATCCTCAGAAAGGCATATTCCCAATTTGCCCCTTAAATTTTCAAACTGAGTAGCATCCAAAGCCTTTGTGAATATGTCAGGAAGTTGTAGTTCAGTAGCTACATGTTCCAAGGTAATCACTTTGTCTTCCACCAGATCTCTGATGAAGTGATGTCTAATGTCGATATGTTTGGTCCTGCTGTGTTGGATGGGATTCTTTGAAATATTGATGGCACTGAGATTGTCACAGAACAATGTCATGACATTCTGAGAGACATTGTACTCAGTCAGCATCTGTTTCATCCATACCAGTTGGGAACAACTGCTTCCAGCTGCTATGTACTCAGCCTCTGCAGTGGACAGTGATACACAGTTCTGTTTCTTACTGAACCATGATATGAGATTGTTTCCCAAAAAGAAACATCCTCCTGATGTGCTTTTTCTATCATCAGCACTCCCAGCCCAATCAGCATCACAATACCCAGATAAGACAGGCTCAGAGCCATGAGAGTATAACATACCATAGTCATAAGTCCCATTGATATACTTGAGAATTCTCTTGACTTGATTTAAGTGACTCACTTTGGGTTCTGCTTGGTATCTAGCACACACACCAAGTGCATAGGCAATATCAGGTCTACTGGTAGTTAGATATAGTAGACTACCTATCATGATTCTATACAAGCATTGATCAACACTGAGACCTCCTTCATCTTTGGTTAATTTTAAATGAGTAGGTGCAGGAGTTCTTTTGTGACTAGCATTATCCATACCAAACTTCTTAACTATGTTCTTGGCATATTTGCTTTGGGAGAGAAACATAGAATCCCCCATTTGGTTAACTTGCAGTCCAAGAAAATAAGTCAATTCCCCAACCAGACTCATTTCAAACTCAGATTGCATCTGGTGAACAAAATGTTTCACCATTTGCTCTGACATTCCACCAAAGACAATATCATCCACATAAATTTGGGCAATCATGATTTTGCCATCTTCATCCTTCACAAACAAGGTCTTATCTATCCCTCCTTTTCTGTACCCATTAGAGGTCAGAAATTTAGTCAACCTTTCATACCAAGCTCTAGGAGCTTGCTTCAACCCATACAAAGCTTTCCTCAACTTGTACACATGTTTTGGCAGGTTAGGATCACAAAACCCTTTAGGTTATTCCACATAGACTTCTTCATTCAAGTAGCCATTTAAAAAGGCACTCTTCACATCCATTTGGAACAATTTGAACTTCAGAATGCAGGCAACACCTAACAGCAATCTTATTGATTCAAGCCTTGCAACTGGTGCAAAAGTCTCATCAAAATCAACCCCTTCAACTTGAGTATATCCTTGTGCCACTAGTCTTGCTTTATTTCTAGTGATTACTCCTTTCTCATCAGACTTGTTCTTGTAGATCCACTTGGTACCAATGATGTTAGTCCCTTCAAGTCGTGGAACTAACTCCCAAACTTCATTCCTTTTAAACTGCTCCAGTTCATCTTGCATGGCATTGATCCAATATTCATCAGTCAGGGCTTCTTTCACATTTTTTGGTTCAACCTTGGATACAAAACAGGAATTTGAGTTGTTCTCCCTTGATCTGGTAGTCACACCACTATTGGGATCCCCTATGATAAGATCCTTAGGGTGGTCTTTCTGAATTCCGATAGAAGGCACCTTGTTGGATGCATCTACCTCAAATTCAAGAGGAGTATCCTGTACCTCTTCAGTCTTGACTGGTATGTCTGTTGAAGTCTCAAGGAATGTTCCAACATCCTTTTTGGCATTGGCTCCTTCCTCTTTATCATCCACAATCACATTTATGGATTCCATCAGGACATTGGTTTTGGAGTTGAAAACTCTGTAAGCTCTGCTGTTAGTAGAGTATCCTAGGAATATACCCTTATCACTTTTAGGGTCCATTTTCCTTCTCTGTTCACGATCTGTAAGAATGTAACATTTGCTTCCAAAGATATGAAAGTACTTCACAGTGGGTTTTCTGCCTTTCCATATTTCATACAGAGTGGAAGAGGTTCCTTTTCTCAAGGTAACTCTATTGTGAACATAGCAAGCTGTACTCATAGCTTCAACCCAAAAGTGCATAGGAAGCTTCTTTGCATGAATCATAGCTCTGGAAGATTCTTGAATAGTTCTGTTTTTCCTTTCAACTATCCCATTTTGCTGAGGAGTAATAGGTGAGGAAAACTCATGACTTATCCCTTCAGATGAGCAGAACTCATCAAACTTGGAATTTTTAAACTCCGTCCCATGGTCACTCCTAATTCGGACAACACAACTATCCTTTTCCCTTTGAAGTCTGATGCACAGATCTTTGAAGACATCAAATGCATTTGATTTTTCTCTGATGAAGCTTATCCATGTGTATCTAGAATGGTCATCAACAACCACATAGGCATATCTCTTTCCACCCAGACTTTCAACCTGCATAGGTCCCATTAAGTCCATGTGCAAAAGTTCCAGAGTTTTGGATGTCCCAGCTTAGGATGTGACATCTTGGTTTGCTTGCCAACCTGGCATTCTCCACAGACTCTTCCTTCATCAATAAGCAGCTTTGGGATTCCTCTAACTGCTTCCTTGGATATGATCTTTTTCATTCCCCTTAAATGAAGATGACCAAGACGTCTATGCCACAGCTTCACCTCCTGTTCTTCCTTGGTTGAGGAGCAAATTGAGGAGTAGTTTGAGACTTCAGGTTCCCATAGATAGCAATTATCTTTGGATCTGGATCCTCTCATAACTTCCTTATTTTCTCCATTCTTCACAACACATTCTTCCTTAGTGAATTGTACATTGAAGCCTTGATCACATAGTTGGCTTATGCTGATGAGATTAGCAGTTAGTCCTTTTACTAACAGCATATTATTCAGTTCTGGAACTCCAGGACTGTCCAGTTTACCAACACCTTTGATTTTTCCTTTAGCTCCATCACCAAAGGTCACATAACTGGTAGTGTGAGGTTGTATATCCACCAATAAATTCTCCATACCAGTCATATGTCTTGAGCAGCCACTATCAAAGTACCAGTCTTATCTGGTAGACGCCCTTAGAGCTGTGTGAGCTAACCTAGCAACCCATTGTCGTTTCTTAATAGGGGCATTATGCTTAGATGCCTTCTGCTTAGGTCTGACGTGAGAGGTTTGGTTAGGATAACCATGCAACCTGTAGCAGAATGCTTTTATATGACCAAATCTACCACAGTAGTGACATCTCCATCTCTGAAATTTCTTCTTCTGATGGTTACTCCTCCTGGTTCCCTGATGTTGAGACATTGGTTGTGACTTCTGCTTGAGTTTCTGAACTTCAGCCTTTGAGCGTTTGAGTTCAGCTGAGGATTTCTTAACAAAGCCTAAACCAGACATGGTTCCTGACTTTTGTCCCACCTTTAGAATCTCTTCCAACGTGTCAGTTCCTTTATTCAGCATTCTGATGGATTTTGTCATTTGATCTAGTTTAGAGGTCAGCAAGGTTATCTCACCATTTAGACCATCTATGACTGTCAGATGCTTCTTTTTCTCATCCTCCAGCTCCTTGATGAGTTTCTTCTGCTTTTCTCCTTGTATACACACTTATGCACTTTTGACACATAGCTCTTTATATGAAGCAACAAGTTCTTCAAAAGTCAGTTCATCTCCACTTGAGTCATCATCAGAGGCACAGACACTTGTTAGTGCAGTGACATGTTTAGCAGATTCTCCTTCTGATTCACTCTCAGAGTCTCCTTCAGACCAGGTGACAGATAGTCCCTTCTTTTGCATCTTGAGGTAAGTAGGACATTCAGCTCTAACGTGTCCAAAACCTTCACATCCATGACACTGAATTCCCTTGCCTTGGTTGAACTTTTCTTCAGATGTTGATCTTTTCCTGATGTCAGACGAAATGTTCTGGACATTTGGTCTACCTTTTTTATCAATCTTCTTTATGAACTTGTTGAACTGTCTCCCAAGCATGGCTATGGCTTCTGATATGCTTTCATCACCTCCAGTACTTCCTTCTTCTGAATTCTCTTCAGTATTTGATACAAAAGCTATGCTTTTGTTCTTCTTTTCAACATTCTCACACAAGCCCATTTCAAAAGTTTGGAGAGAACCAATAAGCTCATCAACCTTCATATTGCAGATATCTTGAGCCTCTTCTATAGCAGTGACCTTCATGGCAAATCTCTTTGGCAATGATCTAAGAATCTTTCTTACAAGTTTTTCTTCAGCCATTTTCTCTCCTAAGCCACCAGAAGTGTTAGCAATTTCAAGAATGTTCATGTGGAAGTCATGAATAGTCTCATCCTCTTTCATCCTCATATTTTCAAACTTGGTGGTCAGCATCTGAAGTTTAGACATCCTCACCTTGGAGGTACCTTCATGAGTTGTTTTGAGAGTATCCCAAACTTCTTTAGCCAGTTCATAGTGATGCACTAGTCTGAAAATGTTCTTATTTATTCCATTGAACAGTGCATTCAAGGCCTTAGAGTTTCCAAGGGCTAGTGCCTCTTGCTCCTTGTCCCACTCTTCTTCAGGAATTTGCATAATGATTCCATCTTTACCTGTCTTCATTGGATGTTCCCATCCTTTGTTGACAGCTCTCCAGACCTTGCTATCTAGAGACCTCAAGAAGGATATCATACGAGGTTTCTAGTCATCATAGTTAGAACCATCCAGCATGGGTGGTCTATTTGAGTATCCTACATCCTTGTCCATGGTACTAGAAAGTAACGTCCCTAGATCTCACCCAGAAATTAACAGGCAGGGTGCCTGCTCTGATGCCAAGTGAAATTCTAGTTAACAGACTATTGATGTCACACGGGATGTTATGACATCCGATTCTGTTCAGACAGGAATGTATACAGCAGGTAAATGTAAAGGACAGTAAATAACACAGTCAATTGTTTACCCAGTTCAGTGACAAACACACCTACGTCTGGGGGCTACCAAGCCAGGGAGGAAATCCACTATTAGCAGTATTAATTCAAGCCTTAAACCAACTGTTTAATCCTATCACTTAATACCTACCCAATGCAATTTCAATCTAAACTAAGATCAGAGTTCCTACTCACTCCCCCTCAATCACCATAGTGATTACAACCTTTAATTAAGTTTAAAGTCAATGGTGAAGTAATACTTCAAACAACTCTTGATTGTACTTAACAGCTTTAATCAAGATACACAGCACTCACGCTTAAAAGCTTAGAGTGACACAACCCTTACAACTCAATGAACACCCTAGTCCAATGCAATCATCTAGGTGATAATTGCTTGGCTCACAAATACAACCTAATACACGACACAATAAAAATACAGCTGTGAAGTATGATGGTACAATGAATGCTTCATGCTTAAAACCCCTGAAGTCTGAAAGTAGGATTGCCATCCTTTTATATTGCATCACTTGGGCCTTGTACTCGTATTTCCTAAAATTAAGGTTAATCAAGTTAACCTAATTTCCACATATTAGGGTGCTAACAAATAGGCTATTTGTTAGGTCCATTAATTGTAGCTCAGTTGTTAGTTTCCTGGATTTTAGCTCAGCAGTTGGATTCCTGAAAAATAGCCTAAGAAAAATACAGACACAGAAAAACTAACTAGCCTACACTTTAGCATATGCTGTCAGGAATGAATGTCATAACATTCAGTTTGACGTCCAGAACATAGACCATATGCTAGGTCTGTTATTCTCCTGAAAACAGACTGTACTAAGTGCTGAACTGTAACAGACCAACCAGTCTATACTTCAGTATCAGCTGTCAGAGATAAATGTCATAACATCGAGTTTGACATTTAGACAATGGGCCATATGCCAGGTCTGTTATTCTCCTGAAAAACAGACTGAACTCAATACTGAGCCATAACAGAAAAACCAACTATTCTATAGTTCAGTATCTGCTGTCATGGATGAATGTCATAACATCCAGTTTGACATTCAGTAAATCTTGTATTAGCTAATCCTGCAGCATGCTACTCAAGCATGTCATGACATCAGTCAAGACATCAGAGTATAGTTAGTGTTTTAACACAAAATGCAGCCAATCAAACATCTACAAAAACTTTGTCGAATCTTTATGATATGGATCAACTAGGAAATAATGTGAATGCTAGGTCATTGTTATAAGTAACACGCTCTATGACTCGAGTACAACGTCAAAAGAGCAAGGGCCGATGCATCGCTACCTAGATGAAAAATAAGCAAGGGTTTCTACATTTTCATGAACGAGTGTGGATAATGAAGTTAGTTCACAAGAGTATGATTCATTTTGGACCGTAGAATATAGACACACTTATTGAAAAATCTTTGGAAATAATGGACACTATGATTATGAGAAAGATCAATTTTATGTTCCTACAAGAAACTAAGTGGACAGGTGAAAAAGAAAAAAAATTAGGCAACTCGGAATTTGAGGTTTGGCACACTAGAAAAGTTAGATTAATGAGGGGGAGATTAGTATGGACATGGAATAGAATAAGGATATTATAGATATAAAAAGAGTAAGAGGTTGAATCATAGCCTTGAAATATTTAATGGAATAAGACTCATTTCTTGTTATTAGTGTTTATGCACCTCAGGTTGGATTAGCATAACACCTTAAGGTAAAATTATTTAGAAGGCTTACTTCAAGATATACCCCAAGCAGATAAGTTTTTTTAGAATTGGATCTAAATGGACATGTCAGGAGCATAGAAAGAGACTTTTAGGACGTCCATGGGGTGGGGGTATGGTCTAAGGGAGGTAAATGTGAAGAGTAAATCCATCTTGGAGTTTTCTTTTCCTCTGGGTCTTACTATAGCAAATACCTAGTTTAGAAAAATATATGAGCACTTTATCCCATATAAAAGTAGGGTGACATGTTCACAAATAACTTCTTTCTTATTAGGATGTCAGATATGAAGTTTTTCTTGGACTATAAAGTTATTACAAGAGAGAGAGAGAGCTTGACTATTCAACATAGAGTATTGGTTATGGATGTAATAATCAAAGAGAGATAAAAGAGAAGAATTCACATGAGAGCGTCACAAATCAAGTGGTTGCATTTGAAGGGTGAAAAACAAATAAGTTTCTAACATAAGATCTTGGAATGAGATTTTGGTCAACCACAAGGAAGTGCAAATGATATACGGAATAAATGGCCCAAGAGATTAGAAAAATGGCTAAAGAGTTGTTGGGAGGATCAGTTTTTTTTACCTATGGGTAAAGATTCAAAGTGGTGGATGAATGTATTCATAGTAAAGTTATAGTAAAAAAAGATTATTTTAAAGAATGGTCTAGGTGTAAAAATGTCAAAATTTGGGAAAAGTATAAGAAAGCTAAGATTGAGACCAAGAAGACAGTGAGTGAAGCAAGAACACAAGCTTTTGAAGGATTTTACTAATCTTTAGGAACCAAGGAGGAAGAAAAAAATCTATCTATAAGCTTGCTAAGGGAATAGAAATAAAGACATGAGATTTGGATCAAGTGAAGAATGTTAAAGATGAAGAAGACAAGGTTTTGGTTCAGGAAAAAAATATAAAGAATAGGTGGAAAAAGTATTTAAACAATTTATTTAATGAATTATATGATATCTCATAGGACTCTAGCAGGCTCGATATTAGAGAAGAGAATTGAAACAAAAATTACTATTATCAGATTTAGAAACAAGAGGTAAAGAAGTCTTGAAAACAGATGAGTAACATCAAGACAGTTGGTCCAAATAACATACTTGTTGAAGTGTGGAAAGGTCTTGGAGATAGAGGTATTTAGTGGCTCACCAAACTCTTTAATAAAATTATAAGGTCAGAGAAAATTTTAGATGAATGGAGAAGAAACACTTTAGTTCCAATCTATAAGAACAAGGGGGATATACAAAATTGTGCAAATTATAGAGGGGTTAAACCTATGAGTTATGCCATGAAGTTATGGGAAAGAGTGATTAAAAGGATACAAATAAAAGAGACTCGAGTCACTAAGAATTAATTTGGTTAATGCTTGGAAGGTCGAACGTGAAAGCAATCTATCTATTATGACATGTGATTGACCAATATCGGATGGACCAACATGACTTGTACTTAATTTTAGTTGACCTAAAGAGATTTTGTGGAAAATCCTAGAGAAGAAAGGAGTTATGATTAGATATATTTGAGTTACCCAAAATATGTATGAAGGGGTATAGACTAATGTGCGGATGCAAGGTGGGGAGACGGACAATCTCCCCATTAAAATAGGTTTGCATCAATGTTCAACCATAATCCCATACCTTTTTATCTTATTTTTGGATATACTCACCAAACACATCCAAGATCTAGCATCGAGATGCATGCTTTTTGCATATGATATAATCCTATTTTGAGAATAAAAGGAGAATTTAAATGAGAGGTTGGAAACTTGGCGACAACTTTAGAAACACATGGTTTTTACCTAAGCAGAAGTAAGATGGAGTATACGGAATGTAAGTTCAACAGTAGAAGAAGTGTTTCTAACCTAGAGGTGAAAGTTGAAGACCATATCATCCCTCAGGTCACATAATTTAAATATCTTGGATGCGTAATACAAAATGATGGAGAAATAGAATGGAATATAAACCATCGAATTCAAGCTAGGTGGCGAAAATGGAAGGGAACTTTGGGGTTTTATATGACACAAATGTACCACTCAAGCTGAAGTAAATTTTTTATCGGATTGCGATAAGACATGTGATGTTTTACGAGACAAAATGTTGGACGGTTAATAATCTATGTGAGAATAAAATAAGTGTGTGAGAGATGAGGATGTTGTGTTTTATGGGTGGTAAGACTAGACGGGATAAGATTAGAAATAAAAATATTAGAGAGAGTATTGGGGTAGCACCTAGTAGAGAATATTGTGGAAAATAGACTTAGGCGGTGAAGCTAGTGGAAATATACCCTAATGTATCACACACTTAAACATACAACAGAGTCGCCATCGACTTTATTTATTCTCGAAGGAAAGGGAAAACATCGATAAAACCCAGGAAAAGAGAAACTGGGTAAGGAAGTTAGTTATGCAAGGGGAATGTATTAGCACCCCTTACATTCGTTTTATTCAACGGGAACCATTTTTATTGTTCTTTGCTCGAATGAGTGCTATGTCTAAAGGTTGCTTGCAAAATGATGAAGGGAAAAAGAAAATAAATAGATAAAGTGCTCGGTGAGGATTAGGTCCCTCATGCCTATGTATCCTTATATAGCAATAAGGAATTCATAGCTTCGTAGTTCATAGAAATAATGGTGGGAGGTGAAAAGAAGTTGTGATAAAGGTATGGTCTAAACTAAAGGATAATGTAGTTTAAATTCCAAATAAGGTAGGTATATCTGAATCAACAGAAAAACTGGCATCAATCCAAAACAAGAGGGGTACCCTGGCATCAAGACAAAATAAGGGGTATACAGGCGTCAAGCCAAAAATAAAGGGATATTGGTTCAGAAGATGGACATTGCATGAAGCTCAAAGAAATAATGTATTTGGATAAAATAAATAGTATATCACATGGAGTGAATGAAGGTAGAATATGAATGTGTCATAAAGATGAATGGGATGAATAGAGAAAGTAACCAAAGTTCAAGAAATGATGTATTTGGTGAAAGTGATTGAAGGGTATGGTTCGGAACCAAAGGTAAAAGTGTATTCGAACCCATATAGGAAATGACATTTGTAACCCAAGAGTAAAGGTGGCACGACTAAGATGTGGAGGAAACTAGGCATACCCACTGTATTGTCAAAACCGAAGAGAATGAATTAAGTGTTTGGCATCAAGGCAGACATCTCTTGGCAGAAAGGTGGACAAGTGTCCTAAAAGGGTGTATATGGGATTCCAAAGGAAAATGGTATTTGGTTTCAAAGAAATAATATGTCACTGGGGTGAAGGGTTATGATTGAAGGTAGATCGTGGGTCATGAAAGATATGGATGATGCTCTAAGGCAGAAGAATGAGAGAATAAATAGGAATGTGCTCGCCAAGGATTCGCATCCTCGTGCATATGTATTCTCATCGTGCAATGAGAAAGTCAGAGTAGTCGTAGTTCGTGGAACCACGAAAATAAAGGAGAGATAAATAAGTGTTTGGCTAAGTGTCGCATCACGCGAAAAACCGGCGGGAAAACAAGAACAACAGAGCCGCCACCGTGCGTTATTTATCCCAAAAGAGGGAAAGGAAACGCTCAGAGTAAACCTAGGAAAAGACATGGTCTCGCGACCAAAGAGAATGGGTTCGGGAGTCGGTTATGCGAAGGGAAGGTATTAGCACCCCTACGCATCCGTCGTACTCGACGGGATCCACGCACAATAGAAAGGAAAATGGTTGCTAAACACTGCTCAAACACACACACACACTGGCTGAAAGAGACACAAGAAACTGACTGAAACCGACTCGGCAGGATGTCGCATCCTGGGCCTACTTAGTCTATCAGGCATAGACATCAGAGTCGAAGTAGTTCGGACTGGGGAAACGACACATGCTCGCTAGGATATCGCATCCTATGCATACGTATCTTCTCGGACGAGAGAAGAATCAGAGCATTCGTAGCTCGGCTGACACACACACAAACAAAACACAGGCAAAGGCAAACGTGGAGCCTGAATGCCAATTGTTGGACTTACATCAGCATCCGAACCAAACAAACCCACACTGGAACCCAAATGCCACTCGATGGACTTACATCAGCTTCCAAGCACACAACAAGACAAAACAAAGACACAAGCGCCCGGAGAGATCTGCTCATCTCCTGCCTACGTACCTCATCTGGTATAAGGATCAGGGCGACGTAGTTCCCCTACAGAGGGATAAAGGACTAGCCTAACCAGATAACAGAGGGAGACACAACTAGGGAGACTACGACTCGGGCCTAGATGTTATCATGCATAATCATCCCTAAGTTAAGGTTTCTAGCTAACTGGCACATTCATATCCTAACACATAGTATGGGTTCACATTCATATCAATCTAGGCCCGTTAGCTAGAAACCTTAACTTAGGGATGATTATGCATGATAACATCTAGGCCCGAGTCGTAGTCTCCCTAGTTGTGTCTCCCTCTGTTATCTGGTTAGGCTAGTCCTTTATCCCTCTGTAGGGGAACTACGTCGCCCTGATCCTCATACCAGATGAGGTACGTAGGCAGGAGATGAGCAGATCTCTCCGGGCGCCTGTGTCTTTGTTTTGTCTTGTTGTGTGCTTGGAAGCTCATGTAAGTCCATCGAGTGGCATTTGGGTTCCAGTGTGCGTGTGTTTTGGTTCGGATGCTGATGTAAGTCCAGTGATTGGCATTCAGGCTCCATGTTTGCCTTTGCCTGTGTTTGTTTGTGTGCGTGTCAGCCGAGCTACGAATGCTCTGATTCTTCTTTCGTCCAAGAAGATACGTATGCACAGGATGCGACATCCTAGCGAGCATGTGTCGTTTCCCCAGTCCGAACTACTTCGACTCTGATGTCTATGCCTGATAGACTAAGTAGGCCCAGGATGCGATATCCTGCCGAGTCAGTCTCTTTTGTTTTCTTGTGTCTCTTTCAGCCAGTTTGTGTGTGTTTTGAGCAGTGATTTAGCAACCATTTTCCTTTCTATTGCGCGTGGATCCCGTCGAGTACGACGGATGCGTAGGGGTGCTAATACCTTCCCTTCGCATAACCGACTCCCGAACCCATTCTCTTTGGTCGCGAGACCATGTTCTTTCCAGGTTTACTCTGAGCGTTTCCTTTCCCTCTTTTGGGATAAATAACGCACGGTGGCGGCTCTGTTGTTCTTGTTTTCCCGCCGGTTTTTCGCGCGATGCGACACTAAGCAACTAGGAGTAACAAGACAATCATCTTCAGGGATATGATTGCAGTGATGAATAGTATAACTTGTACTAACAAAATGGTAACATGGGAAACCATAAAGGCAAACTGACTTTGAACCCAAGAGTAAAAAGGTACAAACTAAGATATGGAGGAAACTAAGTATACCCATTATATTGTCATAACCACAAAACAAGGAATTAGATGTTTGGCATCAAGGCGAACATCTCTTGGTTCACAAGATGGACAAATGTCCTAAAAGGGTAGGTATGGGACCCACAAGAAAGTGTTATTTGGTACAAGGAACAATATATCATTGTAGGAAACAAACAATTAGAAATCTACGAAGAATGGTATATTGGATGCATGAAGGAATAAACTATGAACCAAATAGTAAAGGTAAAACAACAAGCGAGGGGCCTAAGGCATGGTATCACTGTATTGGAATAACCAAAAACAAGGAATTGAAGGAGAAGAGCGATCCAAAATGCAGCGGAATTAAAAAATTTCTCCTTTAGTGATCCTTAAGAATGGGCATGATCAGTGATAGAATCATTACCTCTTGTGGCGATTGAAACCTTTGATGCAGATCTACGGAGCGATCACGAACGTTGAATGGTGACAACGCCTCTACTCAGTCGACACGAACGGATTCCTTTAATCTCAGTGCTAACTGCTACGAATGAAGGCTTTGAGTGTGTGTGTGTGTATGTGTGTGTGTGTGTGTGTGTGTGTGAGAGAGAGAGAGAGAGAGAGAAACGAAATTGCAACTGCACAAATGCTTTTGCACAAAGGTTCTATTTATAGAACCACTTGCATGGGCTGCAAGCTAAAAAGTCCATTTAAGTGTATGTGGCCCATATCTTATGATATGCCAAAATCACTTAAGCGTGTGATACCTTACCATATTTCGTATTCTACTTAAGTACACTGTACCTTACGATGTTCTACAATTCACTTAAATGCAGCGTACCTTACGGTGTTCTTTAGTTACTCTATCTCTCATCAATCCATCCTTTTGTGTGTGACCCTATAGGTTTTCGCGACATTAGCAATTATATTAAATCACGTATTTAACATAATAAACAATGAGTGGTATCTAGAAACACATCACTGCTACCCAAGACACAAAAATATCATGTAATCTGACAAATCCTTTTGTGATAATACTTATGTGTATAATTACCCTTTTGCCCTTATGTCTATGTTGAACACAAGGCATAGACCGTGTCATCCTTGTCCAATTCAATATTGGGCCCGTAGACATTTATCCTGTTACGTGGGATGGGCAAATTCCATCTAGGTCCCTCATCATGCTTCGTGGAGTACCCATCAACTGTCTTTATGGTCATCCAGTTACGGACAATGTTTGATCAGTAATAAGGCACTCGACTCTACATCTAGGGTACATAGTGGTTTCAGGTCAAAGGGTGGTATACACCATTATCGCCATGAGAATAACTTATGACACTTAGCATAACATTCTATATAGTATTCTCATAGCGGGTCAATCCAGTATAAATATTACTCTCAATATTCATACTTATGTTTAAGACTTGATAACTCCTTATCCATGATCCATGAGATGTGATCATCAGTCTATATACATAATAGTCTTAATGCTTTAATGTTATCCCACTTCACAACAAAGCTCGACTACAGATACTTTAATAATAGTGTCCTTATGTTTAATGGGATCTCATGATTAAGTCACACTTGATACATTAAACGGGCTAGCTATTCTAGGGACTTTATTAAACAAACATAATAAAGACAAATCCTTTTATTATTAATAAATAATTTGATACAAGTACCAAAAGTATTGGCCTCTAGGGCTTACACCAACAAGAATTAAGTGTTTGGAAATAAGCCAAACAACTCTTGGTTCACAAGGTAGACTCCGATTAAATCGTCCTAAAAGGATATGAATGGAACCCAAGGGAAAATATATTTTGTCTAAAAAATATGGTATTGATTAATGAATGAAGAAATGAAGGATTAATAAAAAGGATGCTCGCGGAGAATTTGAATCCTTGTGCCTACGTATTCTCACCATGCAATGAGAAAGTCGGATCTTTCGTAGTTCAGCCCACTAGGGCTGGCAACAAGAGACTGAGGCAAGAGATATGATATATCTTAATGGAGGATGAAGAATACTTGGTAGTCAATGGATATGAACCACACTAAAGTCTTTTAGTAAAGGTGAATACGATGAGTAACTAGGTCATTCGTCCCGTAGCCAAAGATATTTAGAATGAGTTAGTAGAATTCTCCACTCTCATTCATTCTCTACTACTTAAGGCTCGTGGCATGTGATTATTATCATAATTTCAAGTTGTTGGAAAAGAATCCTTGTTGATCCTTGTAATGATTAAGACCTTATCAATCATTCAATTCAAATTGCATTAAAGTCTATGAACAAAGGCAAATACCTTGAGCAACTGGGTCAATCGTCCCATACCCAAGGATACCCTAGACAAGGATATGGATTCTCCACTCTCATTGTTCTTTGTTACTTAAGGCTCATGACATACAACTTTAATCATGATTGATAAGTTGTTGATGGAGACCTCTGATTATTGCACTGTTGCTTTGAAGGGAAAGACTTGGCAATCGTTTGATTCAAACCGTGCTAAAGTCTATGAATAAAGGTGAATACGATGTGCAAGTCGGTCATTCGTCTCGTACCCAAAGATATTCATAATGAGTTAATGGAATTCTCCACTCTCATTCATTCCCTATTTCTTAAGGCTTGTGTCACACAATTTGATCTTGATTGATAAGCTCTTGAAGAACCACCTTTGATATGACTTGTATAATCCACTGCTTGATTTTCCTAGGATGCCTTGTCCGATAGTCTAAACTTGAGGCCTTTAGATTCATAGCTTTATAGAACAATCTTATCAAGTGATAAAGGTACTTTTGATCACTTTAATAGACAGTGGGGTTATATATCAATAAAAGATTTAGTTAATCGAAATTTCTTTTGATCAACTTAAATCAAAGGGTTTGAATTAGTTAGAAATTACAGCTAACCTTATCTAAGGGTTAATACTATGCACAAGATTCTAACTAAGGGGTCATGCCATATCTAATGTCGATTTAATCAACTATCCAAAATACCACATGAAAAGTTCATTAAAAGTGAACCATTATTCTAAGGCATACCCTAATCTAATGGAACGTGTCACTGGTTAAAAGGCAATAAACCATAAAATCGTAACAAAGTTTATACAAAAAACGAATTGATTAAACATCAATTAAGAAAAATTAAAATTCTACCTGATTAAAACTCTAAAACATTTCATAAGAATCTAATCATGGCCTAATTACAACTTATGAAATTCTAAAACTTCTAATTCTATAATTCTAATTAAATCTAAATTTCTAATTAAAATCTAGAAATCCAATTTACTCTTAATTAATCTAAAACTCTAATTAAACTAAATCCCTAATTAACCTAAAATTCTAAATCTAATTAACCTCCAACATCCTAAAAGAAGGGTGCGTGAATCAATAGGGCACATGGACCATGACAGACCTAAAGGCCTTCAGTTTGGTATGAGCCATGGGGATAGGCCCGGTACCAGGGGTGTGATTAGCAGGAATTCATTTTGGGCCTTAGGCCCAAACAACCAAAGCAATGCGACATATAACACTATCCAATCAATCCCTTCATACAAGTCTCAAGAACGTTGTCCCGGTCTTCCAAATTCAAAATGCGATGCATAAGGTCCGCCGCATCAGCTCCCCACATCTTCTTCATCAAACACGAAATTGAAGACAGATAATGGTGAGCACGAAGAATCAAATACGAGTACGACGAACTCACTATCCAATTGCAAAATCGACACCATCTTCAATCGCATCGAATCAACTGTGCGGAGTCGAAATGATAACGGGAAGAAAACGATGAGAACTCACCGTAACAGAACAGGTAACGAACTCTTCGTGAATTTCATTCTCCTCTTCTTCCTTGATTCTCTCCTTCTTCTCCTTGAATTGCTCTTTTCGCTTGTTGTTGAGTGTGTGAGTGATGTTGAATGAATCGCGTGAACTAAGATTGATAGTGAAGAATTTCAGTGACTTTCTGTTAGAAGAAGTTATTAATTTTCTCTGAACTGAAAAACTGTGGATTTCTAATATCAATGAAAAAAATGGGAGTGATGAGTGATGAACGCTAGCTTTATAGATCTTTCAAATTTGTTAGAAACTCAATCGAAATTATGATCAAATGCACGTGAAATTCAGAAATTAGTTATGAGGTTAGTTAATGTAGAGTTAGTTATGCAATTTAGTTAGTAGGATTTCATTCTTTGTAGTGTTGTGTTTCTGCTTATTGTAGGGCTCAGTTGTCATATGCATACTAACATATGAAAATGAGAAAGGCTAAGTTTTAATTCTTGTAAATATAATCTAATCTATATAATGAGGTTGTAATATGCATATGAACATATGAAAATGAGAAAGGCTAAGTCATACTACTTATAAATACAATCTCATCTATATAATGAGTTTGTAATATGATTATTAACATATAAAAATGAGAAATGCAAGGTTTTCATTCTTGTAAATACAATCTCATATATATAATGAGATTGTAATATGCACATTAATATAAAAAACGAGATAGACTAGGTTTTACTTCTTGTAAATATAATCTAATCTATATAATGAGGTTGTCATATGCATATTAACATACGAAAATAAGAAAGGCTAGGTTTTAGTTCTTGTAAATATAATCTTATCTATATAATGAAGTTGTAATATGCATATTAACATATGAAAATGATAAATGCTAGGTTTTACTTCTTCTAAATGCATTCTCATATATATAATGAGGTTGTAATATGCATATTAATATAAAAAATGAGAAAGACTAAGTTTTACTTCTTGTAAATTGAATATCATCTTTATAATGAAGTTATCATATGCATATTAACATATGAAAATGAGAAAGGCTAGGTTTTACATCTTGTAAATATAATCTCATCTATGTACTAAGATTGTCATATGCATATTAACATATGAAAATGAGAAATGCTAGGTTTTACTTCTTATAAATATAATCTCATCTATATAATGAGGTAGTAATATGCATATTAACATATGAAAATGAGAAATACTAGGTTTTACTTCTTGTAAATATAATCTCATCTATATAATGAGTTTGTAATATGCATATTAACATATGAAAATGAGAAAGGCTAGGTTTTACTTCTTGTAAATATAATCATCTATATAATGAGATTGTACTATGCATATTAACATATGAAAATGAGAAAGGCTAGGTTTTCGTTATAGTAAACATAATCTCATCTATATAATGAGGTTGTCACGTGCATATTAACATATAAAAATAGGACACGCTAAGTTTTACTTCTTGTAAATATAAACTCATCTATATAACAAGGTTGTCTGGTGCATATTAACATATGAAAATGGGAAAGGGTAGGTTTTACTTCTTGTAAATATAATATCATCTATTTTAGGACGTTGTCATATGCATATTAACATATGAAAATGAGAAAGGCTAGGTTTTAATTCTTGTAAATGTAATCTCATCTATATAATGAGGTTGTAATTTGCATATTACCATATGAAAATGAGAAAGGCTAGGTTTTAATTCTTGTAAATGTAATCTCATCTATATAATGAAGTGTTAATTTGCATATTAACATATGAAAATGAGAAAGGCTAGGTTTTACTTCTTGTAAATATATAGTCATATATATAATGAGATTGTACTATGCATATTAAATTAAGAAAATGAGAAAGGCTAGATATTACTTCTTGTAAATATAATCTCGTCTATATAATGAGGTCGTAATGTGCATATTAACATATGAAAATGAGAAAGACTACATTCTAATTCTTGTACTTATAATCTCATCTATATAATGAGGTTGTCATATTCATATTAACAAATGAAAATGAGAAAGGCTTGGTTTTACTTCTTATAAATATAATCTCATATATATAATGAGTTTGTAATATGCATATTAACATATGAAAATGAGAAAGACTAGGTTTTACTTCTTGTTAATAAAATCTCATCTATATAATGAGTTTGTAATATGCATATGAACATATGAAAATGAGAAATGCTAGGTTTTACTTCTTGTAAATATAATCTCATCTATATAATAATGTTGTCATATGCATATTAACATATGAAAATGAGAAACGATAAGTTTTACTTCTTATAAATATAATCTTAACTATATAATGAGATTATAATATGATTATTAACATTTGAAAATGAGAAATGCTACGTTTAAATTCTTGTAAATACAATCTCATATATATAATGAGGTTGTAATATGCATATTAATATAAAAAAAGAGAAAGGTTAGGTTTTACTTGTAAATATAATCTCATCTATATAATGACGTTGTCATATGCATATTAACATATGAAAATGAGAAAGGTTAGGTTTTAGTTCTTGTAAATATGATCTCATCTATATAATGAGATTGTAATATGCATATTAACATATGAAAATGATAAATGCTAGGTTTTACTTCTTCTAAATATAATCTCATATATATAATGAGGTTGTAATATGCATATTAATATAAAAAACGAGAAAGGCTAGGTTTTACTTCTTGTAAATTGAGTATCATCTATATAATGAGGTTGTCATATGCATATTAACATATGAAAATGAGAAAGGCTAGGTTTTACATCTTATAAATATAATCTCATCTATATACTAAGATGGTAGATTTTCATTCTTCTATTTATAATGTCATCTATATAATGAGGTTGTCATATGCATATAAACATATGAAAATGAGAAATCCTAGGTTTTTCTTCTTGTAAATCTAATCTCATCTATATAATGAGGTAGTAATATGCATATTAACATATGAAAATGAGAAATGCTAGGTTTTACTTCTTGTAAATATAACCTCATCTATATAATGAGTTTGTAATATGCATCTTAACATATGAAAATGAGAAAGGCTAGGTTTTACTTCTTGTAAATATAATCATCTATGTAATGAGATTGTCATATGCATATTAACATATGAAAATGAGAAAGGCTAGGTTTCATTCTTGCAAATATAATCTCATTTATATAATGAGGTTGTAATATGTATATTAACATATGAAAATGAGAATGCTAGATATTACTGGTTGTAATATGTATATTAACATATAAAAATGATAAAGTCTACATTTTAATTCTTTTACTTATAATATCATCTATATAATGAGGTTGCCATATGCATATTAACATATGAAAATGAGAAAGGCTTGGTTTTACTTCTTATAAATATAATCTCATATATATAATGAGTTTGTAATATGCATATTAGGATATGAAAATGAGAAAGGATAAGTTTTACCTCTTGTATTTATAATCTCATCTGTATAATGAGGTTGTAATATACATATAAACATATGAAAATGAGAAAGGCTAGGTTTTACCTCTTGTATTTATAATCTCATCTGTATAATGAGGTTGTAATATACATATAAACATATGAAAATGAGAAAGGATAAGTTTAACTTCTTGTAAATATAATCTCATCTATATAATGAGGTTGTAATATGAATAAGAACATATGAAAATGAGAAAGTCTATCTTTTACATCTTGTAAATTTAATCTCATCTATATAATGAGGTTGTGATATGCATACTAACATATGAAAAAGAGAAAGGCTAGGTTTTACTTCTTGTAAATATAATCTCATCTATAAAATGAGGTTGTCATTAGAATTCTAACATATGAAAATGAGAAATGCTAGGTTTTAATTCTTGCATTTATAATCTTATCTATATAATAATGTTGTAATTTGAATATTATCATATGAAAATGAGAAAGGCTAGGTTTTACTTGTAAATATAAACTCATATATATAATAAGATTGTACTATGAAGATTAAAATATGAAAATGAGAAAGGCTAGATATTACCTTTTCTAAACCTATGAAATCTATATAATGAGGTAGTACTATGCGTATTAACCTATGAAAATAAGAAAGACTACATTTTAATTCTTGTATTTATAATCTCATATATATAATGAGGTTTTCATATGCATATTAACATATCAAAATGAGAAAGGCTTGATTTTACTTCTTATAAATATAATCTCATATATATAATGATTTTGTCATATGCATACTAACATATGAAAATGAGAAAGGCTAAGTTTTACTTGTTGTAAATATTATCTCATTTATATAATGAGGTTGTAATATGCATATGAACATATGAAAATGAGAAAGGGTAGGTTATACTAATTATAAATATAATCTCATCTATATAATGAGTTTGTAACATGATTATTAACATATGAAAATGAGAAATGCTAGGTTTTCATTCTTGTAAATACAATCTCATCTATACAATGAGGTTGTAATATGCACATTAATATAAAAAATGAGAAAGGCTAGGTTTTCCTTCTTGTAGATATAATCTCATCTATATAATGAGGTTGTAATATGCATATTAACATATAAAAATAAGAAATACTAAGTTTTAATTCTTGCCTTTATAATCTCATCTATATAATGAGTTTGTAATTTGCATTTTAACATATGAAAATGAGAAAGGCTAGGTTTTACTTCTTATAAATATAAACTCATCTATATAACGAGGTTTTCTGATGCATATTAACATATGAAAATGGGAAAGACTAGGTTTTACTTCTTGTAAATATAATATCATCTATATTAGGACGTTGTCATATGCATATTAACATATGAAAATGATAAAGGCTAGGTTTTATTCTTGTAAATATAATCTCATCTATATAATGAAATTGTAATTTGCATATTAACATATGAAAATGAGAAAGGCTAGGTTTTACTTCTTGTAAATACATACTCATATATATAATGAGATTGTACTATACATATTAAATTATGAAAATGAGAAAGTCTAGATATTACTTCTTGTAAATATAATCTCGTCTATATAATGAGGTCGTAGTGTGCGTATTAACATATGAAAATGAGAAAGACTACATTTTAATTCTTGTACTTATAATCTCATCTATATAATGAGGTTGTCATATTCATATTAACAAATGAAAATGAGAAAGACTTGGTTTTACTTCTTATAAATATAATCTCATATATATAATGAGTTTGTAATATGCATATTAACATATGAAAATGAGAAAGACTAGGTTTTACTTCTTGTTATTATAATCTCATCTATATAATATGGTTGTAATATGCATATAAACATATGAATATGAGAAATGCCAAGTTTTACTTCTTGAAAATATAATCTCATCTATATTATGAGGTTGTCATTAGAATTCTAACATATGAAAATGAGAAATGGTAGGTTTTAATTCTTGCATTTATAATCTCATCTATATAATAAGGTTGTAACTTGCCTATTATCATATGAAAATGAGAAAGTCTAGGTTTTACTTCTAAATATAAACTCATCTATATAATGAGAGTGTACTATGCATATTAAAATATGAAAATGAGAAAGACTAGATATTACTTCTTGTAAACATAATCTCATCTATATCATGAGGTAGTACTATGCATATTAACCTATGAAAATAAGAAAGACTACATTTTAATTCTTGTATTTATAATCTCATATATATAATGAGGTTTTCATATGCATATTAACATATCAAAATGAGAAAGGCTTGATTTTACTTCTTATAAATATAATCTCATATATATAATGATTTTGTCATATGCATACTAACATATGAATATGAGAAAGGCTAAGTTTTACTTCTTGTAAATATAATCTCATCTATATAATGAGGTTGTAATATGCATATGAACATATGAAAATGAGAAAGGCTAGGTTATACTAATTATAAATACAATCTCATCTATATAATGAGTTTGTAATATGATTATTAACATATGAAAATGAGAAATGCTAGGTTTTCATTCTTGTAAATACAATCTCATATATATAATGAGGTTGTAATATGCACTATAATATAAAAAACGAGAAAGGCTAGGTTTTCCTTCTTGTAAATATAATCTCATCTATATAATGAGGTTGTAATATGCATATTAACATATGAAAATAAGAAATGCTAGGTTTTAGTTCTTGTAAATATAAACTAATATATATAATGAGGTTGTAATATGCATATTAAGATATGAAAATGATAAATGCTAGGTTTTACTTCTTCTAAATACAATCTCATATATATAATGAGGTTTAATATGCATATTAATATAAAAAATGAGAAAGGCTAGGTTTTACTTCATGTAAATTGAATATCATCTATATAATGAGGTTGTCATATGCATATTAACATATGAAAATGAGAAAGGCTATACTTTACATCTTGTAAGTATAATCTCATCTATATAATAATATTGTCATATGCATATTAACATATGAAAATGAGAAATTGTAGCTTTTCATTCTTCTATTTATAATGTCATCTATATAATGAGGTTGTCATATGTATATTAACATATGAAAATGAGAAATGCTAGGTTTTACTTCTTGTAAATATAATCTCATCTATATAATGAGGTAGTAATATGCATATTAACATATGAAAATGAGAAATGCTAGGTTTTACTTCTTGTAAATATAATCTCATCTATATAATGAGTTTGTAATATGCATATTAACATATGAAAATGAGAAAGGCTAGGTTTCACTTCTTGTAAATATAATCATCTATATAATGAGATTATCATATGCATATTAACATATGAAAATGAGAAAGGCTAGGTTTTCATTCTTGTAAATATAATCTCATCTATATAATGATGTTGTCATGTACATATTAACATATAAAAAATGAGAAATGCTAAGTTTTAATTCTTGCCTTTATAATCTCATCTATATAATGAGGTTGTTATTTTCATTTTAACATATGAAAATGAGAAAGGCTAGGTTTTACTTCTTGTAAATATAAACTCATCTATATAACGAGGCTGTCTGATGCATATTAACAAATGAAAATGGGAAAGACTAGGTTTTACTTCTTGTAAATATAATATCATCTATATTAGGACGTTGTCATATGCATATTAACATATGAAAATGAGAAAGGCTAGGTTTTATTCTTGTAAATGTAATCTCATCTATATAATGAGGTTGTCGTATTCATATTAACAAATGAAAATGAGAAAGGCTTGGTTTTACTTCTTATAAATATAATCTCATATATATAATCAGTTTGTAATATGCATATGAACATATGAAAATGAGAAAGGCTAGGTTATACTAATTATAAATACAATCTCATCTATGTAATGAGTTTGTAATATGATTATTAACATATGAAAATGAGAAATGCTAGGTTTTCATTCTTGTAAATACAATCTCATATATATAATGAGGTTGTAATATGCACAATAATATAAAAAACGAGAAAGGCTAGGTTTTCCTTCTTGTAAATATAATCTCATCTATATAATGAGGTTGTAATATGCATATTAACATATGAAAATAAGAAAGGCTAGGTTTTAGTTCTTGTAAATATAAACTAATATATATAATGAGGTTGTAATATGCATATTAAGATATGAAAATGATAAATGCTAGGTTTTACTTCTTCTAAATACAATCTCATATATATAATGAGGTTTAATATGCATATTAATATAAAAAATGAGAAAGGCTAGGTTTTACTTCATGTAAATTGAATATCATCTATATAATGAGGTTGTCATATGCATATTAACATATGAAAATGAGAAAGGCTATACTTTACATCTTGTAAATATAATCTCATCTATATAATAATATTGTCATATGCATATTAACATATGAAAATGAGAAATTGTAGCTTTTCATTCTTCTATTTATAATGTCATCTATATAATGAGGTTGTCATATGTATATTAACATATGAAAATGAGAAATGCTAGGTTTTACTTCTTGTAAATATAATCTCATCTATATAATGAGGTAGTAATATGCATATTAACATATGAAAATGAGAAATGCTAGGTTTTACTTCTTGTAAATATAATCTCATCTATATAATGAGTTTGTAATATGCATATTAACATATGAAAATGAGAAAGGCTAGGTTTCACTTCTTGTAAATATAATCATCTATATAATGAGATTATCATATGCATATTAACATATGAAAATGAGAAAGGCTAGGTTTTCATTCTTGTAAATATAATCTCATCTATATAATGATGTTGTCATGTGCATATTAACATATAAAAATGAGAAATGCTAAGTTTTAATTCTTGCCTTTATAATCTCATCTATATAATGAGGTTGTTATTTTCATTTTAACATATGAAAATGAGAAAGGCTAGGTTTTACTTCTTGTAAATATAAACTCATCTATATAACGAGGCTGTCTGATGCATATTAACAAATGAAAATGGGAAAGACTAGGTTTTACTTCTTGTAAATATAATATCATCTATATTAGGACGTTGTCATATGCATATTAACATATGAAAATGAGAAAGGCTAGGTTTTATTCTTGTAAATGTAATCTCATCTATATAATGAGGTTGTCGTATTCATATTAACAAATGAAAATGAGAAAGGCTTGGTTTTACTTCTTATAAATATAATCTCATATATATAATCAGTTTGTAATATGCATATGAACATATGAAAATGAGAAAGGCTAGGTTATACTAATTATAAATACAATCTCATCTATGTAATGAGTTTGTAATATGATTATTAACATATGAAAATGAGAAATGCTAGGTTTTCATTCTTGTAAATACAATCTCATATATATAATGAGGTTGTAATATGCACAATAATATAAAAAACGAGAAAGGCTAGGTTTTCCTTCTTGTAAATATAATCTCATCTATATAATGAGGTTGTAATATGCATATTAACATATGAAAATAAGAAAGGCTAGGTTTTAGTTTTTGTAAATATAATCTAATATATATAATGAGGTGTAATATGCATATTAACATATGAAAATGATAAATGCTAGGTTTTACTTCTTCTAAATACAATCTCATATATATAATGAGGTTTAATATGCATATTAATATAAAAAATGAGAAAGGCTAGGTTTTACTTCATGTAAATTGAATATCATCTATATAATGAGGTTGTCATATGCATATTAACATATGAAAATGAGAAGGCTATACTTTACATCTTGTAAATATAATCTCATCTATATACTAATATTGTCATATGCATATTAACATATGAAAATGAGAAATTGTAGCTTTTCATTCTAAATACAATCTCATATATAATGCGGTTGAAAATGAGAAAGGCTAGGTTTTACTTGTAAATATAATCTCATCTATATAATGAGATTATAATATGCATATTAACATATGATAATCTTAAATGCTAGGTTTTACTTCTTCTAAATACAATCTCATATATAATGCGGTTGAAATATGCATATTAATATAAGAAATGAGAAAGACTAGGTTTTACTTCTTCTAAATTGAATATCATCTATATAATGAGGTTGTCATATGCATATTAACATATGCAAATTTGAAAGGCTAGGCTTTACATTTTGTAAATATAATCTCATCCATATATTAATATTGTCATATGCATATTAACATATGAAAATGAGAAATGGTAGGTTTTCAATCTTCTATTTATAATGTCATCTATATAATGAGATTGTCATATGTATAATAACAAATGAAAATGAGAAATGTTAGGTTTTACTTCTTGTAAATATAATATCATCTATATAATGAGGTAGTAATATGCATATGAACATATGAAAATGAGAAATGCTAGGTTTTACTTCTTATAAATATAATCTCATCTATATAATGAGTTTGTAATATGCATATTAACATATGAAAATGAGAAAGGCTAGGTTTTACTTCTTGTAAATATAATAATCTATATAATGAGATTGTCATATGCATATTAACATATGAAAATGAGAAAGGCTAGGTTTTCAATCTTGTAAATAAAATCTCATCTATATAATGAGGTTGTCATATGCTTATTAACATATAAAAATGAGAAATGCTAAGTTTTAATTTTTGCCTTTATAATCTCATCTATATAATGAGGTTGTAATTTGCATTTTAACATATGAAAATGAGAAAGGCTAGGTTTTACTTTTTGTAAATATAAACTCATCTATAGAACGAGGCTGTCTGATGCATATTAACATATGAAAATGGGAAACGCTAGGTGTTTCTTCTTGTAAATATAATATCATCTATATTAGGACGTTGTCATATGCATATTAACATATGAAAATGAGAAAGGCTAGGTTTTGTTCTTGTAAATATAATCTCATCTATATAATGAGGTTGTAATTTGCATATTAACATATGAAAATGAGAAAGGCTAGGTTTTACTTCTTTTAAATATAAACTCATCTATAGAACGAGGTTGTCTGATGCATATTAACATATGAATATGAAAAAGGCTAAATTTTACTTCTTGTAAATATATTCTCATCTATATAATGAGGTAGGAATATGCATATTAACATATGAAAATGAGAAATGCTAGGTTTTACTTTTGTAAATATAATCTCATCTATAAAATGAGTTTGTATTATGCATATTAACATATGAAAATGAGAAAGGCTAGGTTTACTTCTTGTAAATATAATCATCTATATAATGAGATTGTCATATGCATATTAACATATAAAAATGAGAAATGCTAAGTTTTAATTCTTGCCTTTATAATCTCATCTATATAATGAGGTTGTTATTTTCATTTTAACATATGAAAATGAGAAAGGCTAGGTTTTACTTCTTGTAAATATAAACTCATCTATATAACGAGGCTGTCTGATGCATATTAACAAATGAAAATGGGAAAGACTAGGTTTTACTTCTTGTAAATATAATATCATCTATATTAGGACGTTGTCATATGCATATTAACATATGAAAATGAGAAAGGCTAGGTTTTATTCTTGTAAATGTAATCTCATCTATATAATGAGGTTGTCGTATTCATATTAACAAATGAAAATGAGAAAGGCTTGGTTTTACTTCTTATAAATATAATCTCATATATATAATCAGTTTGTAATATGCATATGAACATATGAAAATGAGAAAGGCTAGGTTATACTAATTATAAATACAATCTCATCTATGTAATGAGTTTGTAATATGATTATTAACATATGAAAATGAGAAATGCTAGGTTTTCATTCTTGTAAATACAATCTCATATATATAATGAGGTTGTAATATGCACAATAATATAAAAAACGAGAAAGGCTAGGTTTTCCTTCTTGTAAATATAATCTCATCTATATAATGAGGTTGTAATATGCATATTAACATATGAAAATAAGAAAGGCTAGGTTTTAGTTTTTGTAAATATAATCTAATATATATAATGAGGTGTAATATGCATATTAACATATGAAAATGATAAATGCTAGGTTTTACTTCTTCTAAATACAATCTCATATATATAATGAGGTTTAATATGCATATTAATATAAAAAATGAGAAAGGCTAGGTTTTACTTCATGTAAATTGAATATCATCTATATAATGAGGTTGTCATATGCATATTAACATATGAAAATGAGAAAGGCTATACTTTACATCTTGTAAATATAATCTCATCTATATACTAATATTGTCATATGCATATTAACATATGAAAATGAGAAATTGTAGCTTTTCATTCTAAATACAATCTCATATATAATGCGGTTGAAAATGAGAAAGGCTAGGTTTTACTTGTAAATATAATCTCATCTATATAATGAGATTATAATATGCATATTAACATATGATAATCTTAAATGCTAGGTTTTACTTCTTCTAAATACAATCTCATATATAATGCGGTTGAAATATGCATATTAATATAAGAAATGAGAAAGACTAGGTTTTACTTCTTCTAAATTGAATATCATCTATATAATGAGGTTGTCATATGCAAATTAACATATGCAAATTTGAAAGGCTAGGCTTTACATTTTGTAAATATAATCTCATCCATATATTAATATTGTCATATGCATATTAACATATGAAAATGAGAAATGGTAGGTTTTCAATCTTCTATTTATAATGTCATCTATATAATGAGATTGTCATATGTATAATAACAAATGAAAATGAGAAATGTTAGGTTTTACTTCTTGTAAATATAATCTCATCTATATAATGAGGTAGTAATATGCATATGAACATATGAAAATGAGAAATGCTAGGTTTTACTTCTTATAAATATAATCTCATCTATATAATGAGTTTGTAATATGCATATTAACATATGAAAATGAGAAAGGCTAGGTTTTACTTCTTGTAAATATAATAATCTATATAATGAGATTGTCATATGCATATTAACATATGAAAATGAGAAAGGCTAGGTTTTCAATCTTGTAAATAAATCTCATCTATATAATGAGGTTGTCATATGCTTATTAACATATAAAAATGAGAAATGCTAAGTTTTAATTTTTGCCTTTATAATCTCATCTATATAATGAGGTTGTAATTTGCATTTTAACATATGAAAATGAGAAAGGCTAGGTTTTACTTTTTGTAAATATAAACTCATCTATAGAACGAGGCTGTCTGATGCATATTAACATATGAAAATGGGAAACGCTAGGTGTTTCTTCTTGTAAATATAATATCATCTATATTAGGACGTTGTCATATGCATATTAACATATGAAAATGAGAAAGGCTAGGTTTTGTTCTTGTAAATATAATCTCATCTATATAATGAGGTTGTAATTTGCATATTAACATATGAAAATGAGAAAGGCTAGGTTTTACTTCTTTTAAATATAAACTCATCTATAGAACGAGGTTGTCTGATGCATATTAACATATGAATATGAAAAAGGCTAAATTTTACTTCTTGTAAATATATTCTCATCTATATAATGAGGTAGGAATATGCATATTAACATATGAAAATGAGAAATGCTAGGTTTTACTTTTTGTAAATATAATCTCATCTATAAAATGAGTTTGTATTATGCATATTAACATATGAAAATGAGAAAGGCTAGGTTTTACTTCTTGTAAATATAATCATCTATATAATGAGATTGTCATATGCATATTAACATATAAAAATGAGAAATGCTAAGTTTTAATTCTTGCCTTTATAATCTCATCTATATAATGAGGTTGTTATTTTCATTTTAACATATGAAAATGAGAAAGGCTAGGTTTTACTTCTTGTAAATATAAACTCATCTATATAACGAGGCTGTCTGATGCATATTAACAAATGAAAATGGGAAAGACTAGGTTTTACTTCTTGTAAATATAATATCATCTATATTAGGACGTTGTCATATGCATATTAACATATGAAAATGAGAAAGGCTAGGTTTTATTCTTGTAAATGTAATCTCATCTATATAATGAGGTTGTCGTATTCATATTAACAAATGAAAATGAGAAAGGCTTGGTTTTACTTCTTATAAATATAATCTCATATATATAATCAGTTTGTAATATGCATATGAACATATGAAAATGAGAAAGGCTAGGTTATACTAATTATAAATACAATCTCATCTATGTAATGAGTTTGTAATATGATTATTAACATATGAAAATGAGAAATGCTAGGTTTTCATTCTTGTAAATACAATCTCATATATATAATGAGGTTGTAATATGCACAATAATATAAAAAACGAGAAAGGCTAGGTTTTCCTTCTTGTAAATATAATCTCATCTATATAATGAGGTTGTAATATGCATATTAACATATGAAAATAAGAAAGGCTAGGATTTAGTTCTTGTAAATATAAACTAATATATATAATGAGGTTGTAATATGCATATTAAGATATGAAAATGATAAATGTTAGGTTTTACTTCTTCTAAATACAATCTCATATATATAATGAGGTTTAATATGCATATTAATATAAAAAATGAGAAAGGCTAGGTTTTACTTCATGTAAATTGAATATCATCTATATAATGAGGTTGTCATATGCATATTAACATATGAAAATGAGAAAGGCTATACTTTACATCTTGTAAATATAATCTCATCTATATAATAATATTGTCATATGCATATTAACATATGAAAATGAGAAATTGTAGCTTTTCATTCTTCTATTTATAATGTCATCTATATAATGAGGTTGTCATATGTATATTAACATATGAAAATGAGAAATGCTAGGTTTTACTTCTTGTAAATATAATCTCATCTATATAATGAGGTAGTAATATGCATATTAACATATGAAAATGAGAAATGCTAGGTTTTACTTCTTGTAAATATAATCTCATCTATATAATGAGTTTGTAATATGCATATTAACATATGAAAATGAGAAAGGCTAGGTTTCACTTCTTGTAAATATAATCATCTATATAATGAGATTATCATATGCATATTAACATATGAAAATGAGAAAGGCTAGGTTTTCATTCTTGTAAATATAATCTCATCTATATAATGATGTTGTCATGTGCATATTAACATATAAAAATGAGAAATGCTAAGTTTTAATTCTTGCCTTTATAATCTCATCTATATAATGAGGTTGTTATTTTCATTTTAACATATGAAATGAGAAAGGCTAGGTTTTACTTCTTGTAAATAAAACTCATCTATATAACGAGGTTGTCTGATGCATATTAACAAATGAAAATGGGAAAGACTAGGTTTTACTTCTTGTAAATATAATATCATCTATATTAGGACGTTGTCATATGCATATTAACATATGAAAATGAGAAAGGCTAGGTTTTATTCTTGTAAATGTAATCTCATCTATATAATGAGGTTGTCGTATTCATATTAACAAATGAAAATGAGAAAGGCTTGGTTTTACTTCTTATAAATATAATCTCATATATATAATCAGTTTGTAATATGCATATGAACATATGAAAATGAGAAAGGCTAGGTTATACTAATTATAAATACAATCTCATCTATGTAATGAGTTTGTAATATGATTATTAACATATGAAAATGAGAAATCCTAGGTTTTCATTCTTGTAAATACAATCTCATATATATAATGAGGTTGTAATATGCACAATAATATAAAAAACGAGAAAGGCTAGGTTTTCCTTCTTGTAAATATAATCTCATCTATATAATGAGGTTGTAATATGCATATTAATATATGAAAATAAGAAAGGCTAGGTTTTAGTTTTTGTAAATATAATCTAATATATATAATGAGGTGTAATATGCATATTAACATATGAAAATGATAAATGCTAGGTTTTACTTCTTCTAAATACAATCTCATATATAAATGAGGTTTAATATGCATATTAATATAAAAAATGAGAAAGGCTAGGTTTTACTTCATGTAAATTGAATATCATCTATATAATGAGGTTGTCATATGCATATTAACATATGAAAATGAGAAAGGCTATACTTTACATCTTGTAAATATAATCTCATCTATATACTAATATTGTCATATGCATATTAACATATGAAAATGAGAAATTGTAGCTTTTCATTCTAAATACAATCTCATATATAATGCGGTTGAAAATGAGAAAGGCTAGGTTTTACTTGTAAATATAATCTCATCTATATAATGAGATTATAATATGCATATTAACATATGATAATCTTAAATGCTAGGTTTTACTTCTTCTAAATACAATCTCATATATAATGCGGTTGAAATATGCATATTAATATAAGAAATGAGAAAGACTAGGTTTTACTTCTTCTAAATTGAATATCATCTATATAATGAGGTTGTCATATGCATATTAACATATGAAAATTTGAAAGGCTAGGCTTTACATTTTGTAAATATAATCTCATCCATATATTAATATTGTCATATGCATATTAACATATGAAAATGAGAAATGGTAGGTTTTCAATCTTCTATTTATAATGTCATCTATATAATGAGATTGTCATATGTATAATAACAAATGAAAATGAGAAATGTTAGGTTTTACTTCTTGTAAATATAATCTCATCTATATAATGAGGTAGTAATATGCATATGAACATATGAAAATGAGAAATGCTAGGTTTTACTTCTTATAAATATAATCTCATCTATATAATGAGTTTGTAATATGCATATTAACATATGAAAATGAGAAAGGCTAGGTTTTACTTCTTGTAAATATAATAATCTATATAATGAGATTGTCATATGCATATTAACATATGAAAATGAGAAAGGCTAGGTTTTCAATCTTGTAAATAAAATCTCATCTATATAATGAGGTTGTCATATGCTTATTAACATATAAAAATGAGAAATGCTAAGTTTTAATTTTTGCCTTTATAATCTCATCTATATAATGAGGTTGTAATTTGCATTTTAACATATGAAAATGAGAAAGGCTAGGTTTTACTTTTTGTAAATATAAACTCATCTATAGAACGAGGCTGTCTGATGCATATTAACATATGAAAATGGGAAACGCTAGGTGTTTCTTCTTGTAAATATAATATCATCTATATTAGGACGTTGTCATATGCATATTAACATATGAAAATGAGAAAGGCTAGGTTTTGTTCTTGTAAATGTAATCTCATCTATATAATGAGGTTGTAATTTGCATATTAACATATGAAAATGAGAAAGGCTAGGTTTTACTTCTTTTAAATATAAACTCATCTATAGAACGAGGTTGTCTGATGCATATTAATATATGAATATGAGAAAGGCTAAGTTTTACTTCTTGTAAATATATTCTCATCTATATAATGAGGTAGGAATATGCATATTAACATATGAAAATGAGAAATGCTAGGTTTTACTTTTTGTAAATATAATCTCATCTATAAAATGAGTTTGTATTATGCATATTAACATATGAAAATGAGAAAGGCTAGGTTTTACTTCTTGTAAATATAATCATCTATATAATGAGATTGTCATATGCATATTAACATATAAAAATGAGAAATGCTAAGTTTTAATTCTTGCCTTTAAAATCTCATCTATATAATGAGGTTGTAATTTGCATTTTAACATATGAAAATGAGAAAGGCTAGGTTTTACTTCTTGTAAATATAAACTCATCTATAGAACGAGGCTGTCTGATGCATATTAACATATGAAAATGAGAAAGGCTAGGTTTTACTTCTGGTAAATATATACTCATATATATAATGAGATTTACTATGCATATTAAATTATGAAAATGAGAAAGGCTAGATATTACTTCTTGTAAATATAATCTCGTCTATATAATGAGGTCGTAATGTGCATATTAACATATGAAAATGAGAAAGACTACATTTCAATTCTTGTACTTTAAATCTCATCTATATAATGAGGTTGTCATATTCATACTAACATATGAATATGAGAAAGGCTAAGTTTTACTTCTTGTAAATATAATCTCATATATATAATGAGTTGATAATATGCATATTAACATATGAAATGAGAAAGACTAGGTTTTACTTCTTGTATTTATAATCTCATCTATATAATGAGGTTGTAATATGCATATAAACATATGAAAATGAGAAAGGTCAAGTTTTACTTCTTGGAAATATAATCTCATCTATATAATGAGGTTGTCATTAGAATTCTAACATATGAAAATGAGAAATGCTAGGTTTTAATTCTTGCATTTATAATCTCATCTATATAATAAGGTTGTAATTTGCATATTATCATATGAAAATGAGAAAGGCTAGGTTTTACTTGTAAATATAAACTTATCTATATAATGAGATTGTACTATGCATATTAAAATATGAAAATGAGAAAGGCTAGATATTACTTCTTGTAAACATAATCTCATCTATATAATGAGGTAGTACTATGCATATTAACCTATGAAAATAAAAAAGACTACATTTTAATTCCTGTATTTTTAATCTTATATATATAATGAGGTTTTCATATGCATATTAACATATCAAAATGAGAAAGGCTTCATTTTACTTCTTATAAATATAATGTCATATATATAATGATTTTGTCATATGCATACTAACATATGAATATGAGAAAGGCTAAGTTTTACTTCTTGTAAATATATTCTCATCTATATAATGAGGTAGGAATATGCATATTAACATATGAAAATGAGAAAGGCTAGGTTTTACTTCTTGTAAATATAATCATCTATATAATGAGATTGTCATATGCATATTAACATATAAAAATGAGAAATGCTAAGTTTTAATTCTTGCCTTTAAAATCTCATCTATATAATGAGGTTGTAATTTGCATTTTAACATATGAAAATGAGAAAGGCTAGGTTTTACTTCTTGTAAATATAAACTCATCTATAGAACGAGGCTGTCTGATGCATATTAACATATGAAAATGAGAAAGGCTAGGTTTTACTTCTGGTAAATATATACTCATATATATAATGAGATTTACTATGCATATTAAATTATGAAAATGAGAAAGGCTAGATATTACTTCTTGTAAATATAATCTCGTCTATATAATGAGGTCGTAATGTGCATATTAACATATGAAAATGAGAAAGACTACATTTCAATTCTTGTACTTTAAATCTCATCTATATAATGAGGTTGTCATATTCATATTAACAAATGAAAATGAGAAAGACTTGGTTTTACTTCTTATAAATATAATCTCGTATATATAATGAGTTTGTAATATGCATATTAACATTTGAAATGAGAAAGACTATGTTTTACTTCTTGTATTTATAATCTCATCTATATAATGAGGTTGTAATATGCATATAAACATATGAAAATGAGAAAGGCCAAGTTTTACTTCTTGAAAATATAATCTCATCAATATAATGAGGTTGTCATTAGAATTCTAACATATGAAAATGAGAAATGTTAGGTTTTAATTCTTGCATTTATAATCTCATCTATATAATAAGGTTGTAATTTGCATATTATCATATGAAAATGAGAAAGTCTAGGTTTTACTTGTAAATATAAACTCATCTATATAATGAGATTGTACTATGCATAATAAAATATGAAAATGAGAAAGGCTACATATTACTTCTTGTAAACATAATCTCATCTATATAATGAGGTAGTACTACGCATATTAACCTATGAAAATAAGAAAGACTACATTTTAATTCTTGTATTTATAATCTCATATATATAATGAGGTTTTCATATGCATATTAACATATCAAAATGAGAAAGACTTGATTTTACTTCTTATAAATATTATGTCATATATATAATGATTTTGTCATATGCATACTAACATATCGATATGAGAAAGGCTAAGTTTTACTTTTTAAAATATAATCTCATCTATATAATGAGGTTGTAATATGCATATGAACATATGAAAATGAGAAAGGCTAGGTTATACTAATTATAAATACAATCTCATCTATATAATGAGTTTGTAATATGAAAATGAGAAATGCTAGGTTTTCATTCTTGTAAATACAATCACATATATATAATGAGGTTGTAATATGCACAATAATATAAAAAACGAGAAAGGCTAGGTTTTCCTTCTTGTAAATATAATCTCATCTATATAATGAGGTTGTAATATGCATATTAACATATGAAAATAAGAAAGGCTAGGTTTTAGTTCTTCTAAATATAATCTAATATATATAATGAGGTTGTAATATGCATATTAACATATGAAAATGATAAATACTAGGTTTTACTTCTTCTAAATACAATCTCATATTTTTAATGAGGTTTAATATGCATATTAATATAAAAAATGAGAAAGGCTAGGTTTTACTTCATGTAAATTGAATATCATCTATATAATGAGGTTGTCATATGCATATTAACATATGAAAATGAGAAAGGCTAGGTTTTACATCTTGTAAATATAATCTCATCCATATATTAATATTGTCATATGCATATTAACATATGAAAATGAGAAATGGTAGGTTTTCAATCTTCTATTTATAATGTCATCTATATAATGAGGTTGTCATATGTATATTAACATATGAAAATGAGAAATGTTAGGTTTTACTTCTTGTAAATATAATCTCGTCTATATAATGAGGTCGTAATGTGCATATTAACATATGAAAATGAGAAAGACTATATTTTAATTCTTGTACTTATAATCTCATCTATACAATGAGGTTGTCATATTCATATTAGCAAATGAAAATGAGAAAGGCTTGGTTTTACTTCTTATAAATATAATCTCATATATATAATGAGTTTGTAATATGCATATTAACATATGAAATGAGAAAGACTAGGTTTTACTTCTTGTATTTATAATCTCATCTATATAATGAGGTTGTAATATGCATATAAACATATGAAAATGAGAAAGGCCAAGTTTTACTTCTTGGAAATATAATCTCATCTATATAATGAGGTTGTCATTAGAATTCTAACATATGAAAATGAGAAATGCTAGGTTTTAATTCTTGCATTTATAATCTCATCTATATAATAAGGTTGTAATTTGCATATTATCATATGAAAATGAGAAAGGCTAGGTTTTACTTAAAAATATAAACTTATCTATATAATGAGATTGTACTATGCATATTAAAATATGAAAATGAGAAAGGCTAGATATTACTTCTTGTAAACATAATCTCATCTATATAATGAGGTAGTACTATGCATATTAACCTATGAAAATAAAAAAGACTACATTTTAATTCCTGTATTTTTAATCTTATATATATAATGAGGTTTTCATATGCATATTAACATATCAAAATGAGAAAGGCTTCATTTTACTTCTTATAAATATAATGTCATATATATAATGATTTTGTCATATGCATACTAACATATGAATATGAGAAAGGCTAAGTTTTACTTCTTGTAAATATAATCTCATCTATATAATGAGGTAGGAATATGCATATTAACATATGAAAATGAGAAATGCTAGGTTTTACTTTTTGTAAATATAATCTCATCTATAAAATGAGTTTGTATTATGCATATTAACATATGAAAATGAGAAAGGCTAGGTTTTACTTCTTGTAAATATAATCATCTATATAATGAGATTGTCATATGCATATTAACATATAAAAATGAGAAATGCTAAGTTTTAATTCTTGCCTTTATAATCTCATCTATATAATGAGGTTGTAATTTTCATTTTAACATATGAAAATGAGAAAGGCTAGGTTTTACTTCTTGTAAATATAAACTCATCTATAGAACGAGGCTGTCTGATGCATATTAACATATGAAAATGAGAAAGGCTAGGTTTTACTTCTGGTAAATATATACTCATCTATATAATGAGGTAGTACTACGCATATTAACCTATGAAAATAAGAAAGACTACATTTTAATTCTTGTATTTATAATCTCATATATATAATGAGGTTTTCATATGCACATTAACATATCAAAATGAGAAAGGCTTGATTTTACTTCTTATAAATATAATGTCATATACATAATGATTTTGTCATATGCATACTAACATATGGATATGAGAAAGGCTAAGTTTTACTTTTTAAAATATAATCTCATCTATATAATGAGGTTGTAATATGCATATGAACATATGAAAATGAGAAATGCTAGGTTATACTAATTATAAATACAATCTCATCTATATAATGAGTTTGTAATATGAAAATGAGAAATGTTAGGTTTTCATTCTTGTAAATAAAATCTCATCTATATAATGAGGTTGTCATATGCATATTAACATATGAAAATGAGAAAGGCTAGGTTTTACTTCTTGTAAATATAAACTCATCTATAGAACGAGGCTGTCTGATGCATATTAACATAAGAAAATGAGAAAGCCTAGGTTTTACTTCCTGTAAATATATACTCATATATATAATGAGATTTACTATGCATATTAAATTATGAAAATGAGAAAGGCTAGATATTATTTCTTGTAAATATAATCTCGTCTATATAATGAGGTCGTAATGTGCATATTAACATATGAAAATGAGAAAGACTACATTTCAATTCTTGTACTTATAATCTCATCTATATAATGAGGTTGTCATATTCATATTAACAAACGAAAATGAGAAAGAATTGGTTTTACTTCTTATAAATATAATCTCGTATATATAATGAGTTTGTAATATGCATATTAACATTTGAAATGAGAAAGACTATGTTTTACTTCTTGTATTTATAATCACATCTATATAATGAGGTTGTAATATGCATATAAACATATGAAAATGAGAAAGGCCAAGTTTTACTTCTTGAAAATATAATCTCATCTATATAATGAGATTGTCATTAGAATTCTAACATATGAAAATGAGAAATGTTAGGTTTTAATTCTTGCATTTATAATCTCATTTATATAATAAGGTTGTAATTTGCATATTATCATATGAAAATGAGAAAGTCTAGGTTTTACTTGTAAATATAAACTCATCTATATAATGAGATTGTACTATGCATATTAAAATATGAAAATGAGAAAGGCAACATATTACTTCTTGTAAACATAATCTCATCTATATAATGAGGTAGTACTATGCATATTAACCTATGAAAATAAGAAAGACTACATTTTAATCCTTGTATTTATAATCTCATATATATAATGAGGTTTTCATATGCATATTAACATATCAAAATGAGAAAGGCTTGATTTTACTTCTTATAAATATAATGTCATATATATAATGATTTTGTCATATGCATACTAACATATGGATATGAGAAAGGCTAGGTTATAATCTCATCTATATAATGAGGTTGTAATATGCATATGATCATATGAAAATGAGAAAGGCTAGGTTATACTTAATATAAATACAATCTCATCTATATAATGAGTTTGTAATATGATTATTAACATATGAAAATGAGAAATGCTAGGTTTTCATTCTTGTAAATACAATCTCATATATATATAATGAGGTTGTAATATGCACAATAATATAAAAAATGAGAAAGGCTAGGTTTTCATTCTTGTAATTAAAATCTCATCTATATAATGAGGTTGTCATATGCATATTAACATATAAAAATGAGAAATGCTAAGTTTTAATTGTTGCCTTTATAATCTCATCTATATAATGAGGTTGTAATTTGCATTTTAACATATGAAAATGAGAAAGGCTAGGTTTTACTTCTTGTAAATATAAACTCATCTATAGAACGAGGCTGTCTGATACATATTAACATATGAAAATGGGAAACGCTACGTGTTTCTTCTTGTAAATATAGTATCATCTATATTAGGACGTTGTCATATGCATATTAACATATGAAAATGAGAAAGGCTAGGTTTTGTTTTTGTAAATGTAATCTCATCTATATAATGAGGTTGTAATTTGCATATTAACATATGAAAATGAGAAAGGCTAGGTTTTACTTCTTGTAAATATATACTCATATATATAATGAGATTGTACTATGCCATTTAAATTATGAAAATGAGAAGGGCTAGATATTACTTCTTGTAAATATAATCTCGTCTATATAATGAGGTCATAATATGCATATTAACATATGAAAATGAGAAAGGCTAGGTTTTCATTCTTGTAAATATAATCTCATCTATATAATGAGGTTGTCATATGCATATTAACATATAAAAATGATAAATGCTATGTTTTAATTCTTGCCTTTATAATCTCATCTATATAATGAGGTTGTAATTTGCATTTTAACATATGAAAATGAGAAAGGCTAGGTTTTACTTCTTGTAAATATAAACTCATCTATATAACGGGGCTGTCTGAGGCATATTAACACATGAAAATGGGGAAAACGAGGTTTTACTTCTTGTAAATATAATATCATCTATATTAGGACGTTGTCATATGCATATTAATATATGAAAATGAGAAAGGCTAGGTTTTATTCTTGTAAATGTGATCTCATCTATATAATGAGGTTGTAATTTGCATATTAACATATGAATATAACAAAGGCTAGGGTTTACTTCTTGTAAATATATACTCATATATATAATGAGATTGTACTATGCATATTAAATTATGAAAATGAGAAAGGCTAGATATTACTTCTTGTAAATATAATCTCGTCTATATAATGAGGTCGTAATGTGCGTATTAACATCTGAAAAATGAGAAAAACTACATTTTAATTCTTGTACTTATAATCTCATCTATATAATGAGGTTGTCATATTCATATTAACAAATGAAAATGAGAAAGGTTTGGTTTTACTTCTTATAAATATAATCTCATATATATAATGAGTTGATAATATGAATATTAACATATGAAATGAGAAAGACTAGGTTTTACTTCTTGTATTTATAATCTCATCTATATAATGAGGTTGTAATATGCATATAAACATATGAAAATGAGAAAGGCCAAGTTTTACTTCTTGGAAATTTAATCTCATCTATATAATGAGGTTGTAATTAGAATTCTAATATATTAAAATGAGAAATACTAGGTTTTAATTCTTACATTTATAATCTCATCTATATAATAAGGTTGTCATTTGCAAATTATCATATGAAAATGAGAAAGTCTAGGTTTTACTTGTAAATATAAACTCATCTATATAATAAGATTGTACTATGCATATTAAAATATGAAAATGAGAAAGGCTAGATATTACTTCTTGTAAACATAATCTCATCTATATAATGAGGTAGTACTATGCATATTAACCTATGAAAATAAGAAAGACTACATTTTAATTTTTGTATTTATAATCTCATATATATAATGAGGTTTTCATATGCATATTAACATATCAAAATGAGAAAGGCTTGATTTTACTTCTTATAAATATAATGTCATATATATAATGATTTTGTCATATGCATACTAACATATGGATATGAGAAAGGCTATGTTTTACTTTTTTAAATATAATCTCATCTATATAATGAGGTTGTAATATGCATATGAACATATGAAAATGAGAAAGGCTAGGTTATACTAATTATAAATACAATCTCATATATATAATGAGTTTGTAATATGATTATTAACATATGAAAATGAGAAATGCTAGGTTTTCATTCTTGTAAATACAATCTCATATATATATATAATGAGGTTGTAATATGCACAATAATATAAAAAATGAGAAAGGCTAGGTTTTCCTTCTTGTAAATATCATCTCATCTATATAATGAGGTTGTAATATGCATATTAACATATGAAAATAAGAAAGGCTAGGTTTTAGTTCTTGTAAATATAATCTAATATATATAATGAGGTTGTAATATGCATATTAACATATGAAAATGATAAATGCTAGGTTTTACTTCTTCTAAATACAATCTCATATATATAATGAGGTTTAATATGCATATTAATATAAAAAATGAGAAACGCTAGGTTTTACTTCATGTAAATTGAATATCATCTATATAATGAGGTTGTCATATGCACATTAACATATGAAAATGAGAGAGGCTAGGCTTTACATCTTGTAAATATAATCTCATCCATATATTAATATTGTCATATGCATATTAACATATGAAAATGAGAAATGATAGGTTTTCAATCTTCTATTTATAATGTCATCTATATAATGAGATTGTCATATGTATAATAACAAATGAAAATGAGAAATGATAGGTTTTACTTCTTGTAAATATAATCTCATCTAAATAATGAGGTAGTAATATGCATATGAACATATGAAAATGAGAAATGCTAGGTTTTACTTCTTATAAATATAATCTCATCTATATAATGAGTTTGTAATATGCATATTAATATATGAAAATGAGAAAGGCTAGGTTTTACTTCTTGTAAATATAATAATGTATATAATGAGATTGTCATATGCATATTAACATATGAAAATGAGAAAGGCTAGGTTTTCATTCTTGTAAATAAAATCTCATCTATATAATGAGGTTGTCATATGCATATTAACATATAAAAATGAGAAATGCTGAGTTTTAATTCTTGCATTTATAATCTCATTTATATAATGAGGTTGTAATTTGCATTTTAACATATGAAAATGAGAAAGGCTAGGTTTTAGTTCTTATAAATATAATCTTATCTATATAATGAGGTTGTAATTTGCATATTAACATATGAAAATGAGAAAGGCTAGGTTTACTTGTAAATATATACTCATATATATATATATATATATATATATATATATATATATATATATATATATATATATATATATATATATATATTTATATAAATCTATATATATAATGAGATTGTACTATGCATATTAAGTTATGAAAATGAGAAAGGCTAGATATTACTTCTTGTAAATATAATCTCGTCTATATAATGAAGTCGTAATATGCATATTAACATATGAATATGAGAAAGACTATATTTTAATTCTTGTACTTATAATCTCGTCTATATAATGAGGTTGTCATATTCATATTAAAAAATGAAAATGAGAAAGGTTTGGTTTTACTTCTTATAAATATAATTTCATATATATAATGAGTTTCGTAATACGCATATTAAGATATTGAAATGAGAAAGGCTAAGTTTTACTTCTTGTATTTATAATCTCATCTATATAATGAGGTTGTAATATGCATATAAACATATGAAAATGAGAAAGGATAAGTTTTACTTCTTATAAATACAATATCATCTATATAATGAGGTTGTAATATGCATATAAACATATGAAAATGAGAAAGGATAAGTTTTACTTCTTATAAATACAATATCATCTATATAATGAGGTTGTAATATGATTATTAACATATGAAAATGAGAAATGCTAGGTTTAAATTCTTGTAAATACAATCTCATATATATAATGAGGTTGTAATATGCATATTAATATAAAAAAAGAGAAAGGCTAGGTATTACTTCTGGTAAATATAATCTCATCTATATAATGAGGTTGTCAGATGCATATTAACATATGAAATTGAGAAAGGCTAGGTTTTAGTTCTTGTAAATATAATCTCATCTATGTAATGAGGTTGTAATATGCATATAAACATATGAAAATGAAAAAGGCTAGGTTTTCATTCTCCTAAATATAATCTCATGTATATAATGAGGTTGTTATATGCATATTAATATAAAAAATGAGAAAGGCTAGGTTTTACTTCTTGTAAATTGAATATTATCTATATAATGAGAATAAGAAATGGTAGGTTTTCAATCTTCTATTTATAATGTTATCTATATAATGAGGTTGTCATATGCATATTAACGTATGAAAATGTGAAATGCTAGGTTTTATTTCTTGTAATTATAATATCATCTATATAATGAGTTAGTATTATGCATATTAACATATGAAAATGAGAAAGGCTTGGTTCTATTTCTTATAAATATAATCTCATATTATAATCAGTTTGTAATATGCATATTAAGATATGAAAATGAGAAAGGTTGGGTTTTACCTCTTGTTTTTATAATCTCATCTATATGATGAGTTTGTATTATGCATATAAACATATGAAAATGAGAAAGGCAAAGTTTTAATTGTTGTAAATATAATCTCATCTATATAATGAGTTTGTAATATGCATATGCACATATGAAAATGAGAAAGGCTAGGTTTTCATTCTTGTAAATATAATCTCATCTATATAATGAGGTTGTCATATGCATATTAACATTTGAAAATGAGAAAGGTTAGGTTTTACTTTTTGTAAATATAATCTCATCTGTATAATGAGGTTGTCATTTGAATATTAACATATGAAAATGAAAAACGCTAGGTTTTACTACTAATAAATACAATCCCATCTATATAATGAGTTTCTACATGCATATTAACATATGAAAATGAGAAATGCTAGGTTTACTTCTTGTAAATATAATCTCATCTGTATAATGAGGTTGTCAAATGCATAGTAACATATGAGAAAGAGAAAGGCTAGGTTTTACTTCTGGTAAATATAATCTCATCTATATAATGAGGTTGTCATATGAATATTACATATGAAAATGAGAAATTCTAGGTTTTAATTCTTGCATTTATAATCTCATCTATATAATTAAATTGTAATTTGCATATTATTATATGAAAACGAGAAAGGCTAGGTTTTACTTGTAAACATAGACTCGTCTATATAATGAGATTGTACAATGCATATTAAAATATGAAAATGAGAAAGGCTAGATATTACTTCTTGTAAATATAATCTCATATAGATAATAGGGTAGTAATATGCATATTAATATATATAAATGTGAAAGACTACATTTTAATTCTTGTATTTATAATCTTATATATATAATGAGGTTGTCATATGCATAATAACATATGAAAATGAGAAAGACTTGGTTTTACTTCTTATAAATATAATCTTGTATATATAATGATTTTGTAATATGCGTACTAACATATGAAAATGAGAAAGGCTAAGTTTTACTTCTTATAAATATAATCTCATCTATATAATGAGGTTGTAAATTGGAAATTAACATATGATAATGAGAAAGGCTAGGTTTTACTATTAAAATATCTACTCATATATATATAATGACATTGTACTATGCATAATAAATTATGAAAATGAGAAAGGCTATATATTACTTCTTGTAAATATAACCTCATCTATATAATGAGGTTGTGATATGCATATTAACATATGAAAATTAGAAAGACTAGGTTGTACTTCTTGTAAATATAATCTCATCTATACAATGAGGTTGTCATATGCATAGTAACATATGAAAAAGAGAAAGGCTAGGTTTTACTTCTGGTAAATATAATTTCATCTATATAATGAGGTTGTCATATGAATATTAACATATGAAAATGAGAAATGCTAGGTTTTAATTCTTGCATTTATAATCTCATCTATATAATAAGGTTGTAATTTGCATATTATTATATGAAAATGAGAAAGGCTAGGTTTTACTTATAAATATAAACTCGTCAATATAATGAGATTGTACTATGCATATCAAAATATGAAAATGAGAAAGGCTAGATATTACTTCTTGTAAATATAATCTCATCTATATAATGAGGTAGTAATATGCATATTAATATATGAAAATGTGAAAGACTACATTTTAATTCTTGTATTTATAATCTTATATATATAATAAGGTTGTCATATGCATATTAACATATGAAAATGAGAAAGGCCAAGTTTTACTTCTTGTAAATATAATCTCATCTATATAATGAGGTTGTAATATGCATATGAACATATGAAAATGAAAAACGCTAGGTTTTACTACTAATAAATACAATCTCATCTATATAATGAGTTTCTACATGCATATTAACATATGAAAATGAGAAATGCTAGGTTTACTTCTTGTAAATATAATCTCATCTGTATAATGATGTTGTCATATGCATATTAACATATGAAAATTAGAAAGGATAAGTTTTACTTCTTATATAAATAATCTCATCTATATAATGAGGTTGTATTATGATTATTAACATATGAAAATGAGAAATGCTAGGTTTTAATTCTTATAAATACAATCTCAAATATATAATGATATTGTAATATGCACATTAATATAAAACACGAGAAAGGCTAGGTTTTACCTCTTGTAAATATAATCTCATCTATATAATAAGGTTGTCATATGCATATTAACATATGAAAATGAGAAAGTCTAGGTTTTACTTCTTGTAAATATAATCTCATCTATATAATGAGATTATAATATGCATATTAACATATGATAATCTTAAATGCTAGGTTTTACTTCTTCTAAATACAATCTCATATATAATGCGGTTGAAATATGCATATTAATATAAGAAATGAGAAAGACTAGGTTTTACTTCTTCTAAATTGAATATCATCTATATAATGAGGTTGTCATATGCATATTAACATATGAAAATTTGAAAGGCTAGGCTTTACATTTTGTAAATATAATCTCATCCATATATTAATATTGTCATATGCATATTAACATATGAAAATGAGAAATGGTAGGTTTTCAATCTTCTATTTATAATGTCATCTATATAATGAGATTGTCATATGTATAATAACAAATGAAAATGAGAAATGTTAGGTTTTACTTCTTGTAAATATAATCTCATCTATATAATGAGGTAGTAATATGCATATGAACATATGAAAATGAGAAATGCTAGGTTTTACTTCTTATAAATATAATCTCATCTATATAATGAGTTTGTAATATGCATATTAACATATGAAAATGAGAAAGGCTAGGTTTTCATTCTTGTAAATATAATCTCATCTATATAATGAGGTTGTCATATGCATATTGACATATGAAAATGAGAAATGCTAGGTTTTAGTTCTTGTGAATATAATATCATGTATATAATGACGTTGTCATATGCATATTAACATATAAAAATTAGAAAGTCTAGGTTTTACTTCTTATAAATATAATCTCATCTATATAATGAGGTTACAATTTGCATATTAACATATGAAAATGAGAATGGCTAGGTTTTACTTGTAAATATATACTCATATATATAATGAGATTGTAATATCCATATTAAATTATGAAAATCAGAAAGGCTAGATATTACTTCTTGTAAATATAATCTCGTCTATATAATGAGGTCGTAATATGCATATTAACATATGAATATGAGAAAGACTACATTTTAATTCTTGTACTTATAATCTCGTCTATATAATGAGGTTGTCATATTCATATTAAAAAATGAAAATGAGAAAGGTTTGGTTTTACTTCTTATAAATATAATTTCATATATATAATGATTTTGTAATACGCATATTAAGATATTGAAATGAGAAAGGCTAGGTTTTACTTCTTGTATTTATAATCTCATCTATATAATGAGGTTGTAATATGCATATAAACATATGAAAATGAGAAGGATAAGTTTTACTTCTTATAAATATAATCTCATCTATATAATGAGGTTGTAATATGATTATTAACATATGAAAATGATAAATGCTAGGTTTAAATTCTTGTAAATACAATCTCAAATATATAATGAGGTTGTAATATCCATATTAATATAAAAAAGAGAAAGGCTAGGTATTACTTCTGGTAAATATAATCTCATCTATATAATGAGGTTGTCATATGCATATTAACATATGAAATTGAGAAAGGCTAGGTTTTACTTCTTGTAAATTGAATATTATCTATATAATGAGAATAAGAAATAGTAGTTTTTCATTCTTCTATTTATAATGTTATCTATATAATGAGGTTGTCATATGCATATTAACATATGAAAATGAGAAATGCTAGGTTTTATTTCTTGTAAATATAATCTCATCTATATAATGAGGTAGTAATATGCATATTAACAAATGAAAATGAGAAATGCTAGGTTTTATTTCTTATAAATATAATCTCATATTATAATCAGTTTGTAATATGCATATTAAGATACGAAAATGAGAAAGGCTAGGTTTTACCTCTTTTTTTTTTAATCTCATTTATATAATGAGTTTGTAATAAGCATATAAACATATGAAAATGAGAAAGGTAAAGTTTTAATTGTTGTAAATATAATTTCATCTTTATAATGAGTTTGTAATATGCATATGCACATATGAAAATGAGAAAGGCTAGGTTTTCATTCTTGTAAATATAATCTAATCTATATAATAGGGTTGTCATATGCATATTAACATTTGAAAATGAGAAAGGTTAGATTTTACTTCTTGTAAATATAATCTCATATGTATAATGAGGTTGTGATATGCATATTAACATATGAAAATGAGAAAGACTAGGTTGTACTTCTTGTAAATATAATCTCATCTATACAATGAGGTTGTCATATGCATAGTAACATATGAAAAAAAGAAAGGCTAGGTTTTACTTCTGGTAAATATAATCTCATCTATATAATGAGGTGGTCATATGAATATTAACATATGAAAATGAGAATGCTAGGTTTTAATTCTTGCATTTATAATCTCATCTATATACTAAGGTTGTAATTTGCATATGATTATATGAAAATGAGAAAGGCTAGGTTTTACTTGTAAATATAAACTCATCTATATAATGAGATTGTACTATGCATAGTAAAATATGAAAATCAGAAAGGCTAGATATTACTTCTTGTAAATATAATCTCATCTATATAATGAGGTAGTAATATGCATATTAATATATGAAAATGTGAAAGACTACATTTTAATTCTTATATTTATAATCTTATATATATAATGAGGTTGTCATATGCATATTAACATATGAAAATGAGAAAGACTTTGTTTTACTTCTTATAAATATAATCTCATATATATAATGATTTTGTAATATGCGTACTTGTTGGTGTAAGCCCTAGAGGCCAATACTTTTGGTACTTGTATCGAATTATTTATTAATTAATAAAAGGCTTTTTCTTTATTATGTTTGATTAATAAAGTCCCTAGAATAGATAGTCCGTTTAATGTATCAAGTATGACTTAATCATGAGATCACATTAAACATAAGGACACTATTCTTAAAGTATCCGTAGTCGAGCTTTATTGTGAAGTGGGATAGCATTAAAGCATTAAGACTATTATGTTTGTAGACTGATGATCACATCTCATGGATCATGGATAAAGAGTTATCAAGTCTTAAACATAGGTATTAATATTAAGAGTAATATTTATACCGGATTGACCCGCTATGAGAATACTATATAGAAAGTTATGCAAAGTGTCATAAGTTATTCTCATGGTGATAATGGTGTATACAACTCTTCGACCTGAAACCACTAGGGATCCTAGATGTAGAGTTGAGTGCTTTGTTGCTGATCCAACGTTGTCCGTAACTGGATAACCATAAAGACAGTTGATGGGTACTCCACGAAGCATGCTGAGGGACATGAGTATCCTAGATGGAATTTGCCCATCCTGCGTAACAGGATAAATGTCTATGGGCCCAATATTGAACTGGACAAGGATGACACGGTTTATACCTTGTGTTCAATACAGACATAAGGGCAAAGGGGTAATTATACACATAATTATTATCACAGGAGGTTTTGTCAGATCACATGACATTTTCGTGACTTGGGTAGCAGTGATGTGTTGCTAGATACCGCTCACTGTTTATTATGTTAAATGTGTGATTTAACATAATTGCCAACGTCGCGAAAACATACAGGGTCACACACAAAGGACGGATTGATGAGAAATAGAGTTACTAAGGGACACCGTAAGGCACAATGTGTAAGACCCCAATTTTGTCCCTAAGATCCCTCATGGCATCATATCATATCATACCATTGCCTCAAGGATCTTTATGCACCTTTGCTTCCCTCCTAGTGGGTGGGTTATCTTCTGAGTGTGGTTCTTGATCACCAAGCATGTATTGCATTGGTATATCATTGCTTTTCATTTGTTTATTAACCAAAAGTACAAAAATATTGTCATCTAACCATGTTACTTGCAGATGAAGCCAGTTAGGTCAAATCAGTCAAATCAGCCATTGAACAGTGGATGGTGACCATTCTTGAAGAATTTGGGCACCATGATCATTCATCAAGAGTTCATTTGAGTTGTGACATCATTTTGAATCAAGATATCAAGTGGTAGGGGCTTGGAATTCATCAGAACATGGTTCAGTCAACCAAAACCCTAGCAAAGTCAACCAAAGTCAATTGTGGTCAACTGTGCATTTAATCAGTGATTTGATGGTGGGAATTGGTTTGAGAGGTCTCATTCATGTCCATATAAGCCTCATATAACATGTCAAACATCCACAGTGAAGATGTTGAAGTCAGACAAGAAGTTTCCAAAAATAGAAAGTTGACCTGTAATTGGATTTTGCCAAAAATGGAAAGTTCTTCTCCTCAAAATTACTTCATCATAAAAGCTTCAAATGAATTTTTGTCCAACATGAAAGTTGAAGATCTTGTTCTCCCATTTCCAAAAAGTCCAAGAACACTCATTTCTCATGTGTGGTTGGCAAGTTATTATCAAATCATTCTCAAATAAATTTGAACTTCAAAGTGGCATATCTTCCAAACCATTTGGCCAAATTGAGTGAGGTTTTTTGCTACAAGTCATATTTGATGTGCTCTATCCAAATCCTTCATCACATTTCACCAAAAATCTTCCAATCAAAATGGCCTTTTTCAAGTGGCTTGAATTTAAAATGAGGGAGGTGAAAAAGTGGACTTTCAAATTAACCATTTCCTACACTTTTTACCATTTGCCAATGTTCAGAAATCAAATTTGGAATGTGTTAAAGCCCATTTTCGTGCATTAACATGCACCCCATGCAACTTGAGTGGTTTTTAGCAAAATACCAAAACACTTCATTTAACCAAATTGTGATTACCATTCCACTAACCAAACTTAAGGATGTTAAACAGAGTATATATTGGACATTTCTGATTTGGAAAAACCCTAGCCACTATTCACCAAACCAGATCAAAAATTCATTTTCTCTAAAACTCTCATTTCCTTACTTGAACTTTTTTTTCTGAAAATCTCCAAAAGAGCTCGTGCCTTATTGATTGTTTCATCATCTGCAAACCATTTTGAAGCTTTTGCAAGGATAGATTCACAACTGTAGAGCTGGAACCGCACTGTTGCATTCACATACCTCACATGGCAGTTTTCGATTTGAGCATAACCCAGCATTGTTGAGCTAAAATTCTTCTTCCATTCATCATCTGGAACATCACTAAGCATCTGTTTCAGCTTGTTGTGACCAAAGAACCACAAATCATCACTGCTCTTCAAATTTGGTAAAGATTCGAACCTCTTTATTTTCAAAATCATGCTATGCTTATTAAAGATCCTTCCATGCTGATTATAATGAACTTTAAATCGTGGAAAATGGTTGAGTATTAAGAAAGTTATGTTGACATGAAGTTTCATATGTGGATGATATTTTGCTCGATTCTTTCATTTCAGCATGATTTGGTGTTAATGATTATTGGTTTGTTAATGTACATGATGAGATGAATGCATTGGTATGTCGCTTTTTGATTTTGGTTGCGAAATGCTTTTGCTGGATTTTTCGATGATGAACAAGATGAACAATGGCTATGAACCCTAATTTCTGTAAACCCAGAACATGTTTGATCCGCTGGCTGCTTGTTTTGCATGAAAATCACTGTTCCATTGCCATGAAGCCAGTAAGCGCGCGACACATCCTTAAGTGAAACGCAGCGTTTCACTTAAGGGATCCAATATTTACCGTTTTGCCACTGCCGTGTTATAATTTCATTAAATCATTTCTTTTTTTTAATTTTTATTTCATTTTGTATGCTGATCTTCAAAAATTCATAAGTCACTCAATATTTGTCCAAATTTGATGGGATTTTTTGTGAAATGCTCCTCATGATCTCTAGTTTATTATAGTGATTTTTCCAGATTTTTTGCACGTGTGGATTTTAAAATGTGCTAGGGTTTGTTCATGTTGTCCATTTTGTGTATGCTATGCCAATTTGCTTGTGAAATGATGATACATTATCCAATGCTTCTGAAATTTTTTGTGCTTAAACTAGACATGTTCATGGTGATTTTGGTGTAGAGTTTGTGAATTTATCATTGCTGGTTGATGAGATATAATTTTTTGAATAGAGGTGTGACAATTTGTGTCACACCATTTATGTCCAACTTCATGATTTTAATTACCATGCTTATTGAACTCAAAATGGTCTGGATTTTTGCATGAACATACTTATGGATGTTGAGAATACATGTGAATTTTTCTGGAATTATTGATGGCATTTCCTATTTGATTGGAATTTTCTCCCCTGTTTGACCAAATTGTTGACCCCTTGTGATACATGTTTGTATTTGGTTTGTGAAATCCTAATGCTTAATTGGATGGACTTGAAATTTGACATGTGAATTGTAGACATCTTAAAGTTTGTCATGGTTTTAGTCCCATTCATTTATCATGTGCTGTCACTGTTTTATGATTTATTGAAGTTGGTACATGTTTTGATGCTTTGTTTGAGTTTGCTTGAACTTGCTTTGACTTTATGATTTTCATTGACCTACTTCCTTTGATCCAAATGAGCTGAAATTTGGTATGCTTATCATGTTATGGATGATGTTTGATCCTGAATTATTTGAGGATTTATTGAAATGTTTGTGATTGGATTTGAGTTGAATCATTCTGTTGACTTCTTTGAGGTTCTATATGACATGCTTTAACTTAATTTGTTTGTGAAATGATAATGATGAATGATATGAATGTGAAACCACTTGGGTTTGTTCCTTGATTGTTTGAACTTGATTTTGGATAGCTTTCACTTACTGTTTTGGATTTTTTATCCCCTTTTGACCCTAGGCTTGTCCTAGTGGTCTTGTTTCTCATGTTTGAGTTTGCTTTTCAGGTTAAGAAGCAAATGCTTTAAGGAGACTTATGCAAGTTGATTAAGTTTGATTGATTATCATGAACTAACTTGTTTGTTTTGTAGGATGCTTAGCTCATATGCTTTGAGCTTTGTGCATTGCACATTTGACTGATTGTGTCAATCCTTATCTTATATTGGTTTTGAATTTGAGTTGTATACTGATTTTACTTGATTGATTTCAGGTACCATTAGTTGCTCAGTTCTTTTAAGAACTTGCATTGCTTTGCTTGATAGCATTTGCATTGAGGTAGAATCTCTTGTCTTCATGTAGTCTGGAAGACCTGGCCTGTTACTTGGCCAGGCAACTGTCTGAAGTCCTCCTTAAGAGGCGATGTTTGTGCTTGTTTACTTTTGTCCCAAGCAGGAAAAGTCCTTTAAATAAGGCAATTGGTAGACAAAAGAGATATGTAGCCTATCTCCTACTATTCTGTGAGTCACTCACCTTGCTCACACCACATGTGTTGATGCATAATGAGTAAAAACCCAAGATCTATCGAGTCTAACTTGTGGAGAGAGTTCCATCTTTCTGAACTCCCACACCTTCTATCATTTAAAGCTCTCCCTGACCAGGGATAAGAGCATGAGGTACACCCCTCATATCCTTTCATCTGCTTCACCTTGGCTCTCAATGTCAAGGTTAAGAGCACCATTAACCCTATTCCAGTTGGCTTCAATGCCTAACCTTTTGTATGAGCCTAATTGTTTGGTTATAGAGTGTGCTGAATGACCTTGGTTGATTGATTACTTAGTTCATTTGTACATGTCTGCTTGCATGCTTTGTGCATTTATTATCATTAATTGCTCATTAGTGCATGATCATTTCATTTGTCTTTGTGACATATCTTTGTTGTTTGCCCATTGAGGACAATTGTAAGACCATTCATTGGCCATTGTTCCTATGATATGGAAGTGAGTATAAGACCATTTCATTGGCCACTCATCATCTCTTTGCCTGATGCATTTGTTTGTTGTATGTGAGGATGCAATTGTAAGTCCGTGTAATTTGGCATTTGTGTTCCTATGATCATATGTTGGAGGTTAGAGTAAGCCCAGATAGATTGGCATCTGACATCCAAGTGTTTGCTCTGTTGTTGGAGATTGGTATAAGTCCAGATAGATTGGCATCCGGTATCCACTTTTTATTTCTTTGTTGAGGAGATTGGTATAAGTCCATAGAGTGGCCTCTGATATCCAGTTCTGTTTTAGGAGATTGGTATAAGTCCAGTGATTGGCATCCGGTATCCGCTTTTGTTGACTTTCTTGCTTTGCTTGTTTGTTATTGCTCATTGCCTATTCCAAAGGACACACTTGAGTCATCTTCTATATGATTTCAAGAGGTGAACCTTCTAGGAAGTTTTACACTCCATCTTCATCCATTCATCCATTTTGTCCTAAACCTTTTCACACATTACTTTCAAAACTTGAGATAAATATTGTGCAAACATCTTCATGCTTTTAAATTAAAAACCTGGACCCCAAGTCCTTGACTTTTTTCAAACTCCATTTTCATAATACTTCTTTTGAATCAATCTTAATCATACTTTGATCCCACTTTCATGAATACTCATAATCAATTAACTTCACCCATTCAATTGTTTTGTGGCTTTGTCCATTCTTGTTAAGTTTTCATACATTAGCCATAGGTTTGATTTATCCTAGTTGGTTGATGTTAATCTCACCTATTTGTCCTTAGTTGATTGAATTGTAAGTCTTCCTTGCTTATTATAGGGTTAACCCCTCACTAGCAAGTTGAAGCTTTTCTCACATGGTGGTCTCGTTGTTTGTATAAGGTTGAGTTTTCTCCCGTGGATAACGTAAGACCTTAGGGCTTGTGTTTAAAATTGAATCCACTAACTTTTGGAAATCTTTTAGCCGAACTACGGCGTTTTGATCCTTACCTTTGATGGAAGGTACGTAGGCAACGGGTTCATCCGTTCGAACACAAAAATAATTAACTTGTATATTCTTTTCCCATCATCCCAATCATGTTTGCACAATAAATATTTCATAACAAATAACAATTTTATACAACAAGTGTGAAAAGGGCTCCCTAGGAGTACCTAGGACGTAGTGGGTGCCTAAAACCTTCCCATTGCGTAATTTACCCCTTACCCAGACTCTCTGATCTTTTCATTAGTTTTCTACGTGTAAAACTTCTTAGGCTTTTGTTCGCTTTTTAGCCAGACCTTTGGATAAATAAAAGTGCAGTGGCGACTCGAATTCATTGTATGCTTTGCTTATGGTTTAATCAATAAATCATATAGCGACGAATACACCGCTACAGAAAAGTGGCGACTCTGCTGGGGACAAGCAATCCTTGGTGGTATTGCCTACTTTTCACCCTTGTTGTGTGATATATTGTTATTTGTTATATGACATATTTTTGTACCATTTGGGATAACTGTATTGATTGTAATGTTTGAATTGCTTGATATACAATTGCTGTTTGCTTTGGTGATCTGTGAGATGAGTTCTATACCCGAACTCGAGTGCACTCTAGGATAGGAGAATGGCGTAGTCTTGTTGACTGGTGTGGAGTATTCCTTAGCCAGTTGACTTGCGAGTCCATTCACTTGGTGGAGGTCATGTTGGATTAATAATGTCACACAAGTTATTTGTGGTTAGGCATTATTCTTTCAATCATGTGCCGCAGAAGCCAAGGACCGTAGTTTACCAAACCCATCTTGGCCTATTTTTAGGAACGTAGTGCGGAGGTCGTTCAGATGTAAGTTCTGATGCAATTGTTACGCGATACTACACTCAAAAGAGTTTCTCTTGAGAATATTTTTGGAATACGAGTATTCGTTCCTCCGATAATATTCGAAAGATGGAACGATGATTATGGGAACCTCTGGTAGAACATGTCTGGCAGGTTTAAACCCTAGTACACTCCCTTTGGGTGGTTCTTAACCGAGACTCCATGCTCGTGACTCTCAGCAAACCCGTGATTCGTGGTTGAGTCGTTCAGACAACCTTAATATCAATGGAACCTGGGCGTTGATCAGGTATAAAACCTAAATCCCCCAAAACGGATGGTTGATATTAAGGATGTTCGAGACGGTTCATGTACCGTTAATATCAATGGAACTTGGGTGTCGATAAGGTGAAAACCTAAATCCACCAAAATGGATGATTGATATTAGGGATACCATGAGCTTTCCCATGACCTTTGTTTGGTGTGACTTGTTTGATCCTTGAGTGTGATTGTTGCATTCACGCATTCATGCATTCATCTGCACTTCATGTCATCAGAAAAAAGAAAATTTTCAAGGAACTTAAAAGGGTTTATTTGCAAAATTTTCAGACATGGAAAGACCAAAAAGGCATACAAAGAAGTACAGCTTTAGACAGCCCGATGTAAAAGAGTTAAGGAATCTGACATCTTATGTATTAGATCCCTTGGGTTTCAAAGCTCGATATGGGAAGCTTCTACCTCTGCTGACTACTCAGGTTGACGAAGGGTCGATGAGTACTCTGGCTCAGTTTTATGACCCCCTGTATCATTGCTTCTCATTTCCGGACTTCCAATTGTTGCCAACCTTGGAGGAGTATTCTCATCTCATTGGGATTCCGATTCTGGATCAAGTACCGTTCAGTGGCCTAGAGAGTATTCCGACTGCTCGAGAGATTGCCAGCTTGTTGCACATAGATGAAGAGTTGATTAGGGATAATCTGACTACCAAAGGCGGAATTCAGGGTTTTCCTTCCAAGTTCCTCATTGCTCAAGCTACCTTTTATGGGACGGCCATGAGTGAGGATGCCTTTGAGGCTTTGTTTGTGCTGCTCATCTATGGATTGGTGTTGTTTCCCAACTTCGACAAGTTCGTGGACATGAATGCCATTAGGATCTTCTCAGTTCTTAATCCCGTTCCGACTTTGTTGGGCGATGCCTATGTCTCCTTGCATCTGAGGAACGCAAAGGGTGGAGGAGTTATTGTCTGCTGTCTACCTTTGCTATACAAGTGGTTTATTTCGCACTTGCCGCAGACAGTTGCTTTCAAGGAGAACAAGGGATGTCTACGGTGGTCTCAGAGACTTATGTCTCTCACTAATGATGATATCTCTTGGTATGATCGCGTGTATGATACCGTCCAGATCATTGACTATTATGGTGAATTCCCTAATGTGCCCCTTCTTGGCACATGTGGTGGGATCAGCTACAATCCCATTCTCGCACGACGTCAGCTTGGGTTCCCCCTAAAGGATAAACCTAATAACATTCTATTAGAAGGTGTGTTCTTCCAGGAGGGTAAAGATCCCCAAGGCCTGAAAGCCAGATTCGTCCGTGCTTGGCGCAGTATTCACAAGAAGAGTAGGAACGAGTTGGGTCCAAAGAACTGCATTGCTTTGGAGCCATACACCTCTTGGGTCAGACAGAGAGCTGCCGTGTACTTGATGCCGTACGATCATCCGAGACCTACACCGTTGGATGTGGCTGGGCCTTCAACCCTCCCTACCCAACGTGTAGAGGAGTTGAGAGAAGAAGACCTTTCACGTGCTTGGATCCGTGAAAGAGAAGAATTGCTTCAGCAGCTTAAGGAGAAGGACGCTATGATTGAGTTCCTCGAGCATCGAGTGATCGACGACCCGAACGACACTTGGACCTCTCTGCTTCCTCAGTCTTCCAAATTCTGGAAGAGGAGGTATGATCGACTTGCAAAGGAGAAAGCAGACATGGAAGCGGCCTATGAGAGAGAGATCAAGAGGCTGTGTACTTCTCGTCTTCCAGCATCCCGAGCTTCTAGGGATCCATAGGATGTTTATTTCCCTTTTCTCTTTGTAATGATCAAAAATGTTGTACTCCTTTGTCTTGATATATTGAATGAAATATTTTCCATGAAAAATTAAAATGCTTTAACTATTCAAAATATTGCAAATAATACCCTAAGGGTTCCTTGAAAATAAACAAAGCATCTGCACAAGCATTTCATGCATCATTTTTGCATAAGCAGGTACCCTTTGTTTCTGGTCTTCTTGTCCTAACTCTGTGTTCTTCATTTATTTTGAAGACAAGCTGACTCACCGGTATTATACGCGAGTCAATTTTGCAAGAGTCATGGAGCAGCTAGAACAAGAGAACAGAGAACTGAAAGAAGAGGTCGCCAGACTTGGCGCTTTGATGGAGCAACTCCTCGCTTCTCAAAATCAACCTGCTCAACCGCCTGCAACGCCTGCTCAGAGGACACTCATCTCAGAGGTCTCCACTTCGACTGTGCCAGTCAGTGCTCATGTGCCCAATGCTATGCCAGTCGGGTTCCCTTGGGGAATGCCTCCAGGTTTTATGCCAGATCGGCCCGCTCCAACCTTTGCTCACATGCCGGTGTAGCACCTCAAATTTGCACCCTACCTTTTGTACATACATTTTCATCATTAGGTCATTAACATAACATAGTCCATTGCATAACATTTGCATTGCCTTTTGCCCAAGTGCAAGTCATTCAGACAGATCAGGTCAAACTGTTCAGGAGAATCAGTCAAACAAGCAAGCATATGCTATTTTCATTGAGACAAAGCCCTAGGATTGATTTATCAAGTTCATATGGTCTAAGGATCATTATGAAGTGATTTGGACAAATATTGGATGCTCAGAAGTCATCAGTCAAGCTGAATTTCAGCAGAGACCATAGAAAGTCAACTGTGGTCAACTATGCCTGATTTTATGGATTGGAAGGTGTGAGATGGTTTGAAAGGCCTCATTCATGTCCATATAAGTCTCATTTGACATATCAAAGACCAAGGTTGAAGATTTGGAGGTCAGACAAGAAGTTTCCTAAAATGGCAAGTGACCTGTAATTTCAGCTGCCCAAAATGGAAATTTTTTCTCCCCAAAATTACTTCATCATACAAGCTTCAAATGGAATTTTGTCCAACATGAAAGTTGAAGATCTTGATCTCACCATTCCAAAAAGTCCAAGAACTTGAAATTCCCATGTGTGGTTAGCAAGATATGGTCCAATCATTTTCAGAAAATGCCCGAAATCAAAGTGCCATAACTTTCACATGGAGTGGCCAAATTGGATGGTTTTTCTTTGAGCAAATCACATTTAATGTGTACTTTCATAATCCATCATCACATTTTGCCAAAAGCCTTCACATAAAAAGGTCAATTTTCAAGTGCACTAATTAAAATCCAAGGGCAAAATGGTCCAATTTGAGAAATACTTGGAATTTTGAAATGAGGCTTTTTGTAACACTTTCTAAATGTCATTTGTGACCTGTTGGAACCAAGTTTGGACAGAAAAATCAGCTGGTTTAACCAAGGGCATATTGGACCAAAACTTGAAAATTGCACATTAACACAAAACCTTCATTTTGCTAATTGGAATTAATTTTGTGATTAAGCCTTGGTATAAATAGATAATTGCAACTGTTTTGCATCAGCACTAATCATTTTTCAAGATCCAAACAGAAAAACTCAAAAATTCTCACTTTTTCTCCATTGTTCATAAACTTTTTTTCTCAATTTCTCAATATTTCACCATTGTTCTTGCAAATTCTTGTGTGAATCTTCATGTGTAGGTAATTGGCAAGAACTGTTTGCATCAATTAGAGCTCAAATCCATCAAAAACTCCAACTGTCCAAGATCGTTCATCAATGGCAAATCAAGAATTTGAGCACCTGGAGTATTGTTGAGCTACCAAAGCTGTACCAATCATCTTCCTAATCAACATACTTCACCTGTTTTCGTGAATTGAAGCACAACAAGCACAAATTCGTCAACTGCCATCGATCAAGGTTGGAATTCGAATCTAACCGTTTGCCAAATTGAGATATGATATTTGTAGATCTTTCATTGTAGAATACCATGCTTCTTGTAGTTTTGATTTTAGTCAATTATTAAGAGAGATATCGTAGATTAAAGTTTAGATGCACAAACTTCTTTCGTTCGATTCGCTTTGTACACGAGTTTCTGGATAATTTCGTTTGCATATCTGGAATGTACGTACTTAGACCTTTCTATCCATATAAAATTTGTGCGTTTTCGTTGAGATTTGATCGAAACCGTAGCTGGGACTCAAGAACATGAACCGCGCGAAGAAGCTGGTATTTCTGGAAAATATTTCGCTGTAGATCCGTCAGTTTCGCATGGCACTTTCAAAATCTGTTTACCGCCTGTACCGTCCAACCACAAAGCGCCACGCAATAAAAATGCTACAGTACCGTTTTGGACTTGGCTTTGGATATTCACGAAAATGCCACCTGCTGTAGATTAAATCAACTAATTCGTATAACTTAAATAAATATTATCATAATATTACAAAACTTAAAAAAATTCACATAAAATCCATTTTTAATCCAAATTTAGTGAGACTTTTTTTGTTAGCTTCATAATTTCGTCTAGAATTTTATAGGTATGATAACTCAAGTTGTGCATGGAGATTTTTTGCTTGGCCTATGGATCTTTGTCATGTGTGCATTTTTTGTATGTTTCACCATTTCTAACATGAAATACTCATACCTTATCCAAATTAAATGAAATTTCACATGCTGATTCTTGACACATTTCTGGAGATTTTGGTATATCATTTGTGATTTTTGGATCTCTGGATTCGTAGATATGATTTATTCTTTTTGAGTGTGACAATTTGTGTCACACTAGGATAGGTCAATTTCATGGATTTATTTGACATGCCTAGGCTTTTCCAATTGATCTCAAATTTTGCATGTTGTGTCTTGTATATGTCTAGTTTCACCATGAATTTTTTCATGAATTGTTGATTCATTTTCCATTTAATTGAGATTTTTGATTGCTGTTTAGCATTTTTTTGGTCTTCGCTTGACTAGTTGACTTCCATGTCCCATGAAATGCTCATACTGTATCATATGAATGTGAAATTTGATGGAGTGATTCATAACATGTTTAGGTGTATTTTAGCTTTGGTTCCATTAATTTCTTAATTGTTTTCACTGTTTGGCATGTGATTGAAGTTGATGCTCATTTTGCTACCATGTGTTGACTTGTTTGGATTGCTGCTGACTTTATGATTTTCATTGACCTACTTCCTGTTGTCCAAATGGCATGAAAATTGATATGTAGTTCATTGGATGTGTCCTGTTTAGGCTGGAATTTTTGTGGAATTTATTGAGTTATTTAGGTATTTGTTTGAGTGAGATCATTCTGTTTGCTCATATATGATTCACATTTGCCTAGCTTGATCAAATTTGTGCATGAAATTAATTTGGTGTATGGTTTAGGCATGAGACCAATTGGATTCTCTTTGTATGTGATTAATGTTAATGTTGATCATGATTCACTTGCTGTTTTACATTTTTTCCTTCTTTTTGACCCTAGGCTTGTCCTAGTGGTCTTGTATCTCATGTTTGCATGTGATTTTCAGGTTAAGAGGCAAAATACCTTAAGGAGGTGGATTCACTTGTGATTGAGATATCATTTGACATTGTACACTAACTTGTTTTGTTTTGTAGGATGTTTGGCTTTTGAGTTGCTTGCACTTTGGTGCCTTGGATTGTGTTTGTCTGTATACAGCTAATTGTGAACCATTTGCTGTTTAGTTATGTGATTAGTATACTGATGGTATTTGATTGATTTCAGGTACATTAGTTGCTAATATTGCTTTGCTTTGCTTGATAAGCAATTTGCACTGAGGTATAACATTCTTGTCCCCATGTAGTCTGGAAGACCTGGCCTGTTACTTGGCCAGGCAACTGTCTGAAGTCCTCCTTAAGAGGCGATGTCTGTGATTGTTTACTTTTGTGCCAAGCAGGTAAAGACCTCAATGAGGCAATTGGTGGATCAAAGAGATATGCAATCTATCTCCCACTATTCTGTTGAGTCGTCCCTCTGCTCACACCACTGTGTTGATGCATTGGGACACAAACCCAAGATCTTGTACAATGTACAGTTGTGTCAGAATCTTGAGCGTAGAAGGGTTCCCACATTCTGAACCCACGCTCCTTTGTCTGAAGCTCTCCCTGACCAGGGATAAGAGCTGTGAAGTCTCATCTTCACTCACCTTTCATCAGCTTCACCTTGACCCTCAATGTCAAGGTTAAGAGCTAACCTTACCCCGATACAGAGGCTTGTTTGTTGAGGTTGATATGACCCCTCGACTAAAGCCTAGCCTTGATGTTTGAGCCCCTTGTTGGTGTGTTTATTTCATGCTGTATATGTTTGTGTGGTGTGATTGTATCCCCTAGGTTTGCTAGACTCCGCGTAGTCTCGTTTGCATGTCAATTAAGGTAGCACGGTTCCTTCGTATAGGACTTCCTTTCTTGCTTGAGCTTTCCTAAAACACAAACAAACATTATCCCCTCTTAAGGATACGTCAACTCCTTCTACTACAGGTGAGTAAGTCTCCAAAGGTCGAGCATCCGGTAGATTGCGTAGTGACGTTGTCCACTTAAAAAACACAAACCAACAGGAATAGTTTAGCCGAACTACGGCAACTCTGATTCTCATGTCCAGATGAGATACGTAGGCACGAGATGCGATGTCTTGTCGAGTTTGACTAACAACTAACACTAATTCTTTTCTCTCGCCCTCGTTGCGATTGAGACCTCCCCTTTCTCTTGCCCTAGTTGCAATCGAGACCCTTCTTCTTCCTGTGTTGGTGTTAGGAGGTGGATGTAAGCCCAGCGATTGGCATTCCACAGCCTGTGTCTTTGTTTTGTGTTGTTGTGTGCTTGGAAGTTGATGTAAGTCCATCGAGTGGCATTCGGGTTCCAGTGTGGGTTTGTTTGGTTCGGATGCTGATGTAAGTCCAGTGATTGGCATTCAGGCTCCACGTTTGCCTTCTTGTGTGTGTTTTGGTTCGGATGCTGATGTAAGTCCAGTGATTGGCATTCAGGCTCCATGTTTGCCTTTGCCTATGTTTGTTCGTGTGCGTGTTAGCCGAGCTACGAATGCTCTGATTCTTCTTCGTCCAAAGGAGATACGTATGCATAGGATGCGACATCCTAGCGAGCATGTGTCGTTTCCCCAGTCCGAACTACTTTGACTCTGATGTCTATGCTTGATAGACTAAGTAGGCCCAGGACGCGATGTCCTGCCGAGTCAGTCTTGTCCGTTTTCTTGTGTCTCTTTCAGCCTGTATAGATGTTTATTTGAGCAGTGTTTTAGCAACCATTTTTCCTTCCTATTGTGCGTGGATCCCGTCGAGTACGACGGATGCGTAGGGGTGCTAATACCTTCCCTTCGCATAACCGACTCCCGATCCCATTCTCTTTGGTCCCGAGACCACGCTTTTCCAGGTTTACTCTGAGCGTTTCCTTTCCCTCTTTTGGGATAAATAACGCACGGTGGCGGCTCTGTTGTTCTTGTTTTCCCGCCGGTTTTTCGCGTAATGCGACAGCCGGCATCTAGCCCGGTCCCTGTTGCCGCTCCTCCTGTCGTGCATACCATGCCAAGGGTAGACGACACCATCTACCACTCCGAGCCGTCTGAGGGCCCGGACGTTTATGAAAAGATGGACGCCATGAACGACCAATTCCTTGAGCTGAGAAAGGAATTGAAGACTCTTCGAGGTAAAGATTTATTCGGCAAGTCTGCTGCCGAGTTGTGCCTTGTTCCCGGTGTGAAGATACCGATTAAATTCAAAGTACCTGACTTTGAAAAGTATAAAGGGAACACCTGTCCACTCGCTCACCTGGTCATGTACGCCAGGAAGATGTCCACCCAGACTGATAATGATCAGCTTCTGATTCATTACTTCCAAGACAGTCTGTCTGGTGCCGTGCTCAGGTGGTACATGAGCTTAGACAATGCCAATATCAGATCCTTCAACGACCTTGGCGAAGCCTTCGTCAAGCAGTACAAGTATAACGTCGATATGGCGCCTGACCGAGATCAACTCAGGTCCATGTCGCAGAAGGACAATGAAACTTTCAAGGAGTACGCCCAGAGGTGGCGAGAGCTGGCAACTCAGATTACTCCGCCGCTGGAGGAGAAAGAAATGACCAAGATCTTTTTGAAGACTCTTGGCTCATTCTACTATGAGCGGATGGTAGCAAGCGCTCCCTCTGATTTCACCGAGATGGTGAACATGGGGATGCGTCTTGAAGAAGGTGTCCGTGAGGGACGATTGGCGAAGGATGAGAGCTCATCTTCTAAACGATATGGGGCGTTTAAGAGGAAAGATGGGGAAGCACATGCCGTACAATCCCATCCCAAACATAGAAGACCCTCTGCTCAGAGGAAGCCTGCACGTCGTACCGGTCATCAGCACCAGGTGGCTCATATAACACCTGTCTTCAAAGACAATGCTCAGCAACATCAGCAATATCAGCATCAACAACAATATCAACAGCCTCAGTACCAGCAACAACATCGTCCACAGCAACAGGCTTACCAGCCTCGTGGCAGTACAACCAATCAAGCTAACTTGGGTTATGATAGGAAGAAGATCAGCTTCGATCCAATTCCTATGACATATGCAGAGCTTTATCCTTCCTTGTTGGAAAGGAAATTGGTTTCTCCCAGGGATCCTCCTTCTATTCCTGCAAATCCACAATGGTGGTACAAACCAGATCAGCATTGTGTTTACCATTCCGGTGCTCCGGGTCACAACATCGAAAATTGCTACCCACTCAAGACTAAGGTTCAAGACCTTATGAGATGTGGAATCTTGAGTTTTGAAGATTCAGGCCCGAATGTCACCAAGAACCCATTGCCTGCGCATGGGAAATCGGTTAATATGGTTCAGGAATGCCTTGGGAAGTACAAGGTCAGATATATAAGTCACATTAGGCAGTCGTTGGTTGAATTACATCGTTTGCTGTGTCAGTACAGCTACTTAGAGCATAACCACGACAAGTGCCGCGTCTGCTCGGTTAACCGCTTGGGTTGCGATCAAGTACGAAGAGAACTCCAAAAGTTGTTGGATGAGGGTACCATTGAGATTCTGTAGAATCGCAATATTGATGAAGACGAGCCTGAGGTGAATGTGATTTCACCAGTGTTCAAGCTGCCCGAGCCTGTTGTTATTCGCTATGATAGCAGCAAGCCGAAGGCTTCCCCTTCTTTGGTCATTAAACCTGCAGGCCCTGTGCCTTACTCTTCAGACAGAGCCGTACCATTCAGATACAACCATGTTGTTGTGCAAGATGGGGTAGAAGTGCCTTTACCTTCAACTTCCGTGACCAACGTCGCTGATGTAAGTGGGTTGACCCGAAGTGGTCGTGTGTTTTCTGCACCTGCCAAAGCTCCTGTTGCTTCTGAATCTGCTGAACGTCCGGTTGGGACCGTTGTTAATATTCAGAATCAGGCACGTGATGTCGCCAAACCATCCTCCTCTGTACAAAAAACTCCTATTTCTTCAGTTGGCCCGAGTGGCATTGTAGATGAAGAATCTGATGAGATGCTGAGGCTCATCAGAAAGAGTGAGTACAACATTGTAGACCAGCTTCTACAAATGCCATCCAAGATTTCCATTCTATCTCTGCTGCTGAATTTAGAACCCCATAGGGAGGCTCTGCAGAAAGTCTTGGATCTGGCGTATGTTGATCACGACGTCACCATTGAGCAATTTGATAGTATTGTTGCAAACATTACCGCTTGCAACACTTTGAGCTTTTGTGACGCTGATCTCCCTGAGGAGGGAAGAGACCACAACATGGCTTTACATATCTCCATGAATTGCAAATCTGATGCAATGTCTAATGTGTTGGTAGACACTGGATCTTCTTTAAATGTATTGCCAAAAACCACACTCTCCAGATTGTCATACCAAGGTCCTCCCATGAGGCAGAGTGGGGTTGTTGTGAAGGCATTTGATGGGTCGCGTAAGACCGTGATTGGGGAAGTTGATCTCCCTATCAAAATTGGACCAAGTGATTTCCAAGTTACCTTCCAGGTAATGGATATCCACCCATCATATAGCTGTCTCTTAGGCAGACCATGGATTCACGAGGCTGGCGCCGTGACATCCACCCTACACCAGAAGCTGAAATTTGTCAAAAATAAGAAACTGGTTGTAGTAGGGGGAGAAAAGGCTCTCCTGGTTAGCCATCTGTCTTCTTTCTCGTACATTGACGCTGAGGATGAAGTTGGAACTCCGTTCCAAGATTTATCTATTGATGAACCAATCGAGAAGAAGTCTCCTTCATTCACTTCCTACCGTGATGCAAAGCTGGCCATTGAATGTGGTGCAGTTGCTGGATTAGGGAAGGTGATTGAACTTGAAGATAACAGATCCCGGGCTGGCATTGGCTACTGTTCTGGGGCATGTAATGAGCAAGGTTTGTTCACAAGTGGAGGATTCATCCATGATGATCAACCTGAGGAGGAAGCTGCTGCTATCTTGGAAGAGGATGCAGAAGACGTGAACAACTTCGTTATTCCTGGTGGTGTCTGCCACAATTGGATCGCTGTAGATGTTCCTACGGTCATCCATAGATCAGAGTAATTGTTCACTTTGTTTAAAACCCTTCTCCCATGCCAAAAGGAGAAGTGATGACATTGTTGGCAAAGCATATATACAATGATGTTTTCATTCAATTAATGCATTATTAAACATTTGTTTTTCCTTTGTTTTCACTTTTTGCTTTTGCATGAAATCAGTGATCACAAAAAACCCATAAAAAACAAGAATAAAAGCAATCTTTTTCATCTGCATAATGGTTTGCTTGTTTAAATTCTAAAGTTTTTCATTAACCAAAATCATTATGCAGGTTGATCCTAAAACCCATTGAACATAATGATCCAACGCCATCTCCCAATTTTGAATTCCCTGTATTTGAGGCAGAGGAAGATGACGTTGAGGGGATTCCTGACGAGATTACCCGTCTCCTTGAGCACGAAGAGAAGATCATCCAGCCGCATCTCGAAGACTTGGAAACAGTCAACTTGGGATCTGAGGATTGTGTTCGCCTGGTGAAGATTGGGGCACTTCTTGAAGAGTCTGTCAAGGAAGATTTGATCAGTTTGCTACGAGAATATTCAGATATCTTTGCTTGGTCCTATGAAGATATGTCGGGTTTGGATACAGATATTGTGCAACATTTCCTGCCTTTGAAGCCTGAGTGCGTGCCTGTGAAGCAGAAGCTCAGAAGAACTCATCCAGATATGGCAGTGAAGATCAAAGAGGAAGTTCAGAAGCAAATTGATGCGGGGTTTCTGGTGACTTCTACATATCCTCAATGGGTGGCCAATATTGTGCCTGTTCCTAAGAAGGACGGAAAAGTCCGTATGTGCGTTGATTATAGAGATTTGAATAAGGCTAGTCCAAAAGATGATTTTCCTCTACCACACATTGACATGTTGGTAGACAATACAGCTAAATTCAAAGTCTTTTCCTTTATGGACGGATTTTCCGGATATAATCAAATCAAGATGGCACCAGAGGATATGGAGAAGACAACATTCATCACACCTTGGGGAACATTCTGTTATCGAGTGATGCCCTTCGGTTTGAAGAACGCCGGAGCCACGTATCAATGAGCTATGACTACCTTGTTTCATGATATGATGCACAAGGAGATAGAAGTCTATGTTGACGATATGATTGCTAAGTCCCGAACGGAAGTTGAACATCTTGAGCATTTGTTGAAGCTTTTTCATCGTTTGAGGAAGTTTAAACTCCGCCTGAATCCGAACAAGTGTACCTTTGGAGTCCGTTCCGGCAAGTTGTTGGGTTTTGTGGTAAGTGAAAAAGGTATTGAGGTTGATCCTGCAAAGGTCAAAGCAATACAAGAGATGCCTGCACCCAAAACTGAGAAGCAAGTCCGAGGTTTTCTTGGCCGCTTGAATTATATTTCCAGATTTATATCCCACATGACTGCCACATGTGCGCCGATATTCAAGCTCCTCCGGAAAGATCAGTCTCATGATTGGACCGAGGATTGCCAGAAAGCTTTCGATAGTATCAAAGAATATTTGTCTGAACCTCCAATCTTGTCTCCGCCTGTGGAAGGAAGACCTCTGATTATGTATTTGACAGTTCTTGAAGACTCGATGGGTTGTGTACTCGGTCAACAAGATGAATCAGGGAAGAAGGAATTTGCTATATACTACCTCCGTAAGAAGTTTACTGATTGTGAGTCTCGGTACTCTATGCTTGAGAAGACGTGTTATGCTTTGGCTTGGGCTGCTAAGCGTTTGCGCCAGTACATGATAAATCATACAACTTGGTTGATATCCAGAATGGATCCAATTAAGCATATCTTCGAGAAACCTGCTTTAACTGGGAGGATTGCCCGTTGGCAGATGTTGTTGTCTGAGTATGATATTGAGTATCGAGCTCAGAAAGCTATCAAAGGTAGTATCTTGGCTGACCATTTAGCGCACCAGCCGATCGAAGATCATCAGTCTGTTCAGTATGACTTCCCTGATGAGGAAATTCTGTATTTGAAGATGAAAGATTGCGATGAGCCTACACTTGATGAAGGTCCGGAACCTGGTTCCAGATGGACGATGGTGTTTGATGGCGCTGTTAATCAATATGGAAATGGAATTGGGGCAGTGATCATTACTCCTCAAGGTTCACACATTCCGTTTACAGCAAGGCTAACTTTCAAATGCACGAATAATATGGCGGAGTATGAAGCCTGTATTATGGGACTTGAAGAATGCATTGATTTGAGAATCAAGTATCTTGATGTGTATGGCGATTCGGCCCTGGTTGTTAATCAGATCAAGGGAGAATGGGAGACGAATCAACCAGGTCTCATCCCATATAAAGATTATGCAAGGAGAATTTCAACATTCTTCACAGAAGTTGAATTTTATCACATTCCTCAAGAGGATAATCGGATGGCAGATGCGCTTGCTACGCTTGCCTCTATGATTGTGGTCAGATGGTGGAATGATGTCCCCAATATTACTGTGATGCGCTTGGACAGACCAGCTCACATATTTGCAATCGAAGAAGTGAAAGATGACAAGCCTTGGTATTTTGATATCAAGAATTTCCTCCAGAACCAGGTCTACCCGCCTGGGGCATCTGTGAAAGATAGGAAAACTTTGAGAAGGTTGTCAGGCAGTTTCTACCTCAGTGCTGAAGTACTGTATAAGAGAAATTTTGATATGGTTTTGCTCAGATGCGTGGATAGACACGAAGTAAACCTATTGATGACTGAGGTCCATGAGGGTTCATTTGGTACTCATTCCAATGGACATGCCATGGCTAAGAAGATGTTGAGAGCAGGCTACTATTGGCTGACAATGGAGTCTGACTGTTGCAAGTATGTGAAGAAATGTCACAAGTGTCAAATTTATGCGGATAAGATTCATATTCCTCCGACACTTCTGAATGTGATTTCATCACCATGGCCTTTCTCTATCTGGGGAATCGACATGATCGACATGATTGAGCCGAAAGCGTCCAACGGACACCGGTTTATTCTCGTAGCAATTGATTACTTCACCAAATGGGTTGAAGCCGCTTCGTACGCGAATGTAACCAGACAGGTGGTTGTGAAGTTTATCAAGAACCAGCTGATTTACCGTTATGGTGTGCCAGAGAGGATCATTACTGATAATGGATCTAATCTGAATAATAAGATGATGGATGAGTTGTGCGCTGAATTCAAGATTGCACACCATAATTCCTCTCCCTACAGACCTAGGATGAATGGGGTTGTAAATACAATCTCATATATATAATGAGGTTGTAATATGCACATTAATATAAAAAACGAGAAAGGCTAGATATTACTTCTTGTAAACATAATCTCATCTATATAATGAGGTAGTGCTATGCATATTAACCTATGAAAATAAGAAAGACTACATTTTAATCCTTGTATTTATAATCTCATATATATAATGAGGTTTTCATATGCATATTAACATATCAAAATGAGAAAGGCTTGATTTTACTTCTTATAAATATAATGTCATATATATAATGATTTTGTCATATGCATACTAACATATGGATATGAGAAAGGCTAGGTTATAATCTCATCTATATAATGAGGTTGTAATATGCATATGAACATATGAAAATGAGAAAGGCTAAGTCATACTACTTATAAATACAATCTCATCTATATAATGAGTTTGTAATATGATTATTAACATATAAAAATGAGAAATGCAAGGTTTTCATTCTTGTAAATACAATCTCATATATATAATGAGATTGTAATATGCACTTTAATATAAAAAACGAGATAGACTAGGTTTTACTTCTTGTAAATATAATCTAATCTATATAATGAGGTTGTCATACGCATATTAACATATGAAAATAAGAAAGGCTAGGTTTTAGTTCTTGTAAATATAATCTTATCTATATAATGAGGTTGTAATATGCATATTAACATATGAAAATGATAAATGCTAGGTTTTACTTCTTCTAAATGCATTCTCATATATATAATGAGGTTGTAATATGCATATTAATATAAAAAATGAGAAAGACTAAGTTTTACTTCTTGTAAATTGAATATCATCTTTATAATGAAGTTATCATATGCATATTAACATATGAAAATGAGAAAGGCTAGGTTTTACATCTTGTAAATATAATCTCATCTATGTACTAAGATTGTCATATGCATATTAACATATGAAAATGAGAAATGCTAGGTTTTACTTCTTATAAATATAATCTCATCTATATAATGAGGTAGTAATATGCATATTAACATATGAAAATGAGAAATACTAGGTTTTACTTCTTGTAAATATAATCTCATCTATATAATGAGTTTGTAATATGCATATTAACATATGAAAATGAGAAAGGCTAGGTTTTACTTCTTGTAAATATAATCATCTATATTATGAGATTGTACTATGCATATTAACATATGAAAATGAGAAAGGCTAGGTTTTCGTTATAGTAAACATAATCTCATCTATATAATGAGGTTGTCATGTGCATATTAACATATAAAAATAGGACACGCTAAGTTTTACTTCTTGTAAATATAAACTCATCTATATATAAAGGTTGTCTGGTGCATATTAACATATGAAAATGGGAAAGGGTAGGTTTTACTTCTTCTAAATATAATATCATCTATATTAGGACGTTGTCATATGCATATTAACATATGAAAATGAGAAAGGCTAGGTTTTAATTCTTGTAAATGTAATCTCATCTATATAATAAGGTTGTAATTTGCATATTACCATATGAAAATGAGAAAGGCTAGGTTTTAATTCTTGTAAATGTAATCTCATCTATATAATGAAGTGTTAATTTGCATATTAACATATGAAAAAGAGAAAGGCTAGGTTTTACTTCTTGTAAATATATAGTCATATATATAATGAGATTGTACTATGCATATTAAATTAAGAAAATGAGAAAGGCTAGATATTACTTCTTGTAAATATAATCTCGTCTATATAATGAGGTCGTAATGTGCATATTAACATATGAAAATGAGAAAGACTACATTCTAATTCTTGTACTTATAATCTCATCTATATAATGAGGTTGTCATATTCATATTAACAAATGAAAATGAGAAAGGCTTGGTTTTACTTCTTATAAATATAATCTCATATATATAATGAGTTTGTAATATGCATATTAACATATGAAAATGAGAAAGACTAGGTTTTACTTCTTGTAAATAAAATCTCATCTATATATTGAGTTTGTAATATGCATATGAACATATGAAAATGAGAAATGCTAGGTTTTACTTCTTGTAAATATAATCTCATCTATATAATGATGTTGTCATATGCATATTAGCATATGAAAATGAGAAACGATAAGTTTTACTTCTTATAAATATAATCTCATCTATATAATGAGATTATAATTGATTATTAACATTTGAAAATGAGAAATGCTACGTTTAAATTCTAGTAAATACAATCTCATATATATAATGAGGTTGTAATATGCATATTAATATAAAAAAAGAGAAAGGTTAGGTTTTATTTGTAAATATAATCTCATCTATATAATGACGTTGTCATATGCATATTAACATATGGAAATGAGAAAGGTTAGGTTTTAGTTCTTGTAAATATGATCTCATCTATATAATGAGATTGTAATATGCATATTAACATATGAAAATCATAAATGCTAGGTTTTACTTCTTCTAAATATAATCTCATATATATAATGAGGTTGTAATATGCATATTAATATAAAAAACGAGAAAGGCTAGGTTTTGCTTCTTGTAAATTGAATATCATCTATATAATGAGGTTGTCATATGCATATTAACATATGAAAATGAGAAAGGCTAGGTTTTACATCTTATAAATATAATCTCATCTATATACTAAGATGGTAGAATTTCATTCTTCTATTTATAATGTCATCTATATAATGAGGTTGTCATATGCATATAAACCTATGAAAATGAGAAATGCTAGGTTTTACTTCTTGTAAATATAATCTCATCTATATAATGAGTTTGTAATATGCATATTAACATATGAAAATGAGAAAGGCTAGGTTTTACTTCTTGTACATATAATCATCTATATAATAAGATTGTACTATGCATATTAACATATGAAAATGAGAAAGGCTAGGTTTTAATTATAGTAAATATAATCTCATCTATATAATGAGGTTGTCACGTGCATATTAACATATAAAAATAGGACACGCTAAGTTTTACTTCTTGTAAATATAAACTCATCTATATAACAAGGTTTTCTGGTGCATATTAACATATGAAAATGGGAAAGGGTAGGTTTTACTTCTTGTAAATATAATATCATCTATTTTAGGACGTTGTCATATGCATATTAACATATGAAAATGAGAAAGGCTAGGTTTTAATTCTTGTAAATGTAATCTCATCTATATAATGAGGTTGTAATTTGCATATTACCATATGAAAATGAGAAAGGCTAGGTTTTAATTCTTGTAAATGTAATCTCATCTATATAATGAAGTGTTAATTTGCATATTAACATATGAAAATGAGAAAGGCTAGGTTTTACTTCTTGTAAATATATAGTCATATATATAATGAGATTGTACTATGCATATTAAATTAAGAAAATGAAAAAGGCTGGATATTACTTCTTGTAAATATAATCTCGTCTATATAATGAGGTCGTAATGTGCATATTAACATATGAAAATGAGAAAGACTACATTCTAATTCTTGTACTTATAATCTCATCTATATAATGAGGTTGTCATATTCATATTAACAAATGAAAATGAGAAAGGCTTGGTTTTACTTCTTATAAATATAATCTCATATATATAATGAGCTTGTAATATGCATATTAACATATGAAAATGAGAAAGACTAGGTTTTACTTCTTGTAAATAAAATCTCATCTATATAATGAGTTTGTAATATGCATATGAACATATGAAAATGAGAAATGCTAGGTTTTACTTCTTGTAAATATAATCTCATCTATATAATAATGTTGTCATATGCATATTAACATATGAAAATGAGAAACGATAAGTTTTACTTCTTATAAATATAATCTTATCTATATAATGAGATTATAATATGATTATTAACATTTGAAAATGAGAAATGCTACGTTTAAATTCTTGTAAATACAATCTCATATATATAATGAGGTTGTAATATGCATATTAATATAAAAAAAGAGAAAGGTTAGGTTTTACTTGTAAATATAATCTCATCTATATAATGACGTTGTCATATGCATATTAACATATGGAAATGAGAAAGGTTAGGTTTTAGTTCTTGTAAATATGATCTCATCTATATAATGAGATTGTAATATGCATATTAACATATGAAAATCATAAATGCTAGGTTTTACTTCTTCTAAATATAATCTCATATATATAATGAGGTTGTAATATGCATATTAATATAAAAAACGAGAAAGGCTAGGTTTTACTTCTTGTAAATTGAATATCATCTATATAATGAGGTTGTCGTATGCATATTAACATATGAAAATGAGAAAGGCTAGGTTTTACATCTTATAAATTTAATCTCATCTATATACTAAGATGGTAGATTTTCATTCTTCTATTTATAATGTCATCTATATAATGAGGTTGTCATATGCATATAAACATATGAAAATGAGAAATCCTAGGTTTTTCTTCTTGTAAATCTAATCTCATCTATATAATGAGGTAGTAATATGCATATTAACATATGAAAATGAGAAATGCTAGGTTTTACTTCTTGTAAATATAACCTCATCTATATAATGAGTTTGTAATATGCATCTTAACATATGAAAATGAGAAAGGCTAGGTTTTACTTCTTGTAAATATAATCATCTATGTAATGAGATTGTCATATGCATATTAACATATGAAAATGAGAAAGGCTAGGTTTTCATTCTTGCAAATATAATCTCATTTATATAATGAGGTTGTAATATGTATATTAACATATGAAAATGAGAATGCTAGATATTACTGGTTGTAATATGTATATTAACATATAAAAATGATAAAGTCTACATTTTAATTCTTTTACTTATAATATCATCTATATAATGAGGTTGCCATATGCATATTAACATATGAAAATGAGAAAGGCTTGGTTTTACTTCTTATAAATATAATCTCATATATATAATGAGTTTGTAATATGCATATTAGGATATGAAAATGAGAAAGGCTAGGTTTTACCTCTTGTATTTATAATCTCATCTGTATAATGAGGTTGTAATATACATATAAACATATGAAAATGAGAAAGGATAAGTTTAACTTCTTGTAAATATAATCTCATCTATATAATGAGGTTGTAATATGAATAAGAACATATGAAAATGAGAAAGTCTATCTTTTACATCTTGTAAATTTAATCTCATCTATATAATGAGGTTGTGATATGCATACTAACATATGAAAAAGAGAAAGGCTAGGTTTTACTTCTTGTAAATATAATCTCATCTATAAAATGAGGTTGTCATTAGAATTCTAACATATGAAAATGAGAAATGCTAGGTTTTAATTCTTGCATTTATAATCTTATCTATATAATAATGTTGTAATTTGAATATTATCATATGAAAATGAGAAAGGCTAGGTTTTACTTGTAAATATAAACTCATATATATAATAAGATTGTACTATGAAGATTAAAATATGAAAATGAGAAAGGCTAGATATTACCTTTTCTAAACCTATGAAATCTATATAATGAGGTAGTACTATGCGTATTAACCTATGAAAATAAGAAAGACTACATTTTAATTCTTGTATTTATAATCTCATATATATAATGAGGTTTTCATATGCATATTAACATATCAAAATGAGAAAGGCTTGATTTTACTTCTTATAAATATAATCTCATATATATAATGATTTTGTCATATGCATACTAACATATGAAAATGAGAAAGGCTAAGTTTTACTTGTTGTAAATATTATCTCATCTATATAATGAGGTTGTAATATGCATATGAACATATGAAAATGAGAAAGGGTAGGTTATACTAATTATAAATATAATCTCATCTATAATGAGTTTGTAATATGATTATTAACATATGAAAATGAGAAATGCTAGGTTTTCATTCTTGTAAATACAATCTCATCTATACAATGAGGTTGTAATATGCACATTAATATAAAAAATGAGAAAGGCTAGGTTTTCCTTCTTGTAGATATAATCTCATCTATATAATGAGGTTGTAATATGCATATTAACATATAAAAATAAGAAATACTAAGTTTTAATTCTTGCCTTTATAATCTCATCTATATAATGAGTTTGTAATTTGCATTTTAACATATGAAAATGAGAAAGGCTAGGTTTTACTTCTTGTAAATATAAACTCATCTATATAACGAGGTTGTCTGATGCATATTAACATATGAAAATGGGAAAGACTAGGTTTTACTTCTTGTAAATATAATATCATCTATATTAGGACGTTGTCATATGCATATTAACATATGAAAATGATAAAGGCTAGGTTTTATTCTTGTAAATATAATCTCATCTATATAATGAAATTGTAATTTGCATATTAACATATGAAAATGAGAAAGGCTAGGTTTTACTTCTTGTAAATACATACTCATATATATAATGAGATTGTACTATACATATTAAATTATGAAAATGAGAAAGTCTAGATATTACTTCTTGTAAATATAATCTCGTCTATATAATGAGGTCGTAATGTGCGTATTAACATATGAAAATGAGAAAGACTACATTTTAATTCTTGAACTTATAATCTCATCTATATATGAGGTTGTCATATTCATATTAACAAATGAAAATGAGAAAGGCTTGGTTTTACTTCTTATAAATATAATCTCATATATATAATGAGTTTGTAATATGCATATTAACATATGAAAATGAGAAAGACTAGGTTTTACTTCTTGTTATTATAATCTCATCTATATAATATGGTTGTAATATGCATATAAACATATGAATATGAGAAAGGCCAAGTTTTACTTCTTGAAAATATAATCTCATCTATATAATGAGGTTGTCATTAGAATTCTAACATATGAAAATGAGAAATGATAGGTTTTAATTCTTGCATTTATAATCTCATCTATATAATAAGGTTGTAACTTGCCTATTATCATATGAAAATGAGAAAGTCTAGGTTTTACTTATAAATATAAACTCATCTATATAATGAGAGTGTACTATGCATATTAAAATATGAAAATGAGAAAGGCTAGATATTACTTCTTGTAAACATAATCTCATCTATATCATGAGGTAGTACTATGCATATTAACCTATGAAAATAAGAAAGACTACATTTTAATTCTTGTATTTATAATCTCATCTATATAATGAGGTTGTAATATGCATATGAACATATGAAAATGAGAAAGGCTAGGTTATACTAATTATAAATACAATCTCATCTATATAATGAGTTTGTAATATGATTATTAACATATGAAAATGAGAAATGCTAGGTTTTCATTCTTGTAAATACAATCTCATATATATAATGAGGTTGTAATATGCACATTAATATAAAAAACGAGAAAGGCTAGGTTTTCCTTCTTGTAAATATCATCTCATCTATATAATGAGGTTGTAATATGCATATTAACATATGAAAATAAGAAAGGCTAGGTTTTAGTTCTTGTAAATATAATCTAATATATATAATGAGGTTGTAATATGCATATTAACATATGAAAATGATAAATGCTAGGTTTTAGTTCTTCTAAATACAATCTCATATATATAATGAGGTTTAATATGCATATTAATATAGAAAAAGAGAAACGCTAGGTTTTACTTCATGTAAATTGAATATCATCTATATAATGAGGTTGTCATATGCATATTAACATATGAAAATGAGAAAGGCTATACTTTACATCTTGTAAATATAATCTCATCTATATAATAATATTGTCATATGCATATTAACATATGAAAATGAGAAATTGTAGCTTTTCATTCTTCTATTTATAATGTCATCTATATAATGAGATTGTCATATGTATAATAACAAATGAAAATGAGAAATGATAGGTTTTACTTCTTGTAAATATAATCTCATCTATATAATGAGGTAGTAATATGCATATGAACATATGAAAATGAGAAATGCTAGGTTTTACTTCTTATAAATATAATCTCATCTATATAATGAGTTTGTAATATTCATATTAACATATGAAAATGAGAAAGGCTAGGCTTTACTTCTTGTAAATATAATAATCTATATAATGAGATTGTCATATGCATATTAACATATGAAAATGAGAAAGGCTAGGTTTTCATTCTTGTAAATAAAATCTCATCTATATAATGAGGTTGTCATATGCATATTAACATATAAAAATGAGAAATGCTAAGTTTTAATTGTTGCCTTTATAATCTCATCTATATAATGAGGTTGTAATTTGCATTTTAACATATGAAACTGAGAAAGGCTAGGTTTTACTTCTTGTTAATATAAACTCATCTATAGAACGAGGCTGTCTGATGCATATTAACATATGAAAATGGGAAACGCTAGGTGTTTCTTCTTGTAAATATAATATCATCTATATTAGGATGTTGTCATATGCATATTAACATATGAAAATGAGAAAGGCTAGGTTTTGTTCTTGTAAATGTAATCTCATCTATATAATGAGGTTGTAATTTGCATATTAACATATGAAAATGAGAAAGGCTAGGTTTTACTTCTTGTAAATATAAACTCATCTATAGAACGAGGCTGTCTGATGCATATTAACATATGAAAATGAGAAAGGCTAGGTTTTACTTCCTGTAAATATATACTCATATATATAATGAGATTTACTATGCATATTAAATTATGAAAATGAGAAAGGCTAGATATTACTTCTTGTAAATATAATCTCGTCTATATAATGAGGTCGTAATGTGCATATTAACATATGAAAATGAGAAAGACTACATTTCAATTCTTGTACTTATAATCTCATTTATATAATGAGGTTGTCATATTCATATTAAAAAATGAAAATGAGAAAGGTTTGGTTTTACTTCTTATAAATATAATTTCATATATATAATGAGTTTCGTAATACGCATATTAAGATATTGAAATGAGAAAGGCTAAGTTTTACTTCTTGTATTTATAATCTCATCTATATAATGAGGTTGTAATATGCATATTAACATTTGAAATGAGAAAGACTATGTTTTACTTCTTGTATTTATAATCACATCTATATAATGAGGTTGTAATATGCATATAAACATATGAAAATGAGAAAGGCCAAGTTTTACTTCTTGAAAATATAATCTCATCTATATAATGAGGTTGTCATTAGAATTCTAACATATGAAAATGAGAAATGTTAGGTTTTAATTCTTGCATTTATAATCTCATTTATATAATAAGGTTGTAATTTGCATATTATCATATGAAAATGAGAAAGTCTAGGTTTTACTTGTAAATATAAACTCATCTATATAATGAGATTGTACTATGCATATTAAAATATGAAAATGAGAAAGGCTACATATTACTTCTTGTAAACATAATCTCATCTATATAATGAGGTAGTACTATGCATATTAACCTATGAAAATAAGAAAGACTACATTTTAATCCTTGTATTTATAATCTCATATATATAATGAGGTTTTCATATGCATATTAACATATCAAAATGAGAAAGGCTTGATTTTACTTCTTATAAATATAATGTCATATATATAATGATTTTGTCATATGCATACTAACATATGGATATGAGAAAGGCTAGGTTATAATCTCATCTATATAATGAGGTAGTAATATGCATATGAACATATGAAAATGAGAAATGCTAGGTTTTACTTCTTATAAATATAATCTCATCTATATAATGAGTTTGTAATATGCATATTAATATATGAAAATGAGAAAGGCTAGGTTTTACTTCTTGTAAATATAATAATCTATATAATGAGATTGTCATATGCATATTAACATATGAAAATGAGAAAGGCTAGGTTTTCATTCTTGTAAATAAAATCTCATCTATATAATGAGGTTGTCATATGCATATTAACATATAAAAATGAGAAATGCTGAGTTTTAATTCTTGCATTTATAATCTCATTTATATAATGAGGTTTTAATTTGCATTTTAACATATGAAAATGAGAAAGGCTAGGTTTTAGTTCTTATAAATATAATCTCATCTATATAATGAGATTGTACTATGCATATTAAGTTATGAAAATTAGAAAGGCTAGATATTACTTCTTGTAAATATAATCTCGTCTATATAATGAAGTCGTAATATGCATATTAACATATGAATATGAGAAAGACTATATTTTAATTCTTGTACTTATAATCTCGTCTATATAATGAGGTTGTCATATTCATATTAAAAAATGAAAATGAGAAAGGTTTGGTTTTACTTCTTATAAATATAATTTCATATATATAATGAGTTTCGTAATACGCATATTAAGATATTGAAATGAGAAAGGCTAAGTTTTACTTCTTGTATTTATAATCTCATCTATATAATGAGGTTGTAATATGCATATAAACATATGAAAATGAGAAAGGATAAGTTTTACTTCTTATAAATACAATATCATCTATATAATGAGGTTGTAATATGCATATAAACATATGAAAATGAGAAAGGATAAGTTTTACTTCTTATAAATACAATATCATCTATATAATGAGGTTGTAATATGATTATTAACATATGAAAATGAGAAATGCTAGGTTTAAATTCTTGTAAATACAATCTCATATATATAATGAGGTTGTAATATGCATATTAATATAAAAAAAGAGAAAGGCTAGGTATTACTTCTGGTAAATATAATCTCATCTATATAATGAGGTTGTCATATGCATATTAACATGTGAAATTGAGAAAGGCTAGGTTTTAGTTCTTGTAAATATAATCTCATCTATGTAATGAGGTTGTAATATGCATATAAACATATGAAAATGAAAAAGGCTAGGTTTTCATTCTCCTAAATATAATCTCATGTATATAATGAGGTTGTTATATGCATATTAATATAAAAAATGAGAAAGGCTAGGTTTTACTTCTTGTAAATTGAATATTATCTATATAATGAGAATAAGAAATGGTAGGTTTTCAATCTTCTATTTATAATGTTATCTATATAATGAGGTTGTCATATGCATATTAACGTATGAAAATGTGAAATGCTAGGTTTTATTTCTTGTAATTATAATATCATCTATATAATGAGTTAGTAATATGCATATTAACATATGAAAATGAGAAAGGCTTGGTTCTATTTCTTATAAATATAATCTCATATTATAATCAGTTTCTAATATGCATATTAAGATATGAAAATGAGAAAGGTTGGGTTTTACCTCTTGTTTTTATAATCTCATCTATATAATGAGTTTGTATTATGCATATAAACATATGAAAATGAGAAAGGCAAAGTTTTAATTGTTGTAAATATAAGCTCATCTATATAATGAGTTTGTAATATGCATATGCACATATGAAAATGAGAAAGGCTAGGTTTTCATTCTTGTAAATATAATCTCATCTATATAATGAGGTTGTCATATGCATATTAACATTTGAAAATGAGAAAGGTTAGGTTTTACTTTTTGTAAATATAATCTCATCTGTATAATGAGGTTGTCATATGAATATTAACATATGAAAATGAAAAACGCTAGGTTTTACTACTAATAAATACAATCTCATCTATATAATGAGTTTCTACATGCATATTAACATATGAAAATGAGAAATGCTAGGTTTACTTCTTGTAAATATAATCTCATCTGTATAATGAGGTTGTCAAATGCATAGTAACATATGAAAAAGAGAAAGGCTAGGTTTTACTTCTGGTAAATATAATCTCATCTATATAATGAGGTTGTCATATGAATATTAACATATGAAAATGAGAAATGCTAGGTTTTAATTCTTGCATTTATAATCTCATCTATATAATTAAGTTGTAATTTGCATATTATTATATGGAAACGAGAAAGGCTAGGTTTTACTTGTAAATATAGACTCGTCTATATAATGAGATTGTACAATGCATATTAAAATATGAAATGTGAAAGACTACATTTTAATTCTTGTATTTATAATCTTATATATATAATGAGATTGTATAATAGGGTAGTAATATGCATATTAATATATATAAATGTGAAAGACTACATTTTAATTCTTGTATTTATAATCTTATATATATAATGAGGTTGTCATATGCATAATAACATATGAAAACGAGAAAGACTTGGTTTTACTTCTTATAAATATAATCTCATATATATAATGATTTTGTAATATGCGTACTAACATATGAAAATGAGAAAGGCTAAGTTTTACTTCTTATAAATATAATCTCATCTATATAATGAGGTTGTAAATTGGAAATTAACATATGAAAATGAGAAAGGCTAGGTTTTACTATTAAAATATCTACTCATATATATATAATGACATTGTACTATGCATAATAAATTATGAAAATGAGAAAGGCTATATATTACTTCTTGTAAATATAACCTCATCTGTATAATGAGGTTGTGATATGCATATTAACATATGAAAATTAGAAAGACTAGGTTGTACTTCTTGTAAATATAATCTCATCTATACAATGAGGTTGTCATATGCATAGTAACATATGAAAAAGAGAAAGGCTAGGTTTTACTTCTGGTAAATATAATTTCATCTATATAATGAGGTTGTCATATGAATATTAACATATGAAAATGAGAAATGCTAGGTTTTAATTCTTGCATTTATAATCTCATCTATATAATAAGGTTGTAATTTCCATATTATTATATGAAAATGAGAAAGGCTAGGTTTTACTTGTAAATATAAACTCGTCAATATAATGAGATTGTACTATGCATATTAAAATATGAAAATGAGAAAGGCTAGATATTACTTCTTGTAAATATAATCTCATCTATATAATGAGGTAGTAATATGCATATTAATATATGAAAATGTGAAAGACTACATTTTAATTCTTATATTTATAATCTTATATATATAATAAGGTTGTCATATGCATATTAACATATGAAAATGAGAAAGGCCAAGTTTTACTTCTTGTAAATATAATCTCATCTATATAATGAGGTTGTAATATGCATATGAACATATGAAAATGAAAAACGCTAGGTTTTACTACTAATAAATACAATCTCATCTATATAATGAGTTTCTACATGCATATTAACATATGAAAATGAGAAATGCTAGGTTTACTTCTTGTAAATATAATCTCATCTGTATAATGATGTTGTCATATGCATATTAACATATGAAAATTAGAAAGGATAAGTTTTACTTCTTATATATATAATCTCATCTATATAATGAGGTTGTATTATGATTATTAACATATGAAAATGAGAAATGCTAGGTTTTAATTCTTATAAATACAATCTCATATATATAATGATATTGTAATATGCACATTAATATAAAACACGAGAAAGGCTAGGTTTTACCTCTTGTAAATATAATCTCATCTATATAATAAGGTTGTCATATGCATATTAACATATGAAAATGAGAAAGTCTAGGTTTTACTTCTTGTAAATATAATCTCATCTATATAATGAGATTATAATATGCATATTAACATATGATAATCTTAAATGCTAGGTTTTACTTCTTCTAAGTACAATCTCATATATAATGCGGTTGAAATATGCATATTAATATAAGAAATGAGAAAGACTAGGTTTTACTTCTTCTAAATTGAATATCATCTATATAATGAGGTTGTCATATGCATATTAACATATAAAATTAGAAAGGCTAGGTTTTACATCTTGTAAATATAATCTCATCTATATACTAAAATTGTCATATGCATATTAACATATGAAAATGAGAAATGGTAGGTTTTCATTCTTCTATTTATAATGTCATCTATATAATGAGGTTGTCATATGCATATTAACATATGAAAATGAGAAATGCTAGGTTTTACTTCTTGTAAATATAATCTCATCTATATAATGAGTTTGTAATATGCATATTAACATATGAAAATGAGAAAGGCTAGGTTTTACTTCTTGTAAATATAATCATCTATATAATGAGATTGTCATATGCATATTAACATATGAAAATGAGAAAGGCTAGGTTTTCATTCTTGTAAATATAATCTCATCTATATAATGAGGTTGTCATATGCATATTAGCATATGAAAATGAGAAATGCTAGGTTTTAGTTCTTGTGAATATAATATCATGTATATAATGACGTTGTCATATGCATATTAACATATAAAAATTAGAAAGTCTAGGTTTTACTTCTTATAAATATAATCTCATCTATATAATGAGGTTACAATTTGCATATTAACATATGAAAATGAGAATGGCTAGGTTTTACTTGTAAATATATACTCATATATATAATGAGATTGTACTATCCATATTAAATTATGAAAATCAGAAAGCCTAGATATTACTTCTTGTAAATATAATCTCGTCTATATAATGAGGTCGTAATATGCATATTAACATATGAATATGAGAAAGACTACATTTTAATTCTTGTACTTATAATCTCGTCTATATAATGAGGTTGTCATATTCATATTAACAAATGAAAATGAGAAAGGTTTGGTTTTACTTCTTATAAATATAATTTCATATATATAATGATTTTGTAATACGCATATTAAGATATTGAAATGAGAAAGGCTAGGTTTTACTTCTTGTATTTATAATCTCATCTATATAATGAGGTTGTAATATGCATATAAACATATGAAAATGAGAAGGATAAGTTTTACTTCTTATAAATATAATCTCATCTATATAATGAGGTTGTAATATGATTATTAACATATGAAAATGATAAATGCTAGGTTTAAATTCTTGTAAATACAATCTCAAATATATAATGAGGTTGTAATATCCATATTAATATAAAAAAAGAGAAAGGCTAGGTATTACTTCTGGTAAATATAATCTCATCTATATAATGAGGTTGTCATATGCATATTAACATATGAAATTGAGAAAGGCTAGGTTTTACTTCTTGTAAATTGAATATTATCTATATAATGAGAATAAGAAATAGTAGTTTTTCATTCTTCTATTTATAATGTTATCTATATAATGAGGTTGTCATATGCATATTAACATATGAAAATGAGAAATGCTAGGTTTTATTTCTTGTAAATATAATCTCATCTATATAATGAGGTAGTAATATGCATATTAACAAATGAAAATGAGAAATGCTAGGGTTTATTTCTTATAAATATAATCTCATATTATAATCAGTTTGTAATATGCATATTAAGATACGAAAATGAGAAAGGCTAGGTTTTACCTCTTGTTTTTATAATCTCATTTATATAATGAGTTTGTAATATGCATATAAACATATGAAAATGAGAAAGGCAAAGTTTTAATTGTTGTAAATATAATTTCATCTTTATAATGAGTTTGTAATATGCATATGCACATATGAAAATGAGAAAGGCTAGGTTTTCATTCTTGTAAATATAATCTAATCTATATAATAGGGTTGTCATATGCATATTAACATTTGAAAATGAGAAAGGTTAGATTTTACTTCTTGTAAATATAATCTCATATGTATAATGAGGTTGTGATATGCATATTAACATATGAAAATGAGAAAGACTAGGTTGTACTTCTTGTAAATATAATCTCATCTATACAATGAGGTTGTCATATGCATAGTAACATATGAAAAAAAGAAAGGCTAGGTTTTACTTCTGGTAAATATAATCTCATCTATATAATGAGGTGGTCATATGAATATTAACATATGAAAATGAGAATGCTAGGTTTTAATTCTTGCATTTATAATCTCATCTATATACTAAGGTTGTAATTTGCATATTATTATATGAAAATGAGAAAGGCTAGGTTTTACTTGTAAATATAAACTCATCTATATAATGAGATTGTACTATGCATAGTAAAATATGAAAATCAGAAAGGCTAGATATTACTTCTTGTAAATATAATCTCATCTATATAATGAGGTAGTAATATGCATATTAATATATGAAAATGTGAAAGACTACATTTTAATTCTTATATTTATAATCTTATATATATAATGAGGTTGTCATATGCATATTAACATACGAAAATGAGAAAGACTTTGTTTTACTTCTTATAAATTAAATCTCATATATATAATGATTTTGTAATATGCGTACTTGTTGGTGTAAGCCCTAGAGGCCAATACTTTTGGTACTTGTATCGAATTATTTATTAATTAATAAAAGGCTTTTTCTTTATTATGTTTGATTAATAAAGTCCCTAGAATAGATAGTCCGTTTAATGTATCAAGTATGACTTAATCATGAGATCACATTAAACATAAGGACACTATTCTTAAAGTATCCGTAGTCGAGCTTTATTGTGAAGTGGGATAGCATTAAAGCATTAAGACTATTATGTTTGTAGACTGATGATCACATCTCATGGATCATGGATAAAGAGTTATCAAGTCTTAAACATAGGTATTAATATTAAGAGTAATATTTATACCGGATTGACCCGCTATGAGAATACTATATAGAAAGTTATGCAAAGTGTCATAAGTTATTCTCATGGTGATAATGGTGTATACAACTCTTCGACCTGAAACCACTAGGGATCCTAGATGTAGAGTTGAGTGCCTTGTTGCTGATCCAACGTTGTCCGTAACTGGATAACCATAAAGACAGTTGATGGGTACTCCACGAAGCATGCTGAGGGACATGAGTATCCTAGATGGAATTTTCCCATCCTGCGTAACAGGATAAATGTCTATGGGCCCAATATTGAACTGGACAAGGATGACACGGTTTATACCTTGTGTTCAATACAGACATAAGGGCAAAGGGGTAATTATACACATAATTATTATCACAGGAGGTTTTGTCAGATCACATGACATTTTCGTGACTTGGGTAGCAGTGATGTGTTGCTAGATACCGCTCATTGTTTATTATGTTAAATGTGTGATTTAACATAATTGCCAACGTCGCGAAAACATACAGGGTCACACACAAAGGACGGATTGATGAGAAATAGAGTTACTAAGGGACACCGTAAGGCACGATGTGTAAGACCCCAATTTTGTCCCTAAGATCCCTCATGGCATCATATCATATCATACCATTGCCTCAAGGATCTTTATGCACCTTTGCTTCCCTCCTAGTGGGTGGGTTATCTTCTGAGTGTGGTTCTTGATCACCAAGCATGTATTGCATTGGTATATCATTGCTTTTCATTTGTTTATTAACCAAAAGTACAAAAATATTGTCATCTAACCATGTTACTTGCAGATGAAGCCAGTTAGGTCAAATCAGTCAAATCAGCCATTGAACAGTGGATGGTGACCATTCTTGAAGAATTTGGGCACCATGATCATTCATCAAGAGTTCATTTGAGTTGTGACATCATTTTGAATCAAGATATCAAGTGGTAGGGGCTTGGAATTCATCAGAACATGGTTCAGTCAACCAAAACCCTAGCAAAGTCAACTGTGGTCAACTGTGCATTTAATTAGTGATTTGATGGTGGGAATTGGTTTGAGAGGTCTCATTCATGTCCATATAAGCCTCATATAACATGTCAAACATCCACAGTGAAGAATTTGAAGTCAGACAAGAAGTTTCCAAAAATAGAAAGTTGACCTGTAATTGGATTTTGCCAAAAATGGAAAGTTCTTCTCCTCAAAATTACTTCATCATAAAAGCTTCAAATGAATTTTTGTCCAACATAAAAGTTGAAGATCTTGTTCTCCCATTTCCAAAAAGTCCAAGAACACTCATTTCTCATGTGTGGTTGGCAAGTTATGATCAAATCATTCTCAAATAAATTTGAACTTCAAAGTGGCATATCTTCCAAACCATTTGGCCAAATTGAGTGAGGTTTTTTGCTACAAGTCATATTTGATGTGCTCTATCCAAATCCTTCATCACATTTCACCAAAAATCTTCCAATCAAAATGGCCTTTTTCAAGTGGCTTGAATTTAAAATGAGGGAGGTGAAAAAGTGGACTTTCAAATTAACCATTTCCTACACTTTTTACCATTTGCCAATGTTCAGAAATCAAATTTGGAATGTGTTAAAGCCCATTTTCGTGCATTAACATGCACCCCATGCAACTTGAGTGGTTTTTAGCAAAATACCAAAACACTTCATTTAACCAAATTGTGATTACCATTCCACTAACCAAACTTAAGGATGTTAAACAGAGTATATATTGGACATTTCTGATTTGGAAAAACCCTAGCCACTATTCACCAAACCATATCAAAAATTCATTTTCTCTAAAACTCTCATTTCCTTACTTGAACTTTTTTTTTCTGAAAATCTCCAAAAGAGCTCGTGCCTTATTGATTGTTTCATCATCTGCAAACCATTTTGAAGCTTTTGCAAGGATAGATTCACAACTGTAGAGCTGGAACCGCACTGTTGCATTCACATACCTCACATGGCAGTTTTCGATTTGAGCATAACCCAGCATTGTTGAGCTAAAATTCTTCTTCCATTCATCATCTGGAACATCACTAAGCATCTGTTTCAGCTTGTTGTGACCAAAGAACCACAAATCATCACTGCTCTTCAAATTTGGTAAAGATTCGAACCTCTTTATTTTCAAAATCATGCTATGCTTATTAAAGATCCTTCCATGCTGATTATAATGAACTTTAAATCGTGGAAAATGGTTGAGTATTAAGAAAGTTATGTTGACATGAAGTTTCATATGTGGATGATATTTTGCTCGATTCTTTCATTTCAGCATGATTTGGTGTTAATGATTATTGGTTTGTTAATGTACATGATGAGATGAATGCATTGGTATGTCGCTTTTTGATTTTGGTTGCGAAATGCTTTTGCTGGATTTTTCGATGATGAACAAGATGAACAGTGGCTATGAACCCTAATTTCTGTAAACCCAGAACATGTTTGATCCGCTGGCTGCTTGTTTTGCATGAAAATCACTGTTCCATTGCCATGAAGCCAGTAAGCGCGCGACACATCCTTAAGTGAAACGCAGCGTTTCACTTAAGGGATCCAATATTTACCGTTTTGCCACTACCGTGTTATAATTTCATTAAATCATTTCTTTTTTTTAATTTTTATTTCATTTTGTATGCTGATCTTCAAAAATTCATAAGTCACTCAATATTTGTCCAAATTTGATGGGATTTTTTGTGAAATGCTCCTCATGATCTCTAGTTTATTATGGTGATTTTTCCAGATTTTTTGCACGTGTGGATTTTAAAATGTGCTAGGGTTTGTTCATGTTGTCCATTTTGTGTATGCTATGCCAATTTGCTTGTGAAATGATGATACATTATCCAATGCTTCTGAAATTTTTTGTGCTTAAACTAGACATGTTCATGGTGATTTTGGTGTAGAGTTTGTGAATTTATCATTGCTGGTTGATGAGATATAATTTTTTGAATAGAGGTGTGACAATTTGTGTCACACCATTCATGTCCAACTTCATGATTTTAATTACCATGCTTATTGAACTCAAAATGGTCTGGATTTTTGCATGAACATATTTATGGATGTTGAGAATACATGTGAATTTTTCTGGAATTATTGATGGCATTTCCTATTTGATTGGAATTTTCTCCCCTGTTTGACCAAATTGTTGACCCCTTGTGATACATGTTTGTATTTGGTTTGTGAAATCCTAATGCTTAATTGGACGGACTCGAAATTTGACATGTGAATTGTAGACATCTTAAAGTTTGTCATGGTTTTAGTCCCATACATTTATCATGTGCTGTCACTGTTTTATGATTTATTGAAGTTGGTACATGTTTTGATGCTTTGTTTGAGTTTGCTTGAACTTGCTTTGACTTTCTGATTTTCATTGACCTACTTCCTTTGATCCAAATGAGCTGAAATTTGGTATGCTTATCATGTTATGGATGATGTTTGATCCTGAATTATTTGAGGATTTATTGAAATGTTTGTGATTGGATTTGAGTTGAATCATTCTGTTGACTTCTTTGAGGTTCTATATGACATGCTTTGACTTAATTTGTTTGTGAAATGATAATGATGAATGATATGAATGTGAAACCACTTGGGTTTGTTCCTTGATTGTTTGAACTTGATTTTGGATAGATTTCACTTACTGTTTTGGATTTTTTATCCCCTTTTGACCCTAGGCTTGTCCTAGTGGTCTTGTTTCTCATGTTTGAGTTTGCTTTTCAGGTTAAGAAGCAAATGCTTTAAGGAGACTTATGCAAGTTGATTAAGTTTGATTGATTATCATGAACTAACTTGTTTGTTTTGTAGGATGCTTAGCTCATATGCTTTGAGCTTTGTGCATTGCACATTTGACTGATTGTGTCAATCCTTATCTTATATTGGTTTTGAATTTGAGTTGTATACTGATTTTACTTGATTGATTTCAGGTACCATTAGTTGCTCAGTTCTTTTAAGAACTTGCATTGCTTTGCTTGGTAGCATTTGCATTGAGGTAGAATCTCTTGTCTTCATGTAGTCTGGAAGACCTGGCCTGTTACTTGGCCAGGCAACTGTCTGAAGTCCTCCTTAAGAGGCGATGTTTGTGCTTGTTTACTTTTGTCCCAAGCAGGAAAAGTCCTTTAAATAAGGCAATTGGTAGACAAAAGAGATATGTAGCCTATCTCCTACTATTCTGTGAGTCACTCACCTTGCTCACACCACATGTGTTGATGCATAGTAAGTAAAAACCCAAGATCTATCGAGTCTAACTTGTGGAGAGAGTTCCATCTTTCTGAACTCCCACACCTTCTATCATTTAAAGCTCTCCCTGACCAGGGATAAGAGCATGAGGTACACCCCTCATATCCTTTCATCTGCTTCACCTTGGCTCTCAATGTCAAGGTTAAGAGCACCATTAACCCTATTCCAGTTGGCTTCAATGCCTAACCTTTTGTATGAGCCTAATTGTTTGGTTATAGAGTGTGCTGAATGACCTTGGTTGATTGATTACTTAGTTCATTTGTACATGTCTGCTTGCATGCTTTGTGCATTTATTATCATTAATTGCTCATTAGTGCATGATCATTTCATTTGTCTTTGTGACATATCTTTGTTGTTTGCCCATTGAGGACAATTGTAAGACCATTCATTGGCCATTGTTCCTATGATATGGAAGTGAGTATAAGACCATTTCATTGGCCACTCATCATCTCTTTGCCTGATGCATTTGTTTGTTGTATGTGAGGATGCAATTGTAAGTCCGTGTAATTTGGCATTTGTGTTCCTATGATCATATGTTGGAGGTTAGAGTAAGCCCAGATAGATTGGCATCTGACATCCAAGTGTTTGCTCTGTTGTTGGAGATTGGTATAAGTCCAGATAGATTGGCATCCGGTATCCACTTTTTATTTCTTTGTTGAGGAGATTGGTATAAGTCCATAGAGTGGCCTCTGATATCCAGTTCTGTTTTAGGAGATTGGTATAAGTCCAGTGATTGGCATCCGGTATCCGCTTTTGTTGACTTTCTTGCTTTGCTTGTTTGTTATTGCTCATTGCCTATTCCAAAGGACACACTTGAGTCATCTTCTATATGATTTCAAGAGGTGAACCTTCTAGGAAGTTTTACACTCCATCTTCATCCATTCATCCATTTTGTCCTAAACCTTTTCACACATTACTTTCAATACTTGAGATAAATATTGTGCAAACATCTTCATGCTTTTAAATTAAAAACCTGGACCCCAAGTCCTTGACTTTTTTCAAACTCCATTTTCATAATACTTCTTTTGAATCAATCTTAATCATACTTTGATCCCACTTTCATGAATACTCATAATCAATTAACTTCACCCATTCAATTGTTTTGTGGCTTTGTCCATTCTTGTTAAGTTTTCATACATTAGCCATAGGTTTGATTTATCCTAGTTGGTTGATGTTAATCTCACCTATTTGTCCTTAGTTGATTGAATTGTAAGTCTTCCTTGCTTATTATAGGGTTAACCCCTCACTAGCAAGTTGAAGCTTTTCTCACATGGTGGACTCGTTGTTTGTATAAGGTTGAGTTTTCTCCCGTGGATAACGTAAGACCTTAGGGCTTGTGTTTAAAATTGAATCCACTAACTTTTGGAAATCTTTTAGCCGAACTACGGCGTTTTGATCCTTACCTTTGATGGAAGGTACGTAGGCAACGGGTTCATCCGTTCGAACACAAAAATAATTAACTTGTATATTCTTTTCCCATCATCCCAATCATGTTTGCACAATAAATATTTCATAACAAATAACAATTTTATACAACAAGTGTGAAAAGGGCTCCCTAGGAGTACCTAGGACGTAGTGGGTGCCTAACACCTTCCCATTGCGTAATTTACCCCTTACTCAGACTCTCTGATCTTTTCATTAGTTTTCTACGTGTAAAACTTCTTAGGCTTTTGTTCGCTTTTTAGCCAGTCCTTTGGATAAATAAAAGTGCGGTGCCGACTCGAATTCATTGTATGCTTTGCTTATGGTTTAATCAATAAATCATATAGCGACGAATACACCGCTACAGAAAAGTGGCGACTCTGCTGGGGACAAGCAATCCTTGGTGGTATTGCCTACTTTTCACCCTTGTTGTGTGATATATTGTTATTTGTTATATGACATATTTTTGTACCATTTGGGATAACTGTATTGATTGTAATGTTTGAATTGCTTGATATACAATTGCTGTTTGCTTTGGTGATCTATGAGATGAGTTCTATACCCGAACTCGAGTGCACTCTAGGATAGGAGAATGGCGTAGTCTTGTTGACTGGTGTGGAGTATTCCTTAGCCAGTTGACTTGCGAGTCCATTCACTTGGTGGAGGTCATGTTGGATTAATAATGTCACACAAGTTATTTGTGGTTAGGCATTATTCTTTCAATCATGTGCCGCAGAAGCCAAGGACCGTAGTTTACCAAACCCATCTTGGCCTATTTTTAGGAACGTAGTGCGGAGGTCGTTCAGATGTAAGTTCTGATGCAATTGTTACGCGATACTACACTCATAAGAGTTTCTCTTGAGAATATTTTTGGAATACGAGTATTCGTTCCTCCGATAATATTCGAAAGATGGAACGATGATTATGGGAACCTCTGGTAGAACATGTCTGGCAGGTTTAAACCCTAGTACACTCCCTTTGGGTGGTTCTTAACCGAGACTCCATGCTCGTGACTCTCAGCAAACCCGTGATTCGTGGTTGAGTCGTTCAGACAACCTTAATATCAATGGAACCTGGGCGTTGATCAGGTATAAAACCTAAATCCCCCAAAACGGATGGTTGATATTAAGGATGTTCGAGACGGTTCATGTACCGTTAATATCAATGGAACTTGGGTGTCGATAAGGTGAAAACCTAAATCCACCAAAATGGATGATTGATATTAGGGATACCATGAGCTTTCCCATGACCTTTGTTTGGTGTGACTTGTTTGATCCTTGAGTGTGATTGTTGCATTCACGCATTCATGCATTCATCTGCACTTCATGTCATCAGAAAAAAGAAAATTTTCAAGGAACTTAAAAGGGTTTATTTGCAAAATTTTCAGACATGGAAAGACCAAAAAGGCATACAAAGAAGTACAGCTTTAGACAGCCCGATGTAAAAGAGTTAAGGAATCTGACATCTTATGTATTAGATCCCTTGGGTTTCAAAGCTCGATATGGGAAGCTTTTACCTCTGCTGACTACTCAGGTTGACGAAGGGTTGATGAGTACTCTGGCTCAGTTTTATGACCCCCTGTATCATTGCTTCTCATTTCCGGACTTCCAGTTGTTGCCAACCTTGGAGGAGTATTCTCATCTCATTGGGATTCCGATTCTGGATCAAGTGCCGTTCAGTGGCCTAGAGAGTATTCCGACTGCTCGAGAGATTGCCAGCTTGTTGCACATAGATGAAGAGTTGATTAGGGCTAATCTAACTACCAAAGGCGGAATTCAGGGTTTTCCTTCCAAGTTCCTCATTGCTCAAGCTACCTTTTATGGGACGGCCATGAGTGAGGATGCCTTTGAGGCTTTGTTTGTGCTGCTCATCTATGGATTGGTGTTGTTTCCCAACTTCGACAAGTTCGTGGACATGAATGCCATTAGGATCTTCTCAGTTCTTAATCCCGTTCCGACTTTGTTGGGCGATGCCTATGTCTCCTTGCATCTGAGGAACGCAAAGGGTGGAGGAGTTATTGTCTGCTGTCTACCTTTGCTATACAAGTGGTTTATTTCGCACTTGCCGCAGACAGTTGCTTTCAAGGAGAACAAGGGATGTCTACGGTGGTCTCAGAGACTTATGTCTCTCACTAATGATGATATCTCTTGGTATGATCGCGTGTATGATACCGTCCAGATCATTGACTATTGTGGTGAATTCCCTAATGTGCCCCTTCTTGGCACATGTGGTGGGATCAGCTACAATCCCATTCTCGCACGACGTCAGCTTGGGTTCCCCCTAAAGGATAAACCTAATAATATTCTGTTAGAAGGTGTGTTCTTCCAGGAGGGTAAAGATCCCCAAGGCCTGAAAGCCAGATTCGTCCGTGCTTGGCGCAGTATTCACAAGAAGAGTAGGAACGAGTTGGGTCCAAAGAACTGCATTGCTTTGGAGCCATACACCTCTTGGGTCAGACAGAGAGCTGCCGTGTACTTGATGTCGTACGATCATCCGAGACCTACACCGTTGGATGTGGCTGGGCCTTCAACCCTCCCTACCTAACGTGTAGAGGAGTTGAGAGAAGAAGACCTTTCACGTGCTTGGATCCGTGAAAGAGAAGAATTGCTTCAGCAGCTTAAGGAGAAGGACGCTATGATTGAGTTCCTCGAGCATCGAGTGATCGACGACCCGAACGACACTTGGACCTCTCTGCTTCCTCAGTCTTCCAAATTCTGGAAGAGGAGGTATGATCGACTTGCAAAGGAGAAAGCAGACATGGAAGCGGCCTATGAGAGAGAGATCAAGAAGCTGTGTACTTCTCGTCTTCCAGCATCCCGAGCTTCTAGGGATCCATAGGATGTTTATTTCCCTTTTCTCTTTGTAATGATCAAAAATGCTGTACTCCTTTGTCTTGATATATTGAATGAAATATTTTCCATGAAAAATTAAAATGCTTTAACTATTCAAAATATTGCAAATAATACCCTAAGGGTTCCTTGAAAATAAACAAAGCATCTGCACAAGCATTTCATGCATCATTTTTGCATAAGCAGGTACCCTTTGTTTCTGGTCTTCTTGTCCTAACTCTGTGTTCTTAATTTATTTTGAAGACAAGCTGACTCACCGGTATTATACGCGAGTCAATTCTGCAAGAGTCATGGAGCAGCTAGAACAAGAGAACAGAGAACTGAAAGAAGAGGTCGCCAGACTTGGCGCTTTGATGGAGCAACTCCTCGCTTCTCAAAATCAACCTGCTCAACCGCCTGCAATGCCTGCTCAGAGGACAGTCATCTCAGAGGTCTCCACTTCGACTGTGCCAGTCAGTGCTCATGTGCCCAATGCTATGCCAGTCGGGTTCCCTTGGGGAATGCCTCCAGGTTTTATGCCAGATCGGCCCGCTCCAACCTTTGCTCACATGCCGGTGTAGCACCTCAAATTTGCACCCTACCTTTTGTACATACATTTTCATCATTAGGTCATTAACATAACATAGTCCATTGCATAACATTTGCATTGCCTTTTGTCCAAGTGCAAGTCATTCAGACAGATCAGGTCAAACTGGTCAGGAGAATCAGTTAAACAAGCAAGCATGTGCTATTTTCATTGAGACAAAGCCCTAGGATTGATTTATCAAGTTCATATGGTCTAAGGATCATTATGAAGTGATTTGGACAAATATTGGATGCTCAGAAGTCATCAGTCAAGCTGAATTTCAGCAGAGACCATAGAAAGTCAACTGTGGTCAACTGTGGTCAACTGTGCCTGATTTTATGGATTGGAAGGTGTGAGATGGTTTGAAAGGCCTCATTCATGTCCATATAAGTCTCATTTGACATATCAAAGACCAAGGTTGAAGATTTGGAGGTCAGACAAGAAGTTTCCTAAAATGGCAGGTGACCTGTAATTTCAGCTGCCCAAAATGGAAAGTTTTTCTCCCCAAAATTACTTCATCATACAAGCTTCAAATGGAATTTTGTCCAACATGAAAGTTGAAGATCTTGATCTCACCATTCCAAAAAGTCCAAGAACTTGAAATTCCCATGTGTGGTTAGCAAGATATGGTCCAATCATTTTCAGAAAATGCCCGAAATCAAAGTGCCATAACTTTCACATGGAGTGGCCAAATTGGATGGTTTTTCTTTGAGCAAATCACATTTAATGTGTACTTTCATAATCCATCATCACATTTTGCCAAAAGCCTTCACATAAAAAGGTCAATTTTCAAGTGCACTAATTAAAATCCAAGGGCAAAATGGTCCAATTTGAGAAATACTTGAAATTTTGAAATGAGGCTTTTTGTAACACTTTCTAAATGTCATTTGTGACCTGTTGGAACCAAGTTTGGACAGAAAAATCAGCTGGTTTAACCAAGGGCATATTGGACCAAAACTTGAAAATTGCACATTAACACAAAACCTTCATTTTGCTAATTGGGATTAATTTTGTGATTAAGCCTTGGTATAAATAGATAATTGCAACTGTTTTGCATCAGCACTAATCATTTTTCAAGATCCAAACAGAAAAACTCAAAAATTCTCTCACTTTTTCTCCATTGTTCATAAACTTTTTTTCTCAATTTCTCAATATTTCACCATTGTTCTTGCAAATTCTTGTGTGAATCTTCATGTGTAGGTAATTGGCAAGAACTGTTTGCATCAATTAGAGCTCAAATCCATCAAAAACTCCAACTGTCCAAGATCGTTCATCAATGGCAAATCAAGAATTCGAGCACCTGGAGTATTGTTACCAAAGTTGTACCAATCATCTTCCTAATCAACATACTTCACCTGTTTTCGTGAATTGAAGCACAACAAGCACAAATTCGTCAACTGTCATCGATCAAGGTTGGAATTCGAATCTAACCGTTTGCCAAATTGAGATATGATATTTGTAGATCTTTCATTGTAGAATACCATGCTTCTTGTAGTTTTGATTTTAGTCAATTATTAAGAGAGATATCGTAGATTAAAGTTTAGATGCACAAACTTCTTTCGTTCGATTCGCTTTGTACACGAGTTTCTGGACAATTTCGTTTGCATATCTGGAATGTACGTACTTAGACCTTTCTATCCATATAAAATTTGTGCGTTTTCGTTGAGATTTGATCGAAACCGTAGCTGGGACTCAAGAACATGAACCGCGCGAAGAAGCTGGTATTTCTGGAAAATATTTCGCTGTAGATCCGTCAGTTTCGCATGGCACTTTCAAAATCTGTTTACCGCCTGTACCGTCCAACCACAAAGCGCCACGCAATAAAAATGCTACAGTACCGTTTTGGACTTGGCTTTGGATATTCACGGAAATGCCACCTGCTGTAGATTAAATCAACTAATTCGTATAACTTAAATAAATATTATCATAATATTACAAAACTTAAAAAAATTCACATAAAATCCATTTTTAATCCAAATTTAGTGAGACTTTTTTTGTTAGCTTCATAATTTCGTCTAGAATTTTATAGGTATGATAACTCAAGTTGTGCATGGAGATTTTTTGCTTGGCCTATGGATCTTTGTCATGTGTGCATTTTTTGTATGTTTCACCATTTCTAACATGAAATACTCATACCTTATCCAAATTGAATGAAATTTCACATGCTAATTCTTGACACATTTCTGGAGATTTTGGTATATCATTTGTGATTTTTGGATCTCTGGATTGGTAGATATGATTTATTCTTTTTGAGTGTGACAATTTGTGTCACACTAGGATAGGTCAATTTCATGGATTTATTTGACATGCCTAGGCTTTTCCAATTGATCTCAAATTTTGCATGCTGTGTCTTGTATATGTCTAGTTTCACCATGAATTTTTGCATGAATTGTTGATTCATTTTCCATTTAATTGAGATTTTTGATTGCTGTTTAGCATTTTTTTGGTCTTCGCTTGACTAGTTGACTTCCATGTCCCATGAAATGCTCATACTGTATCATATGAATGTGAAATTTGATGGAGTGATTCATAACATGCTTAGGTGTATTTTAGCTTTGGTCCCATTAATTTCTTAATTGTTTTCACTGTTTGGCATGTGATTGAAGTTGATGCTCATTTTGCTACCATGTGTTGACTTGTTTGGATTGCTGCTGACTTTATGATTTTCATTGACCTACTTCCTGTTGTCCAAATGGCATGAAAATTGATATGTAGTTCATTGGATGTGTCCTGTTTAGGCTGGAATTTTTGTGGAATTTATTGAGTTATTTAGGTATTTGTTTGAGTGAGATCATTCTGTTTGCTCATATATGATTCACATTTGCCTAGCTTGATCAAATTTGTGCATGAAATTAATTTGGTGTATGGTTTAGGCATGAGACCAATTGGATTCTCTTTGTATGTGATTAATGTTGATGTTGATCATGATTCACTTGCTGTTTTACATTTTTTCCTTCTTTTTGACCCTAGGCTTGTCCTAGTGGTCTTGTATCTCATGTTTGCATGTGATTTTCAGGTTAAGAGGCAAAATACCTTAAGGAGGTGGATTCACTTGTGATTGAGATATCATTTGACATTGTACACTAACTTGTTTTGTTTTGTAGGATGTTTGGCTTTTGAGTTGCTTGCACTTTGGTGCCTTGGATTGTGTTTGTCTGTATACAGCTAATTGTGAACCATTTGCTGTTTAGTTATGTGATTAGTATACTGATGGTATTTGATTGATTTCAGGTACATTAGTTGCTAATATTGCTTTGCTTTGCTTGATAAGCAATTTGCACTGAGGTATAACATTCTTGTCCCCATGTAGTCTGGAAGACCTGGCCTGTTACTTGGCCAGGCAACTGTCTGAAGTCCTCCTTAAGAGGCGATGTCTGTGATTGTTTACTTTTGTGCCAAGCAGGTAAAGACCTCAATGAGGCAATTGGTGGATCAAAGAGATATCCAATCTATCTCCCACTATTCTGTTGAGTCGTCCCTCTGCTCACACCATTGTGTTGATGCATTGGGACACAAACCCAAGATCTTGTACAATGTACAGTTGTGTCAGAATCTTGAGCGTAGAAGGGTTCCCACATTCTGAACCCACGCTCCTTTGTCTGAAGCTCTCCCTGACCAGGGATAAGAGCTGTGAAGTCTCATCTTCACTCACCTTTCATCAGCTTCACCTTGACCCTCAATGTCAAGGTTAAGAGCTAACCTTACCCCGATACAGAGGCTTGTTTGTTGAGGTTGATATGACCCCTCGACTAAAGCCTAGCCTTGATGTTTGAGCCCCTTGTTGGTGTGTTTATTTCATGCTGTATATGTTTGTGTGGTGTGATTGTATCCCCTAGGTTTGCTAGACTCCGCGTAGTCTCGTTTGCATGTCAATTAAGGTAGCACGGTTCCTTCGTATAGAACTTCCTTTCTTGCTTGAGCTTTCCTAAAACACAAACAAACATTATCCCCTCTTAAGGATACGTCAACTCCTTCTACTACAGGTGAGTAAGTCTCCAAAGGTCGAGCATCCGGTAGATTGCGTAGTGACGTTGTCCACTTAAAAAACACAAACCAACAGGAATAGTTTAGCCGAACTACGGCAACTCTGATTCTCATGTCCAGATGAGATACGTAGGCACGAGATGCGATGTCTTGTCGAGTTTGACTAACAACTAACACTAATTCTTTTCTCTCGCCCTCGTTGCGATTGAGACCTCCCCTTTCTCTTGCCCTAGTTGCAATCGAGACCCTTCTTCTTCCTGTGTTGGTGTTAGGAGGTGGATGTAAGCCCAGCGATTGGCATTCCACAGCCTGTGTCTTTGTTTTGTGTTGTTGTGTGCTTGGAAGTTGATGTAAGTCCATCGAGTGGCATTCGGGTTCCAGTGTGGGTTTGTTTGGTTCGGATGCTGATGTAAGTCCAGTGATTGGCATTCAGGCTCCACGTTTGCCTTCTTGTGTGTGTTTTGGTTCGGATGCTGATGTAAGTCCAGTGATTGGCATTCAGGCTCCATGTTTGCCTTTGCCTGTGTTTGTTCGTGTGCGTGTTAGCCGAGCTACGAATGCTCTGATTCTCCTTCGTCCAAAGGAGATACGTATGCATAGGATGCGACATCCTAGCGAGCATGTGTCGTTTCCCCAGTCCGAACTACTTTGACTCTGATGTCTATGCTTGATAGACTAAGTAGGCCCAGGACGCGATGTCCTGCCGAGTCAGTCTTGTCCGTTTTCTTGTGTCTCTTTCAGCCTGTATAGATGTTTATTTGAGCAGTGTTTTAGCAACCATTTTTCCTTCCTATTGTGCGTGGATCCCGTCGAGTACGACGGATGCGTAGGGGTGCTAATACCTTCCCTTCGCATAACCGACTCCCGATCCCATTCTCTTTGGTCGCGAGACCACGCTTTTTCCAGGTTTACTCTGAGCGTTTCCTTTCCCTCTTTTGGGATAAATAACGCACGGTGGCGGCTCTGTTGTTCTTGTTTTCCCGCCGGTTTTTCGTGTAATGCGACAGCCGACATCTAGCCCGGTCCCTGTTGCCGCTCCTCCTGTCGTGCATACCATGCCAAGGGTAGACGACACCATCTACCACTCCGAGCCGTCTGAGGGCCCGGACGTTTATGAAAAGATGGACGCCATGAACGACCAATTCCTTGAGCTGAGAAAGGAATTGAAGACTCCTCGAGGTAAAGATTTATTCGGCAAGTCTGCTGCCGAGTTGTGCCTTGTTCCCGGTGTGAAGATACCGATTAAATTCAAAGTACCTGACTTTGAAAAGTATAAAGGGAACACCTGTCCACTCGCTCACCTGGTCATGTACGCCAGGAAGATGTCCACCCAGACTGATAATGATCAGCTTCTGATTCATTACTTCCAAGACAGTCTGTCTGGTGCCGCGCTCAGGTGGTACATGAGCTTAGACAATGCCAATATCAGATCCTTCAACGACCTTGGCGAAGCCTTCGTCAAGCAGTACAAGTATAACGTCGATATGGCGCCTGACCGAGATCAACTCAGGTCCATGTCGCAGAAGGACAATGAAACTTTCAAGGAGTACGCCCAGAGGTGGCGAGAGCTGGCAACTCAGATTACTCCGCCGCTGGAGGAGAAAGAAATGACCAAGATCTTTTTGAAGACTCTTGGCTCATTCTACTATGAGCGGATGGTAGCAAGCGCTCCCTCTGATTTCACCGAGATGGTGAACATGGGGATGCGTCTTGAAGAAGGTGTCCGTGAGGGACGATTGGCGAAGGATGAGAGCTCATCTTCTAAACGATATGGGGCGTTTAAGAGGAAAGATGGGGAAGCACATGCCGTACAATCCCATCCCAAACATAGAAGACCCTCTGCTCAGAGGAAGCCTGCACGTCGTACCGGTCATTAGCACCAGGTGGCTCATATAGCACCTGTCTTCAAAGACAATGCTCAGCAACATCAGCAATATCAGCATCAACAACAATATCAACAGCCTCAGTACCAGCAACAACATCGTCCACAGCAACAGGCTTACCAGCCTCGTGGCAGTACAACCAATCAAGCTAACTTGGGTTATGATAGGAAGAAGATCAGCTTCGATCCAATTCCTATGACATATGCAGAGCTTTATCCTTCCTTGTTGGAAAGGAAATTGGTTTCTCCCAGGGATCCTCCAGCTATTCCTGCAAATCCACAATGGTGGTACAAACCAGATCAGCATTGTGTTTACCATTCCGGTGCTCCGGGTCACAACATCGAAAATTGCTACCCACTCAAGACTAAGGTTCAAGACCTTATGAGATGTGGAATCTTGAGTTTTGAAGATTCAGGCCCGAATGTCACCAAGAACCCATTGCCTGCGCATGGGAAATCGGTTAATATGGTTCAGGAATGCCTTGGGAAGTACAAGGTCAGATATATAAGTCACATTAGGCAGTCGTTGGTTGAATTACATCGTTTGCTGTGTCAGTACAGCTACTTAGAGCATAACCACGACAAGTGCCGCGTCTGCTCGGTTAACTGTAACACCCCGATTATCGTCAGAATAATTTAAATATTATTTAATATGATTATTGGAAGGTAAAGTGAATTATTAAATAATATTGGGAACTATTATCATTATTAGAGATGTTATTTATTTTAATAATAATTAAATAAATAAAATAAATGGAATATGAGGAGTGGAAGGGTAAAAGTGGAAATGGGATAAGAGAGGCCAAAGGGAGGACTCAGTTTTTTCACGTGTTTTGCCTCAGAGTCAGAGAAAGAGGGAGAACCGCTGAAGAGAAAGAGAAGGAAGAGGAAAAGGCCAAAGATTACCCAGAGCTTCCTTCAATCCAAAGAGGTAAGGGGTCTGAACCTTATTAAACAATAATATGCTGAAAATGGTGAAATATTGTATGAATGAAATTGGGATTTTAGTCGAAGGAATTCGTAGAAATTATATGCAATGATGTTAGGATTGTGAAATCGAATAGGAGACTAATTGTACTAGATGAAATGAATGATTTTGTGCGAAATTTGGACTGTGGAAGGATGAATTTGGATAGATCTCGTAGCAGATGGAGCCATTGCAGATCTGGAAATCTGGTCTCTGGTCATACGCGTATGGCACTAGGCAATACGCGTATGAGATGGCCTGGTACGCGTATGGCACTAGGCAATACGCGTATGGATGAGGAAGATGATGTTTTGAACGTGAAATGGTCTCTGGTGGTACGCGTATTGGGGAAGTGATACGCGTAGCATACGCGTATGAGAATGGCCAATACGCGTATGGATTTGGTCAGGCGTGGGCAATACGCGTATGAGCATAGGCAATACGCGTATGGGCAGACTTGTGGTCTTTCCTGGGCTGTTGTTGTGCAGTTTTGGTTGTTTAGGCTGAGCGAAGTAACTTAGCTGATGCATGGTATATGAGGGATTATTTCCCGTTGCCTTGAGTGGTATAGATATTAGTAGAGTGTGATATTACTGTGTTTGATTATGTGGCATGATGTGATATGCTTTTATGATAGAATGTGTTAATAATGATGATAACATGACTATATGATGCTGTTGTTGCTATGTTGATTATGATGCATGCTTGGTGTGCATGCATTCATGAAAGGCCGATGCCTAGTGATGAACGGACTGAGTTCCAATGATGTTGTTGACTCCGGGCTTGTTGAGAGGCTTGGTTCCTTACGGGGAACTCGGATTCTATGGTGATGAATCTGGGAGTGGTGATCCGGTAGTTGGTCACAAAATGGGTATACCGAGTCGTGTTGAGTCATGCATGGGTGTGTGCATTGCAATTGATATGTTGTTTTGCTGATGTTCATGAGTATGTTGATTAAGATGATTATGAGCTGTGTTGGCATATGTGAAATATATTTATGTTTATATTTCTGTCGTTATATTATTATTTAATAATGTAATTCTCACCCCTTCTGCATGTGTTTATGTTCATCTATGATGAGCAATGTGCAGATAAAGAGGAGTAGCTATTGTTGATGTTTGAAGAATAAGCGTAGAGTTATTCTACGGAGTCGAGTCAAATGCTCTGGTCATGTGACACCGGGGTTATGGGATTCGATAGATAATTGGTTATTATTTAAGTTGTTTATGACGACTAATATGTTGAGATATTTTGTGAGATAATGTTGAAACATCTTTATGAATTATTATATGATGAATGATAATATTTGTGTGGTTGTCCGCTGCGAAGTTTTAATAAAATAAATAATATGTTTTATGTCGTGATGCGATAAGTGTTATAATGTAAGAAATGTAAACTCTTCTACATGTTGTACTCTGATAATTTATTTAAATGTGTCGTTTGGGTAGAAGGGTGTTACATTAGTGGTATCAGAGCATTGTCAGTCCAGTCGAGTCATAATGTGATGTTTTCCCTGTTGGTCGATTAGTGTAAATGACACTGTCGATATTTAACGGTTATGGTGGTGTTGTGCAGAGTATGGCTGGAGAAAACGACCGTGTGATTGTTGAGGCTTTGACTGCTATGGCGCAGGCTATGCAGGCGCAGCAGAATCCGCCGGTCGACGAGTTTAAGAATTTGGGAAGGTTTCTGAAGAATAACCCTCCTACATTCAAAGGGCGCTATGATCCAGATGGTGCTCAGATTTGGCTGAAGGAAATTGAGAAGATTTTCCGGGTGATGACGTGTACTGAAGCACAGAAGGTGCAGTTTGGTACGCATATGTTATCTGAAGAGGCTGAAAACTGGTGGGATAACACTCGCCAGAGAATTGCAGTACCAGGTGCTGAGATGACTTGGGAAAGGTTCAAGACGGCCTTTCTGGAGAAATATTTCCCTGCTGATGTGCGATGTAAGAAGGAGATGGAATTTCTAGAACTGAAGCAGGGTAACATGTCTGTTGCTGATTACGCTTCGAAGTTTGAGGAGCTGGTGCAGTATTGTCCTCATTATAATAATGCTGATGCTGAGGAATCCAAGTGTGTCAAGTTTGAGAACGGGTTGCGTCCCGAAATCAAACAAGGCATTGGTTACCAGGAGATTCGTAGGTTTCCTACACTGGTTAATAAGTGCAGGATATTTGATGAAGATAGCAAGGCTAGGACTGCTCATTACAAGAGTCTTAGTGAGAAGAAGAATAAGGATCGTGGTAGTCCTTATGCATCTCCAAATGGTAAAGGTAAGCAGAAAGTGGCAGATGAGAAGAAGCCAAGTGGGGGAGGATCTCCCATAGCTGGTAAATGTTTCAAGTGTGGCGAGCCAGGCCACCGCGCTGATAGCTGTACCAAGAAAGTGCTGAGATGTTTCCGATGCGGTCAGACTGGACATAGAGTTACTGAATGTAAGGATGCTGGTCCGACATGTTTTAATTGTGGCGAGAAAGGCCATATCAGTTCGCAGTGCTCGAAACCGAAGAAGGCGGCTACTGCAGCTCATACTACTGGTAGGGTGTTTGCTCTGAGTGGGGCTGAAGCTCCTAAAGAAGATAATCTGATTAAAGGTACTTGCTTAATTAATAATGTTGAACTGCTTGCTATTGTTGACACTGGTGCTACTCATTCGTTTATTTCGTACGAGTGTGCGACCAGGATTGGTGTGATTATGTCGTCCCTAGGCGGAAGTATGGTGATAGATACTCCTGCTAATGGTTCTGTGGAGACTTCTGTTGTCTGTCGAGGTTGTCATTTGACGATCTTTGAGAGAGAGTTCGTGGTTGATTTGGTGTGCTTACCTTTGCACCAAATTGATATTATTCTGGGAATGAATTGGCTAGAATTCTATGGTGTGTTTATCAACTGCTATAGTAAGACGGTGAGGTTTTCTGAAGTTGGTGAGAATGATGAGGCAAGATTTCTATCTGCTAGGCAGGTGGGGGAATTTGTGAAAGATGAAGCTCAGATATTCGCTTTATTTGCGTCTCTGCAAGCGGATAGGAAAGTGGTGAGTGTAGATTTGCCTGTTGTCTGTGAATTTCAGGATGTGTTTCCGGAGGATGTAAGTGAACTACCTCCAGAACGTGAAGTCGAATTTGCCATTGACTTAGTACCAGGTACGAGTCCGGTGTCGATGTCTCCTTATAGAATGTCGGCAACTGAATTAGTTGAATTGAAGAAGCAACTTGAAGAATTGCTTGAGAAGAAGTTTGTGCGTCCAAGTGTTTCTCCTTGGGGTGCACCAGTATTGTTAGTAAAGAAGAAGGAAGGTACGATGAGGTTGTGTGTCGATTATCGGCAGTTGAATAAGGTGACTATCAAGAATCGGTATCCATTGCCGAGGATTGATGATTTGATGGATCAGTTGGTTGGAGCTCATGTTTTCAGTAAGATTGATTTACGGTCGGGTTATCATCAGATCCGAGTGAAGTCAAATGATATCGCGAAGACTGCTTTCCGTACGAGGTATGGTCATTATGAATACACTGTGATGCCGTTCGGTGTGTCTAATGCTCCAGGTGTGTTTATGGAATATATGAATCGTATATTTCATCCGTACCTTGATAATTTTGTTGTGGTGTTCATAGATGATATATTGATATATTCTAAGACGGAAGAAGAGCATGCAGGACATCTGAGAATTGTTTTGCAGGTGTTAAGGGAAAAGAAATTATATGCAAAGTTATCTAAATGTGAGTTCTGGTTGAAGGAAGTGAGTTTCCTTGGCCATGTGATTTCGAGTGGTGGGGTTTCTGTTGATCCGGCTAAAGTTGATGCTGTATTACAGTGGGAGACTCCGAAGTCTGCTACTGAGATACGCAGTTTTCTGGGGTTAGCTGGTTATTATCGCAGATTTATTGAGGGCTTCTCTAAGTTGGCATTGCCGTTGACGCAGTTGACTAAGAAGGGTCAAGTGTATGTGTGGGATGCAGCTTGTGAAGCGAGTTTTGTTGAGTTGAAGAGGCGGTTGACCAGTGCTCCAGTGTTGATCTTGCCTAATCCTGGTGAATCCTTCGTTGTTTATTGTGATGCTTCTTTGATGGGTCTTGGTGGTGTTTTGATGCAGAATGGTAAAGTTGTAGCTTATGCTTCTAGACAGTTGAAAGTTCATGAGAGGAATTATCCTACGCATGATCTAGAACTTGCAGCTGTTGTATTTGTGTTGAAAATGTGGAGGCATCATCTGTATGGTTCCAGATTCGAAGTGTTCAGTGATCACAAGAGTCTGAAGTATCTGTTTGATCAGAAAGAGTTAAATATGAGGCAGAGAAGGTGGTTAGAATTACTGAAGGATTTTGACTTTGAATTGAGTTATCATCCCGGTAAGGCTAATGTAGTTGCAGATGCGCTAAGTAGGAAGTCTCTACATATGTCTATGATGATGGTTCGGGAGCTTGAGTTAATTGAACAGTTCCGTGATATGAGTTTGGGTTGTGAAGTTTCCGCCAATAGTGTAAAGTTGGGTATGCTGAAGTTGACTAGTGGAATTCTGGAAGATATTCGGAATGGCCAGCAAGTTGATGTCGCTCTAGTTGATCATATTACTATGGTTAACCAGGGTAATGGTGGTAATTTTGAGATTGATGGGAATGGCATCCTGCGATTTAAAGGTAGAGTTTGTGTTCCTGAGGTGTCTGAATTGAAAAAGAGTATTCTTGAAGAGGGCCATAGGAGTGGATTGAGCATCCATCCAGGTGCAACTAAAATGTATCAAGATTTGAAGAAATTGTTTTGGTGGGCTGGTATGAAAAGAGATGTTGCTAAGTTTGTGTATGCCTGTTTGACTTGTCAGAAGTCAAAGATTGAACATCAGAAACCGGCAGGTATGATGCAACCTTTGAAGATTCCTGAATGGAAGTGGGATAGCATTTCCATGGATTTTGTGACGGGATTGCCGAGGACGGTGAAAGGTAATGATTCTATTTGGGTGATTGTGGATCGATTGACTAAGTCGGCGCATTTCTTGCCGATGAAGATTAATCACTCTTTGGAGAAGTTGGCAGAGTTGTATATTGAGGAGATAGTGAGGCTGCATGGTATTCCATCCAGTATTGTGTCTGATAGAGATCCCAGATTTACTTCTAGATTTTGGGAAAGTTTACAGAAAGCGTTGGGAACTAAGTTGAGGTTGAGTTCAGCTTATCATCCTCAGACTGATGGTCAGACCGAAAGAACTATCCAATCCTTGGAGGATTTGTTGAGAGCTTGTGTGTTGGAGCAGAGTGGTTCTTGGGATAGTTATTTGCCGTTGGTGGAGTTTACTTATAATAATAGTTTCCATGCTAGTATCGGTATGGCTCCATATGAAGCATTGTATGGTAGGAGGTGTAGAACTCCATTGTGTTGGTATGAATCAGGTGAGAGTGTTGTACTCGGACCTGAGATTGTGCAGCAGACGACTGAAAGGGTTAAGATGATTCAGGAGAAAATGAAGATTTCTCAGAGTCGTCAGAAGAGTTATCATGATAACAGGAGAAAGGCACTTGAATTCCAAGAGGGAGATCATGTGTTCTTGAGAGTTACTCCGACGACGGGTGTGGGTAGAGCTTTAAAGTCTAAAAAGCTTACTCCGAGGTTTGTGGGTCCGTATCAGATTTTGAAGAGGGTTGGGGAAGTGGCGTATCGGATAGCTTTACCGCCGTCGCTTTCTAATCTGCATGATGTGTTTCATGTATCTCAGTTGAGAAAATATATTACGGATCCTTCGCATGTTGTTCAGTTGGATGATATCCAGGTGAGGGATAATTTGACCGTTGAGGTGTTACCAATTCGGATAGATGACCGAGAAGAGAAGACCCTGAGAGGTAAGAAGATTGCTCTAGTGAAAGTTGTTTGGGGAGGTCCAGCTGGTGAGAGCTTGACTTGGGAGCGTGAGGATCAGATGAAGGAGTCGTATCCGGCTCTATTTGCTTGAGGTATGTTTTCGAGGACGAAAACTCTTTTAGTGGGGGAGAGTTGTAACACCCCGATTATCGTCAGAATAATTTAAATATTATTTAATATGATTATTGGAAGGTAAAGTGAATTATTAAATAATATTGGGAACTATTATCATTATTAGAGATGTTATTTATTTTAATAATAATTAAATAAATAAAATAAATGGAATATGAGGAGTGGAAGGGTAAAAGTGGAAATGGGATAAGAGAGGCCAAAGGGAGGACTCAGTTTTTTCACGTGTTTTGCCTCAGAGTCAGAGAAAGAGGGAGAACCGCTGAAGAGAAAGAGAAGGAAGAGGAAAAGGCCAAAGATTACCCAGAGCTTCCTTCAATCCAAAGAGGTAAGGGGTCTGAACCTTATTAAACAATAATATGCTGAAAATGGTGAAATATTGTATGAATGAAATTGGGATTTTAGTCGAAGGAATTCGTAGAAATTATATGCAATGATGTTAGGATTGTGAAATCGAATAGGAGACTAATTGTACTAGATGAAATGAATGATTTTGTGCGAAATTTGGACTGTGGAAGGATGAATTTGGATAGATCTCGTAGCAGATGGAGCCATTGCAGATCTGGAAATCTGGTCTCTGGTCATACGCGTATGGCACTAGGCAATACGCGTATGAGATGGCCTGGTACGCGTATGGCACTAGGCAATACGCGTATGGATGAGGAAGATGATGTTTTGAACGTGAAATGGTCTCTGGTGGTACGCGTATTGGGGAAGTGATACGCGTAGCATACGCGTATGGGAATGGCCAATACGCGTATGGATTTGGTCAGGCGTGGGCAATACGCGTATGAGCATAGGCAATACGCGTATGGGCAGACTTGTGGTCTTTCCTGGGCTGTTGTTGTGCAGTTTTGGTTGTTTAGGCTGAGCGAAGTAACTTAGCTGATGCATGGTATATGAGGGATTATTTCCCGTTGCCTTGAGTGGTATAGATATTAGTAGAGTGTGATATTACTGTGTTTGATTATGTGGCATGATGTGATATGCTTTTATGATAGAATGTGTTAATAATGATGATAACATGACTATATGATGCTGTTGTTGCTATGTTGATTATGATGCATGCTTGGTGTGCATGCATTCATGAAAGGCCGATGCCTAGTGATGAACGGACTGAGTTCCAATGATGTTGTTGACTCCGGGCTTGTTGAGAGGCTTGGTTCCTTACGGGGAACTCGGATTCTATGGTGATGAATCTGGGAGTGGTGATCCGGTAGTTGGTCACAAAATGGGTATACCGAGTCGTGTTGAGTCATGCATGGGTGTGTGCATTGCAATTGATATGTTGTTTTGCTGATGTTCATGAGTATGTTGATTAAGATGATTATGAGCTGTGTTGGCATATGTGAAATATATTTATGTTTATATTTCTGTCGTTATATTATTATTTAATAATGTAATTCTCACCCCTTCTGCATGTGTTTATGTTCATCTATGATGAGCAATGTGCAGATAAAGAGGAGTAGCTATTGTTGATGTTTGAAGAATAAGCGTAGAGTTATTCTACGGAGTCGAGTCAAATGCTCTGGTCATGTGACACCGGGGTTATGGGATTCGATAGATAATTGGTTATTATTTAAGTTGTTTATGACGACTAATATGTTGAGATATTTTGTGAGATAATGTTGAAACATCTTTATGAATTATTATATGATGAATGATAATATTTGTGTGGTTGTCCGCTGCGAAGTTTTAATAAAATAAATAATATGTTTTATGTCGTGATGCGATAAGTGTTATAATGTAAGAAATGTAAACTCTTCTACATGTTGTACTCTGATAATTTATTTAAATGTGTCGTTTGGGTAGAAGGGTGTTACATTAACCGCTTGGGTTGCGATCAAGTACGAAGAGAACTCCAAAAGTTGTTGGATGAGGGTACCATTGAGATTCTGCAGAATCGCAATGTTGATGAAGACGAGCCTGAGGTGAATGTGATTTCACCAGTGTTCAAGCTGCCCGAGCCTGTTGTTATTCGCTATGATAGCAGCAAGCCGAAGGCTTCCCCTTCTTTGGTCATTAAACCTGCAGGCCCTGTGCCTTACTCTTCAGACAGAGCCGTACCATTCAGATACAACCATGTTGTTGTGCAAGATGGGGTAGAAGTGCCTTTACCTTCAACTTCCGTGACCAACGTCGCTGATGTAAGTGGGTTGACCCGAAGTGGTCGTGTGTTTTCTGCACCTGCCAAAGCTCCTGTTGCTTCTGAATCTGCTGAACGTCCGGTTGGGACCGTTGTTAATATTCAGAATCAGGCACGTGATGTCGCCAAACCATCCTCCTCTGTACAAAAAACTCCTGTTTCTTCAGTTGGCCCAAGTGGCATTGTAGATGAAGAATCTGATGAGATGCTGAGGCTCATCAGAAAGAGTGAGTACAACATTGTAGACCAGCTTCTACAAACGCCATCCAAGATTTCCATTCTATCTCTGCTGCTGAATTCAGAACCCCATAGGGAGGCTCTGCAGAAAGTCTTGGATCTGGCGTATGTTGATCACGACGTCACCATTGAGCAATTTGATAGTATTGTTGCAAACATTACCGCTTGCAACACTTTGAGCTTTTGTGACGCTGATCTCCCTGAGGAGGGAAGAGACCACAACATGGCTTTACATATCTCCATGAACTGTAAATCTGATGCAATGTCTAATGTGTTGGTAGACACTGGATCTTCTTTAAATGTATTGCCAAAAACCACACTCTCCAGATTGTCATACCAAGGTCCTCCCATGAGGCAGAGTGGGGTTGTTGTGAAGGCATTTGATGGGTCGCGTAAGACCGTGATTGGGGAAGTTGATCTCCCTATCAAAATTGGACCAAGTGATTTCCAAGTTACCTTCCAGGTAATGGATATCCACCCATCATATAGCTGTCTCTTAGGCAGACCATGGATTCACGAGGCTGGCGCCGTGACATCCACCCTACACCAGAAGCTGAAATTTGTCAAAAATAAGAAACTGGTTGTAGTAGGGGGAGAAAAGGCTCTCCTGGTTAGCCATCTGTCTTCTTTCTCGTACATTGACGCTGAGGATGAAGTTGGAACTCCGTTCCAAGCTTTATCTATTGATGAACCAATCGAGAAGAAGTCTCCTTCATTCACTTCCTACCGTGATGCAAAGCTGGCCATTGAATGTGGTGCAGTTGCTGGATTAGGGAAGGTGATTGAACTTGAAGATAACAGATCCCGGGCTGGCATTGGCTACTGTTCTGGGGCATGTAATGAGCAAGGTTTGTTCACAAGTGGAGGATTCATCCATGATGATCAACCTGAGGAGGAAGCTGCTGCTATCTTGGAAGAGGATGCAGAAGACGTGAACAACTTCGTTATTCCTGGTGGTGTCTGCCACAATTGGATCGCTGTAGATGTTCCTACGGTCATCCATAGATCAGAGTAATTGTTCACTTTGTTTAAAACCCTTCTCCCATGCCAAAAGGAGAAGTGATGACATTGTTGGCAAAGCATATATACAATGATGTTTTCATTCAATTAATGCATTATTAAACATTTGTTTTTCCTTTGTTTTCACTTTTTGCTTTTGCATGAAATCAGTGATCACAAAAAACCCATAAAAAACAAGAATAAAAGCAATCTTTTTCATCTGCATAATGGTTTGCTTGTTTAAATTCTAAAGTTTTTCATTAACCAAAATCATTATGCAGGTTGATCCTAAAACCCATTGAACATAATGATCCAACGCCATCTCCCAATTTTGAATTCCCTGTATTTGAGGCAGAGGAAGATGACGTTGAGGGGATTCCTGACGAGATTACCCGTCTCCTTGAGCACGAAGAGAAGATCATCCAGCCGCATCTCGAAGACTTGGAAACAGTCAACTTGGGATCTGAGGATTGTGTTCGCCTGGTGAAGATTGGGGCACTTCTTGAAGAGTCTGTCAAGGAAGATTTGATCAGTTTGCTACGAGAATATTCAGATATCTTTGCTTGGTCCTATGAAGATATGCCGGGTTTGGATACAGATATTGTGCAACATTTCCTGCCTTTGAAGCCTGAGTGCGTGCCTGTGAAGCAGAAGCTCAGAAGAACTCATCCAGATATGGCAGTGAAGATCAAAGAGGAAGTTCAGAAGCAAATTGATGCGGGGTTTCTGGTGACTTCTACATATCCTCAATGGGTGGCCAATATTGTGCCTGTTCCTAAGAAGGACGGAAAAGTCCGTATGTGCGTTGATTATAGAGATTTGAATAAGGCTAGTCCAAAAGATGATTTTCCTCTACCACACATTGACATGTTGGTAGACAATACAGCTAAATTCAAAGTCTTTTCCTTTATGGACGGATTTTCCGGATATAATCAAATCAAGATGGCACCAGAGGATATGGAGAAGACAACATTCATCACACCTTGGGGAACATTCTGTTATCGAGTGATGCCCTTCGGTTTGAAGAACGCCGGAGCCACGTATCAACGAGCTATGACTACCTTGTTTCATGATATGATGCACAAGGAGATAGAAGTCTATGTTGACGATATGATTGCTAAGTCCCGAACGGAAGTTGAACATGTTGAGCATTTGTTGAAGCTTTTTCAGCGTTTGAGGAAGTTTAAACTCCGCCTGAATCCGAACAAGTGTACCTTTGGAGTCCGTTCCGGCAAGTTGTTGGGCTTTGTGGTAAGTGAAAAAGGTATTGAGGTTGATCCTGCAAAGGTCAAAGCAATACAAGAGATGCCTGCACCCAAAACTGAGAAGCAAGTCCGAGGTTTTCTTGGCCGCTTGAATTATATTTCCAGATTTATATCCCACATGACTGCCACATGTGCGCCGATATTCAAGCTCCTCCGGAAAGATCAGTCTCATGATTGGACCGAGGATTGCCAGAAAGCTTTCGATAGTATCAAAGAATATCTGTCTGAACCTCCGATCTTGTCTCCGCCTGTGGAAGGAAGACCTCTGATTATGTATTTGACAGTTCTTGAAGACTCGATGGGTTGTGTACTCGGTCAACAAGATGAATCAGGGAAGAAGGAATTTGCTATATACTACCTCAGTAAGAAGTTTACTGATTGTGAGTCTCGGTACTCTATGCTTGAGAAGACGTGCTATGCTTTGGCTTGGGCTGCTAAGCGTTTGCGCCAGTACATGATAAATCATACAACTTGGTTGATATCCAGAATGGATCCAATTAAGCATATCTTCGAGAAACCTGCTTTAACTGGGAGGATTGCCCGTTGGCAGATGTTGTTGTCTGAGTATGATATTGAGTATCGAGCTCAGAAAGCTATTAAAGGTAGTATCTTGGCTGACCATTTAGCGCACCAGCCGATCGAAGATCATCAGTCTGTTCAGTATGACTTCCCTGATGAGGAAATTCTGTATTTGAAGATGAAAGATTGCGATGAGCCTACACTTGATGAAGGTCCGGAACCTGGTTCCAGATGGACGATGGTGTTTGATGGCGCTGTTAATCAATATGGAAATGGAATTGGGGCAGTGATCATTACTCCTCAAGGTTCACACATTCCGTTTACAGCAAGGCTAACTTTCAAATGCACGAATAATATGGCGGAGTATGAAGCCTGTATTATGGGACTTGAAGAATGCATTGATTTGAGAATCAAGTATCTTGATGTGTATGGCGATTCGGCCCTGGTTGTTAATCAGATCAAGGGAGAATGGGAGACGAATCAACCAGGTCTCATCCCATATAAAGATTATGCAAGGAGAATTTCAACATTCTTCACAGAAGTTGAATTTTATCACATTCCTCAAGAGGATAATCGGATGGCAGATGCGCTTGCTACGCTTGCCTCTATGATTGTGGTCAGATGGTGGAATGATGTCCCCAATATTACTGTGATGCGCTTGGACAGACCAGCTCACATATTTGCAATCGAAGAAGTGAAAGATGACAAGCCTTGGTATTTTGATATCAAGAATTTCCTCCAGAACCAGGTCTACCCGCCTGGGGCATCTGTGAAAGATAGGAAAACTTTGAGAAGGTTGTCAGGCAGTTTCTACCTCAGTGCTGAAGTACTGTATAAGAGAAATTTTGATATGGTTTTGCTCAGATGCGTGGATAGACACGAAGTAAACCTATTGATGACTGAGGTCCATGAGGGTTCATTTGGTACTCATTCCAATGGACATGCCATGGCTAAGAAGATGTTGAGAGCAGGCTACTATTGGCTGACAATGGAGTCTGACTGTTGCAAGTATGTGAAGAAATGTCACAAGTGTCAAATTTATGCGGATAAGATTCATATTCCTCCGACACTTCTGAATGTGATTTCATCACCATGGCCTTTCTCTATGTGGGGAATCGACATGATCGGCATGATTGAGCCGAAAGCGTCCAACGGACACCGGTTTATTCTCGTAGCAATTGATTACTTCACCAAATGGGTTGAAGCCGCTTCGTACGCGAATGTAACCAGACAGGTGGTTGTGAAGTTTATCAAGAACCAGCTGATTTGCCGTTATGGTGTGCCAAAGAGGATCATTACTGATAATGGATCTAATCTGAATAATAAGATGATGAATGAGTTGTGCGCTGAATTCAAGATTGCACACCATAATTCCTCTCCCTACAGACCTAAGATGAATGGGGCTGTTGAAGCTGCTAATAAGAATATCAAGAAGATTATCCAGAAGATGACTGTCACATACAAAGATTGGCATGAGATGCTGCCATTTGCTTTGCATGGATATCGTACGTCTGTACGCACTTCAACAGGGGCAACCCCTTTCTCTCTTGTTTATGGCATGGAAGCTGTTCTCCCAGTAGAGGTGGAGATCCCATCAATGAGAGTCTTGATGGAAGCCAAGTTGACTGATGCTGAATGGATTCAGAGTCGTTATGACCAATTGAATTTGATTGAAGAGAAGCGATTAACTGCCATGTGTCATGGTCAGTTATATCAGCAGAGAATGAAGAAAGCATTCGATAAGAAGGTCAAGCCTCTTGTGTTCCGAGAAGGCGACCTCGTGCTCAAGAAAGTTTTGTCTTTCGCGCCCGATTCCAGGGGCAAGTGGACTCCAAACTACGAGGGTCCATATGTTGTTAAGAGAGCCTTTTCAGGCGGTGCTTTGATGCTTACAACAATGGATGGGGAGGATTTCACTCGTCCTGTGAATTCAGATGCAGTCAAGAGATATTTTGCCTAAAAAAAAGTATATGCAAATAAAAAAAAAACAGAATAGCTCGCTAAGTTGAAAACCCGAAAGGGCGGCTTAGGCAAAAATGAGCGTCTCGGTGGAGAACCTGCAAGGGTAATCCAGGCAAAAATTAGAGACTTGAAAAAAAAAGAGAATATTTGCATCCCGCTAGATTGAGTACCTCACCCTGGGGCAATCTAGGCAAAAATTAGGGATTTGGCAAGTAACTGCATCCTGACAAGACTTTCTGTTCCACAACTGTCATTTCGTCAGAGGATTCTCGATTCGTTATCAAACTTAAGCTTCGAATACATCGAGATTCAAATTGGTAGAGAAAGGATCATTATGTTCAATGTAGCCCTCTTCCAATATATATCACTGATTTCAAATTTGTACAGGTCTATGGAGTCTTGCCATTTGCAGGCTACCATTCCATCAAATCAATTTGAGCTTTTTATCCAATTATTTGCACTCTTATTTGTTTCAATTCAACAAATGTTTTGCATGTTTTAAATTGATAAAACGTCATTGTTTTAAACAAATCAAATTTTTCAAAATTGTTGTTTTAAACAAAGTGAATATTCACAAGATTGAAAGGATACTAAAGAATATCTCAGTGCTCTCCCAAGGGTGGCATGATCTCCAACAGGTAAGACATTTGGTTCATATTCCTGGTTTGGTTGTATCTTCTTTCTCCAGATCTTGTGATGGGGTTGTTCCCCAGCATAGTTGCAAACAGAGTGTTGTTGAAGACTCAGTTTTCTCCAGCAGCAGTTTTCCCCAGTAGAGTTGCTTATGCAGTTGAATTCTATTTGGATGATGTTTTTCTCCTTCAGTGGGTTGTTCCCCGGAGTTGTTTAGAGTTGCAAAGCTCTTTGTTTCTCAGTTGATGCTGAGATCCCCTGCGGATCTTCGAGATTTTCTCTTGTTCCCCAACAGATTCGTCTTGGTGGCTGTTTTGCCCGTTGTGACTTTATGTACCAGGATTGGTGTGTCTGCTGATCCATCACTCAGATATTTGGTGTTTCCTGATATCTCTGATCCTCTGCTCCCCAGCAGTACCCGCAGATCTATGCTTTATAGCATGTAGATCTCCGCAGATTGACTTTCCAGTTGGTTTTTCCCTAGAAGTATAATACCGGGCGTTTGATTCCTGGACCTGTTTGTGTTAGATATGTCTGTTTTGTCAGCATTCATCAAACATAAATCACGCATATTCATGCATATTCATAAACATTCAGATATTCATGTTGCATTTCTCGCTATATATCTTTTGTTTGTTGTCTCCTGCAGGTGGTGCAGATCCTTAATAGATCTTCCCTAGAAGATGTCGGGTGTTAAATCTCTCCATAAAGAGTCAGCCCCATAAGTAGAAAGTGTTGTCTGTCCTTCGGCAGTTCCCCACTGAGATATATCCTCGTGGATGACGGTTTCTTCCGTTTCCTCCCAACATATATATTGGGATGGATTTTCCTATTTGAGTTATATCCTCATTAGGACGTGTTTTGATTCAGTCTGTCTTTTCGGTTTATTCCCGAATTGGCTATTTGTCAATTGTCTTGTGCTTCCCAGTGGGTTGTTCCCCAGCGGAGTTTTTCGGGCCTCTACCCTTATACCGGTAGTTGTAAGTCCTATTTTCTTTGCCCTTTCAGCGGAATTGGTGGTTATATACCTTTTATTCCTCAGCAAGAATTGTTGGTTTTCTACCTAGTAGGGGGTAGTCGTAAATCCTGTTTCTTACTCTCCAACAGAGTTTGTGGTTTGTTATAAACCTTATTTTTGGTTTCCCGTGCGGATTTGTGATTTGTTCTATCCCCACGCAGAGTTTTTTGGTTTTCTACCCCGTATTCGGTAGATGTAAACCCTAATTCATGTTTATCTCCACCAGAGTATGGCTATTACCCCGTATTCGGTAGTTATAAGTCCTATCTCTTTTTCCCTAACAGAGGTAACCTTTGTGGTTCGTTCTGGTTGTTGGTGGATTGTGTGCTGTTCTGGCCCCATCCCCAGTTGAGTCTGTGGTCTTCTACCCCGTATTCGGTAGTTGTAAATCCCAGGTGTTGATGTTTCTCCCCAGCGGAGTTTGTGCCTTGTGGTACAGTTTTGGATAATTGCCGGATGCTTGCAATTTATCCCCAGCGGGTCTCCTTTCATTTACCCTTGTGTTGGTAATGTTGTTGTTCCCTTTGATTTGGTCATCATTATATACCTAGTTTGGTATCCCGATGCCTTTCTTTTCGGTTGATTTATCCTTTATTAACCCAGTAACCGGTTGTGGATAATCTTCCATGCGAGTATGTTATTCACGGTCTGCCGGTAATGAATAATATATCTCATGCGCTCTTCAGTCGAAGCCTTTTGTGTTTCCCTGGTCGAGTAAGTTTCGTTATTTCCCTTTGCGGAATCGAATTCTTTGTTGTTGGATAATTGCCGGATGCTTGCAATTTATCCCTTTGAGTTATCTTTCGTTTACCCGGATGCTTGGTATCGATTGTCTCTCTTTTTGGTTAGTCACCTATTATATACTTCGGTATCTCTGGTGTCTTTTCCTTTCGAGTATATTATTCATGGTCTGCCGGTAATGAATAATATGTCTCATGCGCTCTTTAGTTGGAATCCGTTGTTGATTTTCCCCAACTGAGCAAGATTCATATTCTTTGTAGAATCGAATATCCATCCTTAAACCAGTTTGTGTTTTGGATGATGTGTGTTTTGGCATATATACCAATTCACATTTTCGGTAGATCACCTATTATATGCTTCGGTATCTCTGGTGTTTCTTACCATGCGAGTTTATTATCTACGTTCTGACGGTAATAGATAATATATCTCATGCGAGTTTTCTTATCCACGGTCTGCCGGTAATGGATATTATATCTCATGCACTCTTTGGGTTTGTGTCCCCAGTTGAGTAAGATTCATTTTCCCGTTGTGGATTCGAATGTCCATCCTGTAAGTCGATTTGCTTTTTCAAGCCCTCCTTTCGGATGATGAGTGTTTTGGCATATATACCAATTCACGCTTTGGTCGGTCACCTATTATATACCTCGGTATCCCTGGTGTTCCTTCCCCTTCTGCTCCCTATTATGACCTCGGTCCCCTGCGGAGTCAGATTTTCCTGAGTTTATGTACCTTTTTCAGGTCTTTCTCAGATGTGTGGTTGATTGATATCTTTCACCCTTATACCGGTCTTAGATATTCATTCTTCCTGAGTTTGTTACCCTTATACCGGTAACATCTCATTCTTTGTTGCTTCCTCAGTGGAGTTTCCTTTTGCTTTTCCCAGGAGTCAGCTTGTGTCTCTCCAATGGATGTTCTTCCTTTGGGATTTTCTTTTCCCCAGTGTGAGTCCTTCACTCCCCAGTGAGGTCTCCAGTCTGATTTCTGTTTTACCCTAATCAGAGTTGTGTCTTGTTCACGCCGTATCAGTTTTGTTTTTCCCAACTTGAAGTCGTGTCCTGCTCACGCATTCTCTCTCTTTTACTATCCCCAACAAGAGTCTTGTTAGAGTCTCTGTTCCTGGTGAGTGTATTACTCCGACGGATCGTCTTTTCTTCTGTGTGAATCATATTCCCCACAGAGTTTGTGTCTTTGGCATACATACATTTGCATCATGAGGTCTCTTAGGGACCAAAATTTGTCTCGTTACTGTTATTTAAGCCCATTCTACCGCGTCGAGATGAAGATTTCTAAACTTCACTTCTCCGGCTAGAATGACCTTAAATAGGGGCATCTGTAAGACCCCAATTTTGTCCCTAAGAACCCTCATGGCATCATATCATATCATACCATTGCCTCAAGGATCTTTATGCACCTTTGCTTCCCTCCTAGTGGGTGGGTTATCTTCTGAGTGTGGTTCTTGATCACCAAGCATGTATTGCATTGGTATATCATTGCTTTTCATTTGTTTATTAACCAAAAGTACAAAAATATTGTCATCTAACCATGTTACTTGCAGATGAAGCCAGTTAGGTCAAATCAGTCAAATCAGCCATTGAACAGTGGATGGTGACCATTCTTGAAGAATTTGGGCACCATGATCATTCATCAAGAGTTCATTTAAGTTGTGACATCATTTTGAATCAAGATATCAAGTGGTAGGGGCTTGGAATTCATCAGAACATGGTTCAGTCAACCAAAACCCTAGCAAAGTCAACCAAAGTCAACTGTGGTCAACTGTGCATTTAATCAGTGATTTGATGGTGGTAGTTGGTTTGAGAGGTCTCATTCATGTCCATATAAGCCTCATATAACATGTCAAACATCCACAGTGAAGAATTTGAAGTCAGACAAGAAGTTTCCAAAAATAGAAAGTTGACCTGTAATTGGATTTTGCCAAAAATGGAAAGTTCTTCTCCTCAAAATTACTTCATCATACAAGCTTCAAATGAATTTTTGTCCAACATGAAAGTTGAAGATCTTGTTCTCCCATTTCCAAAAAGTCCAAGAACACTCATTTCTCATGTGTGGTTGGCAAGTTATGATCAAATCATTCTCAAAAAAATTTGAACTTCAAAGTGGCATATCTTCCAAACCATTTGGCCAAATTGAGTGAGGTTTTTTGCTACAAGTCATATTTGATGTGCTCTACCCAAATCCTTCATCATATTTCACCAAAAATCTTCCAATCAAAATGGCCTTTTTCAAGTGGCTTGAATTTAAAATGAGGGAGGTGAAAAAGTGGACTTTCAAATTAACCATTTTCTACACTTTTTACCATTTGCCAATGTTCAGAAATCAAATTTGGAATGTGTTAAAGCCCATTTTCGTGCATTAACATGCACCCCATGCAACTTGAGTGGTTTTTAGCAAAATACCAAAACACTTCATTTAACCAAATTGTGATTACCATTCCACTAACCAAACTTAAGGATGTTAAACAGAGTATATATTGGACATTTTTGATTTGGAAAAACCCTAGCCACTATTCACCAAACCAGATCAAAAATTCATTTTCTCTAAAACTCTCATTTCCTTACTTGAACTTTTTTTTCTGGAAATCTCCAAAAGAGCTCGTGCCTTGTTGATTGTTTCATCATCTGCAAACCATTTTGAAGCTTTTGCAAGGATAGATTCACAACTGTAGAGCTGGAACCGCATTGTTGCATTCACATACCTCACATGGCAGTTTTCGATTTGAGCATAACCCAGCATTGTTGAGCTAAAATTCTTCTTCCATTCATCATCTGGAACATCACTAAGCATCTATTTCAGCTTGTTGTGACCAAAGAACCACAAATCATCACTGCTCTTCAAATTTGGTAAAGATTCGAACCTCTTTATTTTTAAAATCATGCTATGCTTATTAAAGATCCTTCCATGCTGATTATAATGAACTTTAAATCGTGGAAAATGGTTGAGTATTAAGAAAGTTATGTTGACATGAAGTTTCATATGTGGATGATATTTTGCTCGATTCTTTCATTTCAGCATGATTTGGTGTTAATGATTATTGGTTTGTTAATGTACATGATGAGATGAATGCATTGGTATGTCGCTTTTTGATTTTGGTTGCGAAATGCTTTTGCTGGATTTTTCGATGATGAACAAGATGAACAGTGGCTATGAACCCTAATTTCTGTAAACCCAGAACATGTTTGATCCGCTGGCTGCTTGTTTTGCATGAAAATCACTGTTCCATTGCCATGAAGCCAGTAAGCGCGCGACACATCCTTAAGTGAAACGCAGCGTTTCACTTAAGGGATCCAATATTTACCGTTTTGCCACTGCCGTGTTATAATTTCATTAAATCATTTCTTTTTTTTAATTTTTATTTCATTTTGTATGCTGATCTTCAAAAATTCATAAGTCACTCAATATTTGTCCAAATTTGATGGGATTTTTTGTGAAATGCTCCTCATGATCTCTAGTTTATTATGGTGATTTTTCCAGATTTTTTGCACGTGTGGATTTTAAAATGTGCTAGGGTTTGTTCATGTTGTCCATTTTGTGTATGCTATGCCAATTTGCTTGTGAAATGATGATACATTATCCAATGCTTCTGAAATTTTTTGTGCTTAAACTAGACATGTTCATGGTGATTTTGGTGTAGAGTTTGTGAATTTATCATTGCTGGTTGATGAGATATAATTTTTTGAATAGAGGTGTGACAATTTGTGTCACACCATTCATGTCCAACTTCATGATTTTAATTACCATGCTTATTGAACTCAAAATGGTCTGGATTTTTGCATGAACATACTTATGGATGTTGAGAATACATGTGAATTTTTCTGGAATTATTGATGGCATTTCCTATTTGATTGGAATTTTCTCCCCTGTTTGACCAAATTGTTGACCCCTTGTGATACATGTTTGTATTTGGTTTGTGAAATCCTAATGCTTAATTGGATGGACTTGAAATTTGACATGTGAATTGTAGACATCTTAAAGTTTGTCATGGTTTTAGTCCCATTCATTTATCATGTGTTTTCACTGTTTTATGATTTATTGAAGTTGGTACATGTTTTGATGCTTTGTTTGAGTTTGCTTGAACTTGCTTTGACTTTCTGATTTTCATAGACCTACTTCCTTTGATCCAAATGAGCTGAAATTTGGTATGCTTATCATGTTATGGATGATGTTTGATCCTGAATTATTTGAGGATTTATTGAAATGTTTGTGATTGGATTTGAGTTGAATCATTCTGTTGACTTCTTTGAGGTTCTATATGACATGCTTTGACTTAATTTGTTTGTGAAATGATAATGATGAATGATATGAATGTGAAACCACTTGGGTTTGTTCCTTGATTGTTTGAACTTAATTTTGGATAGCTTTCACTTACTGTTTTGGATTTTTTATCCCCTTTTGACCCTAGGCTTGTCCTAGTGGTCTTGTTTCTCATGTTTGAGTTTGCTTTTCAGGTTAAGAAGCAAATGCTTTAAGGAGACTTATGCAAGTTGATTAAGTTTGATTGATTATCATGAACTAACTTGTTTGTTTTTTAGGATGCTTAGGTCATATGCTTTGAGCTTTGTGCATTGCACATTTGACTGATTGTGTCAATCCTTATCTTATATTGGTTTTGAATTTGAGTTGTATACTGATTTTACTTGATTGATTTCAGGTACCATTAGTTACTCAGTTCTTTTAAGAACTTGCATTGCTTTGCTTGATAGCATTTGCATTGAGGTAGAATCTCTTGTCTTCATGTAGTCTAGAAGACCTGGCCTGTTACTTGGCCAGGCAACTGTCTGAAGTCCTCCTTAAGAGGCGATGTTTGTGCTTGTTTACTTTTGTCCCAAGCAGGAAAAGTCCTTTAAATAAGGCAATTGGTAGACAAAAGAGATATGTAGCCTATCTCCTACTATTCTGTGAGTCACTCACCTTGCTCACACCATATGTGTTGATGCATAGTGAGTAAAAACCCAAGATCTATCGAGTCTAACTTGTGGAGAGAGTTCCATCTTTCTGAACTCCCACACCTTCTATCATTTAAAGCTCTCCCTGACCAGGGATAAGAGCATGAGGTACACCCCTCATATCCTTTCATCTGCTTCACCTTGGCTCTCAATGTCAAGGTTAAGAGCACCATTAACCCTATTCCAGTTGGCTTCAATGCCTAACCTTTTGTATGAGCCTAATTGTTTGGTTATAGAGTGTGCTGAATGACCTTGGTTGATTGATTACTTAGTTCATTTGTACATGTCTGCTTGCATGCTTTGTGCATTTATTATCATTAATTGCTCATTAGTGCATGATTATTTCATTTGTCTTTGTGACATATCTTTGTTGTTTGCCCATTGAGGACAATTGTAAGACCATTCATTGGCCATTGTTCCTATGATATGGAAGTGAGTATAAGACCATTTCATTGGCCACTCATCATCTCTTTGCCTGATGCATTTGTTTGTTGTATGTGAGGATGCAATTGTAAGTCCGTGTAATTTGGCATTTGTGTTCCTATGATCATATGTTGGAGGTTAGAGTAAGCCCAGATAGATTGGCATCTGACATCCAAGTGTTTGCTCTGTTGTTGGAGATTGGTATAAGTCCAGATAGATTGGCATCCGGTATCCACTTTTTATTTCTTTGTTGAGGAGATTGGTATAAGTCCATAGAGTGGCCTCTGATATCCAGTTCTATTTTAGGAGATTGGTATAAGTCCAGTGATTGGCATCCGGTATCCGCTTTTGTTGACTTTCTTGCTTTGCTTGTTTGTTATTGCTCATTGCCTATTCCAAAGGACACACTTGAGTCATCTTCTATATGATTTCAAGAGGTGAACCTTCTAGGAAGTTTTACACTCCATCTTCATCCATTCATCCATTTTGTCCTAAACCTTTTCACACATTACTTTCAAAACTTGAGATAAATATTGTGCAAACATCTTCATGCTTTTAAATTAAAAACCTGGACCCCAAGTCCTTGACTTTTTTCAAACTCCATTTTCATAATACTTCTTTTGAATCAATATTAATCATACTTTGATCCCACTTTCATGAATACTCATAATCAATTAACTTCACACATTCAATTGTTTTGTGGCTTTGTCCATTCTTGTTAAGTTTTCATACATTAGCCATAGGTTTGATTTATCCTAGTTGGTTGATGTTAATCTCACCTATTTGTCCTTAGTTGATTGAATTGTAAGTCTTCCTTGCTTATTATAGGGTTAACCCCTCACTAGCAAGTTGAAGCTTTTCTCACATGGTGGACTCGTTGTTTGTGTAAGGGTGAGTTTTCTCCCGTGGATAACGTAAGACCTTAGGGCTTGTGTTTAAAATTGAATCCACTAACTTTTGGAAATCTTTTAGCCGAACTACGGCGTTTTGATCCTTACCTTTGATGGAAGGTACGTAGGCAACGGGTTCATCCGTTCGAACACAAAAATAATTAACTTGTATATTCTTTTCTCATCATCCCAATCATGTTTGCACAATAAATATTTCATAACAAATAACAATTTTATACAACAAGTGTGAAAAGGGCTCCCTAGGAGTACCTAGGACGTAGTGGGTGCCTAACACCTTCCCATTGCGTAATTTACCCCTTACCCAGACTCTCTGATCTTTTCATTAGTTTTCTACGTGTAAAACTTCTTAGGCTTTTGTTCGCTTTTTAGCCAGTCCTTTGGATAAATAAAAGTGCGGTGGCGACTCGAATTCATTGTATGCTTTGCTTATGGTTTAATCAATAAATCATATAGCGACGAATACACCGCTACACGGTGCACTTAAGTGGAATACGAAATATGGTAAGGTACCAAATACTTAAGTGATTTTGGCATATTATGAGATATGGGCCAAAATACACTTAAGTGGGCTTTTTAGCTTGAAGCCCACACAAGTGGTTCTATAAATAGAACCCCTTGGGTAGAAGCATTGTCACTCACTCAGACTAAAACTCAAGTGAAGACTTGGAATTTCGTTTCCCTCTCTCTCTCACTCAAAGCCTTCATTCGTACCAGCTAGCACTGATATTGAAGGAACCCGTTCGTGTGGACTGAGTAGAGACATTGTCATCGTTCAACGTTCGTGATCGCTCCGTGGATTTGTATCCAAGGTTTTGGTCGTTACAAGAGATTTGCACCAAAGGTTTGAAACTCCACAAGAGGTAACGATTCTATCAGTGATCATGCCCATTCATAAGGATCATTAAATGGAGAAATTTTTAAATTTCGCTGCGCCTTGGATGGCAATTCTCCTTCAGTGGTATCAGAGCCACTTACGAAACCATGAATCTGATAACTGTTTTTGTTCTGTATTAATATGATTAAAGACAGAATGAATCAAAGATTAAATTGAGATCGATCAAGTTATATATATATGATATATGTAAACCTGATGCAAAATACATTATATATGATATAGTGTTCTCGTTTCGTTCATTCAAACACTGAATGATTGTTTTCCTTTGAGCGATCAATGGTCGTTTGCTTCTTGATCCGACATTAGTATGGTGAAGAAATGACGTGTTGATCAATCATACTGAATTAACAATCGAGATGTGTTTGACGGTCTGAAATTGGTGCATCAGGGTTAGTTACGGCACAAGGGTTGTGTTGTCAGAGAGTTATGCGATTGGGGTTATGACTGCACAAGAGTTGTGCTTTCTAAACATTTTTTTTTGGAACAATGTTAACCGGTTAACGCATATGGTTAACCGGTTAACGCAATACGAAATAAAAAATTTAACATTTTTCAAACAGTGTTAATCGGTTAACGCATTTGGTTAACCGGTTAACACAAGACGGAAAACAGTTTTCCAAGAGATTTTCAAACAGTGTTAACCGGTTAACGCAAGGCAGAAAACAATTTTTGAAAAGATTTCAAACAGTGTTAACCGGTTAACGTATATGGTTAACCGGTTAACGCAAGGCAAAATTCACTCGTTCGGCCAACTCAGTGCTTTAAATGAATTGTTCATTAAAAATTTCGGCTGACCGGGCAGCGGACTCCCGGCTAACTCTGCGTAGTGTGATCAGTCGTCGAAATTTAATTTGGTTTTAATTAATTAAAGGAATTAATAATAATAATAATAATAATAATAATAATAAAGTGTTTATTATTGTCTTGTGGTGATCGGTTATGGCCTTAGTTTTCCTTTATTTTGCTTTGGGTTTTAAAATACGACCTGCGTGTCGTGTCTCTCTCTTAATCTCCCAAATGTAACTTCTTTTCTCATCTCACTCCCTCGTATGTAATACGAGTTTCTTTATGTAATGTAATGTTATGAAGAAAGCAAAGGAGTCAGTGCCAAAAGAGGACAACCTTGAAGATCTTGCTTGGAGAAGCTTAGATCGTTATTAGGTTAGCTTAGGTTCTCTCATTGGCTTGGGAGAACAATTGCGCTAGGGGCCATAACTGCTTCATTATGTATGTATGTATGTTGATGCATGTGAATGTATGTTGATGCATGTGATAGGCGATTTATATGATAAATAAGCCGGTGAGATCAGAAAAATTGCAATTCCCTCAAATTAAATATTAAGTTTATGCTTTCCAAGTTTTAACACTCATCAAGACTAGTATCGGATAATGTAGGTTTCGCTTACGCGAGGTGCATGTTCTATATTAGTAAGGTGCGATGGGATAATTGTAATATCCAACTGTTAAAACAATGGGTCAAACTTAACTAAACAAATTATAATAATATTATATGTGTTTGCTTTCCAAGTTTTAGCACTCATCAAGACTAGTATCGGACAATGTAGGTTTCGCCTACGCGGGGTGCATTTTCTATATTGGTAAGGTGCGATGGGATAATTGTAATATCCAACTGCTAAAACGATGGGTCAAACTTAATTATAATAATATTATATATGTTTAGAAGCAAGAGTTGGGAATGATCCATATGATGGATTTGAATAAGGAGTTATTCACCCAACTGAAATTTTCGAGAGTTGTATGAGATACAATTGGAAGGAGTTCCTACCTAAATAACCTAGTTTTGTGTAATCCACCTACGCGGACTTAGAACGAAGTGAAATATGGATCTCGACCCACTAGAAAATCTTCCAACGGGATTTTCCGAATCAAATGATGAGGGTCATTTGTTTTGAGTAAAATAGTGGGAGCATATTTGATTAAAGGCCTAATTAAATATGTCAATGATACTTATATTTTCATTAATCCTTATGTAGATTACCATGACAGCAAACACCTCTAACAACATCCTGCGATCAATCCTTGATAAGGAAAAATTGTCTGGGACAAATTTTCTAGATTGGTACCGAAACATGAGGATTGTCCTCAAACATGAAAAGGGAAAGGCAAGGAAGTTGTCAAACCCAAACCCACTATTCCTGCTTTGAATCTTAGTGGAGGCATAGCAAAAGAAGGCACCTGCTTCCATTGCGGTAAGACCGGACATTGGAAGAGGAACTGCCCAAAGTACCTGGAAGATAGGAAGAATGGAGTAGAGACTCCAACTTCAGGTATTTTTGTTATTGAAATTAATTTATCTACTTCTACATCATGGGTATTAGATACTGGATGCGGTTCTCACATTTGTACAAATGTGCAGGGACTAAAAAGGAGTAGAGATTTGGCAAAAGGTGAAGTCGACCTACGAGTTGGCTATGGAGCAAAGGTTGCTGCTTTAGCCGTAGGAACTTATGTATTGACTTTACCTAGTGGTTTAATAATTTAGTTAGAGAACTGTTATTATGTACCTGCAATTAGCAGGAATATTATTTCCGTTTCTTGTTTGGACAAGTTTGGTTTTTCATTCATAATAAAGAACAATTGTTGTTCAATTTATTTGAATGATATATTCTATGCTACTGCACAAATGAACAATGGACTATATGTCCTTGATCTTGAAATGCCTATTTATAACATTAATACTAAAAGGATGAAACCTAATGAGTTAAATCCAACTTACCTTTGGCATTGTCGATTAGACCACATAAATGAGAAACGCATTTCCAAACTCCATAAAGATAGACTGTTGGACTCTTTTGATTATGAATCATATGAGACATGCAGATCTTGTTTGATTGGAAAGATGACAAAGTCTCCATTCACAGGAAAGGGTGAAGGAGCTAATGATCTTTTGGCCCTCATACATACTAATGTATGTGGACCACTGAACATACTAGCCAGAGGAGGTTTTCAGTACTTCATCACATTTACTGATGATTTCAGTAGATATGGTTATGTGTATTTAATGAAACACAAATCAGAGTCCTTTGAAAAGTTCAAGGAATTCAAGAATGAGGTACAAAACCAACTAGGTATGAATATTAAAACTCTTTGATCAGATCGAGGTGGTGAATATTTAAGCCTAGAGTTTGATGACCATCTGAAAGAGTGTGGGATCCTATCCCAACTCACTCCTCCTGGAACACCCCAATGGAATGGTGTATCTGAGAGAAGAAATCGAACCCTGTTAGACATGGTCCGATCCATGATGAGTCACGCCGATCTTCCAAACTCCTTTTGGGGACATGCACTATTGACAGCAGCTTACACACTTAACCATGTTCCATCCAAAAAGGTTGAGAAGACACCATATCAGATATGGAGTGGTAAGAAACCACATATGTCTTACATGAAGATTTGGGGTTGTGATGTTTATGTGAAACGACAAATTTCAACTAAGCTTGAGCCCAAATCTGACAAATACTTATTTATGGGGTATCCTAAAGAAACAAGAGGGTATTACTTCTACAATCCTTCTGAGGGCAAAGTGTTTGTCGCTCGAACTGGAGTTTTCCTAGAAAAGGATTTTATTTCCAAAGGAATCAGTGGGAGGAAAGTAGAGCTTGAAGAAATTCAAGAATCACAAAGCATCGATACACCTATGGAGGAATTAGAGCAGGAAACACAAATAGTTGTGTAAGAGCAACCTGCTCAAGTAGAACAAGACCAACGTAGGTCAGGCAGGATACGTCACCTACCTGAGAGATATGGATATCTCATAACAGATCAAGGTGATGTATTACTCATGAATCAAGATGAGCCTGTGACCTAATCATGGAATCTTTGTTTTGATGAAACAGTAAAATAATATGGATTCATCAAAAACAAAGATGAGCCTTGTGTCTACAAGAAGGTTAGTGGGAGCATGATCGTGTTCCTGGTGTTATATGTAGATGACATATTACTCATTGGAAACAATGTCCCTACCCTACAACAAGTAAAGTCTTAGTTGGGGAAATTCTTTTCTATGAAGGACCTAGGTGTAGCAGCCTATATATTAGGAATCAGAATCTATAGAGATAGATCACAAAAACTGCTTGGCCTAAGTCAGAGTACATACATAGACAAAGTGCTGAGACGCTTTAATATGCATGATTCCAAGAAAGGATTCATACCTATGCAATATGGCATATGTCTATCAAAAGCACAATCCCCTTCAACTAAGGAAGAAAGGGATCGCATGAATAAGATTCCATATGCATCTGCAATAGGATCTATCATGTATGCCATGTTATGTACTCGACCAAATGTCTCGTATGCTTTAAGTGCAACGAGTAGGTACCTATCTGATCCTGGTGATGCCCATTGGGTAGCTGTCAAGAATATCCTTAAGTACTTGAGAGGGACTAAGGACTCATTCTTGATATATGGAGGTCAGGAAGAGTTGGCTGTAATTGGATACACCGACGCTAGCTTCCAGACAGATAAGGATGACTTTAGATCGCAATCTGGTTATGTGTTTTGCTTAAACGGTGGCGCTGTGAGCTGGAAAAGTTCAAAGCAAGATACAGTTGCTGATTCTACAACCGAGGCCGAGTATATTGCTGCCTCAAGTGCAGCAAAGGAAGTTGTTTGGATCAAAAAGTTCATTAGTGAACTTGGCATAGTCCCTAGCATTGTGGATCTCATTGGTCTCTATTGTGATAACAATGGTGCTATCGCACAAGCTAAGGAGCCTAGATCTCACCAACGATCCAAACACATACTCAGGCGCTATCACCTCATTCAAGAGATAATAGATAGAGGAGATGTGAAAATATGTAAAGTACCAACACTTGACAATATTGCGGACCCACTAACAAAGCCTCTTGCGCAGCAGAAGCATGATGGCCATACTAGATCAATGGGCAATAGGGGTATGCCTGATTGGCTCTAGTGCTAGTGGGAGATTATTGGTGTAAGCCCTAGAGGCCAATACTTTTGGTAATTGTATCGAATTATTTATTAATTAATAAAAGGCTTTTTCTTTATTATGTTTGATTAATAAAGTCCCTAGAATAGATAGTCCGTTTAATGTATCAAGTATGACTTAATCATGAGATCACATTAAACATAAGGACACTATTCTTAAAGTATCCGTAGTTGAGCTTTATTGTGAAGTGGGATAACATTAAAGCATTAAGACTATTATGTTTGTAGACTGATGATCACATCTCATGGATCATGGATAAAGAGTTATCAAGTCTTAAACATAGGTATGAATATTAAGAGTAATATTTATACCGGATTGACCCGCTATGAGAATACTATATAGAAAGTTATGCAAATTGTCATAAGTTATTCTCATGGTGATAATGGTGTATACCACTCTTCGACCTGAAACCACTAGGGATCCTAGATGTAGAGTCGAGTGCTTTGTTGCTGATCCAACATTGTCCGTAACTGGATAACCATAAAGACAGTTGATGGGTACTCCACGAAGCATGCTGAGGGACATGAGTGTCCTAGATGGAATTTGCCCATCCTGCGTAACAGGATAAAAGTCTATGGGCCCAATATTGAACCGGACAAGGATGACACGGTCTATACCTTGTGTTCAATACAGACATAAGGGCAAAGGGGTAATTATACACATAATTATTATCACAGGAGGTTTTGTCAGATCACATGACATTTTCATGACTTGGGTAGCAGTGATGTGTTGCTAGATACCGCTCACTGTTTATTATGTTAAATGCGTGATTTAACATAATTGCCAACGTCGCGAAAACCTATAGGGTCACACACAAAGGACGGATTGATGAGAAATAGAGTTACTAAGGGACACCGTAAGGTACGGTGCACTTAAGTGGAATATGAAATATGGTAAGGTACCAAATACTTAAGTGATTTTGGCATATTATAAGATATGGGCCAAAATACACTTAAGTGGGCTTTTTAGCTTGAAGCCCACACAAGTGGTTCTATAAATAGAACCCCTTGGGTAGAAGCATTGTCACTCACTCAGACTAAAACTCAAGTGAAGACTTGGAATTTCGTTTCCCTCTCTCTCTCACTCAAAGCCTTCATTTGTACCAGCTAGCACTAAGATTGAAGGAACCCGTTCGTGTGGATTAAGTAGAGACGTTGTCATCGTTCAACGTTCGTGATCGCTCCGTGGATTTGTATCCAAGGTTTTGGTCGTTACAAGAGATCTGCACCAAAGGTTTGAATCGCAACAATAGGTCACGATTCTATCACTGATCATGCCCATTCGTAAGGATCACTAAATGGAGAAATTTTTAAATTCCGCTGCACCTTGGATGGCAATTCTCCTTCAGTACTAACATATGAAAATGAAAAAGGCTAAGTTTTACTTCTTGTAAATATAATCTCATCTATATAATGACGTTGTCATATGCGTATTAACATATGAAAATGGGAAAGGCTAGGTTTTACTTCTTGTAAATATAATCTCATCTATAATATGAGGTTGTAATTTGCATATTAACATATGAAAATGAGAAAGGTTAGGTTTTACTTCTTGTAAATATATACTCATATATATAATAAGATTGTACTATGCATTTTAAATTATGAAAATGAGAAAGGCTAGATATTACTTCTTGTAAACAAAATCTTGTCTATAAAATGAGGTCGTAATATGCATATTAACATATGAAAATGAGAAAGACTACAGTTTAGTTCTTGTACTTATAATCTCATCTATATAATGAGGTTGACATATTCTTATTAACAAATGAAAATGAGAAAGACTTGGTTTTACTTCTTATAAATATAATATCATATATATAATGAGTTTGTAATATGCATATTAACATATGAAAATGAGAAAGGCTAGGTTTTACTTCTTGTATTTATAATCTCATATATATAATGAGGTTGTAATATGCATATAAACCTATGAAAATGAGAAAGGCTAAGTTTTACTACTTGTAAATATAATCTCATCTATATAATGAGTTTGTAATATGCATATGAACATATGAAAATGAGAAAGGATTGGTTTTACGTCTTGTAATTATAATCTCATCTATATAATGAGGTTGTCATATGCATATTAACATATGAAAATGAGAATAGCTAGGTTTTCATTCTTGTAAATATAATCTCATCTATATACTGAGATTGTCATATCAATATATATATATATATATATATATATATATATATATATATATATATATATATATATATATATATATATATATATATATATATATATATATATATATATATATATTAACATATGAAAATGAGAAATGCTAGGTTTTAATTCTTGTATTTATAATCACATCTTTATAATAAGGTTGTAATTTGTAAATTAACATTTGAAAATGAGAAAAGATAAGTTTTACTTCTTATATATATAATTTCATCTATATAATGAGATTGTAATATGAATATTAAAATATGAAAATGGGAAAGGCCAGGTATTACTTCTTTTAAATATAATCTCATCTATATAATGAGGTCGTAATATGCATTTTAACATATAAAATTGGGGATGACTCGGTTTTAATTCTTGTATTTATAATCTCATCAATATAATGAGGTTGTCATATGCATATTAACATATGAAAATGAGAAAGGCTAGGTTGAAGTTCTTATAAATATAATCTCATCTATATAATGAGTTTGTAATATGCATATGAACATATGAAAATGAGAAAGGATAGATTTTACTACTTATAAATATAATATCATCTATATAATGAGGTTGTCATATATATATATATATATATATATATATATATATATATATATATATATATATATATATATATATATATATATATATATATATATATATATATATATATATATATATATATATATATATATATATATATATTAACATATGAAAATGAGAAATGCTAGGTTTTAATTCTTGTATTTATAATCGCATCTAGTTAATAAGGTTGTAATTTGTAAATTAACATTTGAAAATGAGAAATGATAAGTTTGACTTCTTGTATATATAATTTCACCTATATAATGAGGTCGTAATATGCATATTAACATATAAAATTGGGGATGGCTCGGTTTTAATTCTTGTATTTATAAGGTCATCAATATAATGAGGTTGTCATGTGGATATTAACATATGAAAATGAGAAAGGGTAGGTTGAAGCTCTTATAAATATAATCTCATCTATATAATGAGTTTGTAATATACATATGAACATATGAAAATGAGAAAGGCTAGGTTTTACTTCTTTTAAATATAATCTCATCTATATAATGTTTTTGTAATATGCATATCAACAAATGAAAATAAGAAAGACTTGGTTTTACTTCTTGTAAATATAATCTCATCTATATAATGAGGGTGTCATATGCATATTAACATATGAGAATGGGAAGGCTATGTTTTACTTCTTGTAAATATAATCTCATCTATACAATGAGGTTGTCATATGCATATTAACATATGAAAATGAGAAAGGCTAGGTTTTACATCTTATAAATACAATCTAATCTATATACTAAGTTTGTGATATGCATATTAACACATGAAAATGAAAAATGGTAGGTTTTCTTTCTTCTATTTATAATGTCATCTATATAATGAGTTCGTCATATGCATATTAACACATGAAAATGAGAAATCCTAGGTTTTATTTCTTGTAAATATAATCTCATCTATATAATGAGGTAGTAATATGCATATTAACATATGAAAATTAGAAATGCTAGGTTTTACTTCTTGTAAATATAATCTCATCTATATAATGAGTTTGTAATATGCATATTAACATATGAAAATGAGAAAGGCTAGGTTTTACTTCTTATAAATATAATCATCTATATAATGAGATTATCATATGCATATTAACAAATGAAAATGAGAAAGACTTGGTTTTACTTCTTATAAAATAATCTGATATATATAATGAGTTTGTAATATGCATATTAATCTATGAATATGAGAAAGGCTAGGTTTTACTTCTTCTATTTTTAATCTCATCTATATAATGAGGTTGTAATATGCATATTAATATATGAAAATGAGAAAGGATTGGTTTTACTTATGGTAAATATAATCTCATCTATATAATGAGTTTGTAATATGATTATTAAGATATGAAAATTAGAAATGCTAGGTTTAAATTCTTGTAAATTCAATCTCATATCTATAATGAGGTTGTAATATGCATACTAATATAAAAATAGAGAAAGGCTAGGTTTTACTTCTGGTAAATATAATCTCATCTATATATCTATATAAGGATGTAGTAATATGCATATTAACATATAAAATTGGGAAAGGCTAGGTTTTAATTCTTGTATTTATAATATCATCAATATAATGAGGTTTCCATATGCATATTAACATACAAAAATGAGAAAGTCTATGTTTTACTTCTTAAAAATATAATCTCATATACATAATGAGGTCGTAATATGCATATTAACATATGAAAATGAGAAAGACTAGGTTTTAATTCTTGTATTTATAATCTCATCTATATCATGAGTTTGTAATATGCATATGTACATATGAAAATATGAAAGGATAGGTTTTACTTCTTTTAAATACAATCTCATCAATATAATGAGTTTGTAATATGCATATTAACAAATAAAAATGAGAAAGGCTAGGTTTTACTTCTTGTAAATATAATCTCATCCATATAATGATTTTGTAATATGCATATTAACATATGAAAATGAGAAGGGCTAGGTTTTACTTCTTGTAAATATAATCTCATCTATATAATGAGGTTGTTATATGCATATTAAAATATGAAAATGAGAAAGGCTGGGTTTTACTTCTTGTAACTATAATCTCATATATATAATGAGGTTATCATATGCATATTAACATTGTAAAATGAGAAAGGCTAGGTTTTACTTATTGTAAATATAATCTCATCTATATAATGAGGTTGTAATATACATATTAACATATGAAAATGAGAAAGGCTATGTATTATTTCTTGTAAAAATAATCTAATATATATAATGAGGTCGTAATATGCATATTAACATATGAAAATGAGAAAGGCTAGGTTTTAATTCTTGTATTTATAATCTCATGTATATAATAAGGTTATAATTTGCATATTAACATATAAATATGAGAAATGATAAGTTTTACTTCTTGTAAATATAACTTATCTATATAATGAGATTGTAATATTCATATTAAAATATGAAAAATTAGAAAGGCTATGTATTACTTCTTGTATTTATAATCTCATCAATATAATAAGGTTTTAATATGCATATTAACATATGAAAATGAGAAAAATTAGGTTTTAATTCTTATAAATATGATGTCATCTATATAATGAGGTTGTAATATGCATATGTACATATGAAAAAATGAAAGGATAGGTTTAACTTATTTTAAATACAATCTCATCTATATAATGAGTTTGTAATATGTATATCAACATACAAAAACGAGAATGGCTAGGTTTTACTTCTTGTACATATAATTTCATCTATATAATGATCTTGTAATATGCATATTAACATATGAAAATAAGAAGGGCTAGGTTTTACTTCTTCTAAATATAATCTCATTTATATAATAAGGTTGTAATATGCATATTAACATATGAAAATGGGAAAGGCTAGGTTTTACTTCTTGTAAATATAATCTCATCTATATAATGAGGTTGTCATATGCATATTAACATATGAAAATGAGAAAGGCTAGGTTTTACTTCTTGAAATTATAATCACATCTATATAATGAGGTTGTCATATGCATATTAACTTATGAAAATGAGAAAGACTAAGTTTTACTTCTTGTAAATATAATGTCATCTATATAATGGGGTTGTAATATGCATATGTACAGATGAAAATATGAAAGGATGGGTTTTACTTATTTTAAATACAATCTCATCTATATAATGAATTTTTCATATGCATATTAACATACAAAAACGAGAATGGCTATGTTTTACTTCTTGTAAATATAATCTCAACTATATAATGATGTTGTAATATGCATATTAACATATGAAAATGAGAAGGGCTAGGTTTTACTTCTTGTAAATATAATCTCATCTATATAATGAGGTTGTCATATGCATATTAACATATGAAAATGAGAAACACTAGATTTTAATTCTTGTATTTATAATCTCATGTATATAATAAGGTTGTAATTTGCATATTAACATATAAATATGAGAAATGATAAGTTTTACTTCTTTTAAATATAACTTATCTATATAATGAGATTGTAATATTCATATTAAAATATGAAAAATGAGAAAGGCTAGGTATTACTTCTTGTATTTATAATCTCATCAATATAATAATGTTTTAATATGCATATTAACATATGAAAATGAGAAAGATTAGGTTTTAATTCTTATAAATATGATGTCATCTATATAATGAGGTTGTAATATGCATATGTACATATGAAAAAATGAAAGGATAGGTTTAACTTATTTTAAATACAATCTCATCTATATAATGAGTTTGTAGTATGCATATCAACATACAAAAACGAGAATGGCTAGGTTTTACTTCTTGTAAATATAATCTCATCTATATAATGATCTTGTAATATGCATATTAACATATGAAAATAAGAAGGGCTAGGTTTTACTTCTTCTAAATATAATCTCATTTATATAATAAGGTTGTAATATGCATATTAACATATGAAAATGGGAAAGGCTAGGTTTTACTTCTTGTAAATATAATCTCATCTATATAATGAGGTTGTCATATGCATATTAACATATGAAACTGAGAAAGGCTAGGTTTTACTTCTTGAAAATATAATCACATCTATATAATGAGGTTGTCATATGCATATTAACATATGAAACTGAGAAAGGCTTAGTTTTACTTCTTGTAATATATAATCTCATCTATATAATGAGGTTGTCATATACATATTCACTTATGAAAATTAGAAAGGTGAGGTTTGACTTCTTGTAAATATAATATCATCTATATAATGAGGTTGTCATATGCATATTAACATTGTAAAATGAGAAAGGCTAGGTTTTACTTATTGTAACTATAATCTCATCTATATAATGAGGCTGTGATAGGCATATTTACTTATGAAAATGAGAAAGACAAGGTTGTAATTCTTGTATATATAATATCATCTGTATAATGAGGTTGTAATATGCATATTAACATATGAAAATGAGAAACACTAGGTTTTAATTCTTGAATTTAGAATCTCATGTGTATAATGAGGTTGTAATTTGCATATTAACATATGAAAATGAGAAGGGCTAGGTTTTACTTCTTTAAATATAATCTCATATATATATTGAGGTTGTAAATTGCATATTAACATATGAAAATGGGAAAGGCTAGGTTTTACTTCTTATAAATATAGTCTCATCTATATAATGAGGCTATAATATGCATATTAACATATAAAAATGGGAAAGGCTGGGTTTTAATTCTTGTATTTATAATCTCATCAATATAATGAGGTTGCCATATGCATATTATCATATGAAAATGAGAAACGCTGGGTTTTACTTCTTATAGTTATAATCTCATCTATATAATAAATTTGTAATATGCATATTAACATATGAAAATGAAAAATGATATGTTTTGCTTCTTGTATTTATAATCTTATCTATATAATGAGGTTGTAATATACATATTAACATATGAAAATGAGAAAGGCTATGTATTATTTTTTGTAAAAATAATCTAATATATATAATGAGGTCGTAATATGCATATTAACATATGAAAATGAGAAAGGCTAGGTTTTAATTCTTGTATTTATAATCTCATCTATATAATGAGGTTTTAATATGCATATTAACATATGAAAATGAGAAAGACTAAGTTTTACTTCTTGTAAATATAATGTCATCTATATAATGGGGTTGTAATATGCATATGTACAGATGAAAATATGAAAGGATAGGTTTTACTTATTTTAAATACAATCTCATCTATATAATGAATTTGTCATATGCATATTAACATACAAAAACGAGAATGGCTATGTTTTACTTCTTGAAAATATAATCTCAACTATATAATGATGTTGTAATATGCATATTAATATATGAAAATGAAAAGGGCTAGGTTTTACTTCTTGTAAATATAATCTCATCTATATAATGAGGTTGTCATATGCATATTAACATATGAAAATGAGAAACACTAGATTTTAATTCTTGTATTTATAATCTCATGTATATAATAAGGTTGTAATTTGCATATTAACATATAAATATGAGATTGTAATATTCATATTAAAATATGAAAAATGAGAAAGGCTATGTATTACTTCTTGTATTTATAATCTCATCAATATAATAAGGTTTTAATATGCATATTAACATATGAAAATGAGAAAGATTAGGTTTTAATTCTTATAAATATGATGTCATCTATATAATGAGGTTGTAATATGCATATGTACATATGAAAAAATGAAAGGATAGGTTTAACTTATTTTAAATACAATCTCATCTATATAATGAGTTTGTAATATGCATATCAACATACAAAAACGAGAATGGCTAGGTTTTACTTCTTGTACATATAATCTCATCTATATAATGATCTTGTAATATGCATATTAACATATGAAAATAAGAAGGGCTAGGTTTTACTTCTTCTAAATATAATCTCATTTATATAATAAGGTTGTAATATGCATATTAACATATGAAAATGGGAAAGGCTAGGTTTTACTTCTTGTAAATATAATCTCATCTATATAATGAGGTTGTCATATGCATATTAACATATGAAAATGAGAAAGGCTAGGTTTTACTTCTTAAAATTATAATCACATCTATATAATGAGGTTGTCATATGCATATTAACTTATGAAAATGAGAAAGACTAAGTTTTACTTCTTGTAAATATAATGTCATCTATATAATGGGGTTGTAATATGCATATGTACAGATGAAAATATGAAAGGATGGGTTTTACTTATTTTAAATACAATCTAATCTATATAATGAATTTTTCATATGCATATTAACATACAAAAACGAGAATGGCTATGTTTTACTTCTTTTAAATACAATCTAGTCTATATAATGAGTTTGTAATATGCATATTAACATACAAAAACGAGAATGGCTAGGTTTTACTTCTTGTAAATATAATCTCATCTATATAATGATGTTGTAATACGCTTATTAACATATGAAAATGAGAAGGGCTAGGTTTTACTTCTTCTAAATATAATCTCATAAATATAGTGAGGTTGAAATATGAATATTAACATATGAAAATGGGAAAGGCTAGGTTTTACTTCTTGTAAATATAACTCATCTATATAATGAGGTTGTCATATGCATATTAACATATGAAAATGAGAAAGGCTAGGTTTTACTTCTCGAACATATAATCTCCTATATATAAAGAGGTTGTCATATGCATCTTAACATATTAAACTGAGAAAGACTTAGTTTTTCTTCTTTTAAATATAATCTCATCTATATAATGAGGTTGTCATATGCATATTAACATAAGAAAATGAGAAAGGTTAGGTTTTACTTATTCTAAATATAATCTCATCTATATAATAAGGTTGTAATATGCATATTAACTTATGAAAATGAGAAAGGCGAGGTTTTACTTCTTGTAAATATAATGTCATCTATATAATGAGGTTGTCATATGCATATTAACATATGAAAATGAGAAAGGCTAGGTTTTACTTCTTAAAATTATAATCACATCTATATAATGAGGTTGTCATATGCATATTAACTTATGAAAATGAGAAAGACTAAGTTTTACTTCTTGTAAATATAATGTCATCTATATAATGGGGTTGTAATATGCATATGTACAGATGAAAATATGAAAGGATGGGTTTTACTTATTTTAAATACAATCTAATCTATATAATGAATTTTTCATATGCATATTAACATACAAAAACGAGAATGGCTATGTTTTACTTCTTTTAAATACAATCTAGTCTATATAATGAGTTTGTAATATGCATATTAACATACAAAAACGAGAATGGCTAGGTTTTACTTCTTGTAAATATAATCTCATCTATATAATGATGTTGTAATACGCTTATTAACATATGAAAATGAGAAGGGCTAGGTTTTACTTCTTCTAAATATAATCTCATAAATATAGTGAGGTTGAAATATGAATATTAACATATGAAAATGGGAAAGGCTAGGTTTTACTTCTTGTAAATATAACTCATCTATATAATGAGGTTGTCATATGCATATTAACATATGAAAATGAGAAAGGCTAGGTTTTACTTCTCGAACATATAATCTCCTATATATAAAGAGGTTGTCATATGCATCTTAACATATTAAACTGAGAAAGACTTAGTTTTTCTTCTTTTAAATATAATCTCATCTATATAATGAGGTTGTCATATGCATATTAACATAAGAAAATGAGAAAGGTTAGGTTTTACTTATTCTAAATATAATCTCATCTATATAATAAGGTTGTAATATGCATATTAACTTATGAAAATGAGAAAGGCGAGGTTTTACTTCTTGTAAATATAATGTCATCTATATAATGAGGTTGTCATATGCATATTAAAATATGAAAATGAGAATGGCTAGGTTTTCATTCTTGTCAATATAATCTCATCTATATAATCAGGTTGTCATATGCATATTAACATATGAAAATGAGAAACACTAGGTTTTAATTCTTGTACTTATAATCTCATGTATATAATGAGGTTGTAATTTGCATATTAACATATGAAAAGGAGAAATGATAAGTTTTACTTCTTGTAAATATAATCTTATCTATATAATGAGATTGTAATATGCATATTAAAATATGAAAATGAGAAAGGCTAGGTATTACTTCGTGTAAATATAATCTCATCTCTATATTGAGGCCGTAATATGCATATTATCATATAAAATTGGGAAAGGCTAGGTTTTAATTCTTGTATTTATAATCTCATCAATATAATGAGGTTTCCATATGCATATTAACATATGAAAATGAGAAAGGTTACGTTTTACTTCTTATAAATATAATCTCATCTCTATAATGAGTTTGTAAAATGCATATTAACATATGAAAATGAGAAATGATAGGTTTTGCTGCTTGTATTTATAATCTTATCTATATAATGAGGTTGTAATATGTATATTAACATATGAAAATGAGAAAGACTATGTATTACTTCTTTTAAAAATAATCTCATACGTATATATTGAGGTCGTAATATTCATATTAACATATGAAAATGAGAAAGGCTAGGTTTTATTTCTTGTATTTATAATCTCATCTATATAATGAGGTTTTAATATGCATATTAACATATGAAAATGAGAAAGACTATGTTTAACTTCTTGTAAATTTAATGTCATCTATATAATGAGGTTTTTAATATGCATATTAACATATAAAAACGAGAATGGCAAGGTTCTACTTCTTGTAAATATAATCTCATCTATATAATGATATTGTAATATGCATATTAACATATGAAAATGAGAAGGGCTAGGTTTTACTTCTTCTAAATATAGTCTCATAAATATAATGAGGTTGTAATATGCATATTAACATATGAAAATGGGAAAGACTAGGTTTTACATCTTGTAAATATAACTCATCTATATAATGAGGTTGTCATATGCATATTAACATATGAAAATGAGAAAGGCTAGGTTTTACTTCTCGAACATATAAACTCATCTATATAATGAGGTTCTCATATGCATATTAACATATTAAACTGAGAAAGACCTACTTTTACTTCTTGTAAATATAATCTCATCTATATAACGAGGTTGTCATATGCATATTAACATATGAAAATGAGAAAGGTTAGGTTTTACTTATTGTAAATATAATCTCATCTATATAATGAGGCTGTAATATGCATATTAACTTATGAAAATGAGAAAGGCGAGATTTTACTTTTTGTAAATATAATGTCATCTATATAATGAGGTTGTCATAGGCATATTAAAATAGGAAAAAGAGAAAGCCTAGGTTTTCATTCTTGTAAATATAATCTCATCTATATAATCAGGTTGTCATATGCATATTAACATATGAAAATGAGAAACACTGAGTTTTAATTCTTGTACTTATAATCTCATGTATATAATGAGGTTGTAATTTGCATATTAACATATTAAACTGAGAAAGACTTAGTTTTACTTCTTTTAAATATAATCTCATCTATATAATGAGGTTGTCATATGCATATTAGCATATGAAAATGAGAAAGGTTAGGTTTTACTTATTGTAAATATAATCTCATCTATATAATGAGGATGTAATATGCATATTAACTTATAAAAATGAGAAAGGCGAGATTTTACTTTTTGTAAATATAATGTCATCTATATAATGAGGTTGTCATAGGCATATTAAAATAGGAAAAAGAGAAAGGCTAGGTTCTCATTCTTTTAATATAATCTCATCTATATAATCAGGTTGTTATATGCATATTAACATATGAAAATGAGAAACACTTGGTTTTAATTCTTGTACTTATAATCTCATGTATATGATGAGGTTGTAATTTGCATATTAAGATATGAAAAGGAGAAATGATAAGTTTTACTTCTTGTAAATATAATATTATCTATATAATGAGATTGTAATATGCATATTAAAATATGAAAATGAGAAAGGCTAGGTTTTACTTCTTGTAAACATAATCTCATCTCTATAATGAGGCCGTAATATGCATATTAACATATAAATATGGGAAAGGCTAGGTTTTAATTCTTGTATTTATAATCTCATCAATATAATGAGGTTTCCATATGCATATTAACATATGAAAATGAGAAAGTTTAGGTTTTACTTCTTATAAATATAATCTCATCTATATAATGAGTTTGTAAAATGTATATTAACATATGAAAATGAGAAATGCTAGGTTTTGCTGCTTGTATTTATAATCTTATCTATATAATGAGGTTGTAATATGTATATTAACATATGAAAATGAGAAAGACTATGTATTACTTCTTTTAAAAATAATCTCATATATATATAATGAGGTCGTAATATGCATATTGACATATGAAAATGAGAAAGGCTAGGTTTTAATTCTTGTATTTATAATCTCATCTATATAATGATGTTGTAATATGCATATTAACATATGAAAATGAGAAGGGCTAGGTTTTACTTCTTCTAAATATAGTCTCATAAATATAATGAGGTTGAAATATGCATATTAACATATGAAAATGGGAAAGGCTAGGTTTTACTTCTTGTAAATATAACTCATCTATATAATGAGGTTGTCATATGCATATTAACATATAAAAATGAGAAAGGCTAGGTTTTACTTCTCGAACCTATAACCACATCTATATAATGAGGTTCTCATATGCATATTAACATATTAAACTGAGAAAGACTTAGTTTTACTTCTTGTAAATATAATCTCATCTATATAACGAGGTTGTCATATGCATATTAACATATGAAAATGAGAAAGGTTAGGTTTTACTTATTGTAAATATACTCACATCTATATAATGAGGCTGTAATTTGCATATTAACTTATGAAAATGAGAAAGGCGAGATTTTACTTTTTGTAAATATAATGTCATCTATATAATGAGGTTGTCATAGGCATATTAAAATAGGAAAAAGAGAAAGGCTAGGTTTTCATTCTTGTAAATATAATCTCATCTATATAATCAGGTTGTCATATGCATATTAACATATGAAAATGAGAAACACTAGGTTTTAATTCTTGTACTTATAATCTCATGCATATAATGATGTTGTAATTTGCATATTAACATATGAAAATGATACATGATAAGTTTTACATCTTGTAAATATAATCTTATCTATATAATGAGATTGTAATATGCATATTAAAATATAAAAATGAGAAAGGCTAGGTATTACTTCTTGTAAATATAATCTCATCTCTATAATGAGGCCGTAATATGCATATTAACATATAAAATTGGGAAAGACTAGGTTTTAATTGTTGTATTTATAATCTAATCAATATAATGAGGTTTCCATATGCATATTAACATAGGAAAATGAGAAAGGTTAGGTTTTACTTCTTATAAATATAATCTCATCTATATAATGAGTTTGTAATATGCATATTAACATATGAAAATGAGAAATGCTAGGTTTTGCTGCTTGTATTTATAATCTTATCTATATAATAAGGTTGTAATATGTATAATAACATATGAAAATAAGAAAGGCTATGTATTACTTCTTGTAAAAATAATCTCATATATATAATGAGGTCGTAATATGCATATTAATATATGAAAATGAGAAAGGCTAGGTTTTAATTCTTGTATTTAAAATGTCATCTATATAATGAGGTTTTAATATGCATATTAACATATGAAAATGAGAAAAACTAAGTTTTAATTCTTGTAAATATAATGTCATCTATATAATGAGGTTGTAATATGCATATGTACATATGAAAATATGAAATGATAGGTTTTACTTCTTTTAATTACAATATCATCTATATAATGAGTTTGTAATAATGATATTAACATATAAAAACGAGAATGGCTAGGTTTTACTTCTTGTAAATATAATCTCATCTATATAATGATGTTGTAGTATACATATTAACATATGAAAAAGAGAAGGGCTAGGTTTTACTTCTTCTAAATATAATCTCAAAAATCTAATGAGGTTGTAATATGCATATTAACATATGAAAATGGGAAATGCTAGGTTTTACTTCTTGTAAATATAATCGCATCTATATAATGAGGTTGTCATATGCATATTAACATATGAAAATGAGAAAGGCTATGTTTTACTTCTCGAACATATAACTTAATCTATATAATGAGGTTGTCATATGCATATTAACATATTAAACTGAGAAAGACTTAGTTTTACTTCTGGTAAATATAATCTCATCTATATAACGAGGTTGTCATATGCATATTAACATATGAAAATGAAAAAGGTTAGGTTTTAGTTATTGTAAATATAATCTCATCTATATAATGAGGCTGTAATATGCATATTAACTTATGAAAATAAGGAAGGCGGGGTTTTACTTCTCGTAAATATAATGTCATCTATATAATGAGGTTGTCATATGCATATTAAAATATGAAAATGAGAAAGGCTAGGTTTTTATTATTGTAAATATAATCTCATCTATATAATCAGGTTGTCATATGCATATTAACATAGGAAAATGAGAAACACTAGGTTTTAATTCTTGTATTTATAATCTTGTGTATATAATGAGGTTGTAATTTGCATATTAACATATGAAAATGATAAATGATAAGTTTTACTTCTTGTAAATATAATCTTATCTATATAATGAGATTGTAATATGCATATTAAAATATTAAAATGAGAAAGGCTAGGTATTACTTCTTGTAAAAATAATCTCATCTCTATAATGAGGTCGTAATATGCATATTAACATATAAAATTGGGAAAGGCTAGGTTTTAATTCTTGTATTTATAATCTCATCAATATAATGAGGTTTCCATATGCATATTAACATATGAAAATGAGAAAGGTTAGGTTTTACTTCTTATAAATATAATTTCATCTATATAATGAGTTTGTAATATGCATATTGACATATGAAAATGAGAAATGCTAGGTTTTGCTGCTTGTATTTATAATCTTATCTATATAATAAGGTTGTAATATGTATATTAACATATGAAAATGAGAAAGGCTATGTATTACTTCTTGTAAAAATAATCTCATATATATAATGAGGTCGTAATGTGCATATTAACATATGAAAATGAGGATGGCTAGGTTTTAATTCTTGTATTTAAAATCTCATCCATATAATGAGGTTCTAATATGCATATTAACATATGAAAATGAGAAAGACTAAGTTTTACTTCTTGTAAATATAATGTAATCTATATAATGAGGTTGTAATATGCATATGTACATATGAAAATATGAAAGGATAGGTTTTACTTCTTTTAAATACAATCTCCTCTATATAATGAGTTTGTAATATGCATATTAACATACAAAAACGAGAATGGCAAGGTTCTACTTCTTGTAAATATAATCTCATCTATATAATAATGTTGTAATATGCATATTAACATATGAAAATGAGAAGGGCTAGGTTTTACTTCTTCTAAATATAGTCTCATAAATATAATGAGGTTGAAATACGCATATTAACATATGAAAATGGGAAAGGCTAGGTTTTACTTCTTGTAAATATAACTCATCTATATAATGAGGTTGTCATATGCATATTAACATATGAAAATGAGAAAGGCTAGGTTTTACTTCTCGAACATATAACCTCATCTATATAATGAGGTTGTCATATGCATATTAACATATTAAACTGAGAAAGCACTACGCCAAACAAGACCTTAGACAGCGCTTTTTTTAGCCTTAGACAGCGCTTTAAAGCGCTGTCTAAACCTCCGCTGCTAAAGGTTTAGACAGCGCTTTTTGAAATCTTAAAAGCGCTGTCTAAGCCCCCCCCCCCCCTTAGACAGCGCTTTGGCCTAAAGCGCTTTCTAAGACCCTCCTATTTTAATTTTTTTAGGTATACCTTAGACAGCGCTTTTGGCAAAAGCGCTGTCTAAGGTATACCTAAAAAAATTAAATAGGGGGGCTTAGACAGCGCTTTTTGAAAAGCGCTGTCTAAGCCCCCCTATTTTAATTTTTTTAGGTATACCTTAGACAGCGCTTTTGCCTAAAGCGCTTTCTAAGCCCCCCCTTAGACAGCGCTTTTTCCAAAAGCGCTGTCTAATGTATACGAAAATTTTTTGTAGCTTTTGTTTTAAACCACATTTTTTCCAGGTTTATAAACCAGAATTTCTACCTGTTTTCAACCAGATTTTGACAGACAGAATCACATTTTATACATGCCATTTTGGCCTTTTTTCTACCAATTTTTGGCTAACAAATATATATATACCAATTCAAACCAATTTTGCCTTAAATGTATCAAAATATATACAAATTTATGTACACATTTACAAGTCATTACCTATACTACAAATTTATGTACACATTTACAAGTCATTACATATATTACAAGTATACTACAAAATTACACAAATTTATGAAAAAACTTTGAGCTCTATCATGAATTGACACCACTCCTCTTTGATTTCGTCCACTTGATCCTTTGTATAAAATGCACACTTGAATTCCTCAAAGTACTACATATGAAGCAAAAATATTTTGAATTAATTCCAACTATTTAATTATATGAGATATGTGTAAATATAAAATTAACTCATAAGTTAGTAATACATACATCGGTGGGAATCACTAATCGGCCCAAAGCAAGAGTATCCCGCATAAACCTCAACACGAAATACCCGCAATCTATTTGATTACGTTGTTGAGGACACTACATGAAAAAAAAATATGGATTATAAATCCTAAGTTTTATCAAGTGTCATCACTAATATAATAAAAAATGTGGTAATTAAAAATATACCGCCACTTTAATCCATGTAATGCGGTTGGCGCCCCTCCTTGAGGTTTGGATATCTCGTTGGGCCCGAAAAGCTTGTAGGATGCTAATAAAATAAAAATGAAGCAATTAGAACAATTAACATAAACTAAGAAAAATTTTGAACATTCTCACTTACGTGTCAATTAGGCGCTTCATATCCGGGTATGTTGTCCAATCATTTCCTAACGAGTCAAGATAATACACAATTTCTCGGATAGGATTGATTGCGAGCAACAACCAATGTCCACTGTAATGATTAGGCAAATGTTAGATGGTAACTTGGAAAATAATTATAATATATGAATTTAGAATGAAATGCTAACCCGGTATTAAACGGTATAAAAAACAACTTCTCCGCATTTTTATTGTCATTGAGGATCCGAAGAACGTACTCCGTCACGGAATCCGGGTTATTTAAGATTGCACCTAAGTTGATGCTCGCTGGTGCTAAGAATCCGAATGACTCGTCCAAATCATTGGGGCGCATCATTTTGTCATACAAAAACCTAATATAAAAACATCATTAACACCTCTTTTGAAACATAAAGTAAACCGGATTAACATAAAGTAAACCGAATTAATAAAACAAAGTAGACCGGATTTACCTAATATATGTATTGACAACGTTGACGCCGATTTCTTCATGACCAAAAACTTGCATGAAGTCTTCATTACCAATCATTTGGTCGTGAGCAAAGCCGAAAATCCCTTCCTCCATATGTATAGTCCGAACACCTCCGGTCGGTATATCGGTCATCTCTATAAATGTCCTGAGGCACGACCTATACTTGGTGGTAGGTTTTTTCCTAGCTACGGTCTTCTTAGCACCAGAACTTTTTACCCGTGCGGAGGCGTTCTTAACCTCCTTTATTTGTTGTGCGGAGGCATTGCTAACCTCATTTTCTTGAACCTACATGTCATATAAATAGTTAGATCAAATTAAGAATGTAACAACTTCCATGAATATATGTCATATAATTGTATATTACCTCTTTTCTTGATTTGGATTTTGTGGGAGTCTATTTAACATAATCAAGGAAAATATGTAAGTAAAATTTTAAGCATAAATTTTAAACTTTGAATATACACATTAAAGTTAACATAAGTTTTAAGCATACCTCATATCCTACGCATATGAGGTTTGTCGGCCATGCAACAAACGAACCTACTGCTTCGTGCACCGTTGTTGCATCCGAATCATCGCTAGGATATGGTAATAATGCATTCGGGTCAACTGCAATATCAACTGATACCTTCAAACATCCAGCAGGGAGCTCTCTAGTGTGGAGTAATACTCCGCTAACGTTATGCACTTTTCCCTTGCCAACCATCCGATAGTGTGGTGACGACAAATACAGCTGACAATGGGAAATGCCCTAAAACCAATAATAACAAGAAATCGTTAATGTGTATATATGTCAAATACATAATTTAAGCAAACAGTTCAATTTAAGACAATTATATGTAATTACCTCTGGAATGTTCGGCTGAAAGGTACAGTTGATACTGTTTTTGTCCGAAGCATCTCTGTATACCGTTGAGGCGCTAGTCTCTCTTTCTCTCCTCAATGCATCAAGCTCAGCTTGCATGGCTTCCAATCTTGCATGAAGCTCCCGATTACTAGGAGCCTTTCCTTTTCTAACACTGAGGGAGGTCGGAGTGACTCCAAATCCCTTACCCCTCACCCGACCAGAATACTCAGGGACATCTAATGCCCGACTAAGTATGCTCTTAGTATCATCGGGAGATAGAGACTGAGATAGCTCCTCCTGAAAAATCAGATGAATACCGTATACTTGTCAAATATGTGTATAAAAATGTTATTCAATTAATGAAAAAATATTATACTTACACATTTCTGGTATACGTTTAAAACTTCTTCTTGTGGAACTCCAGATTTGCCCACACGGGCTTCCTTCCACAAAACATGTGCAGGAAGAGATGTTTCTGAACTTTCCTCCTTCTGCAGCTACACATTAAGTCATACAATTTGATCAGATAAAACTAATATATGATGAACAAATTTGTTTTCGCAATTTATAAATACTTACCATGGATTGTTCTAAGCGTCCATATCCGACACGTCCTTTTCGGTACGGATATGCGGGACTTGATGCTCTTTCCCGATTTGTAGCACTTATTCTTTGAAAAGTCGGGTCTTGTCTTTTGGATTTGAAAGCTTCCCATTCTTCAGCCGATATCAAACTTTCATATTTTCTAGGAAGCTCCGCATCCACAAAATTACCATCCGCATCCTTAAGGAACTTGGATGATAAAAATGTCCGAAACCCTCTAAGAAGCTTTCCGGCCAATTTCATGCAAAACCCTCTTCTTTCTTCTTCGATGTTAAAACATCGCTAAGAAAAACATACAGATTGATAGTTAGTATCGGTAATTGAAAAAAACATAATTGATACGGTATAATTAAGGCCCAAATGATTGTACCTTTATCTCACTCCAAATTTTTTCTTTGGACTCTTTCAACTCTTTATTTCTCCAATCATCACACGTAATGGGAATTTCATTCCTTACTAGTGCACCGATGAAACTAGTTAAGGTATGCCCATTAGGTTCTATAAGTTGTCCCTGGTTGTTCCAAGAGACATCTAGTATGATGCCTCGAGATCTTCCTTGGACCACCCTTCGCATTACTGTGATGCCTCTTCGGATTTCTTCTTCCGCGGATACTTTACTAACTTCCTCATGTTGGTCATCAGCCATGTCTAACCTGTAATAAACCAAGGAAACCATCAAATATCAAATATAACTTATAATCAAAACAATTGAAAACAAAAAATAAAGAAATCATGCATTATCAGATATAACTTATAATCAAAGCAATTGAGTACAAAAATATAATGAAATCATGCATTACCACATATAACTTATAATCAAAACAAATGAAAACAAAAAATAAAGAAACCATGGATAATTTACCTAAGTCACTAACATCTCTTTCTTTTCTTTGTTGGAATATTAATCACTTGTTTCTTAGCAATGCGTACGGATGAATTGATCCAAATTCCCTCATTATGATCGTTTCTTATATATGACTCATCCGGTATAAGATCCTCAACTTCATCATTTCTATTCAACTCATTCCGTCTAATGCATGACTCATTCTCAACATCAATATCACATTGATCGACACCGCTATCATCAGTCACTTTGTTAGAGAAAAGCACTATAGACCATTTTGTACTCTTCGGGTCATTCACATAGAACACTTGTTTAGCTTGAGATGCTAGAATAAAAGGTTCATCTTTGTACCCCACCCTAGTAAGATCAACTTGCAAAAATCCAGACTTATCCATTCGTATGCCACTACTATTCACCCACTTGCAACCAAAGATGGGAATCTGAAACTTCTCGTAATCAAACACCCAAATGTGCTCAATAACTCCAAAATATGACAAATTTGCATATTTGGGGTTTAAGTCCTTCATACTTGATATATGCATTGCTTCAGCTAGCACGGTGACACCACTATTTTGCATAGTACTCTTATCATCTTGTTCTTTGGTATAAAATGTGTATCCATTAATTGAATATGCGCTATGAGAAAACACATGCAAACTTGGACCATATGCCAAACATCTCAACCTTTCTGTTACCGAAGAAGGATCTGAAGAGCGCTTCAAATAAATATGATCCTTCAACCATTGTATGAAACTTTGATTGTGCTCTATAACTATCCAATTTTCATTTCTGTTCGGATTTAACCTTCGGAGTACATCCTTGTGCATTTCAACATATGGCTCAACCTCATTATTATTGTGCAGAACATACAAATGAACTTGATCCCGTTCATCCCTTGATATTGTCACAATTTTATTCCCAATTAATTTTTTACCTTCCATTTTGTCGAAAATCTGAGCTCTGGGGAGTCCAATCGATTGAACGTTAGACAAATATTCAGTACAAAACTCAACAGCTTCTTCAACAATGTATCGTTCAACAATACAACCCTCTGGTCGACTTCGGGATTTCACGTACCCTTTTAATATTTTCATATACCGTTCAGCAGGGTACATCCATCTCATATAAGCTGGTCCACACAACTGTGTCTCTTTCACAAGATGAACAACTAAATGAACCATTATGTCAAAAAAAGACGGAGGAAAATACATTTCAAGCTCACACAAGGTAATTACAATCTCTTTTTGTAGTGTTGGTAAGATCTCGGGATCGATCACCTTACTACAAATTGACCTAAAGAAAAAACACAATTTAGTTATGGCACTTCTTACTTTTTCTGGCAAAATAGAACGTATACCTATCGGTAGAAAATGTTCCATTATAACATGGCAATCATGTGTCTTCAAATTCTTCAACTTGAGGTCTTTCATAGAAACAAGTCTTCTGATATCAGATGAGTATCCTTCTGGAACCTTAACTTCACTCAGAGACTTACACAAAATTTTTTTCTCCTTTCTAGATAAAGTAAAAGCAGCAGGTGGTAGATATGTTCGTCTTCCTTTCTTCACGGGTGCTAATTCAGTTCTCATTCCCATTTTTAACATGCCCTCCCTTGCTTTAAGGCCATCCTTAGACTTGCCTTTTATATTGAGTAATGTACCGATAACACTTTCAAATACGTTTTTTTCAATATGCATAACATCGAGAAAATGTCTCACGTACAAAGACTTCCAATATGGCAATTCAAAAAATATCGACCTTTTCTTCCACCCACCTTTCACAATCTTATGTGCAAAAGGCTTGCCAAACTCAGTACGCACATCTTTCACCTTTTCAAAAACTTGTTCACCTGACAATGCGGGTGGAGCTCTACGATGTTCGGTGTCTCCATTGAATGCTTTTCTCCACCCACGGTAGTGATGTTTAGAATGTAAGAATCTACGATGACCGAGAAACACATTCTTCTGGCAAAGTTCCAATCGAATCGTATCGGTTCCGTCTTCACAAACAGGACACGCACGTTGACCTTTAATGCTATACCCAGATAGATTCCCGTATGCTGGAAAATCATTAATTGTGCCAAACAACATCGCCCTCAAATTGAAACTTTCTTTCCTATATCCATCATAAACCTCCACACCGTTCTCCCACAAAATCTTTAAATCTTCGATCAGAGGTGTCAAGTATACGTCAATGTCATTCCCTGGTTGTTTAGGCCCAGAGATTAACATAGATAACATCATGTACTTACGCTTCATACATAGCCACGGAGGTAGGTTATAAATCATAAGAATCACAGGCCATGTGGTATGTGAGATACTTTGAAGACCATGTGGGTTCATTCCATCAGTAGATAATGCCAATCGAAGGTTTCTTGCTTCTGATCCAAACTCAGGATAATCATTATCAATCTTCGACCACTGTGGTGAATCAGCCGGATGCCGATACATTCCATCAATAATTCTTTCATCTGCATGCCAAGTAAGATGTCTTGCATCGGTTTCACTACGAAACATGCGCCTAAATCTCGGAATTATCGGAAAATACCATAAGACTTTTGCGGGAGATAATCTTTTCTTATATCGAGACAAACCGCATTTAGGGCACTCAGTTAACATTGCATATTCGTTACGAAACAAAATGCAATCGTTAGGACAAGCATGTATCTTATCATAGCTCATGCCAATAGAGCACAACATTTTTTTTGCCTCATAGGTTCGATTAGGAAGAACATTATCATCCGGTAGCATTTCTCTCATAAGGGCCAACAACTCTGTGAAACTTTTATCCGACCATCCATTACCCGCCTTTAAGTTGTACAACTTTAATACCGCAGAAAGTCTTGAGAATTTAGTGCAACCTTTGTACAACGGTTTCTCAGCATCGCTTACCATCCTCTCAAACATTTCAGGACAATCATGAAGATCTTCTTCCAGTGCTTCTACAATCTCTTCAACTCGATCACAATCGTATGTTTCCGTGTCTTTGTCGTATGAAGCATAGGTCGTACTACTTTTTCCACTCGATTCAACATTCTCGTTAATTTTCTCACCATGAAATATCCAACACTGATAACTTTGATCAATTCCATGCCTCAGCAAATGCGATTTCAATCCATGTGCGTCAACCTTACCAATATAACAACAACGCAAGCAAGGACAATGCATTCGTCTGGGGTTTTCAGCGTGTTGAACAGCATACTTAACGAATTCCAAAACCCCACTCTCGTACTCTTTGGTCATTCGATCGGCACAGATCCATGTTTTATCCATGGTTTTCCTACTTATTAAAGTAAACAATTAAACCATGTCGTATAAAATTATTAACAAAGTGGTTGTAAATAGGTTGAAGATTATTATTCCTCCAACTATCTCTCCTTTTCAATCACGCTTTGTATTAGGGAGAAATATTCATGATAATATTATGATGGCATAAAAAATGGATCATAACATACATAAGATAAAAGGGAAGATAAGATATTTTGTGATTAAAGTTTATCATAATATACATAAGATAAAAGTGAAATATTTGTTATTTTTATTGTTAGTGAAATATTTGTGCAAATTCATAATTTAATCAAGCGAATTCTTAAATTTTCTTCTTTTATTAATTGATTATATTGTAGTCTCTATTTCTAATATATTTCTAAGTTAATTGAAAAACCATGTTGAAACAAAGATCGAAGGTGGACTGGCTCAAACTGGGAGATAGTAATAATAAGTACTTCTATGCTTCTCTCAAAAGTAAGCAAAATCAAAGTAATATTAGTTCCATGACTATGGAGTATGCTAATATCTTAACTAAGCATGAAGAGTTTGAAAGTGAAATTATGAGGTTCTATAGCAATTTAGTTGGCTCCACTGCAACCAACCTCCAAGGCATTTGCTAATTTTTACCAGGGGATATCCAACATCTATTAAGTTGGTCATGCAGAAATTCAACGAGTTTTCTCAAGTTACTGGTTTGGAGGTTAACCCTAACAAGTGCAGTCAATAAACTAAATATTTCAATAACATTTTTATTGGTCAAGATTTCAACAGGGCAATAGCAAAACCATTAACAATGACAGTTGTGGTGGATAGTAAAAATTTGATCAAGATTGCAACAGGGCAATGGACAAACCACAAGCATTGAGTGTAGATTCAAACAGGACAGCCATATGCTAACACCAAACAAGCACATTTGAACTCATTGCATTACAATCAAACAAGCACATTTTAGAGCAGAACGTACCGTGAGAGGCGAGTGCGGCGGTCGAATGTTTCGTTGACGGCGGAGGGACCCTCGACGGCGGATAAAAGGGTTTTCGGAAGTTGAAGGAAAATAGGGTTTTCGTGTTTTGGAGTGGAAGGCGTGATGTTGTGTGCTGTCGTCTTTTAGAGTGGAAGGTTGCTGGAGATTGAGGGGAATACGAGTGCGGCGGAAGCGCTGTGAGGTGAGTGAAAGGTTGCTGGTGAGTGAAGAGGCAAAACAAAAGAACAGAGAACGAAAGCGCTAAAGTCTGAAATTTTATTTTTATTAGACCTTAGACAGCGCTTTTGGGGAAAGCGCTTTCTAAGGGGGGCCTTAGACAGCGCTTTCCAAAAGCGCTTTCTAAACCCCCCCTTAGACAGCGCTTTTGGTTTTATTTTTTTTTTAAAATTTAAAGACTTTAGACAGCGCTTTTTCAAAAGCGCTGTCTAAGGTCTATATTTAAAAGCGCTTTCATTATTTTCTTGGAACATTTTCAGCGCTTCATTTTAATTTTAACCTTAGACAGCGCTTTCTTTTAAAAGCGCTGTCTAAGATGCGCTGTTAATAGTCCTTTTTGGCGTAGTGAAGACTTAGTTTTTACCTCTTGTAAATATAATCTCATCTATATAACGAGGTTGTCATATGCATATTAACATATGAAAATAAGAAAGGTTAGGTTTTACTTATTGTAAATATAATCTCATCTATATAATGAGGCTGTAATATGCATATTAACTTATGAAAATGAGAAAGTCGAGATTTTACTTCTTGTAAATATAATGTCATCTATATAATGAGGTTGTCATAGGCATATTAAAATATGAAAAAGAGAAAGGCTAGGTTTTCATTTTTGTAAATATAATCTCATCTATATAATCAGGTTGTCATATGCATATTAACATATGAAAATGAGAAACACTAGGTTTTAATTCTTGTACTTATAATCTCATGTATATAATGAGGTTGTAATTTGCATATTAACATATGAAAATGATAAATGATAAAACTTTACTTCTTGTAAATATAATCTTATCTATATAATGAGATTGTAATATGCATATTAAAATATGAAAATGAGAAAGGTTGGGTATTACTTCTTGTAAATATAATCTCATCAATATAATGAGGCCGTAATATGCATATTAACATATAAAATTGGGAAAGGCTAGGTTTTAATTATAGTATTTATAATCTCATCAATATAATGAGGTTTCCATATGCATATTAACATAGGAAAATGAGAAAGGTTAGGTTTTACTTCTTATAAATATAATCTCATCTATATAATGAGTTTGTAATATGCATATTAACATATGAAAATGAGAAATGCTAGGTTTTGTTGCTTGTATTTATAATCTTATCTATATAATAAGGTTGTAATATGTATATTAACATATGAAAATGAGAAAGGCTATGTATTACTTCTTGTAAAAATAATCTCATATATATAATGAGGTCGTAATATGCATATTAACATATGAAAATGAGAAGGCTAGGTTTTAATTCTTGTATTTAAAATGTCATCTATATAATGAGGTTTTAATATGCATATTAACATATGAAAATGAGAAAGACTAGGTTTTACTTCTTGTAAATATAATGTCATCTATATAATGAGGTTGTAATATGCATATGTACATATGAAAATATGAAAGGATAGGTTTTACTTCTTTTAAATACGATCTCATCTATATAATGAGTTTGTAATATGCATATTAACAAACAAACACGAGAATGACTATGTTTTACTTCTTGTAAATATAATCTCATCTATATAATGATGTTGTAGTATACATATTAACATATGAAAGTGAGAAGGGCTAGGTTTTACTTCTTCTAAATATAATCTCATAAATCTAATGAGGTTGTAATATGCATATTAACATATGAAAATGGGAAAGGCTAGGTTTTACTTCTTGTAAATATAATCTCATCTATATAATGAGGCTGTCATATGCATATTAACATATTAAAATGAGAAAGGCTAGGTTTTACTTCTCGAACAGATAACATCATTTATATAATGAGGTTGTCATATGCATATTAACATATTAAACTGAGAAAGACTTAGTTTTACTTCTTGTAAATATAATCTCATCTATATAACGAGGTTGTCATATGCATATTAACATATGAAAATGAGAAAGGTTAGGTTTTACTTATTGTAAATATAATCTCATCTATATAATGAGGTTGTAATATTCATATTAACTTATGAAAATGAGAAAGGCGAGGTTTTACTTCTTGTAAATATAATGTCATCTATATAATGAGGTTGTCATATGCATATTAAAATATCAAAATGAGAAAGGCTAGGTTTTCATTATTATAAATGTAAGCTCATCTATATAATCAGATTGTCACAAGCATATTAACATAGGAAAATGAGAAACACTAGGTTTTAATTCTTGTATTTATAATCTCATTTATATAATGAGGTTGTAATTTGCATATTAACATATGAAAATGAGAAATGATAAGTTTTACTTCTTGTAAATATAATCTTATCTATATAATGAGATTGTAATATGCATATTAAAATATGAAAATAAAAAGGCTAGGTATTAGTTCTTGTAAATATAATCTCATCTCTATAATGAGGCCGTAATATGCATATTAACATATAAAATTGGGAAAGGCTAGGTTTTAACTCTTGTATTTTTAATCTCATCAATATAATGAGGTTTCCATATGCATATTAACATATGAAAATGAGAAAGGTTAGGTTTTACTTCTTATAAATATAATCTCATCTATATAATGAGTTTGTAAAATGCATATTAACATATGAAAATGAGAAAGAGTATGTATTATTTCTTTTAAAAATAATCTCATATATATATATATATATAATGAGGTCGTAATATGCATATTAACATATGAAAATGAGAAAGGTTAGGTTTTAATTTTTGTATTTATAATCTCATCTATATAATGAGGTTTTAATATGCATATTAACATATGAAAATAAGAAAGACTATGTTTTACTTCTTTTAAATATAATGTCATCTATATAATGAGGTTTTAATATGCATATGTACATATGAAAATATGAAAGGATAGGGTTTACTTCTTTTAAATACAATCTCATCTATATAATGAGTTTGTAATATGAATATTAACATACAAAAACGAGAATGGCTAGGTTTTACTTCTTCTAAATATAATCTCATAAATATAATGAGGTTGTAATATGCATATTAACATATGAAAATGGGAAAGGCTAGGTTTTACTTCATGTAAATATAACTCATCTATATAATGAGGTTGTCATATGAATATTAACATATGAAAATGAGAAAGGCTAGGTTTTACTTCTCGAACATATAACCTCATCTATATAATGAGGTTGTCATATGCATATTAACATATTAAACTAAGAAAGACCTAGTTTTACTTCTTGTAAATATAATCTCATCTATATAACGAGGTTGTCATATGCATATTAACATATGAAAATGAGAAAGGTTAGGTTTTACTCATTGTAAATCTAATCTCATCTATATAATAAGGCTGTAATATGCATATTAACTTATGAAAATGAGAAAGGAGAGGTTTTACTTCTTGTAAATATAATGTCATCTATATAATGAGGTTGTCATATGCATATTAAAATATGAAAATGAGAAAGGCTAGGTTTTCATTATTGTAAATATAATCTCATCTATATAATCAGGTTGTCATATGCATATTAACATAGGAAAATGAGAAACACTAGGTTTTAATTCTTGTATTTATAATCTCATGTATATAATGAGGTTGTAATTTGCATATTAACATATGAAAGTGATAAATGATAAGTTTTACTTCTTGTAAATATAATCTTATCTATATAATGAGATTGTAATATGCATATTAAAATATGAAAATGAGAAAGGCTAGGTATTACTTCTTGTAATATAATCTCATCTCTATAATGAGGCCGTAATATGCATATTAACATATAAATATGGGAAATGCTAGGTTTTAATTCTTGTATTTATAATCTCATCAATATAATGAGGTTTCCATATGCATATTAACATATGAAAATGAGAAAGGTTAGGTTTTACTTCTTATAAATATAATCTCATCTATATAATGAGTTTGTAAAATGCATATTAACATATGAAAATGAGAGATGCTAGGTTTTGCTGCTTGTATTTATAATCTTATCTATATAATGAGGTTGTAATATGTATATTAACATATGAAAATGAGAAAGACTATGTATTACTTCTTTTAAAAATAATCTCATATATATATAATGAGGTCGTAATATGCATATTAACATATGAAAATGAGAAAGGCTAGGTTTTAATTCTTGTATTTATAATCTCATCTATATAATGAGGTTTTAATATGCATATTAACATATGAAAATGAGAAAGACTATGTTTAACTTCTTGGAAATTTAATGTCATCTATATAATGAGGTTGTAATATGCATATGTACATATGAAAATATGAAAGGATAGGTTTTACTTCTTTTAAATACAATCTCCTCTATATAATGAGTTTGTAATATGCATATTAACATACAAAAACGAGAATGGCAAGGTTCTACTTCTTGTAAATATAATCTCATCTATATAATGATGTTGTAATATGCATATTAACATATGAAAATGAGAAGGGCTAGGTTTTACTTCTTCTAAATATAGTCTCATAAATATAATGAGGTTGAAATATGCATATTAACATATGAAAATGGGAAAGGCTAGGTTTTACTTCTTGTAAATATAACTCATCTATATAATGAGGTTGTCATATGCATATTAACATATGAAAATGAGAAAGGCTAGGTTTTACTTCTCGAACATATAACCTCATCTATATAATGAGGTTGTCATATGCATATTAACATATTAAACTGAGAAAGACTTAGTTTTACCTCTTGTAAATATAATCTCATCTATATAACGAGGTTGTCATATGCATATTAACATATGAAAATAAGAAAGGTTAGGTTTTACTTATTGTAAATATAATCTCATCTATATAATGAGGCTGTAATATGCATATTAACTTATGAAAATGAGAAAGTCGAGATTTGACTTCTTGTAAATATAATGTCATCTATATAATGAGGTTGTCATAGGCATATTAAAATATGAAAAAGAGAAAGGCTAGGTTTTCATTTTTGTAAATATAATCTCATCTATATAATCAGGTTGTCATATGCATATTAACATATGAAAATGAGAAACACTAGGTTTTAATTCTTGTACTTATAATCTCATGTATATAATGAGGTTGTAATTTGCATATTAACATATGAAAATGATAAATGATAAACTTTACTTCTTGTAAATATAATCTTATCTATATAATGAGATTGTAATATGCATATTAAAATATGAAAATAAGAAAGGTTGGGTATTACTTCTTGTAAATATAATCTCATCAATATAATGAGGCCGTAATATGCATATTAACATATAAAATTGGGAAAGGCTAGGTTTTAATTATAGTATTTATAATCTCATCAATATAATGAGGTTTCCATATGCATATTAACATAGGAAAATGAGAAAGGTTAGGTTTTACTTCTTATAAATATAATCTCATCTATATAATGAGTTTGTAATATGCATATTAACATATGAAAATGAGAAATGCTAGGTTTTGTTGCTTGTATTTATAATCTTATCTATATAATAAGGTTGTAATATGTATATTAACATATGAAAATGAAAAAGGCTATGTATTACTTCTTGTAAAAATAATCTCATATATATAATGAGGTCGTAATATGCATATTAACATATGAAAATGAGAAAGGCTAGGTTTTAATTCTTGTATTTAAAATGTCATCTATATAATGAGGTTGTAATATGCATATGTACATATGAAAATATGAAAGGATAGGTTTTACTTCTTTTAAATACGATCTCATCTATATAATGAGTTTGTAATATGCATATTAACATACAAACACGAGAATGGCTATGTTTTACTTCTTGTAAATATAATCTCATCTATATAATGATGTTGTAGTATACATATTAACATATGAAAGTGAGAAGGGCTAGGTTTTACTTCTTCTAAATATAATCTCATAAATCTAATGAGGTTGTAATATGCATATTAACATATGAAAATGGGAAAGGCTAGGTTTTACTTCTTGTAAATATAATCTCATCTATATAATGAGGTTGTCATATGCATATTAAAATATCAAAATGAGAAAGGCTAGGTTTTCATTATTATAAATGTAATCTCATCTATATAATCAGATTGTCACATGCAAATTAACATAGGAAAATGAGAAACACTAGGTTTTAATTCTTGTATTTATAATCTCATTTATATAATGAGGTTGTAATTTGCATATTAACATATGAAAATGAGAAATGATAAGTTTTACTTCTTGTAAATATAATCTTATCTATATAATGAGATTGTAATATGCATATTAAAATATGAAAATGAGAAAGGCTAGGTATTACTTCTTGTAAATATAATCTCATCAATATAATGAGGCCGTAATATGCATATTAACATATAAAATTGGGAAAGGCTAGGTTTTAATTCTTGAATTTGTAATCTCATCAATATAATGAGGTTTCCATATGCATATTAACATATGAAAATGAGAAAGGTTAGGTTTTACTTCTTATAAATATAATCTCATCTATATAATGAATTTGTAAAATGCATATTAACATATGAAAATGAGAAAGACTATGTATTACTTCTTTTAAAAATAATCTCATATATATATATAATGAGGTCGTAATATGCATATTAACATAAGAAAATGAGAAAGGTTAGGTTTTAATTTTTGTATTTATAATCTCATCTATATAATGAGGTTTTAATATGCATATTAACATATGAAAATAAGAAAGACTATGTTTTACTTCTTTTAAATATAATGTCATCTATATAATGAGGTTTTAATATGCATATGTACATATGAAAATATGAAAGGATAGGTTTTACTTCTTTTAAATACAATCTCATCTATATAATGAGTTTGTAATATGAATATTAACATACAAAAACGAGAATGGATAGGTTTTACTTCTTCTAAATATAATCTCATAAATATAATGAGGTTGTAATATGCATATTAACATATGAAAATGGGAAAGGCTAGGTTTTACTTCATGTAAATATAACTCATCTATATAATGAGGTTGTCATATGAATATTAACATATGAAAATGAGAAAGGCTAGGTTTTACTTCTCGAACATATAACCTCATCTATATAATGAGGTTGTCATATGCATATTAACATATTAAACTAAGAAAGACCTAGTTTTACTTCTTGTAAATATAATCTCATCTATATAACGAGGTTGTCATATGCATATTAACATATGAAAATGAGAAAGGTTAGGTTTTACTCATTGTAAATCCAATCTCATCTATATAATAAGGCTGTAATATGCATATTAACTTATGAAAATGAGAAAGGAGAGGTTTTACTTCTTGTAAATATAATGTCATCTATATAATGAGGTTGTCATATGCATATTAAAATATCAAAATGAGAAAGGCTAGGTTTTCATTATTGTAAATATAATCTCATCTATATAATCAGGTTGTCATATGCATATTAACATAGGAAAATGAGAAACACTAGGTTTTAATTCTTGTATTTATAATCTCATGTAAATAATGAGGTTGTAATTTGCATATTAACATATGAAAGTGATAAATGATAAGTTTTACTTCTTGTAAATATAATCTTATCTATATAATGAGATTGTAATATGCATATTAAAATAAGAAAATGAGAAAGGCTAGGTATTACTTCTTGTAATATAATCTCATCTCTATAATGAGGCCGTAATATGCATATTAACATATAATTATGGGAAATGCTAGGTTTTAATTCTTGTATTTATAATCTCATCAATATAATGAGGTTTCCATATGCATATTAACATATGAAAATGAGAAAGGTTAGGTTTTACTTCTTATAAATATAATCTCATCTATATAATGAGTTTGTAAAATGCATATTAACATATGAAAATGAGAGATGCTAGGTTTTGCTGCTTGTATTTATAATCTTATCTATATAATGAGGTTGTAATATGTATATTAACATATGAAAATGAGAAAGACTATGTATTACTTCTTTAAAAATAATCTCATATATATAATGAGGTCGTAATATGCATATTAACATATGAAAATGAGAAAGGCTAGGTTTTAATTCTTGTATTTATAATCTCATCTATATAATGAGGTTTTAATATGCATATTAACATATGAAAATGAGAAAGACTATGTTTAACTTCTTGTAAATTTAATGTCATCTATATAATGAGGTTGTAATATGCATATGTACATATGAAAATATGAAAGGATAGGTTTTACTTCTTTTAAATAGAATCTCCTCTATATAATGAGTTTGTAATATGCATATTAACATACAAAAACGAGAATGGCAAGGTTCTACTTCTTGTAAATATAATCTCATCTATATAATGATGTTGTAATATGCATATTAACATATGAAAATGAGAAGGGCTAGGTTTTACTTCTTCTAAATATAGTCTCATAAATATAATGAGGTTGAAATATGCATATTAACATATGAAAATGGGAAAGGCTAGGTTTTACTTCTTGTAAATATAACTCATCTATATAATGAGGTTGTCATATGCATATTAACATATGAAAATGAGAAAGGCTAGGTTTTACTTCTCGAACATATAACCTCATCTATATAATGAGGTTGTCATATGCATATTAACATATTAAACTGAGAAAGACTTAGTTTTACCTCTTGTAAATATAATCTCATCTATATAACGAGGTTGTCATATGCATATTAACATATGAAAATAAGAAAGGTTAGGTTTTACTTATTGTAAATATAATCTCATCTATATAATGAGGCTGTAATATGCATATTAACTTATGAAAATGAGAAAGTCGAGATTTGACTTCTTGTAAATATAATGTCATCTATATAATGAGGTTGTCATAGGCATATTAAAATATGAAAAAGAGAAAGGCTAGGTTTTCATTTTTGTAAATATAATCTCATCTATATAATCAGGTTGTCATATGCATATTAACATATGAAAATGAGAAACACTAGGTTTTAATTCTTGTACTTATAATCTCATGTATATAATGAGGTTGTAATTTGCATATTAACATATGAAAATGATAAATGATAAACTTTACTTCTAGTAAATATAATCTTATCTATATAATGAGATTGTAATATGCATATTAAAATATGAAAATGAGAAAGGTTGGGTATTACTTCTTGTAAATATAATCTCATCAATATAATGAGGCCGTAATATGCATATTAACATATAAAATTGGGAAAGGCTAGGTTTTAATTATAGTATTTATAATCTCATCAATATAATGAGGTTTCCATATGCATATTAACATAGGAAAATGAGAAAGGTTAGGTTTTACTTCTTATAAATATAATCTCATCTATATAATGAGTTTGTAATATGCATATTAACATATGAAAATGAGAAATGCTAGGTTTTGTTGCTTGTATTTATAATCTTATCTATATAATAAGGTTGTAATATGTATATTAACATATGAAAATGAAAAAGGCTATGTATTACTTCTTGTAAAAATAATCTCATATATATAATGAGGTCGTAATATGTATATTAACATATGAAAATGAGAAAGGTTAGGTTTTAATTCTTGTATTTAAAATGTCATCTATATAATGAGGTTTTAATATGCATATTAACAAAAGAAAATGAGAAAGACTAGGTTTTACTTCTTGTAAATATAATGTCATCTATATAATGAGGTTGTAATATGCATATGTACATATGAAAATATGAAAGGATAGGTTTTACTTCTTTTAAATACGATCTCATCTATATAATGAGTTTGTAATATGCATATTAACATACAAACACGAGAATGGCTATGTTTTACTTCTTGTAAATATAATCTCATCTATATAATGATGTTGTAGTATACATATTAACATATGAAAGTGAGAAGGGCTAGGTTTTACTTCTTCTAAATATAATCTCATAAATCTAATGAGGTTGTAATATGCATATTAACATATGAAAATGGGAAAGACTAGGTTTTACTTCTTGTAAATATAATCTCATCTATATAATGAGGTTGTCATATGCATATTAACATATTAAAATGAGAAAGGCTAGGTTTTACTTCTCGAACAGATAACATCATTTATATAATGAGGTTGTAATTTGCATATTAACATATTAAACTGAGAAAGACTTAGTTTTACTTCTTTTAAATATAATCTCATTTATATAAAGAGGTTGTCATATGCATATTAGCATATGAAAATGAGAAAGGTTAGGTTTTACTTATTGTAAATATAATCTCATCTATATAATGAGGTTGTAATATTCATATTAACTTATGAAAATGAGAAAGGCGAGGTTTTACTTCTTGTAAATATAATGTCATCTATATAATGAGGTTGTCATATGCATATTAAAATATCAAAATGAGAAAGGCTAGGTTTTCATTATTATAAATGTAATCTCATCTATATAATCATATTGTCACATGCATATTAACATAGGAAAATGAGAAACACTAGGTTTTAATTCTTGTATTTATAATCTCATTTATATAATGAGGTTGTAATTTGCATATTAACATATGAAAATGAGAAATGATAAGTTTTACTTCTTGTAAATATAATCTTATCTATATAATGAGATTGTAATATGCATATTAAAATATGAAAATGAGAAAGGCTAGGTATTACTTCTTGTAAATATAATCTCATCTCTATAATGAGGCCGTAATATGCATATTAACATATAAAATTGGGAAAGGCTAGGTTTTAATTCTTGTATTTGTAATCTCATCAATATAATGAGGTTTCCATATGCATATTAACATATGAAAATGAGAAAGGTTAGGTTTTACTTCTTATAAATATAATCTCATCTATATAATGAATTTGTAAAATGCATATTAGCATATGAAAATGAGAAAGACTATGTATTACTTCTTTTAAAAATAATCTCATATATATATATATATAATGAGGTCGTAATATGCATATTAACATAAGAAAATGAGAAAGGTTAGGTTTTAATTTTTGTATTTATAATCTCATCTATATAATGAGGTTTTAATATGCATATTAACATATGAAAATAAGAAAGACTATGTTTTACTTCTTTTAAATATAATGTCATCTATATAATGAGGTTTTAATATGCATATGTACATATGAAAATATGAAAGGATAGGTTTTACTTCTTTTAAATACAATCTCATCTATATAATGAGTTTGTAATATGAATATTAACATACAAAAATGAGAATGGATAGGTTTTACTTCTTCTAAATATAATCTCATAAATATAATGAGTTTGTAATATGCATATTAACATATGAAAATGGGAAAGGCTAGGTTTTACTTCATGTAAATATAACTCATCTATATAATGAGGTTGTCATATGAATATTAACATATGAAAATGAGAAAGGCTAGGTTTTACTTCTCGAACATATAACCTCATCTATATAATGAGGTTGTCATATGCATATTAACATATTAAACTAAGAAAGACCTAGTTTTACTTCTTGTAAATATAATCTCATCTATATAACGAGGTTGTCATATGCATATTAACATATGAAAATGAGAAAGGTTAGGTTTTACTCATTATAAATCTAATCTCATCTATATAATAAGGCTGTAATATGCATAGTAACTTATGAAAATGAGAAAGGAGAGGTTTTACTTCTTGTAAATATAATGTCATCTATATAATGAGGTTGTCATATGCATATTAAAATATGAAAATGAGAAAGGCTAGGTTTTCATTATTGTAAATATAATCTCATCTATATAATCAGGTTGTCATATGCATATTAACATAGGAAAATGAGAAACACTAGGTTTTAATTCTTGTATTTATAATCTCATGTATATAATGAGGTTGTAATTTGCATATTAACATATGAAAGTGATAAATGATAAGTTTTACTTCTTGTAAATATAATCTTATCTATATAATGAGATTGTAATATGCATATTAAAATATGAAAATGAGAAAGGCTAGGTATTACTTCTTGTAAATATAATCTCATCTCTATAATGAGGCCGTAATATGCATATTAACATATAAATATGGGAAATGCTAGGTTTTAATTCTTGTATTTATAATCTCATCAATATAATGAGGTTTCCATATGCATATTAACATATGAAAATGAGAAAGGTTAGGTTTTACTTCTTATAAATATAATCTCATCTATATAATGAGTTTGTAAAATGCATATTAACATATGAAAATGATTGATGCTAGGTTTTGCTGCTTGTATTTATAATCTTATCTATATAATGAGGTTGTAATATGTATATTAACATATGAAAATGAGAAAGACTATGTATTACTTCTTTTAAAAATAATCTCATATATATATAATGAGGTCGTAATATGCATATTAACATATGAAAATGAGAAAGGCTAGGTTTTAATTCTTGTATTTATAATCTCATCTATATAATGAGGTTTTAATATGCATATTAACATATGAAAATGAGAAAGACTATGTTTAACTTCTTGTAAATTTAATGTCATCTATATAATGAGGTTGTAATATGCATATGTACATATGAAAATATGAAAGGATAGGTTTTACTTCTTTTAAATACAATCTCCTCTATATAATGAGTTTGTAATATGCATATTAACATACAAAAACGAGAATGGCAAGGTTCTATTTCTTGTAAATATAATCTCATCTATATAATGATGTTGTAATATGCATATTAACATATGAAAATGAGAAGGGCTAGGTTTTACTTCTTCTAAATATAGTCTCATAAATATAATGAGGTTGAAATATGCATATTAACATATGAAAATGGGAAAGGCTAGGTTTTACTTCTTGTAAATATAACTCATCTATATAATGAGGTTGTCATATGCATATTAACATATGAAAATGAGAAAGGCTAGGTTTTACTTCTCGAACATATAACTTCATCTATATAATGAGGTTTGCATATGCATATTAACATATTAAACTGAGAAAGACTTAGTTTTACCTCTTGTAAATATAATCTCATCTATATAACGAGGTTGTCATATGCATATTAACATATGAAAATAAGAAAGGTTAGGTTTTACTTATTGTAAATATAATCTCATCTATATAATGAGGCTGTAATATGCATATTAACTTATGAAAATGAGAAAGTCGAGATTTGACTTCTTGTAAATATAATGTCATCTATATAATGAGTTTGTCATAGGCATATTAAAATATGAAAAAGAGAAAGGCTAGGTTTTCATTTTTGTAAATATAATCTCATCTATATAATCAGGTTGTCATATGCATATTAACATATGAAAATGAGAAACACTAGGTTTTAATTCTTGTACTTATAATCTCATGTATATAATGAGGTTGTAATTTGCATATTAACATATGAAAATGATAAATGATAAACTTTACTTCTTCTAAATATAATCTTATCTATATAATGAGATTGTAATATGCCTATTAAAATATGAAAATGAGAAAGGTTGGGTATTACTTCTTGTAAATATAATCTCATCAATATAATGAGGCCGTAATATGCATATTAACATATAAAATTGGGAAAGGCTAGGTTTTAATTATAGTATTTATAATCTCATCAATATAATGAGGTTTCCATATGCATATTAACATAGGAAAATGAGAAAGGTTAGGTTTTACTTCTTATAAATATAATCTCATCTATATAATGAGTTTGTAATATGCATATTAACATATGAAAATGAGAAATGCTAGGTTTTGTTGCTTGTATTTATAATCTTATCTATATAATAAGGTTGTAATATGTATATTAACATATGAAAATGAGAAAGGCTATGTATTACTTCTTGTAAAAATAATCTCATATATATAATGAGGTCGTAATATGCATATTAACGTATGAAAATGAGAAAGGCTAGGTTTTAATTCTTGTATTTAAAATGTCATCTATATAATGAGGTTTTAATATGCATATTAACATATGAAAATGAGAAAGACTAGGTTTTACTTCTTGTAAATATAATGTCATCTATATAATGAGGTTGTAATATGCATATGTACATATGAAAATATGAAAGGATAGGTTTTACTTCTTTTAAATACGATCTCATCTATATAATGAGTCTGTAATATGCATATTAACATACAAACACGAGAATGGCTATGTTTTACTTCTTGTAAATATAATCTCATCTATATAATGATGTTGTAGTATACATATTAACATAAGAAAGTGAGAAGGGTTAGGTTTTACTTCTTCTAAATATAATCTCATAAATCTAATGAGGTTGTAATATGCATATTAACATATGAAAATGGGAAAGGCTAGGTTTTACTTCTTGTAAATATAATCTCATCTATATAATGAGGTTGTCATATGCATATTAACATATTAAAATGAGAAAGGCTAGGTTTTACTTCTCGAACAGATAACATCATTTATATAATGAGGTTGTCATATGCATATTAACATATTAAACTGAGAAAGACTTAGTTTTACTTCTTGTAAATATAATCTCATCTATATAACGAGGTTGTCATATGCATATTAACATATGAAAAAGAGAAAGGTTAGGTTTTACTTATTGTAAATATAATCTCATCTATATAATGAGGTTGTAATATTCATATTAACTTATGAAAATGAGAAAGACGAGGTTTTACTTCTTGTAAATATAATGTCATCTATATAATGAGGTTGTCATATGCATATTAAAATATCAAAATGAGAAAGGCTAGGTTTTCATTATTATAAATGTAATCTCATCTATATAATCAGATTGTCACATGCATATTAACATAGGAAAATGAGAAACACTAGGTTTTAATTCTTGTATTTATAATCTCATTTATATAATGAGGTTGTAATTTGAATATTAACATATGAAAATGAGAAATGATAAGTTTTACTTCTTGTAAATATAATCTTATCTATATAATGAGATTGTAATATGCATATTAAAATATGAAAATGAGAAAGGCTAGGTATTACTTCTTGTAAATATAATTTCATCTCTATAATGAGGCCGTAATATGCATATTAACATATAAAATTGGGAAAGGCTAGGTTTTAATTCTTGTATTTGTAATCTCATCAATATAATGAGGTTTCCATATGCATATTAACATATGAAAATGAGAAAGGCTAGGTTTTACTTCTTATAAATATAATCTCATCTATATAATGAGTTTGTAAAATGCATATTAACATATGAAAATGAGAAAGACTATGTATTACTTCTTTTAAAAATAATCTCATATATATATATATATAATGAGGTCGTAATATGCATATTAACATATGAAAATGAGAAAGGTTAGGTTTTAATTTTTGTATTTATAATCTCATCTATATAGTGAGGTTTTAATATACATATTAACATATGAAAATAAGAAAGACTATGTTTTACTTCTTTTAAATATAATGTCATCTATATAATGAGGTTTTAATATGCATATGTACATATGAAAATATGAAAGGATAGGTTTTACTTCTTTTAAACACAATCTCATCTATATAATGAGTTTGTAATATGAATATTAACATACAAAAACGAGAATGGCTAGGTTTTACTTCTTCTAAATATAATCTCATAAATATAATGAGGTTGTAATATGCATATTAACATATGAAAATGGGAAAGGCTAGGTTTTACTTCATGTAAATATAACTCATCTATATAATGAGGTTGTCATATGAATATTAACATATGAAAATGAGAAAGGCTAGGTTTTACTTCTCGAACATATAACCTCATCTATATAATGAGGTTGTCATATGCATATTAACATATTAAACTAAGAAAGACCTAGTTTTACTTCTTGTAAATATAATCTCATCTATATAACGAGGTTGTCATATGCATATTAACATATGAAAATGAGAAAGGTTAGGTTTTACTCATTGTAAATCTAATCTCATCTATATAATAAGGCTGTAATATGCATATTAACTTATGAAAATGAGAAAGGAGAGGTTTTACTTCTTGTAAATATAATGTCATCTATATAATGAGGTTGTCATATGCATATTAAAATATGAAAATGAGAAAGGCTAGGTTTTCATTCTTGTAAATATAATCTAATCTATATAATCAGGTTGTCATATGCATATTAACATATAAAAATGAGAAAAACTAGGTTTTAATTCTTGTACTTATAATCTCATGTATATAATGAGGTTGTAATTTGCATATTAACATATGAAAATGAGAAATGATAGGTTTTACTTCTTGTAAATATAATCTTATCTATATAATGAGATTGTAATATGCATATTAAAATATGAAAATGAGAAAGGTTGGGTATTACTTCTTGTAAATATAATCTCATCTCTATAATGAGGCCGTAATATGCATATTAACATATAAAATTGGGAAAGGCTAGGTTTTAATTCTTGTATTTATAATGAGGTTTCCATATGCATATTAATATATGAAAATTAGAAAGGTTAGGTTTTACTTCTTATAAATATAATCTCATCTATATAATGAATTACTAATATGCATATTAACATATGAAAATGAGAAATGCTAAGTTTTGCTGCTTGTATTTATAATCTTATCTATATAATGAGGTTGTAATATATATATTAACATATGAAAATGAGAAAGACTATGTATTACTTCTTTTAAAAATAATCTCATATATATATATATATAATGAGGTCGTAATATGCATATTAACATATGAAAATGAGAAAGGCTAGGTTTTAATTCTTGTATTTATATTCTCATCTATATAATGAGGTTTTAATATGCATATTAACATATGAAAATGAGAAAGACTATGTTTAACTTCTTGTAAATTTAATGTCATCTATATAATGAGGTTGTAATATGCATATGTACATATGAAAATATGAAAGGATAGGTTTTACTTCTTTTAAATACAATCTCCTCTATATAATGAGTTTGTAATATGCATATTAACATACAAAAACGAGAATGGCAAGGTTCTACTTCTTGTAAATATAATCTCATCTATATAATGATGTTGTAATATGCATATTAACATATGAAAATGAGAAGGGCTAGGTTTTACTTCTTCTAAATATAGTCTCATAAATATAATGAGGTTGAAATATGCATATTAACATATGAAAATGGGAAAGGCTAGGTTTTACTTCTTGTAAATATAACTCATCTATATAATGAGGTTGTCATATGCATATTAACATATGAAAATGAGAAAGGCTAGGTTTTACTTCTCGAACATATAACCTCATCTATATAATGAGGTTGTCATATGCATATTAACATATTAAACTGAGAAAGACTTAGTTTTACCTCTTGTAAATATAATCTCATCTATATAACGAGGTTGTCATATGCATATTAACATATGAAAATAAGAAAGGTTAGGTTTTACTTATTGTAAATATAATCTCATCTATATAATGAGGCTGTAATATGCATATGAACCTATGAAAATGAGAAAGTCGAGATTTTACTTCTTGTAAATATAATCTCATCTATATAATCAGGTTGTCATATGCATATTAACATAGGAAAATGAGAAACACTAGGTTTTAATTCTTGTATTTATAATCTCATGTATATAATGAGGTTGTAATTTGCATATTAAAATATGAAAGTGATAAATGATAAGTTTTACTTCTTGTAAATATAATCTTATCTATATAATGAGATTGTAATATGCATATTAAAATATGAAAATGAGAAAGGCTAGGTATTACTTCTTGTAAATATAATCTCATCTCTATAATGAGGCCGTAATATGCATATTAACATATAAATATGGGAAATGCTAGGTTTTAATTCTTGTATTTATAATCTCATCAATATAATGAGGTTTCCATATGCATATTAACATATGAAAATGAGAAAGGTTAGGTTTTACTTCTTATAAATATAATCTCATCTATATAATGAGTTTGTAAAATGCATATTAACATATGAAAATGAGAGATGCTAGGTTTTGCTGCTTGTATTTATAATCTTATCTATATAATGAGGTTGTAATATGTATATTAACATATGAAAATGAGAAATACTATGTATTTCTTCTTTTAAAAATAATCTCATATATATATAATGAGGTCGTAATATGCATATTAACATATGAAAATGGGAAAGGCTAGGTTTTACTTCTTGTAAATATAACTCATCTATATAATGAGATTGTCATATGCATATTAACATATGAAAATGAGAAAGGCTAGGTTTTACTTCTCGAACATATAACTTCATCTATATAATGAGGTTGTCATATGCATATTAACATATTAAAGTGAGAAAGACTTAGTTTTACCTCTAGTAAATATAATCTCATCTATATAACGAGGTTGTCATATGCATATTAACATATGAAAATAAGAAAGGTTAGGTTTTACTTATTGTAAATATAATCTCATCTATATAATGAGGCTGTAATATGCATATGAACCTATGAAAATGAGAAAGTCGAGATTATACTTCTTGTAAATATAATCTCATCTATATAATCAGGTTGTCATATGCATATTAACATAGGAAAATGAGAAACACTAGGTTTTAATTCTTGTATTTATAATCTCATGTATATAATGAGGTTGTAATTTGCATATTAAAATATGAAAGTGATAAATGATAAGTTTTACTTCTTGTAAATATAATCTTATCTATATAATGAGATTGTAATATGCATATTAAAATATGAAAATGAGAAAGGCTAGGTATTACTTCTTGTAAATATAATCTCATCTCTATAATGAGGCCGTAATATGCATATTAACATATAAATATGGGAAATGCTAGGTTTTAATTCTTGTATTTATAATCTCATCAATATAATGAGGTTTCCATATGCATATTAACATATGAAAATGAGAAAGGTTAGGTTTTACTTCTTATAAATATAATCTCATCTATATAATGAGTTTGTAAAATGCATATTAACATATGAAAATGAGAGATGCTAGGTTTTGCTGCTTGTATTTATAATCTTATCTATATAATGAGGTTGTAATATGTATATTAACATATGAAAATGAGAAATACTATGTATTACTTCTTTTAAAAATAATCTCATATATATATAATGAGGTCGTAATATGCATATTAACATATGAAAATGGGAAAGGCTAGGTTTTACTTCTTGTAAATATAACTCATCTATATAATGAGGTTGTCATATGCATATTAACATATGAAAATGAGAAAGGCTAGGTTTTACTTCTCGAACATATAACTTCATCTATATAATGAGGTTGTCATATGCATATTAACATATTAAACTGAGAAAGACTTAGTTTTACCTCTTGTAAATATAATCTCATCTATATAACGAGGTTGTCATATGCATATTAACATATGAAAATAAGAAAGGTTAGGTTTTACTTATTGTAAATATAATCTCATCTATATAATGAGGCTGTAATATGCATATTAACTTATGAAAATGAGAAAGTCGAGATTTGACTTCTTGTAAATATAATGTCATCTATATAATGAGTTTGTCATAGGCATATTAAAATATGAAAAAGAGAAAGGCTAGGTTTTCATTTTTGTAAATATAATCTCATCTATATAATCAGGTTGTCATATGCATATTAACATATGAAAATGAGAAACACTAGGTTTTAATTCTTGTACTTATAATCTCATGTATATAATGAGGTTGTAATTTGCATATTAACATATGAAAATGATAAATGATAAACTTTACTTCTTGTAAATATAATCTTATCTATATAATGAGATTGTAATATGCCTATTAAAATATGAAAATGAGAAAGGTTGGGTATTACTTCTTGTAAATATAATCTCATCAATATAATGAGGCCGTAATATGCATATTAACATATAAAATTGGGAAAGGCTTGGTTTTAATTATAGTATTTATAATCTCATCAATATAATGAGGTTTCCATATGCATATTAACATAGGAAAATGAGAAAGGTTAGGTTTTACTTCTTATAAATATAATCTCATCTATATAATGAGTTTGTAATATGCATATTAACATATGAAAATGAGAAATGCTAGGATTTGTTGCTTGTATTTATAATCTTATCTATATAATAAGGTTGTAATATGTATATTAACATATGAAAATGAGAAAGGCTATGTATTACTTCTTGTAAAAATAATCTCATATATATAATGAGGTCGTAATATGCATATTAACATATGAAAATGAGAAAGGCTAGGTTTTAATTCTTGTATTTAAAATGTCATCTATATAATGAGGTTTTAATATGCATATTAACATATGAAAATGAGAAAGACTAGGTTTTACTTCTTGTAAATATAATGTCATCTATATAATGAGGTTGTAATATGCATATGTACATATGAAAATATGAAAGGATAGGTTTTACTTCTTTTAAATACGATCTCATCTATATAATGAGTTTGTAATATGCATATTAACATACAAACACGAGAATGGCTATGTTTTACTTCTTGTAAATATAATCTCATCTATATAATGATGTTGTAGTATACATATTAACATATGAAAGTGAGAAGGGCTAGGTTTTACTTCTTCTAAATATAATCTCATAAATCTAATGAGGTTGTAATATGCATATTAACATATGAAAATGGGAAAGGCTAGGTTTTACTTCTTGTAAATATAATCTCATCTATATAATGATGTTGTCATATGCATATTAACATATTAAAATGAGAAAGGCTAGGTTTTACTTCTCGAACAGATAACATCATTTATATAATGAGGTTGTCATATGCATATTAACATATTAAACTGAGAAAGACTTAGTTTTACTTCTTGTAAATATAATCTCATCTATATAACGAGGTTGTCATATGCATATTAACATATGAAAATGAGAAAGGTTAGGTTTTACTTATTGTAAATATAATCTCATCTATATAATGAGGTTGTAATATTCATATTAACTTATGAAAATGAGAAAGGCGAGGTTTTACTTCTTGTAAATATAATGTCATCTATATAATGAGGTTGTCATATGCATATTAAAATATCAAAATGAGAAAGGCTAGGTTTTCATTATTATAAATGTAATCTCATCTATATAATCAGATTGTCACATGCATATTAACATAGGAAAATGAGAAACACTAGGTTTTAATTCTTGTATTTATAATCTCATTTATATAATGAGGTTGTAATTTGAATATTAACATATGAAAATGAGAAATGATAAGTTTTACTTCTTGTAAATATAATCTTATCTATATAATGAGATTGTAATATGCATATTAAAATATGAAAATGAGAAAGGCTAGGTATTACTTCTTGTAAATATATTCTCATCTCTATAATGAGGCCGTAATATGCATATTAACATATAAAATTGGGAAAGGCTAGGTTTTAATTCTTGTATTTGTAATCTCATCAATATAATGAGGTTTCCATATGCATATTAACATATGAAAATGAGAAAGGTTAGGTTTTACTTCTTATAAATATAATTTCATCTATATAATGAGTTTGTAAAATGCATATTAACATATGAAAATGAGAAAGACTATGTATTACTTCTTTTAAAAATAATCTCATATATATATATATATATAATGAGGTCGTAATATGCATATTAACATATGAAAATGAGAAAGGTTAGGTTTTAATTTTTGTATTTATAATCTCATCTATATAATGAGGTTTTAATATACATATTAACATATGAAAATAAGAAAGACTATGTTTTACTTCTTTTAAATATAATGTCATCTATATAATGAGGTTTTAATATGCATATGTACATATGAAAATATGAAAGGATAGGTTTTACTTCTTTTAAATACAATCTCATCTATATAATGAGTTTGTAATATGAATATTAACATACAAAAACGAGAATGGCTAGGTTTTACTTCTTCTAAATATAATCTCATAAATATAATGAGGTTGTAATATGCATTTTAACATATGAAAATGGGAAAGGCTAGGTTTTACTTCATGTAAATATAACTCATCTATATAATGAGGTTGTCATATGAATATTAACATATGAAAATGAGAAAGGCTAGGTTTTACTTCTCGAACATATAACCTCATCTATATAATGAGGTTGTCATATGCATATTAACATATTAAACTAAGAAAGACCTAGTTTTACTTCTTGTAAATATAATCTCATCTATATAACGAGGTTGTCATATGCATATTAACATATGAAAATGAGAAAGGTTAGGTTTTACTCATTGTAAATCTAATCTCATCTATATAATAAGGCTGTAATATGCATATTAACTTATGAAAATGAGAAAGGAGAGGTTTTACTTCTTGTAAATATAATGTCATCTATATAATGAGGTTGTCATATGCATATTAAAATATGAAAATGAGAAAGGCTAGGTTTTCATTCTTGTAAATATAATCTAATCTATATAATTAGGTTGTCATATGCATATTAACATATAAAAATGAGAAACACTAGGTTTTAATTCTTGTACTTATAATCTCATGTATATAATGAGGTTGTAATTTGCATATTAACATATGAAAATGAGAAATGATAGGTTTTACTTCTTGTAAATATAATCTTATCTATATAATGAGATTGTAATATGCATATTAAAATATGAAAATGAGAAAGGTTGGGTATTACTTCTTGTAAATATAATCTCATCTCTATAATGAGGCCGTAATATGCATATTAACATATAAAATTGGGAAATGCTAGGTTTTAATTCTTGTATTTATAATGAGGTTTCCATATGCATATTAATATATGAAAATTAGAAAGGTTAGGTTTTACTTCTTATAAATATAATCTCATCTATATAATGAATTACTAATATGCATATTAACATATGAAAATGAGAAATGCTAAGTTTTGCTGCTTGTATTTATAATCTTATCTATATAATAAGGTTGTAATATGTACATTAACATATGAAAATAAGAAAGGCTATGTATTACTTCTTGTAAAAATAATCTCATATGTACATTAACATATGAAAATTAGAAAGGCTATGTATTACTTCTTGTAAAAATATTCTCATATATATATATATATATATATATATATATATATATATATATATATATATATATATATATATATATATATATATATATATATATATTGAGGTCGTAATATACATATTAACATATGAAAATGAGAAAGGCTAGGTTTTAATTCTTGTATTTATAATCTCGTCTATATAATGAGGTTTTAATATGCATATTAACATATGAAAATGAGAAAGACTATGTTTTACTTCTTGTAAATATAATGTAATCTATATAATGAGGTTGTAATATGCATATGTACATATGAAAATATGAAAGGATAGGTTTTACTCCTTTTAAATACAATCTCATCTATATAATGAGTTTGTAATATGCATATTAACATACAAAAACGAGAATGGCTAGGTTTTACTTCTTGTAAATATAATCTCATCTATATAATGATGTTGTAATATGCATATTACCATATGAAAATGAGAAGGGCTAGGTTTTACTTCTTCTAAATATAATCTCATAAATATAATGAGGTTGTAATATGCATATTAACATATGAAAATGGGAAAAGCTAGGTTTTACTTCTTGTAAATATAACTCATCTATATAATGAGGTTGTCATATGCATATTAACATATGAAAATGAGAAAGGCTAGGATTTCATTCTTGTAAATATGCATATTAACATAGGAAAATGAGAAAGATTAGGTTTTACTTCTTATAAATATAATCTCATCTATATAATGAGTTTGTAATATGCATATTAACATATGAAAATGAGAAATGCTAGGTTTTGCTGCTTGTATTTATAATCTTATCTATATAATAAGGTTGTAATATGTATATTAACATATGAAAATGAGAAAGGCCATGTATTACTTCTTGTAAAAATAATCTCATATATATAATGAGGTTGTAATATGCATATTAACATATGAAAATGAGAAAGGCTAGGTTTTAATTCTTGTATTTAAAATGTCATCTATATAATGAGGTTTTAATATGCATATTAACATATGAAAATGAGAAAGACTAGGTTTTACTTCTTGTAAATATAATGTAATCTATATAATTAGGTTGTAATATGCATATGTACATATGAACTTATAAAAGGATAGGTTTAACTTCTTTTAAATACAATCTCATCTATATAATGAGTTTGTAATATGCATATTAACATACAAAAACGAGAATGGCTAGGTTTTACTTCTTGTAAATATAATCTCATCTATATAATGAGGTTGTCATATGCATATTAACATATGAAAATGAGAAAGGTTAGGTTTTACTTATTGTAAATATAATCTCATCTATATAATGAGGCTGTAATATGCATATTAACTTATGAAAATGAGAAAGGCGAGGTTTTACTTCTTGTAAATATAATGTCATCTATATAATGAGGTTGTCATATGCATATTAAAATATCAAAATGAGAAAGGCTAGGTTTTCATTATTATAAATGTAATCTCATCTATATAATCAGATTGTCACATGCATATTAACATAGGAAAATGAGAAACACTAGGTTTTAATTCTTGTATTTATAATCTCATTTATATAATGAGGTTGTAATTTGAATATTAACATATGAAAATGAGAAATGATAAGTTTTACTTCTTGTAAATATAATCTTATCTATATAATGAGATTGTAATATGCATATTAAAATATGAAAATGAGAAAGGCTAGGTATTACTTCTTGTAAATATATTCTCATCTCTATAATGAGGCCGTAATATGCATATTAACATATAAAATTGGGAAAGGCTAGGTTTTAATTCTTGTATTTGTAATCTCATCAATATAATGAGGTTTCCATATGCATATTAACATATGAAAATGAGAAAGGTTAGGTTTTACTTCTTATAAATATAATTCATCTATATAATGAGTTTGTAAAATGCATATTAACATATGAAAATGAGAAAGACTATGTATTACTTCTTTTAAAAATAATCTCATATATATATATATATAATGAGGTCGTAATATGCATATTAACATATGAAAATGAGAAAGGTTAGGTTTTAATTTTTGTATTTATAATCTCATCTATATAATGAGGTTTTAATATACATATTAACATATGAAAATAAGAAAGACTATGTTTTACTTCTTTTAAATATAATGTCATCTATATAATGAGGTTTTAATATGCATATGTACATATGAAAATATGAAAGGATAGGTTTTACTTCTTTTAAATACAATCTCATCTATATAATGAGTTTGTAATATGAATATTAACATACAAAAACGAGAATGGCTAGGTTTTACTTCTTCTAAATATAATCTCATAAATATAATGAGGTTGTAATATGCATTTTAACATATGAAAATGGGAAAGGCTAGGTTTTACTTCATGTAAATATAACTCATCTATATAATGAGGTTGTCATATGAATATTAACATATGAAAATGAGAAAGGCTAGGTTTTACTTCTCGAACATATAACCTCATCTATATAATGAGGTTGTCATATGCATATTAACATATTAAACTAAGAAAGACCTAGTTTTACTTCTTGTAAATATAATCTCATCTATATAACGAGGTTGTCATATGCATATTAACATATGAAAATGAGAAAGGTTAGGTTTTACTCATTGTAAATCTAATCTCATCTATATAATAAGGCTGTAATATGCATATTAACTTATGAAAATGAGAAAGGAGAGGTTTTACTTCTTGTAAATATAATGTCATCTATATAATGAGGTTGTCATATGCATATTAAAATATGAAAATGAGAAAGGCTAGGTTTTCATTCTTGTAAATATAATCTAATCTATATAATTAGGTTGTCATATGCATATTAACATATAAAAATGAGAAACACTAGGTTTTAATTCTTGTACTTATAATCTCATGTATATAATGAGGTTGTAATTTGCATATTAACATATGAAAATGAGAAATGATAGGTTTTACTTCTTGTAAATATAATCTTATCTATATAATGAGATTGTAATATGCATATTAAAATATGAAAATGAGAAAGGTTGGGTATTACTTCTTGTAAATATAATCTCATCTCTATAATGAGGCCGTAATATGCATATTAACATATAAAATTGGGAAATGCTAGGTTTTAATTCTTGTATTTATAATGAGGTTTCCATATGCATATTAATATATGAAAATTAGAAAGGTTAGGTTTTACTTCTTATAAATATAATCTCATCTATATAATGAATTACTAATATGCATATTAACATATGAAAATGAGAAATGCTAAGTTTTGCTGCTTGTATTTATAATCTTATCTATATAATAAGGTTGTAATATGTACATTAACATATGAAAATAAGAAAGGCTATGTATTACTTCTTGTAAAAATAATCTCATATGTACATTAACATATGAAAATTAGAAAGGCTATGTATTACTTCTTGTAAAAATATTCTCATATATATATATATATATATATATATATATATATATATATATATATATATATATATATATATATATATATATATATATATATATATATATATATATATATATATTGAGGTCGTAATATACATATTAACATATGAAAATGAGAAAGGCTAGGTTTTAATTCTTGTATTTATAATCTCGTCTATATAATGAGGTTTTAATATGCATATTAACATATGAAAATGAGAAAGACTATGTTTTACTTCTTGTAAATATAATGTAATCTATATAATGAGGTTGTAATATGCATATGTACATATGAAAATATGAAAGGATAGGTTTTACTCCTTTTAAATACAATCTCATCTATATAATGAGTTTGTAATATGCATATTAACATACAAAAACGAGAATGGCTAGGTTTTACTTCTTGTAAATATAATCTCATCTATATAATGATGTTGTAATATGCATATTACCATATGAAAATGAGAAGGGCTAGGTTTTACTTCTTCTAAATATAATCTCATAAATATAATGAGGTTGTAATATGCATATTAACATATGAAAATGGGAAAAGCTAGGTTTTACTTCTTGTAAATATAACTCATCTATATAATGAGGTTGTCATATGCATATTAACATATGAAAATGAGAAAGGCTAGGATTTCATTCTTGTAAATATGCATATTAACATAGGAAAATGAGAAAGATTAGGTTTTACTTCTTATAAATATAATCTCATCTATATAATGAGTTTGTAATATGCATATTAACATATGAAAATGAGAAATGCTAGGTTTTGCTGCTTGTATTTATAATCTTATCTATATAATAAGGTTGTAATATGTATATTAACATATGAAAATGAGAAAGGCCATGTATTACTTCTTGTAAAAATAATCTCATATATATAATGAGGTTGTAATATGCATATTAACATATGAAAATGAGAAAGGCTAGGTTTTAATTCTTGTATTTAAAATGTCATCTATATAATGAGGTTTTAATATGCATATTAACATATGAAAATGAGAAAGACTAGGTTTTACTTCTTGTAAATATAATGTAATCTATATAATGAGGTTGTAATATGCATATGTACATATGAACTTATAAAAGGATAGGTTTAACTTCTTTTAAATACAATCTCATCTATATAATGAGTTTGTAATATGCATATTAACATACAAAAACGAGAATGGCTAGGTTTTACTTCTTGTAAATATAATCTCATCTATATAATGAGGTTGTCATATGCATATTAACATATGAAAATGAGAAAGGTTAGGTTTTACTTATTGTAAATATAATCTCATCTATATAATGAGGCTGTAATATGCATATTAACTTATGAAAATGAGAAAGGCGAGGTTTTACTTCTTGTAAATATAATGCCGTCTATATAATGAGGTTGTCATATGCATATTAAAATATGAAAATGAGAAAGGCTAGGATTTCATTCTTGTAAATATAATCTCATCTATATAATCAGGTTGTCATATGCATATTAACATATGAAAATGAGAAACACTAGGTTTTAATTCTTGTACTTATAATCTCATGTATATAATGAGGTTGTAATTTGCATATTAACTTATGAAAATGAGAAATGATAAGTTTTACTTCTTGTAAATATAATCTTATCTATATAATGAGATTGTAATATGCATATTAAAATATGAAAATGAGAAAGGCTAGGTATTACTTCTTGTAAATATAATCTCATCTCTTTAATGAGGCCGTAATATGCATATTAACATATAAAATTAGGAAAGGCTAGGTTTTAATTGTTGTATTTATAATATCATCAATATAATGAGGTTTCCATATGCATATTAACATATGAAAATGAGAAAGGTTAGGTTTTACTTCTTCTGAATATAATCTCATCTATATAATGAGTTTGTAATATGCATATTAACATATGAAAATGAGAAATGCTAGGTTTTGCTGCTTGTATTTATAATCTTATCTATATAATAAGGTTGTAATATGTATATTAACAAATGAAAATGAGAAAGGCTATGTATTACTTCTTATAAAAATAATCTCATATATATAATGAGGTTGTAATATGCATATTAACATATGAAAATGTGAAAGGCTAGGTTTTAATTCTTGTACTTGGTCACGAATTTACCGCTATAGAAATTAAATGGCGACTCTACTGAGGAATAGTCCTTAGTGGGTTTAGTCTAACTTTGTGTGTGTATATAATTATATATTTGATGTATGTATATTTGTTTGTATCATATAATCTGCTTGTTGTGCTTGGTGATCTCTGAGTGGTGAGATAAGTTCTAACCCAAACTTGAGTGCAATTAAGATAGGAGGATGGTATAGTTATGTTCGACTTGTGTGGAGTAGTCCTTAACAAGTTGGCTTGAGACCCATCTACTAAGTGGAGACCCTTTTGGAGTTATTGATGTCACACAAGTTATTTGTGGTTAGGCATTACTTTCTCTGATTTGGGGTCCAAGAAGTTAAGGACCGTTGAACATTTAACCCCACTTGGCCTATTTAGGACGTAGTGCGGAGACTGTTCAAGTGTAGACTTGATAACAGTTGTTACGCGATATTACACTCAGGCGAGTTTCTCTTGAGAATATTGTGGGTTTATGAGTCAGTCATCCTAACTTGTAATATCTGATAGATGGAATTAAGACTCTGGGAACTTTTTAGAACATGATGTACAAGTTTTATTCTTAGTACACTCCTTTGGGATGGTTCTTACCCATACTCCATGCTCGTGACTCATAACAAACCCTTGATTCTTGGTTGATCCAATCAAGTCTTGTCAATATAAATGGAACTTGAGTGTTGATAAGGTGTAAACCATGATCCACCAAAATGGATGATTGATCTTGACAATGACTCGATTCATCCCTTGACCTTTGTTTGTTTTCCTTGTGTGTGATCCCTTATTTGTGATTGTTGCATTCATGCATTCATGTGAATCATAACATTTATCACGCGAAAAATAATCTCAAGGAACTGAGGTCTTATTTGCAAATATTTTCAGACCATGGATTATGGACGAAGGAACACTAAGAAGTACAATTTCAGATGTCTCGACTTGAAAGAGTTAAGGAAGCTAGCATCCTTTGTATTAGATCCCTTGGACTTCAAATAACATCATGGGAAGCTTCTATATATCTTGTCTACTGATGTGGTTGAAGGACTCTTGAGTGTGTTGGTTCAATTTTATGACCCTCTCTACTGTTGCTTCACTTTTCCCGATTATCAGCTTGTGCCTACGTTAGAGGAGTATGCCCATCTCTTGGGAATACCTATTTCTAACAAAGTGCCTTTTAGTGGATTGGAAGAGATTCCCATATCTCATATTATAGCTGAAGCTCTTCATCTGAAGAAGTCTAAGATTGAGGCTAATTGGGTGAAGAAAGGAGGATTGTTTGGGTTGACTTCTGAATTCCTCATCAAGGAAGCTACTACCTTTGCTCAAGCTGGTAGTGTGGATGCTTTTGAAGCCGTCTTTGTGTTGCTCATCTATGGTTTGGCTTTGTTCCCTAACATCGACGATTTTGTTGATGTTAACGCCATTAGAATTTTCCTGATTGGGAATCCTGTGCCTACTCTGTTAGGAGATATGTACTTTTATTTGCATTTGAGGAATTCTAAATGTGGTTGAACGATTGTGTGTTGTATTCCTCTTCTGTACAAGTGGTTTATTTTGCACTTGCCTCAGACGCCTACTTTTGTGGAGAACAAACAATGTCTACGATGGTCTCAGAGACTTATGTCTCTCACTAATGATGATATAGTTTGGTATGATTCTTCATTGAGTAGTTTGGAGATTATTGATTGTTGTGATGAATTCTCTAATGTTCCTCTCATTGGTACACAAGGAGGAATCAACTACAACCCTGCTTTGCCTCATTGTCAACTTGGGTTCCCCTTAAGAGACAAACCTAATAACACTTTGTTAGAAGGTCTTTTCTATAAAGAGGGTAAAGATCCCCAACATTTAAAGCGGAAGATGATTCAGGCTTGGTATAATATGCATAGGAAAGGAATATCCGAGCTTGGTCCATGCAACTGCGTAGCTTTGGAAGCTTCACTCTTTGGGTGAAGAAGAGAGCTTTGGAATTGAAGATGCCATATGCTTATGAAAGACATATGTCTATGGTCATGGTTGAGCCACTAACTCTCCCTAACCAAGATATAAAGGAGTTGGAAGATGCACTCGCCAAGATGAAGCAAGAGAAAGACATGTGGGAAGAGTGTTTCCAGGCATTAAGCAAAAAGCACGAGGAGTTGTAGCTTGAGTCTAATGATAAATATGCACTTATTGAGCTTCCTGAAGATCGAGTAATGAAGAGACAGAGAGAGCCAGAGGTTTCATCTTCCTCTAGTATGCCTCAGCCTTTCGTCGCTTGGAAGAAGATTGTTGATCAGCTTGTCCTTGAGAAGACTCATATGAAGACTTCTTTTGAGTATGAGATTCGACGCATCCGAAGGAAGTACGCACCTGCATCCAGATCTTCTGATATTATTAGGGATCCTTAGGATGACTAGTCTCCTTTACTCTTTTATTTTGTATTTTTGGTTTCTGAAATTGTACTCAGTGTAATCCTTCAAATTATATAAATAAAAGAGATTTTTATGGTCATATCAAATTGTTGCAATTGTTGTTATATATATATATATATATATATATATATATATATATATATATATATATATATATATATATATATATATATATATATATATATATATATATATATATATATATATATATATATATATATATATATATATATATATATATATATATATATATATATATATATATATATATATATGCAAATAAAATAGTAAGTTCCTTGAAAATAAAAACAATCAAGCATTGCATTTCATGCATCATTTGCATAGCAGGTTTCTCTTTCGCCAGATGTCTTATTGGTATTTCTTATGTGCTTCAGCCAAGCTGACTCATCGATACAAAACCCGTGCCAATCACTCAAGAATCATGGAACATCTAGAGCAAGAGAACAGAGTCTTGAAGGACGAGATCGCCCGCCTAACTGCCATGATGGAGTCGGTGTTAGCTACTCAGAGCCAATCTTCTCCAACGCCCGCAACTCCTCCTCCTCAGAGGACTGTTATTTCCGAGGTTGCTACCTCTACCATTCCTGCTACTGTTGCTCACTTTGCGCCTACCATGCCTGCCAGATTCCCGTGGGGAATGCCGCCCAACTTTGTGCTCGAAGGTTTTGCGCCTACCTTTGCTTCCATGCCAATATCTAGCCTGGTCATGTCTGTGCCGCCGCCAGTTGTTCATACTTTACCCCGTGTTGAAGACACCATCTATCATTCCGAGCCATTTGAGGGTCCAGATGTTTATGAGAAGATGGACAAAATGAAAGACCAATTCCTTGAGCTGCGAAAGGAGTTGAAGACCTTGAGGGGAAAAGATATGTTTGGTAAGAGTGATGCGGAACTTTGCTTGGTTCTAAATGTCAAAATCCCGATGAAGCTCAAAGTCCCTAACTTTGAAAATTATAAGGGAAATACTTGTCTGCTCAGTCATCTCGTCATGTATGCTAGAAAGATGTCGACACAAACTGATAATGATCAGTTATTGATTCACTATTTCCAAGACAGTCTGACTGGTGCCGCTCTGAGGTGGTACATGAGTTTGGATAGTGCGAGTGTCCGCACGTTCAACGATCTGGGTGAAGCATTCGTGAAGTAGTACAAATATAATATGGATATGGCGCCGGATAGGGACCAATTGAGGTCATTGTCTCAGAAGGATAAGTAGACATTTAAAGAGTATGCTCAGCGATGGAGAGAGCTTGCCGCTCAGATTACCCCTCCTTTGGAAGAAAAGGAGATGACTAAGATTATTCTCAAGACCCTGAGCTCATTTTACTATGAGCGGATGATTGCCAGTGCCCCTAGTGATTTTACCGAAATGGTAAACATGGGGATGAGGCTAGAAGAGGGTGTCCGAGAGGGACGGTTGTCTAGAGAAGAAGTTTCATCCAGCAAAAGGTATGGTAACAGTTTCGCTAAGAAGAAAGAAGGCGATACTAATGCAGTATCTGTTGGGAGGCAAATGATCCTCATGTTAGAAGAAGTCCGCAACATCGTCAACACCATCATCAAGTATCATATGTAGTTCCAGTATTCTCGAACAGTCAATCAACACCGTTTCAACAATAACGTCAACAACCGCCGCATCAACGAATGAACACCTATAACAACAACAATACCAACAATCATCAACAATAATAAAACTTTGAGAGGAAGAATGTCTCTTTTGACCCTATTCCTATGGCTTATGCAGAATTATATCCATCGTTAGTTCTCAAAAACCTTTTGCAACCGAGGAATCCACCTCAAATCCCTGAACCACTTCCATAGTGGTACAAACCGGAACTTTGTCGTGCCTTTCACCAAGGAGCTCCTGGTCATGATATTGAGAATTGCTACCCCCTGAAGTATGAAGTCCAAAAGCTGGTTAAGAGTGGAATGGTGTCCTTTGAGGACCGTGCGCCGAATGTCAAAGCTAACCCACTACCTACTCATGGTAATTCATCTGTTAATATGGTGGACGGTTGTCCCAGGGAATTCAAAATATATGATGTACGCTTCATTAGAAGGTCCTTGGTGAGGATGCACAAGGATATCTGTTTGGTTAGCGATTGTGAGCATGACCATGATGGTTGTGCAATCTGCAATGTCAATTCTCGAGGTTGTGTAATTGTGAAGAGAGACATCTAGAGGTTGATGGATGGAGGTATGATTCAGATCTTCCAGTCCCGTCACTTAGGTGACAATGTTAATGTTATAGTCCATGTATTCAAAACTCCTGAGAGAGTAGTGATCCAGTATGATAGCAACAACAGTAGTAATAGCGTCAACAATAGGTCAGTATCATCGTTGGTTATACAGTTAGCGGGTCTAGTCCCGTATGCATCCGATAAGGTTGTCCCATATCAGTACAATACAACCATGTTAGAGAATGGTCAAGAGGTTCCTTTGCCTACAACCAGTTTTGTTGTGAGTATAGCTGATGTTACTAAGGTGACCCCTAGTGGTTGTGTCTTTGGGCCTGTGTTCCCTAAGAATGTGGAAGATATATTTGTTAGTAAGAAGGTGGAGGTTCCTGTGGTAGATCATGTTAGTGCTCTAAGATGTCAGTCTGGTGAATCCAGCGGTTTGAAGCCTAACGATGATGATGAGGTACTCCGGTTAATTAAGAAGAGCGAGTTTAATATGGTGGAGTAGCTGCCCCAAATCCCCTCCAAGATTTTAGTGTTGTCTCTGCTAATGAACTCTAAAGCGTACAAAGAAGCACTACAGAAAGTGTTAGAATAAGCGTATGTGGGACATGATGTTACGGTGGATCAGTTTGATCATATTGTGGCTAACATCACTTCCTGCAACAATCTCAGCTTTTGTGATGAAAAAACTCCCCGAGGAGGGTAGAAATCATAACTTAGCACTACACATTCCAATGAACTGCAAGGAGGACGCATTGTCAAATGTTTTGTTTGACACTGGTTCCTCATTGAACATACTCCCGAAATCAACTTTGTCAAGGCTGTCATACCAAGGAGCTCCTATGAGATATAGTGGCGTGATCGTCAAAGCTTTTGACGGTTCTCGCAAGACTGTGATCGGTGAAGTGGACTTTCCTGTGAAGATAGGTCCGAGTGATTTCCAAATTACTTTCCAAGTAATGGATATCCACCCGGACTATAGCTGCTTGTTAGGAAGGCCATGGATACATGAGGCAGGAGATGTTACTTCAACGTTGCATCAGAAGCTGAAGTTTGTCAAGAATGGAAAGTTGGTTATTGTTGGTAGGGAGAAGGCTTTGTTGGTAAGCCACCTGCCATCTTTCTCTTATGTATAAGCTGAGGATGAGATTGGAACTCCGTTCCAAGCCTTGTCTATTGCTGAGGAAAAAAGAGTTGGGGCACCCATGTCCTCGTTCAAAGATGCACAAAGAATTGTTGAAGAAGGTAAGTTTGATCAGCGGGGACAGATGGTAGAGGTCGCCGACAACAAGAGCAGAGCTGGTTTGGGTTTCTAACAAGGTTCATCTGTGGTTAGAGCTGAAGATGTACATCCCAATTTCCATAGCGGAGGGTTCATTCATGGTAATGAGCAACACTTAGATGCAATGATCAGGGGTGATGAAGACGAAGACTGCACCAATTTTGTGACGCACGGAAAAGCTTGCGACAATTGGACTGCTGTTGATATTCCTGTTATTATGCATCGATCTAAGTAATTGATTTTATTTGTTTTTAAAAATCCTTCTCCTATGCCTAAGGGAGGAGTGAACATTGTTTGGGCATTTTCAAATTTGATCATCAATAAAATATAATTCTATTCATCCACATCTATGATATTTTATTTTTACTTTTTGCTTTATTTTGAAAAATGGTAATCACAAAAAAACATAAATAAATAAATAATAATTGTCCATCTGCATAATATTTGGTCACAATTCACTTCTCTAAAATCAAAATATCAAATCATGATGCAGGTTGGTTTCTAACCCCATTGAATAAAATGATCCTTCTCCTTCTCCAAATTTTGAATTCTCTGTGTTTGAGGCTGAGGAAGGAAGTGATGAAGGAGTATCTGATTGAATTCTCTGTCTTCTTGAGCACGAAGGAAAAGTCATTTAGCCATTTGAAGAGAAGATTGAGTTAGTCAACTTAGGTTCCAAGGATGATGTGAAGGAAGTCAAAATTGGATCTCGACTGTGTCCAGAGGTTAAGAAGGGGTTGACTGATCTTCTCTGATAGTATTCAGATGTGTTTTCTTAGTCCTATCAAGACATGCCTGGTTTAGATTCTGAGATTGTGGAGCATAGATTGCCGTTGAAGCCAGAATGCCTGCCAGTCAAGCAGAAGTTGAGGAGGACTCATCCTGATATGGCAGTGAAGATCAAATAAGAAGTGCAAAAGCATATAGATGTTGGTTTCCTCGTTATTGCTGAATATCCGCAGTGGGTGGTCAATATTATGCCTGTATCGAAGAAGGATGGAAAAGTCCGTATGCGCGTTGATTACAGAGATTTAAATAAAGCCAGTCCGAAAGATGATTTCCATCTGCCACACATTGATATGTTGGTAGATAATACAACTAAATTCAAAGTCTTTTCGTTTATGGACAGATTTTCCGGATATAATCAGATCAAAATGGCACCCGAAGACATGGAGAAGACCACGTTCATTACACCCTGGGGAACATTCTATTATAGAGTGATGTCTTTCGGTCTAAAGAATGTTGGTGCAACTTACCAAATAACAATGGCTACTCTTTTTCATGATATGATGCATAAAGAGATCGAAGTCTATGTTGATGACATGATTGATAAATCCATTAATGAAGAAGAACTTGTTGAGCACTTGTTGAAGTTATTCCAGCGTTTGAGGAAGTATAAACTCCGCTTGAATCCCAATAAGTGTACTTTTGGTGTTCGTTCCGGTAAGTTATTAGGCTTTATTGTCAGCTAGAAGGGTATTAAAGTTGATCCTGCCAAGGTCAAAGCAATACAAGAGATGCATGTGCCCAAAACTGAGAAGCAAGTCATACGCTTTATCGGCCGCTTGAATTATATCTCGAGATTCATTTCACACATGATTGCCACATGTGCACCTATATTCAAGCTCCTTCGGAAAGATCAGTCTTGTGATTGGACTGAAGATTACCAGAAAGCTTTTGACAGTATCAAGGAATATCTGCTTGAGCCTCCGATTCTATCTCCGCATGTGGAAGGAAGATCGTTGATCATGTATTTGACTGTGCTCGAAGAGAGTATGGGTTGTGTTTTTGGTCAGCAAAATGAAACTAGAAAGAAAGAATATGCAATTTACTACCTCAGTAAGAAGTTCACCGACTGTAAGACTCGGTATTCTATGCTAGAGAAGACTTGTTGTGCATTGGCTTGGGCTGCTAAGCATCTGCATCAATATATGTTGAATCATACCACTTGGTTGATATCCAAAATGGATCCAATCAAGTATATTTTCGAGAAGCCTGCTTTAACTGGGAGGATTTCCCGTTGGTAGATTTTGTTATCAGAGTATGATATTGAATACCGATCTCAGAAAGCAATCAAAGGTAGTGTTTTGGCTGACCATTTGGCTCACCAACCAATTGAAGATTACCAGTCAGTGCAGTATGATTTTCCCGATGAAGAGATTTTGTACTTGAAAATGAAAGATTGTTATGAACCATTGCTTGAAGAAGGTCTAAAACCTGGTTCCCGTTGGGGCATGGTATTTGATGGAGATGTTAATCAGTATGGTAATGGCATTGGGGCAGTGATTATTACTCCTCAAGGCACGTATTTTCCGTTTACAGCTAGATTGACTTTCAGGTGTACAAACAATATGGCTGAGTATGAAGCTTGCATTATGGGGCTTGAAGAAGTCATTGATCTCAGAATCAAATATTTAAACGTCTATGGAGATTCAACTTTGGCCGTGAATCAGATTAAAGGTGAATGGGAGACGAATCAACCCGATTTGATACCCTATAGAGATTATGCGAGGAGGATTTCAACTTTCTTTACAAAGGTTGAGTTTCATTATATCCCTCGAGATGAAAACCGGATGGAAGATGCTCTTGCAACAGTGGCTTCAATGATCATGTGAAATATTGGAATGAAGTTCCCAATTTGACTGTGATGTGTCTTGATAGGCTAACTCATGTATTCGTTGTTGAAGAGATCAAATATGAAAAGTCGTGGTATTTTGATATCAAGTGTTTCCTCCGAAGTCAGATTTACCCGTCTGGGGCATCTTTGAAAGATAAGAAGACTTTGAGAAGATTAGCCGGCAACTTCTACCTAAATGGTGATGTGTTGTACAAGAGAAACTTCGATATGGTTCTGCTCAGATGTGTGGATAGACTCGAAGCAGACTTATTGATGACTGAATTCCTCGAAGGTTCCTTTTGTACTCATTCTAATGGATATGCTATGACAAAGAAGATGTTGCGAGCAGGTTACTATTGGCTGACATTGGAATCTGACTGTTGCAAGTCTGTGAAGAAATACCACAAGTGTCAAATTGATGCAGATAAGATTCATGTTCCTCCGACACTATTGAACGTCATTTCTTCCCAATGGCCCTTCTCCATGTGAGGAATTGACATGATTGAGCCCAAAGCATCGAACAAACATCATTTCATTTTGGTGGCTATTGACTACTTCACAAAGTGGGTTAAAGCGGCATCGTATGCAAATGTAACCAAGCAAGTTGTTGTGAGGTTTATCAAGAATAAGATTATATGCCATTATGGTGTGCCAAGTAAGATCATTACTGATAATGGATCGAACTTGAAAAATAATATGGTGGAAGCTCTCTGCAAAGACTTTAAGATTGCACACCATAATTCTTCTCCCTACAGACCTAAGATGAATGGGGTTGTTGAAGCTGCAAACAAGAACATCAAGAAGATCATTTAGAAGATGGTTATGACGTATAAGAATTGGCATGAAATGCTCCCATTTGCTTTGCACGGGTATCGTACATCCATCTGCACTTTAACAGGGGCAACCCACTTCTCTCTTATATAAGGTATGAAAGTTGTCCTCCCCGTAGAGGTTGAGATCTCATCACTGTGTGTCTTAATGGAAGCCAAGTTGATTGAAGCTGAATGGTGTCAAACCAGATATGACCAGTTGAATATGATTGAAGAGAAGAGGTTGACTGCCACGTGTCATGGTCAGTTGTACCAACAGAGAATGAAGAAAGCTTTTGATAAGAAGGTCAGACCTCGTGTGTTCAGAGAAGGTGACCTTGTGCTCAAGAAGATTCTATCTTTCAAACCATATTCTAGGGGTAAATTGACTCCAAATTATGAAGGTCCATATGTTGTTAAGAGAGCCTTTTCAGGCGGTGCTTTAATTCTTACAACTATGGATGGTGAAGAGTTCACTCGTCCTGTGAACGTAGATGCAGTCAAGAAATACTTCGCCTAAAAATATAAAAAGAACAACTCACTAAGTTGAAAACCCGAAAGGGAGGCTTAGGCAAAAATGAGCGTCTCGGTGGATTGAAAACCTGAAAGGGCGATCCAGGAAAAAAATAGAGACATAAAACAGAAAGAATTATCCCGATAAATTGAGTACCCCACCTTGGGGCAATTTATGCAAAAATTAGGGATTATGGCAAGTAACTGCATCCTGCTGATCTTCAGTTTTGAAGACGTTCTCGAGCATATTATCAGATTCTGATCCCCAGTAGTGGCCAAGAGCACAATGGACATCAAGAGTTGGTAGAAGGATTAGTGATCATTGTGTTCAATGTAGCCCTTTTCCATGTAAATTACCATTTTTCAAACTTTTGTAAAGATCTATGGAGTCTTGTCATTTACAGACTACCATTCTATTAAATAAAGTTGAACTTCTATCCAATTATTTTTACTCTTGTTTAATTAAGCCAAATAGATTTAAATTTTATTATGATCATTTTTGAAATTAAAATTTTAATCAAAATCATATTTTCTTAAACATATAAAAGCATTAATTTTAAGCAATTGATCTCATTTAAAAGGAATATCAACATTGGTTTGAAAGCGGTAAGCCCTAAATGTGGAGCATTATTGGTTCTCCCCCGAGCAGTTGGCGTGGCTCCTGTCTTTCATCCCCGACAGCGTATCAACATCCGTTGTTTGTTGATTTCCCTAGCCAAGTTCGTCGTCATCCCCAGCTGAGTTTGTGATTGTCCTCCCTCGGGTTGTAGGCATTTCATTGCAGCGGTTTGCATGGTTTCGGCAGAACTTTGTTTCTCCACAAGTCGTTGTAACACCTCAAAATTTGCCCTCTTCTCTTGGGACTATCATTAACATTGTGCATATCATTTTAGGTCATTAGGCATTGCATATTGCATATCATGTGGTAACATTGTGCAAGTCATTCTCCCAAGTCTTGATCAGGAGATGAGGAAGTCAAAGGTGCAAGCCAGGGTTTTATTGATTGATCATGGGCCATCTGAGGATTGGGCTGTGAATTAGGGTTTCATGATTCTCAATGGATATTGGTCTTCATCTTGATTGAAGTGATACATCATCATCATCATGGTTGGATGTCATCAGGAGATTGAAGAAGATTCCTTGAGATTAGGGTTTTGACCACTGGTCAACCCTAATCAGTTGTATTGGGCCAATCAGGGCATAATCAGAAGATGAGGTTTGTGATGGATATGAGGATCATTTCATGATTATATTGTGCTTATTGAGGCTAGGGTTGCACCCTTGAGCCATTTCAGTTGAAGATTGGGGCTTAATTTGATCTATGCATTGCCAATTTCATCTATCAGTTGAAAAGTCAACTGTGGTCAACTGTACATGATCTGATGGATTTGGAGGTGGAAATGAGTTGAAGACACTTTATTCATGTTGGAACAAGTGTTATTTGACATCTCAAAGCTTGAAAATGAAGGAAATCAAGTCAGGACAAAAACTGCCAAAAATAGAAAGTGACTTGTAATTGAAGTTTCCAAAAATGGAAAGTTTTGGACCTCAAAGCCACGTGTCCAAGGAAGCTTCAAATGAAAATTTGTTCAACATGAAAGTTGTAGATCTTGTTCTCAACTTTCCAAAAAGTCCAAGAGCTTGAGAATCCCATGTATGGTTGGAAAGTTATGGCTCAGTGAAATTCAAAAATGACCTGTAATCAGGAGGCCATAATTACCACATACTTTGTCCAAATTGCAAGTTCTTTATATGCACAAACTCCATTTGAAATGTACTTTGAGGGTGCATCATTGGATTTGTTCAAAAATGGCCAAGGCAAAAAGTCACTTTTCAACTGGACAGCTGAATTGGACCAGGGGCAAAATTGTCCAACTCTCAAAATAATTGGAATTTTTGAATGGGACTTTTTCCAACACCTCAGGAATGGCATTTTGAGCTTGTTTGAATCATCACTTTGTGGCCAAAGCATATGGTTTGAGTTTTGGTTTGAAGAATGAAATGGTGAAAATTGGACAATTACCACACACATGTGAATTTGAGAAATACACCACCAATGGGAATGGGACAAGTTGCAATGGTTCACATATGTTATTTGGAGGTTGCATGAGCTGTTAACAGGTGGCAATGAGCTGTATATGGAAATTACACTTTTGCCCTTATTTGCAAGATAACCACTTTCACTTAACATTTCCAAATTGCTAATTAACTTGATTAGTGGATGATTAAGTGCACATATAAAAACCTAATCACTCCATAATCATAACAGAAATCACACTTCCCCAAATTGGATCTCAAAACCTCTCACATTCATCAAAATCTCAAGAACACTCCAAATGCAAAACTTCATCAATCTTCCTCAATCTTGAACCAATTCGTGAAATTCTTTTTGCATTCACTTCCTCTAATCATCTTCTCGGACTGTTTTGGGAGATTGCAAGGAAAAGTGCATCGAATCTCGACTGTTGCATATGGAGCATCAATGGTGAAATGCGAATTTCATGCTCTAGAGACCGTAGCAATTGATTCTGAACACATCATTCAACTTCCTAAAGCTATTGGCGCAACTGTTTGAGGAGGAAGAGCACGGATTCGCGCTGTTTGCACGCTGCCATATCCAGGTTTGGAAAATTCGAATCTCACTATTTGATCCATGCTTATATGCGTTAGAAAGATCATGTTACGTAGGTTATGGTGATAGTCTTAGTTTTGTAAATGATTAACTGTAGCTTAAGAAATCTGGAAATGAATTATTATGTCCAAACCCTAACTTCCACGATTTGAAGAACATAGGAAGAATTGGTTGAAATGAGGTTCATATTTGGATTGTACGCGTTGAGACGATTCGAACGGTTATCCATTTGTTTGTTTTCGTTGAGATTTTGTGTTCGTCGAATTCTGGAAATCCTGGGAGGAAGACGATGAAAGTTTGCGCAAAAGCATGTTTGATTCTCAAATCCATTTGAATTTTCAAATTCTGTGTTTCCCGCTGGCGCCATGCAATATTTACAATAATGCCACTGTTATTTTAATTAATTTAATTAAATTCTAAAAAATATTTAAACACCTTAAAAAATGCATAAAAAATAGTAGAAAATTCAGAAAAATATGGAGATTTTTTCTATGACTTCCTTGTTGACTGTAGATTATTTTTGACCTATTGGTCAAAGTTGTGCATGGTATAATTATTGTTTGACTTAGGCTTGTCTCACATGTACTCATATTTGATACATTCTACCATTTTGTTCATAAAATGCACATGCTTGCAAATAAATTCTTGAAAATTTTTGTGGCAATTGTTGACTGGATGATGTTTATTTCCATATAAATTTCATGAATTTTTGATGCCTGGTCATTGAGCAGCAAATTCTGGAACTTAGGTGTGACAATTTGTGTCACACCTCATTATGTCAACTTGCTGGATTTTTTTGAGTGACCTATACTTGTTAGAATAATATGAAATTTTGCATGATGTTTCATTAACATGTTGAGATGCTATGTGAATTTTTGTAGAATTTTATGTGGCATTTTCAAATTGATTGTGATTTTTCATTTCTGTTGGTCAAATATGCAAGTCCATGTGGTACATGTTTGTAATTTTGATGTGAAATGCTAATGTGGTATTGGATGATCATGAAATTTGATATGCTTGTAATAGACACATGTTAGAACATCCCTGTTTTGGTCTCATCCATTTCTTTATTGTTTTCATTGAGTTATGAATTTTTGAAGTGAGTTCATGTGTTGATGTTGTGATTTGGAGCCTATAATTGTGACTGTTTTTGTTGATTTTCATTGACATGATTCCATTTGCCCAAATGAGCTCAAATTTGACATGGTAGACCTTGATTATCCCCTGTTTAGGTGTAATTAATTTGAGAATTTTTGGATTTGTTTTGATGTGGATTTGAATGCAATAGTTCTGTTTGTATGCTTGGTGCCTCATTTGGACTAGTTTGCCTTATTTTGTGCATAGCATGAGTATGATGAATGATATAAACATGAGACCAAGGATGTTTGCTCTTGTTTGACTTTAATTTGAGATTGGTTTGTGAATGCCTTGCTGTTTAAGGATTTTTTCTTGTTTTGGACCCTAGGCTTGGCCTAGTGGTCTAGTTGCTAATGTTTGCTTGATTCTTCAGGATCAAAGACATAATGCACATGGAGAATGATCCAAATCTATTTTAATTGATGTTGTTGATGTTTGTACACTAACATAACATTGTTTTGTAGGTTTTGAAGCTTGGGCTTAAGCTTTGAGCTTGCTTTGTTGTGCATTGCTTTGTATAGTTTGATTGATTGAACACTTGCTGTTTGGTTTTGTCTGTCTGAGTACTAACTGTGTTTGATTGTTTCCAGGTACTTTAGTTGCTCAGTTCCTTGTGAACTTTTGCTTTGCGTTGCTTAAGCAACTTGCATAGAGGTAAAATCTCTTGACTTCATGTAGTCTGGAGACCCGGCTGTTACCGGGCCGGGCAAATAAATGTCTGAAGTCCTCCTTAAGAGGCAATGATTGTGGTTGTTTATTTTTAAGCCCAAGCAGGTGAAAGTCCTTTAAATAAGGCAATTGGTGGAAGGTAGGGGTATGCAGCCTACCCCCCACTATTCAGTTGAGTCTTCTCCTTGCTCCCATTACATGGTTGTAGCATTGAGATCAAAAGCCCAAGATTTGTTGTGTCAGAGTCTTCGAGTATAGAAGGGTTCCCCTATTCTGGACCCATGCTCATTTGTCAGAAGCTCTCCCTGGATAGGGATAAGAGCTGTGAGGTCTGATCCTCACTTCATCCTTTCATCTGCTTCACCTTAGCCTCGTAATGGCAAGGTTAAGAGCAAAACCAGCCTGTACAGACGACTTGCTTAGGCAGTCAAACCTGATTGATTGAGCCCCTTGTTTGGCTATAGTGCGTGCTATATGGATATCTGATTGACATGCTTGTTTGAGATGCCTGTTCTCATTTGATGTATGATATGATTGTATGCTTGTGTGCTAGCTTCTTTCCTGGTTAGGATAGGCTTGTTTATGCAAGTAGGGTAGAAACCTGAACTTAGGGTGACTTTGCATGACAACATTAGGCTTGAGTCTCAGCTCCCTAGTGTCGTGTTTTCCCCTCGGTTTCTGGTTAGCAATTTAGTCCCTTTCAGGGGAACTACATCGCCCTGATCCTCGTTCCAGACGAGGTATGTAGGCAGGTGGTCGTGCGAGACCACTCCGGGCAACCTTTTTCTTTTTTGCGTGTGTTTACTTGTTATCTGACTGTGTGTTTTGGCTCGGATGCCGACGTAAGCCCAGTGATTGGCAGTCGGGCTCCACGTTTGCCCTTTTGAGTGTGTTTTGGTTCGGATGCCGACGTAATTCCATCAAGTGGTTGTCGGGCTCCATGTTTGCCACCCTTGCTTGTTTGTTTGTTTTGTATTGTTTGGCGTGCGTAAGCCGAACTACAGTGGCTCTGATTCTTGTTCCAGACAAGATATGTAGGCATAAGGTGCGATACCTTATCGAGCTCGTTCCTCTTAACCCCACCTGCGTTCCCCGTGTGTGTGTGTGATGTTTAGCAACCTATTCTTTATTTTAGAACGTGGATCCCTAGGAGTACCTAGGACGTGAGGGGTGCTAATACCTTCCCCTTGCGTAACCGACTCCCTTACCCTTTCTCTTTGGTCGCGAGACCATGTTCTTTCCAGGTTTCTCTGAGCGTTTCCTTTCCCTATCTTGGGATAAATAACGCGCAGTGGCGGCTCTGTGTGTGTTTTGTTTTCGAGCCTCGCCGGTTGATTTTTCGCAGGATGCGACAGTCGTCATCAGATTTGTCCCTAGTCGGAGTTTCTTCCTGGTTTCTGTGCAGTTATTTGTGTTTATCCCCCGCAGGGTTGTCTCCCATTTGATATGATGTTAACCTAAAATTCCCCGCAGAGTTGATAGAAGTTTCCTCAGCGGATCTCCTCCTTTCTTCCCCAGCTAGGGTTGAGCCTTCGAGATGTTTGATCTCTCTCCAACGGTTGTTTCCCCCTGTGAAGATTGGCTAGGAATTGTATCTATGATTCAAACCAGCGACATTTTATATCCTTTATGATTGTTTTGTCAGTATAATCATCATACACACACACACATGTATATATATATATATATATATATATATATATATATATATATATATATATATATACTCATTATTGCATTATTGCATTTTATGATTTTCATTCTCTACTATGGTGGTACTTTTTTTCCATGCATGTTCGGTGTGTCTGTCCTACTTCAACTGTAGAGTGTCATCCCCCTAAGCAGAAAGATTTAAACCTTTCTCCCTTCCCCACTGAGTTATTTCCTCGTGGATGATTATTATTTCAGTTTCCTCCCCAGTTGATTATCTGGATCGGACCACTCCCCTTGAGTTATATCCTCATTGGGTTGAGTCTTGATTGACCGTTTCTTTCTAGATCTTACCTAGATAGATGTCCTTGGTCCTCTAAGAGTTTATTACCCAGTAACTGGTAGTATTCTTCTTAGTTTGTAGTTTGTTACTTCCTGCCCAATACCCGACAAGAATAACCCCTTTTCCCCAGCGGATCTATTTTCCCGTTTCCCCAGGAAGTATATCCTTGATATGTTCATCCTAACCGACGGCGGATATTTTCTTCCCCTACTTTGAGTTTATCCTTGATATGTTCATCCTAACCGATGATGGATATTCTGCCTTTGGTATTCTACCCAATAAAAAGGTAGTTATAATCCCTATTTCTTTCCCCAGAGAGTTAATCATTGATATGTTCATCCTAACCGATGACAAGTTTCCTTCTCTTTGCGGTCTTCTGCCCAGTCACCAGTAGTTGTAAATCCTGCTTTTCTCTCCTTTGCAGAGTTTATCCTTGATATGTTCACCCTAACCGGTGACGAATATCCTCTTTATGGTTTTCTATCCAGTAACTGATAGATATAATCCCTATTCTTCTCCTCGAAGTCTATCCTTGATATGTTCATCCTAACCGGTGACGGATATTCTCTTTCTGGTATTCTATCCAGCATTTGATAGATATAATTCCAATTTTTTATTCAGGTGGTTTATCCTTGATATGTTCATCTTAACTGATGATGGGTGTCCTCCTTAACATCCCTAGGCATGTTTATCCTTGATATGTTCATCTTAACCGATGACGGATTTTCTTTCCTTTGAGTCTATGATTGATATGTTCACTTTAACCAGTGACGGATATTCTCTCCTTTTGGTCTTCTGCCCAGTAACCGGTAGTTGTAAATCCTATTTTTAGATTTTCCCCAGCAAGTCTATTCTTACCCAGTAACCGGTAATAAATGCACCTGCTGGCTGCTCTCAGCGAGTCATCCTTGATATGTTTACCCTAACCGGTAACGGATGTCCTCCCTGTCAGATTTTGTTATCCCCGTACCCAGTAACCGGTAGTGGATAATATATTTCTACTCCTCCTGTGTGGAAGATCTTTTCTTCTCCAGTCGAGTTTGAGTGCGTATTTCCTTAGTGAAATCATTGTTCCTGCTTGGTTCGAGTATTTCAGTTTTGTTCTGAACTACCCATTTCCCCTGCAGATGTTCCTTTTGACCCCTGGCTAAGTCTTTCCATTGATTTATTTTTCATGGAATTCTTCTAGTCCCCCAGTAGTTTTTAAGTCGTAGCCTCTGGCCTACGCATAACCTTTTTTATCCCCTCAGAGTCTCTGTCTCCCTAGTGAGTTTTCCTTACAGAATGCATTATGCTCCTGCGGACTTTCAGTTTCTCCGGATTCTTTTCCTCTCTGGCAACATATTCCCCATAAAGATTATTTTTAACATTCATATCATATGCATCATGAGGTCTCTTAGTGACCAAAATTTGTTTCTATATGTTATTATTTAAGCCCATTCTACTGAGTCGATACGAAGATTTTAACCTTCATCTCCTCAGTTAAAACATCCTTAAATAGGGGCAGCTGTAAGACCCCAGTTTTGACCCTAAGATCCCTCATGCTATCTCATCATATGCATTAGCCTTGGGATCACACCTTGGCATCCTCCTTACCCCTCATTCATTGGTTTTGCATTGGGAGAGATCACCAAGCACCATTTGATTGTATCATACTTTGTATTTTATCATCTTTACTAACCAAAATACCAAAAATATGTCTTTGCATTTGTCTAACTCTTTTATAGGTAGTGCACATGTTTGCCTTTTATTCATCAAGCTCATATCTAGGGTTTAAGACCTTCATTGCTAAGAGCTCAATCAAGAATGATCTACTATGGATCTAAGATATCATATTTGAATCCCCATGAGCTCCACATGTTATTTTGGTCAAGAGTTCATCAAGAGTTTGGAATTGGTTTGCAGTGGAAACCTTAGTTCATCTGGGTATCTTATGTAACTTCTTCACCAAGCTTCTTCAATATTTGATCAAATATTTCAAGGGATACTTTAAATTTCATCATATTATGCATATATGATCTTCCATGAGTCACAAAAGTCAATAGAATTGCAAGCTAGCAAGTTGGTTGATGGTGGTTGACCAGAGGAATTAATCTTATCAAAACTGGGGTTCCCTAGACCCTATCTCCTACAATTTTTATCATATGAAAATGATTCCAAGAGAAACGTTACTCTAAATGGCATTCCAAACAACTTTCATGTTGAGGTCTAGAGCTAGTTTTGATTGGAAAGTATTTTTTTATGGGGAAAGATTATATGTCATTTTGTCTAAACCCTAATTTGGAGGTCAACTTCCCAAGACCATAACTTGCTCAATTTTTATGAGATGAAAGATTTCCAAGTTTCACAATCAAATTCAATATTTCTAATTAAAATTTTATGTTTGTAGTAAGAGCTAATTCAACTTTTATGGGCATGTGATATGAGGATACATTATAGGTCATTTTGGCCCAATGCCATTGAACAAGTGATTTTCCTCAACTTCAAAAATGCATAACTCCTTCATATTAAATCCAAATAAGGTCAAATTGGTGACCATTTTGAAGGACATTGAGATAGATACAACTTTTATGAAGGGACCTTTCTTATTTGAAGCTTACATAAAAAGTTAGCCAGGGTGAATAAGTGAACATATGGCTTGACACTCAGATTTTTTTTATATGTTTAATTTTCCAAACGTCCACTTCAAAATTCATCATGAAACAAGCTTCAAAGGAAAAAGTGTTCAACATGAAAGTTATTCCTCTTGATCTAACCTTTCCATAAAGTCCATTTTCATTCATTTTGGATAATATTTGAATGAGTTGCGCATGGCTTGAACGTTGCATCATCATTTGGCAAGATTGAACTTCAAACTTCCATGCACAATTACGTAGCAATCTAACATGACTTTAGTAATGCTTACACATGATTTTGGACCTGAAGCAATGATTTCATAGGCCTGTACACGCCCATGCATCCATGCATCACACATTGCTATTTTTGGATTCCATGTTTAAGTGTGCAAATATCAATTGAATTGGCTATAAATAGAGACCTATAGGCTCAGAAAAAAGGACCCTGCGCGCCAGCTTTGAATCCACACCTTCAAACCCTTCCATTTGAGAGGACAACCTTGAGAATTTCCATTGGAAATTGAGTTTGAATCTCACTGTTTTGAGATTCAAATCTCCAGGGATCCAAAGCCTTTTGATCATTTTATTCTACTCCTGCAAGCATCCTGAGTAAGATCAAGCACAAGACAAAGCAAGTAGAATCGAATTCAGACCTGCATTGAAGGTATTTTCTGGAAAATTTGATCTCTTCGATTCTCACTCAATTCTCCATAATTCTCTTGGATCTTTGGTTGTCTGAAGTCCTACCAATGTAGGCAACAAGATTGAGTTGCTTTGAGGTCAAATCAAAGAAACTCAGATCATGCACCTCAAATTTCAACTCCTTGTATCTCTCAATATACTTGGAGTTAGGATGAATTGAGGCCAGATTCGTGCTCAATGCCATTTTTACTTTAAAATCATGTCCTTCTTTTTAATTTTGGTGATGATTGTGACTGAACCAGTCCGGTGAGGCTCACCGGAGAAGGAGACCGGAGTTTTGGCTCCGATAGTGAGTTGGTAGCCTCAAAACCATAGGATCCATTCAAAATGATCTAATCTCACGCGTTGGTTTGAATTACCATTGTTGTGGCGCGCTGACTCAAGTCCATCGTGGATTGCGCGCTTGTGACCACTTGATCTACCACCTCAATTAATGAGGGAGATCAAGTGGTCCACGTTTTTTCTGATTTTCTGATTTTCCTTTTATTTGTTTTATTTTCATTAATTCATATTAATTTTAATATTGATCCAAAAAATATGAGTTTCACCAAAAAAAATTAAATAAATTCCTCTTTCATTTTCTGAATCAAAATTATTTTTTGGATCATTATTAATATTTTTCATGATTTAATTATTTTTGTGAATATTTTTAATTGTTTAAAAATAGTTTTAAGTTTCCAAAAATGATGAAATTGTTTCTCCAAGTGTTTAACCTATGATAAATCTCATGGCCATTTCTTTGGTGTTTTGATGAGGTTTTAGGAATTTGACAAACCATAATTTAATTTAATGCATATTTTAGTTGATTTTAATTATTTAAATGCCAAATAAATTGTGTTGAGCTTCTAATTTTGACTTGTGAGTTTGACTTGTGTTGTTGGGCCTTGGTCAAGGTTGATTTGACTTTGTTGAGTTAAGATCATTGGATTTAGGGGATTGATGAAATGTATATTTCATCTCCCAAAATGAATGAATGATCTTAATTTGGCAAAAGTCCTCCTTTGACCAATTTGTGTTGTTTCCATTCCCCCTCCCTCTTCATCTCATTCCCCTTCTCTATTCGTTCATGTCATGGATCTATGATATCTCTAGATCCTAAGGCTAGTTGATTGCAAAATCAACATGAGTATGTATGAGATTAGGTCCACACTTTTGCATATTATTTTTGTGTGTGGTATGTTTTAGGAGCATAGTCCATTATACTATGTCTCTAACATGTATTAACACCAAAATTTCTATTGCCTGGCCTCAAATAGTTGTGACTTATACATAAGTCCAATTATGATTGCTTAACATAGAGCTAAATTTGTGACACAAAAGGCATATCATTCTAGTAAGTGAGATTGTAAGTCTCCCCTGTTTCATGGTATTGTGTGGAAACTTGGCCTTTTTTCCTTTCTTTGGAAGATGTCTTGGTTCAAGGATCCATGCTTGTGAATAGTGGGTTTAGTGTTCTCCAAAGAATGACTTAAACAATACAAAAGCAAAAGCAACACTAACTTCTAATCAACTAACAACTAACATTTAATTTCAAGCCATTTACTTTTATGCACTTTAATTTCAAGTCTTTATTCATTTGCCATTATTCATACCATTCAATTTGTTTTACTTTAATGTCATTTTCACTTTGCTCACTTGAGCCATACTTTGTGAATATATTGTGTTTGTATATACTTGTTTTGTGTTTGTGGTCTTTTGACCTTAATGTACATAATAAGAACAAAAACCCTAAAAAATATTTTGTGTGGACTGTTGGAGTTGATATGAGACATTGGACTTAGGACTAGGCAACACTCCCTATGCAAAGGACTTAGCCAATGCCAACTTTCATGAAACCAAGTGCTTGTGAAGTGAACTTTCATCTGATACAAATATTGAAGATCCATTTGAGTTCATCTGCAATATGATCATATTGAAACTGTTATTTTTAACCTGTGTCTAATGGTCATCTTTGAAGTCATCTGATACATGGGAAATTATGAAGAAGATCATGGAGTTGCTAAGCTTGGATGTGGCTATCTTTATTTGATGTCTTGCTCTTCATCTTTCTATTTGTGTATTGATATACTTGATTCTAAAGTCCAAGGGAAATTTGGGTTTCTATATGACATTCTTGTCTATTAGATTGCAACCCATTGGTAAGATCTTTTCAACTCTCAACTTTTAAATTTGTGCTTAGTATTAGTCTCTTCATCTCCTCATGTAGAGGTAAATTCATGATCATCAAGTTATGGATAAGCAAGACATTAAATAACAAGAGTTGCCACCGCGCTTTTATTGTTTCCAAGGGAAAGGGGGAAAGTACGAACAAAACCCTTAAATAAGAAGTTTTCAAATCAAAACTAATAAAATTCCAGAGATTACAGGTAAGGGGGTTAGTTACACAAAGGGAAGGTGTTAGTACCCAAAGTATCCTAGGTACTCCTAGGGAGCCCTTTTTTGTGTGCATACGTAGTTTTTTTACAAAAACGATATTTGCAAACAAATAGAATGGAGGGATGAGAAAATAATTCATTAATTATATTTTTGTGTTTGACAAGACCTTTGGACTTGTGCCTACGTACCAACATAAAAATGAGGGATCAAAACCTCGTAGTTCGTGATACAAATTTCAAAGTGGATGCTTTGCTTTTAACAAAAATGGGTTTGAAAGGCACAAAGGCCTAGAAAATGGTTTCAATGAGTTAGTTCTTTTTGGCTTTTGAAAATTTTAAGTCAAGTATAGTTAAGTTTGTTCACATGTTTATTTAAGAAAAGAAGTTTAAAAGGCAATGGCATAAGGCCAAAGTTTTTAGTTTGCAAAATGGTCCAAGTTTAGAAAAAAAAAACATGTACAACCAAAGAAGTTTTTCAAAAGGAGGGAGAGATTTTGAAATTAAAGAGATGGGGAGGAGATGAAGAGACTAATCCTAAGCATAAATTTAAAAGTTAAGAGTTGAAAAGATTTGACCAATGGGCTGCAATCCAATAGACAAGAATGTCATATAGAAACCCAAATTCCCTTGGACATTAGAATCAAGCAACAAATAATGCAATTATATCAATTTGATGAGCAAGGCATCAAATAAAGATAGCCACCTCCAAGCTTAACAGTTCCATGATCTTCTTCAAATTTACCCATGTAGCATATGAATTCCATAATGCCATAAGTCACAGGTTCAAAATAACATCTTCACAATGATCATGTTGTAGATGAACTCAAATGGATCTTCAATGATGTATCAGATGAGGTTTCAAATTACAAGCACTTGGTTACATGAAAGTTGGCATTGGCCAAGTCCTTTGCATAGGGAGTGTTGCCTAAATTCTTAGTCCAATTGTCTCAGATCAAACCAACAGTCCACACAAGATGTTTTTTAGGGTTTTTGTTCTTATTATGTACATTAATGGGCAAAGACCATACAAACAAACACAATATACACAAGCAAAATTTATCACAAAATATGGTCCAAATGGACAAACTGAAAATGACATTAACATAAACAATTAGAATGTATGAATAATGGCAAATGAATAAGTCTTAAAAATAAAGTGCATTAAAGTAAATGACTTGAAATTAAATGTTAGTTGTTAATGAGTTAGAAGTTAGTATTACTTTTGCTTTTTATTTTAAGTCATTCTTTGGAGAACACTCAACCCACTTATCACAAGTATGGTTCCTTGAACCAAGACATATTCCAAAGGAAGGAAAAAAGGCCAAGTTTCCATACAATACCATGAAAGAGGGGAGACTTACAATCTCACTAACTAGAATTCTATGCCTTTTGTGTCAAAAATTTAGCGCTATGTTAGGCAATCGTAATTGGAATTATGTAGAAGTCATAACTATTTGAGGCTGGGCAATCGAATTTTTGGTGTTAATGCATACTAGAGACATAGTATAATGGACTATGCTCTGTAAGACCCTAATTTTGACCATAAGATCCCTCATGGCATCATATCATTTCTCATTGCATTGCCTCAAGGATCATAGCATGTGTAGCTCCTTAACCCTAGGGTTGGGACTTGTGTGAGTTGGTTTGAGACCACCAAGCATGCTTGAATTGTATATTATTGCTTTTCTTATTTTGTTTACTAACCAAAAGCACAAAAATATCTCACTAACTTGTTTTGTTTTGAAGCTCAAGCAATCATGAGATCCCTTGCTCCTAGGAGGCTCCTATGCTCAATGAAGTGGCCAGATGAAGATGAAAGCAAGCATGACAATGGTTCACAAATCTATCAATCATCATATATGTCTCCCAAGTATCTCAATTTTCCATTTTGATCAAGATAAACCAAAGGGTTTGAGGCTTGTTTCCCAAGGAAACCCTAATTCAACTATGCATTGACTGTGCCTTGCTCATGAAGCAACCTCAACCTATGATCAAATTCAATCAAGGGAAGTTTTTTCATTCATTATTTTATGCATATATGAGCTTATGTGAGTATCCTCAATCATTCATTCATCAAGATTTGAAGTTTGGACTTGAGAAGTTGACCAGTCAAGTCATCTAACCAAATTGAAATCCACGGAGACCTGGCGTTTGATGTGTTTGTCAAATGAAGATGACCCCAAGAGAAAAAATGTTATTAAGAACCATATGAACAACTTTAGTGTTCATCAAAAATTCATTTAAAACTTGGAAGGTCATCATCCATTTCAAAACATTATAGGTTATTTTGACTAAAACCCTAATTTTGGGTCAACTTCCCAAGGACCTAACTTCCTTATTTTTTATTATTTAGAGGTGAGACCAATTTCACTTTAAAGCTTAAGATGTGTAACTTAAATGTTATGTTGGACAAAATTTCATAATCCTAAAATAAACACATCTGATAATACAAAACATTATAGGTCACTTTGGACCAAAACCATTGAATCTTGAAAATGTCCAACTTCAAGTGCCCATAACTTTCTCATAAAAAATCCAAATGATTCAAAATTTAAATCCAAATTGATCATCTTGAAAATATCTAACACTTTGTTGTTAGAGGGTTTTCCATTTGAGGTTTGAATCATTGAAACAGAAGGGCTTGAAGTTGGTCACTTTTGGCAAATTGTTTCAAAGACATGTTTTGTACATCAAACTTCATGACCAGTTTTCATAAATTTCCAAACTCCAAATGGATTTTTTACCAACATAACTTTTGTTCCTTATGTCAAGACCTTTCCAACCATTACTCACATGCCTATGTTTGGATTTTTCAAGAGTGACTTTCGAAGAGGGGAACATTTATGCCCAATTATGGAATTCACATTGAATCTTCATGCACAAGCAAGTGCAATTCAAATTGCACGTCCATTTCACTTCAGAGTAATATCAGCTTGCATTTCCAATTGGTTTTGTGCCTCACATGCGCCTGTACAGGCCCATGCATGTTGGACCCAATGATCATGCACACGAGTATTTTCCCTCCTTTAAAATTACAAGCACTTGGTTACATGAAAGTTGGCATTGACCAAGTCCTTTGCATAGGGAGTGTTGCCTAAATTCTTAGTCCAATTGTCTCAGATCAAACCAACAGTCCACACAAGATGTTTTTTAGGGTTTTTGTTCTTATTATGTACATTAATGGCCAAAGACCATACAAACAAACACAATATACACAAGCAAAATTTATCACAAAATATGGTCCAAATGGACAAACTGAAAATGACATTAACATAAACAATTAGAATGTATGAATAATGGAAAATGAATAAGTCTTAAAAATAAAGTGCATTAAAGTAAATGACTTGAAATTAAATGTTAGTTGTTAATGAGTTAGAAGTTAGTATTACTTTTGCTTTTTATTTTAAGTCATTCTTTGGAGAACACTCAACCCACTTATCACAAGTATGGTTCCTTGAACCAAGACATATTCCAAAGGAAGGAAAAAAGGCCAAGTTTCCATACAATACCATGAAAGAGGGGAGACTTACAATCTCACTAACTAGAATGCTATGCCTTTTGTGTCAAAAATTTAGCGCTATGTTAGGCAATCGTAATTGGAATTATGTAGAAGTCAAAACTATTTGAGGCTGGGCAATCGAATTTTTGGTGTTAATGCATACTAGAGACATAGTATAATGGACTATGCTCTGTAAGACCCTAATTTTGACCCTAAGATCCCTCATGGCATCATATCATTTCTCATTGCATTGTCTCAAGGATCATAGCATGTGTAGCTCCTTAACCCTAGGGTTGGGACTTGTGTGAGTTGGTTTGAGACCACCAAGCATGCTTGAATTGTATATTATTGCTTTACTTATTTTGTTTACTAACCAAAAGCACAAAAATATGTCACTAACTTGTTTTGTTTTGAAGCTCAAGCAATCATGAGATCCCTTGCTCCTAGGAGGCTCCTATGCTCAATGAAGTGGCCAGATGAAGATGAAAGCAAGCATGACAATGGTTCACAAATTTATCAATCATCATATATGTCTCCCAAGTATCTCAATTTTCCATTTTGATCAAGATAAACCAAAGGGTTTGAGGCTTGTTTCCCAACGAACCCCTAATTCAACTGTGCATTGACTATGTCTTGCTCATGAAGCAACCTCAACCTATGATCAAATTCAATCAAGGGAAGTTTTTTCATTCATTATTTTATGCATATATGAGCTTATGTGAGTGTCCTCAATCATTCATTCATCAAGATTTGAAGTTTGGACTTGAGAAGTTGACCAGTCAAGTCATCTAACCAAATTGAAATCCACGGAGACCTAGCGTTTGATGTGTTTGTCAAATGAAGATGACCCCAAGATAAAAAATGTTATTAAGAACCATATGAACAACTTTAATGTTCATCAAAAATTCATTGTAAACTTGGAAGGTCATCATCCATTTCAAAACATTATAGGTCATTTTGACCGAAACCCTAATTTTGGGTCAACTTCCCAAGGACCTAACTTCCTTATTCTTTATTATTTAGAGGTGAGACCAATTTCACTTTAAAGCTTAAGATGTCTATTTTAAATGTTATGTTGGACAAAATTTCATAATCCTTAAATAAACACATCTGATAATACAAAACATTATAGGTCACTTTGGACCAAAACCATTGAATCTCGAAAATGTCCAACTTCAAGTGCCCATAACTTTCTCATTAAAAATCCAAATGATTCAAAATTTAAATCCAAATTGATCATCTTGAAAATATCTACAACTTTGTTGTTTGAGGGTTTTCCATTTGAGGCTTGAATCATTGAAACAGAAGGGCTTGAAGTTGGTCACTTTTGGCAAATTGTTTCAAAGACATGTTTTGTACATACAACTTCATGACCAGTTTTCATAAATTTCCAAACTCCAAATGGATTTTTTACCAACATAACTTTTGTTCCTTATGTCAAGACCTTTCCAACCATTACTCACATGCCTATGTTTGGATTTTTCAGGAGTGACTTTCGAAGAGGGGAACATTTATGCCCAATTATGGAATTCACATTGAATCTTCATGCACAAGCAAGTGCAATTCAAATTGCACGTCCATTTCACTTCAGAGTAATATCAGCTTGCATTTCCAATTCGTTTTGGGCCTCACATGCGCCTGTACAGGCCCATGCATGTTGGACCCAATGATCATGCACACGAGTATTTTCCCTCCTTTCAAATTACAAGCACTTGGTTACCTGAAAGTTGGCATTGGCCAAGTCCTTTGCATAGGGAGTGTTGCCTAAATTCTTAGTCCAATTGTCTCAGACCAAACCAACAGTCCACACAAGTTGTTTTTTAGGGTTTTTGTTCTTATTATGTACATTAATGGCTAAAGAACATACAAACAAACACAATATACACAAGCAAAATTTATCACAAAATATGGTCCAAATGGACAAACTGAAAATGACATTAACATAAACAATTAGAATGTATGAATAATGGCAAATGAATAAGTCTTAAAAATAAAGTGCATTAAAGTAAATGACTTGAAATTAAATGTTAGTTGTTAATGAGTTAGAAGTTAATATTACTTTTGCTTTTTATTTTAAGTCATTCTTTGGAGAACACTCAACCCACTTATCACAAGTATGGTTCCTTGAACCAAGACATATTCAAAAGGAAGGAAAAAAGGCCAAGTTTCCATACAATACCATGAAAGAGGGGAGACTTACAATCTCACTAACTAGAATGCTATACCTTTTGTGTCAAAAATTTAGCGCTATGTTAGGCAATCGTAATTGGAATTATGTAGAAGTCACAACTATTTGAGGCTGGGCATTCGAAATTTTGGTGTTAATGCATACTAGAGACATAGTATAATGGACTATACTCTGTAAGACCCTAATTTTGATCCTAAGATCCCTCATGGCATCATATCATTTCTCATTGCATTGCCTCGAGGATCATAGCATGTGTAGCTCCTTAACCCTAGGGTTGGGACTTGTGTGAGTTGGTTTGAGACCACTAAGCATGCTTGAATTGTATATTATTGCTTTTCTTATTTGGTTTACTAACCAAAAGCACAAAAATATGTCACTAACTTGTTTTATTTTGAAGCTCAAGCAATCATGAGATCCCTTGCTCCTAGGAGGCTCCTATGCTCAATGAAGTGGCCAGATGAAGATGAAAGCAAGCATGACAATGGTTCACAAATCTATCAATCATCATATATGTCTCCCAAGTATCTCAATTTTCCATTTTGGTCAAGATAAACCAAAGGGTTTGAGGCTTGTTTCCCAAGGAAACCCTAATTCAACTGTGCATTGACTGTGCCTTGCTCATGAAGCAACCTCAACCTATGATCAAATTCAATCAAGGGAAGTTTTTTCATTCATTATTTTATGCATATATGAGCTTATGTGAGTATCCTTAATCATTCATTCATCAAGATTTGAAGTTTGGACTTGAGAAGTTGACCAGTCAAGTCATCTAACCAAATCGAAATCCACGGAGACCTAGCGTTTGATGTGTTTGTCAAATGAAGATGACCCCAAGAGAAACAATATTATTAAGGACCATATGAACAACTTTAATGTTCATCAAAAATTCATTTGAAACTTGGAAGGTCATCATCCATTTCAAAACATTATAGGTCATTTTGACTGAAACCCTAATTTTGGGTCAACTTCCCAAGGACCTAACTTCCTTATTTTTTATTATTTAGAGGTGAGACCAATTTCACTTTAAAGCTTAAGATGTCTAATTTAAATGTTATGTTGGACAAAATTTCATAATCCTAAAATAAACACATGTGATAATACAAAACATTATAGGTCACTTTGGACCAAAACCATTGAATCTTGAAAATATCCAACTTCAAGTGCCCATAACTTTCTCATAAACAATCCAAATGATGCAAAATTTAAATCCAAATTGATCATCTTGAGAATATCTACAACTTTCATGTTTGAGGGTTTTCCATTTGACGCTTGAATCATTGAAACAGAAGGGCTTGAAGTTGGTCACTTTTGGCAAATTGTTTCAAAGACATGTTTTGTACATCAAACTTCATGACCAGTTTTCATAAATTTCCAAACTCCAAATGGATTTCTTACCAACATAACTTTTGTTCCTTATGTCAATACCTTTCCAACGATTACTCACATGCCTATGTTTGGATTTTCCATGAGTGACTTTCGAAGAGGGGAACATTTATGCTCAATTATGGAATTCACATTGAATCTTCATGCACAAGCAAGTGCAATTCAAATTGCACGTCCATTTCACTTCAGAGTAATATCAGCTTGCATTTCCAATTGGTTTTGGGCCTTACATGCGCCTGTACAGCCCCTGAAGGAGAATTGTCATCCAAGGCGCAGCGGAATTTAAAAAAATTCTCCATTTAGTGATCCTTACGAATGGGCATGATCAGTGATAGAATCGTTACCTCTTGTGGCGATTCAAACCTTTTGGTGCAGATCTCTTGCAACGATCAAAACCTTGGATACAAATCCACGGAGCGATCACGAACATTGAACGATGACAACGTCTCTACTCAGTCCACACGAACGGATTCCTTCAATCTCAGTGCTAGCTGGTACGAATGAAGGCTTTGAGTGAGAGAAAGAGAGATACGAAATTCCAACCCTTCAGTTGTGTTGTATTCCCATACAATGCTTCTACACAAGAGTTCTATTTATAGAACCACTTGTGTGGGCTTCAAGCCAAAAAGCCCACTTAAGTGTATTTTGGCCCATATCTCATAATATGCCAAAATCACTTAAGTATTTGGTACCTTACTATATTTCGTATTCTACTTAAGTGCACCGTACCTTACGGTGTTCCTTACTTACTCTATTTCTCATCAATCCGTCCTTTGTGTGTGACCCTGTAGGTTTTCGCGACGTTGGCAATTATATTAAATCACGTATTTAACATAATAAACAGTGAGCGGTATCTAGCAACACATCACTGCTACCCAAGACACGAAAATGTCATGTGATCTGACAAAACTTCCTGTGATAATAATTATGTGTATAATTACCCTTTTGCCCTTATGTCTATATTGAACACAAGGTATAGACCGCGTCATCCTTGTCCAATTCAATATTGGGCCCATAGACATTTATCCTGTTACGCAGGATGGGCAAATTCCATCTAGGTCACTCATGTCCCTCAGCATGCTTCGTGGAGTACCCATCAACTGTCTTTATGGTTATCTAGTTACGGACAATGTTGGATCAGCAATAAAGCACTCGACTCTACATCTAGGATCCATAGTGGTTTCAGGTCGAAGAGTGGTATACACTATTATCACCATGAGAATAACTTATGACACTTTGCATAACTTTCTATATAGTATTCTCATAGCGGGTCAATCCGGTATAAATATTACTCTTAATATTCATACCTATGTTTAAGACTTGATAACTCTTTATCCATGATCCATGAGATGTGATCATCAGTCTACAAACATATTAGTTTTAATGCTTTAATGTTATCCCATTTCACAATAAAGCTCAACTACGAATACTTTAAGAATAGTGTCCTTATGTTTAATGTGCTCTCATGATTAAGTCACACTTAATACATTAAACGGATTAGCTATTCTAGGGACTTTATTAATCAACCATAATAAAGAATAAGCCTTTTTATTAATTAATAAATAATTCGATACAAGTACCAAAAGTATTGGCCTCTAGGGCTTACACCAACAATCTCCCACTAGCACTAGAGCCAATCAGGCATACCCCTAATGCCCATTGATCTAGTATGGCCATCATGCTTCTGATGCGCAAGAGGCTTTATTAGTTGGTCAGCAATATTGTCAAGTGTTGGTACTCTACATATTTTTATATCTCCTCTATCTATCATCTCTCGAATGAGGTGATAGCGCCTGAGTATGTGTTTGGATCGTTGGTGAGATCTATGCTCCTTAGCTTGTGCGATAGCACCATTGCTATCATAATAGAGACCAATGGGATCCACAATGCTAGGGACTATGCCATGTTCACTAATGAACTTTTTGATCCAAACAGCTTCCTTTGCTGCACTTGAGGCAATAATATACTCGACCTCGGTTGTAGAATCAGCAACTGTATCTTGCTTTGAACTTTTCCAGCTCACAGTACCACCGTTTGAGCAAAACACATAACCATTGGAATTATTCATATTAAAGTGTCTCAACACTTTGTCTATGTACTCTGACTTAGGCCAAGCATTTTGTGATCTATCTCTATAGATTCTGATTCCTAATATATAGGCTGCTTCACCTAGGTCCTTCATAGAAAAGCATTTCCCCAACCAAGACTTTACTTGTTGCAGGGTAGGGATATCGTTTCCAATGAGTAATATTGTCGCATCCGCGAAAAACAATCAGCGGGCTAAAACAAAACAACACAGAGCCGCCACCGTGCGTTATTTATCCCAACAGAGGGAAAGGAAATGCTCGAAGTAAACCTGGAAAAGACATGGTCTCGCGACCAAAGAGATTGGGATCGGGAGTCGGTTACGCAAGGGGAAGGTATTAGCACCCCTCACGTCCGTCGTACTCGACGGGATCCACGCTCAAAAGAATAGAAGAAAGGTTGCTAAAACAAACATCACACACACCCACTGAAGACAACACAGGTGGAGGAAGAGGGGAGAGGGCTCACTAGGACATCGCATCCTATGCCTACGTATCTCATTTGGAATGAGAATCAGAGCTACCGTAGTTCGGCTCACGCACGCCGAAACAAAACACACGCAAACAGGCAAACATGGAAACTGAATGCCAATCGCTGGACTTACATCAGACTCCGAACCAAACAAACCCACACTGGAAACCAAATGCCAATTGCTGGACTTATATCGGACTCCAAGCACACGACAATAGGATACGGAATGCCAATCGCTGGGCTTACATCCATCTCCTAACACACAAGAAAGATCAACAACAAGTTACTAAGGAGTCAGGCACTCGAGCCTAGCAACTGTCAAGCAAACACACACAAAAAGAAAAAAAAGGGTGCCCAGAGAGATCTCGTACGACCTCCTACCTACGTACCTCATCTGGTATGAGGATCAGGGCAACGTAGTTCCCCTGAACAGGGGAGAAACTATCTCCTAACCAGAGACCGGGAAATGACCAACTAGAAGGGAGACTGACTCGAGCCTAATAGTTATCATGTATTCCACAATGGCCCTAGGTTGAGTTTTCTATCTACTTGCACAGACTGCAAGCTAATCCTAAACAGGTAAAGCAAAGCATACAAGCATAATCAAAACAAAGCAAACATTCACAATTAGCACACACTATATACAGACAAAGTGGGCTCACACAAGGGTTAGGCTGCAAAAGCAAGCCAACTGTATCAGGTGATGTTAGCTCTTAACCCTAACATTGAGAGTTAGGGTGAAGCAGATGAAGTGGGAAGTGAGGGGTGTGCCTCACAACTCTTATCCCTAGCCAGGGAGAGCTTTAGACAAAGGAAGTGTGGGTTCAGAAAGTGGGAACCCTTCTACACTTATGACACTAACTCAACTGTACAACTGTACAAGGATCTTGGGTTACTATCCACAATGCATCAACACCAGTCGTGTGAGCAAAGGGATGACTCAACTGAATAACAGGAGATGGATTGCACATCTCTTGTATCTGCCAATTGCCTTATTCAAGGTCTTTTCCTGCTTGGGGACAAAGATAAACAATCACAAGCATTGCCTCTTAAGGAGGACTTCAGACAGGTGTCTGGCCAAGTAACAGGCCAGGTCTTCCAGACTACATGGAGTTAATGATGCTATACCTCAATTGGTTAAGCAACCAAGCAACAGCAAAAAGCAAGTTCACAATGAACTATAGCAACTAATGTACCTGAAAACAATCTAACATAATCAGTACACAACTCAAACAGTCAAGCAGACAAGCTAAAAGTCAACAGTTAACTGTACACAAGCAATGCATCAAGCCAAGCATAAACCAATGCTCAACACAAATGACTTTGAAGCCACCTACAAAACAAACTTAATGTTAATCAACATCAATCAAATAAGCAACTCAAGCCAAGTGAATTAATTCCTCCATGCCATATGCTTTTTGTCCTGAAAACACAACTCAAACATAAGAAGCAAACCCCTAGGACAAGGCCTAGGGTCAAAGAAGGAGAAATATTTCAAAACAGAACATGAAAATTAGCACAAATCAAGTTCAATCAAATTAGAACAATGTCCAAGTGGTCTCACACTCATATCATTCACCAATTTCATTTTATGAAGCATTTAGGGCAAAACATGCAATTTTAAAGCTCATTGGACCAAACAGAATGAATCAATCCACATCCAATCAAAAATAATTCAAAAAATCCCAAGAAAAATCATGGCTAAACAGCACTCATCAAAGGATCATCACACCAAATTTCAGGCCATTTGGACAAGTGGAAGCAAGTCAATTAAAATCCATAAGTCAAAGCATGCTCAAACAAGCTCATACAAGGCACAAAATCATGCATCAACTTCAAGCAAGCACAAAACAGAATAGGCACAAGATAAATGAATCAAACCAAAGCCATGGCAAACTTTAAAGTGTCTAGAACCACTCCACAAAATTTCAAGTCCATCCAATACATATCAAGAATTTCACAAATCATTTAAGATCATGACTCACAAAAAGTCCACAAATGGTCAAACAGAAAGGAAATTCTCAAACAAATTGGAAATGCACTCAAAAAATCCACAAAACTTCACAAGTGATCTTAACATCCAGAAGCATCATCATGCAAAAATTCAGATTATTTCAAGTTCATATGGTAGGGTAATGAAAATTCACAAGTTGGACAAGAAATGGTGTGACACACATTGTCACGCCTCCAATGATCAGGTCATATCTCACAAACCAGAAATGCAAAAATCACAAACTCTATACCAAAATGCTCCTAAAGGTGTCTAGTTTATGCACGTAAATTTTCAGCTTCATTGGATTAATCATCATCATTTCATGATCAAAATGGCAAGCAAGAGGCAAGCAAACACATGTTCACATAAATCCTAGGCAATTTAAAAATCCACACGTGCACAATTTTTGAAAAAATCATCATAAAATAGTAGACATGACAAGGATTATCATGGAAAAAATCTCATATTAATTGGACATTTATTTTGTGAGTTATGGATTTTCTAATGAGAAGAAAAAATAAAAAAAAAGATGAACAAGGCATGGTGAACATGGAAGCATATGATGAGAAAATGCCAAAACCTAAAGTGAGAAATGCTATCTGCCAGAATCGAGCCTCGTTCCAATTCAAATATGCGCGCGCTATGATGAAACGCCGCGTTTCACTAATACAGGTGGCGTGCTTCTATTGGTGCATGGGAGGAAAAACACAAAAAGCATGCAAAACAGGCGAGCATGAGGATCAAACACGATCTGGCTAGGGTTCTTGAACATATTCATCATGTTCTTCATCAGAATTCCAGGTGATGAACAAATGTTTCAGAAATCAACAAGCAGCATACCATTCGATTCATCTTATCATGCACATCAATAATCTAACATTAATCAAGCCTAACTCTAACTAACATGTCCAGATCGAGCAAAACAAGTTTTGGTTATCAAACTTAAAATCACAAGAACTCAATCAATTCTCAATGAAAATCAAAACTACAAAGCTCAGTGTTCTCATGGATAGAAGATCTACAGAATGCACATCACAATTGCAAGAATCATGAGGATCGATTCCTAACCTTGTTTGAAGTGCAGAGTTGGATTTGGAGTTTTCAAGCCTTGCAAGATGAAAACAGAAGTTCTTCAGTGCTTAGGTTGATGGATAGAAGAAGGATCGAGGCTCAATGATGCTTGATGTAGCTCAAATTTCCATTTGCCATTGATGGAGCTTGATGCAACAGTGCTTGATTCTGCTCGACAGTGATGATTGCTTGCTTCAAATCAACTCCAAAGGCTTGTGGATGATGGAATCAATAAAGATCAAGCAAGGTTTTGTGAAGAACTTTTGCAGAAAAGTGGAGAGAAAATTTGAGAGCAAAATGAAATTGGATCTAGATCTGGAAAATTCTGAGATGTTAATCCAAATTCTGTTAGCATTATCAATATATATGATGGATTAATGAAGATGCTAATCACAATTAGCCAAATGCCTTGGTAATTAGTAAAATGAGTGTTTATGCTAAATTTTTCATTCACCCCTCATGTGCATGGAATGATGTAACAGTGCGCCAATTTCTGTCCAAACACACTCCAAATGTGATTTAAGACAAAGTGCAAGTGAAATTATGTGTGGAAAATGCATATTCTTGAAATTCACCTTTTTCCCTCCCTTTTCAAATTCAATTCCAATGAAAAATGCCATTTTTGTGTGATGACATTTGATGAAATGTAATGAATGATTATGATAGAGCATGCTAAAAGTGAAGTGTTCCAAAAAGAACCACATGATTTGGCCAATTGGTGTGAAAGTTATCCAACTTTGAACTTCAAAAATTCTTGACAATGATTTGATCATAACTTGCCAACCACAAATGAGAAATGGATATTCTTGGACTTTTTGGAAAGGTGAGAGCAAGATCTTCAACTTTCATGTTGGACAAAATTTCATTTGAAGCTTGTATGATGACGTAAATTTGAGGAGAAGACCTTTCCTTTTTTGGCAATTTTGGATTACAAGTCACTTTCTATTTTTGGAAAGTTTTCATCTGACTTTATTTTCTTCATTGTTGATGTTTGAAATGTCAAATGAAACTTGTTTGGACATGAATGAAACTTGTGGTTGACTTTTGTTGACTGATAGATGAATTGGCTATGCACAGATGAACTTGAGCCTCAATCTCCTGATGAAATGGCTCCAAAGTGAAACCCTAGCTTCCATAAGCTCATTGAAACCATGAAATGATCCCTCATCCCAATGAAGACCTCATCTCCTTAACAAGCCCTGATTGGCACAATACAGATGATTAGGGTTGACCAGAGGTCAAAACCCTAATCTCAAGGAATCTGATCAAGCATAAGGAATCTCTTGGTGATGATGATACCATGATGATGATGATGTACCATTTCAACCAAGATAATGATCAACCTCCTTGAGGAACCAAGAAACCCTAATTTGAAGCACAAGCCTTCAGATGATTAGTGATCAATTCAATGACACCCTCAACTTGAATATCTTTTAACCTCTTCATCTTCTGATCAAGACTCAGGAGGATGACTTGCTTATGTTGCCACTTGATATGCAAATATGCAATGCCTAAAGACCTAAAAATGAAATGCAATATGCTAAGCTAGTCCCAAGAGAGGAGGGCAAATTTTGAGGTGTTACAAATGTGTCAACTACATATAATACCAGGAACACGATCATGCTCCCACTAACCTTCTTGTAGACACAAGGCTCATCTTCGTTCTTGATGAATCCATATTGTTTTACTGTTTCATCAAAACGAAGATTCCATGAGTAGGTTACAGGCTCATCTTGATCCATGAGTAATACATCACCTTGATCTGTTATGAGATATCCATATCTCTCAGGTAGGTGACGTATCCTGCTTGACCTACGCTGGTCTTGTTCTACTTGAGCAGGTTGCTCTTTACACAACTATTTATGTTTCCTGCTCTAATTCCTCCATAGGTGTACCAATGCCTTGTGATTCTTGAATTTATTCAAGCTCTACTTTCCTCCAACTGATTCCTTTGGAAATAAAATCCTTTCCTAGGAAAACTCCAGTTCGAGCGACAAACACTTTGCCCTCAGAAGGATTGTAGAAGTAATACCCTCTTGTTTCTTTAGGATACCCCACAAATAAGCATTTGTCAGATTTGGGCTCAAGCTTAGTTGAAATTTGTCGTTTCACATAAACTTTGCAATCCCAAATCTTCATGTAAGACATATGTGGTTTCTTACCACTCCATATCTCATATGGTGTCTTCTCAACCTTTTAGGTGGAACACGGTTAAATGTATAAGCTGATGTCAATAGTGTATGTCCTCAAAAAGAGTTTGGAAGATCGGTGTGACTCATCATGGATCGGACCATGTCTAACAGGGTTCGATTTCTTCTCTCAGATACACCATTCCATTGGGGTGTTCCAGGAGGAGTAAGTTGGGATAGGATCCCACACTCTTTCAGATGGTCATCAAACTCTAGGCTTAAATATTCACCACCTCGATCTGATCGAAGAGTTTTAATATTCTTACCTAGTTGGTTTTGTACTTCATTCTTGAATTCCTTGAACTTTTCAAGGACTCTGATTTGTGTTTTATTAAATACACATAACCATATCTACTGAAATCATCAGTAAATGTGATGAAGTACTGAAAACTTCCTTTGGCCGGCATGTTCAGTGGTCCACATACATCAGTATGTATGAGGGCCAAAAGATCATTAGCTCTTTCACCTTTTCCTATGAATGGAGACTTTGTCATCTTTCCAATTAAACAAGATATGCATGTCTCATATGATTCATAATCAAAAGAGTCCAAGAGTCCATCTTTATGGAGTTTGGAAATGTGCTTCTCATTTATGTGGCCTAATCGACAATGCCAAAGGTAAGTTGGATTTAACTCATTAGGTTTCATCCTTTTAGTATTAATGTTATAGATAGGCATTTCAAGATCAATGACATATAGTCCATTGTTCATTTGTGCAATAGCTTAGAATATATCATTCAAATAAATTGAGCAACAATTGTTCTTTATTATAAATGAAAAAACCAATCTTGTCCAAACAAGAAACAGAAATAATATCCGTGCTAATTGAAGGTACATAATAACAGTTCTCTAACTGAATTATTAAACCATTAGGTAAAGTCAATACATAAGTCCCTACGGCTAAATCAACAACCTTTGCTCCATTGCCAACTCGTAGGTCAACTTCACCTTTTGCCAAATCTCTACTTCTTTTCAGCCCCTGCACATTTGTATAAATGTGAGAACTGCATCCAGTATCTAATACCCATGATGCAGAAGTAGATAAATTAATTTTAATAACAAGAATACCTGAAGTTGAAGTCTCTACTCCATTCTTCTTATCTTCCAGGTACTTTGGGCAGTTCCTCTTCCAGTGTCCGGTCTTACCGCAATGGAAACAGGTGCCTTCTTTTGCTATGTCTCCACTAGGCTTTAGAGCAACAATGGTGGGTTTGGGTTTGGCATCTTCCTTGCCTTTCCCTTTATCACCCTGCTTAGTGGGCCTTTTGTTCTGTCTCTTTCCATTTCCGATCATCAGAATGGACTTCCCTTTTGACTTCAGATTCTGCTCGGAAGTTCTTAACATGGCGAGCAGTTCAGGAAGAGATTTGTCCATATCATTCATATTGAAATTTAGGACAAATTGACTGAAACTATCTGGCAACGATTGCAAGATCAAATCAGTCGCAAGTTCCTTTTCGAGGGGAAAACCCAATCTCTCAAGGTTTTCCACATACCCAATCATCTTGAGTACATGGGGACCTACAGGGGCTCCCTCAGCCAACTTTCCTTGAAAAAGGGCTTTTGAAACTTCAAACCTCTCATGCCTTGCTTGCTCTTGATAGAGCATTTTCAGGTGTTCGATCATATCGAACGCTGACATGTTCTCATGTTGCTTTTGCAATTCTGAGTTCATGGTAGCTAGCATGAGACAAGCAGTTTCATTGGCATCATCGACATGCTTCTTATAAGCATCTCTTTCTGCCTTAGGTGCAGAACTAGGAGGTTCCTCTTCAGGAACAGGTGTCTCCAAGACATACAACTTTTTATCATGGTTGAGGACAATCCTCAGGTTTCGGTGTCAATCCAGAAAATTTGTCCTAGACAATTTTTCTTTATCAAGGATTGATCGCAAGATGTTGTTAGAGGTGTTTGCTGTCATGGTAATCTACATAAGGATTAATGAAAATATAAGTATCATTGACATATTTAATTAGGCTTTTAATTAAATATGTTCCCACTATTTTATTCAAAACAAATGACCCTCATCATTTGATTCGGAAAATCCCGTTGGAAGATTTTCTAGTGGGTCGAGATCCATATTTCACTTCGTTCTAAGTCCGCGTAGGCGGATTACACAAAACTAGATTATTTAGGTAGGAACTCCTTCCAATTGTATCTCATACAACTCTCGAAAATTTCAGTTGGGTGAATAACTCCTTATTCCAATCCATCATATGGATCATTCCCAACTCTTGCTTCTAAACATATATACTAAAATTATAATTAAGTTTGACTCATCGTTTTAGCAGTTGGATATTACAATTATCCCATCGCACCTTAACTAATACAAAACATGCACCTCGCGTAGGTGAAACCTACATTATTCGATACTAGTCTTGATGAGTGCTAAAACTTGGAAAGCAAACATATATAATATTCTCATAATTTGTTTAGTTAAGTTTGACCCATTGTTTTAACAGTTGGATATTACAATTATCCCATCGCACCTTACTAATATATAGATCATGCACCTCGCGTAGGCGAAACTTACATTATCCGATATTAGTCTTGATGAGTGTTAAAACTTGGAAAGCATAAACTTAATATTTAATTTGAGGGAATTGCATTTTTTCTGATCTCACCGACTTGTTTATCATATAAACCGTCTCTCACATGCATCAACATACATTCACATGCATCAACATACATACATACATAATGAAACAGTTATGGCCCCTAGCGCAATTGTTCTCCCAAGCCAATGAGAGAACCTAAGCTAACCTAACAACGATCTAAGCTTCTCCAAGCAAGATCTTCAAGGTTGTCCTTCTTTGGCACTGACTTCTTTGCTTTCTTCATATCATTACATTACATAAAAGAAACTCGTTTTACATACGAGGGAGTGAGATGAGAAAATAAGTTACATTTGGGAGATTAAGAGAGAGGCACGACATGCAGGTCGTATTTTAAAACCCAAAGCAGAATAAAGGAAAACTAAGTCCATAATCGATCACCACAAGACAATAATAAACACTTTATTATTATTATTAATTCCTTTAATTAATTAAAACCAAATTAAATTTCGACGACCGATCACACTACGCAAAGCCGAAATTTTAATGAACAATTCATTTAAAATCGACGTCGTTATTCGCATCAACACTTGATACCTTTAAAGCACTGAGTTAGCCGAACGGGTGAATTTTGCCTTGCGTTAACCGGTTAACCATATGCGTTAACCGGTTAACACTGTTTGAAAAACTGTTAGAAAATTCTTTTCTGCCTTGCGTTAACCGGTTAACCAAATGCGTTAACCGGTTAACACTGTTTGAAAATCTCTTGGAAAACTGTTTTCCGTCTTGCGTTAACCAGTTAACACTGTTTGAAAAACTCAAAAAAATTTATTTCGTATTGCGTTAACCGGTTAACCATACGCGTTAACCAGTTAACACTATTCCAAAAAGTGTTTAGAAAGCACAACTCTTGTGCAGTCATAACCCTAGTCGCATAACTCTCTGACAACACAACCCTTGTGCCATCACTAACCCTGATGCACCAATTTCAGACCGTTAAACACATCTCGATTATTGATTCAGTATGATTGATCAACACGTCATTGCTTCACCATACTAATGTCGGATCAAGAAGCAAATGACCATTGATCGCTCAAAGGAAAACAATCATTGAGTGCTTGAATGAACGAAACGAGAACACTATATCATATATAATGTATTTTGCATCAAGATTACATATATCATATATATGACTTGATCAATCTCAATTTAATTTTTGATTCATTCTGTCTTTAATCATATTATTACAGAACAAAAACAGTTATCAGATTCATGGTTTCGTAAGTGGCTCTGATACCACTGAAGGAGAATTGCCATCCAAGGCGCAGCGAAATTTAAAAAAATTCTCCATTTAGTGATCCTTATGAATGGGCATGATCAGTGATAGAATCGTTACCTCTTGTGGCGATTCAAACCTTTTGGTGCAGATCTCTTGCAACGATCAAAACCTTGGATACAAATCCACTGAGCGATCACGAACATTGAACGATGACAACGTCTCTACTCAGTCCACACGAACGGATTCCTTCAATCTCAGTGCTAGCTGGTACGAATGAAGGCTTTGAGTGAGAGAAAGAGAGATACGAAATTCCAACCCTTCAGTTGTGTTATATTCCCATACAATGCTTCTGCACAAGAGTTCTATTTATAGAACCACTTGTGTGGGCTTCAAGCCAAAAAGCCCACTTAAGTGTATTTTGGCCCATATCTCATAATATGCCAAAATCACTTAAGTATTTGGTACCTTACCATATTTCGTATTCTACTTAAGTGCATCGTACCTTACGGTGTTCCTTAGTTACTCTATTTCTCATCAATCCGTCCTTTGTGTGTGACCTTGTAGGTTTTCGCGACGTTGGCAATTATATTAAATCACGTATTTAACATAATAAACAGTGAGCGGTATCTAGCAACACATCACTGCTACCCAAGACACGAAAATGTCATGTTATCTGACAAAACCTCCTGTGATAATAATTATGTGAATAATTACCCTTTTGCCCTTATGTCTATATTGAACACAAGGTATAGACTGTGTCATCCTTGTCCAGTTCAATATTGGGCCCATAGACATTTATCCTGTTATGCAGGATGGGCAAATTCCATCTAGGTCACTCATGTCCCTCAGCATGCTTCGTGGAGTACCCATCAACTGTCTTTATGGTTATCCAGTTACGGACAACGTTGGATCAACAATAAAGCACTCGACTCTACATCTAGGATCCATAGTGGTTTCAGGTCGAAGAGTGGTATACACTATTATCACCATGAGAATAACTTATGACACTTTGCATAACTTTCTATATAGTATTCTCATAGCGGGTCAATCCGGTATAAATATTACTCTTAATATTCATACCTATGTTTAAGACTTGATAACTCTTTATCCATGATCCATGAGATGTGATCATCAGTCTACAAACATAATAGTCTTAATGCTTTAATGTTATCCCACTTCACAATAAAGCCCGACTACGGATACTTTAAGAATAGTGTCCTTATGTTTAATGTGCTCTCATGATTAAGTCACACTTAATACATTAAACGGACTAGCTATTCTAGGGACTTTATTAATCAACCATAATAAAGAATAAGCCTTTTTATTAATTAATAAATAATTCGATACAAGTACCAAAAGTATTGGCCTCTAGGGCTTACACCAACAGACCCATGCATGGAGGACCCAATAATCATGCACACGAGTATTTTCCCTCCTTTCAAATTACAAGCACTTGGTTACATGAAAGTTGGCATTGGCCAAGTCCTTTGCATAGGGAGTGTTGCCTAAATCCTTAGTCCAATTGTCTTAGATCAAACCAACAGTCCACACAAGATGTTTTTTAGGGTTTTTGTTCTTATTATGTACATTAATGGCCAAACACCATACAAACAAACACAATATACACAAGAAAAATTTATCACAAAATATGGTCCAAATGGACAAACTGAAAATGACATTAACATAAACAATTAGAATGTATGAATAATGGCAAATGAATAAGTCTTAAAAATAAAGTGCATTAAAGTAAATGACTTGAAATTAAATGTTAGTTGTTAATGAGTTAGAAGTTAGTATTACTTTTGCTTTTTATTTTAAGTCATTCTTTGGAGAACACTCAACCCACTTATCACAAGCATGGTTCCTTGAACCAAGACATATTCCAAAGGAAGGAAAAATGGCCAAGTTTCCATACAATACCATGAAAGATGGGAGACTTACAATCTCACTAACTAGAATGCTATGCCTTTTGTGTCAAAAATTTAGCGTTATGTTAAGCAATCGTAATTGGACTTATGTAAAAGTCACAACTATTTGAGGCTGGGCAATCGAATTTTTGGTGTTAATGCATACTAGAGACATAGTATAATGGACTATGCTCTATAAGACCCTAATTTTGACCCTAATATCCCTCATGGCATCATATCATTTCTCATTGCATTGCCTCAAGGATCATAGCATGTGTAGCTCCTTAACCCTAGGGTTGGGACTTGTGTGAGTTGGTTTGAGATCACCAAGCATGCTTGAATTGTATATTATTGCTTTTCTTATTTTGTTTACTAACCAAAAGCACAAAAATATGTCACTAGTTTTGTTTTGAAGCTCAAGCAATCATGAGATCCCTTGCTCCTAGGAGGCTCCTATGCTCAATGAAGTGGCCAGATGAAGATGAAAGCAAGCATGACAATGGTTCACAAAGCTATCAATCATCATATATGTCTCCCAAGTATCTCAATTTTCCATTTTGATCAAGATAAACCAAAGGGTTTGAGGCTTGTTTCCCAAGGAAACCCTAATTCAATTGTGCATTGACTGTGCCTTGCTCATGAAGCAACCTCAACATATGATCAAATTCAATCAAGGGAAGTTTTTTCATTCATTATTTTATGCATATATGAGCTTATGTGAGTATCCTCAATCATTCATTCATCAAGATTTGAAGTTTGGACTTGAGAAGTTGACCAGTCAAGTCATCTAACCAAATTGAAATCCACGGAGACCTAACGTTTGATCTGTTTGTCAAATGAAGATGACCCCAAGAGAAAAAATGTTATTAAGAACCATATGAACAACTTTAATGTTCATCAAAAATTCATTTGAAACTTGGAAGGTCATCATCCATTTCAAAACATTATAGGTCATTTTGACTGAAACCCTAATTTTGGGTCAACTTCCCAAGGACCTAACTTCCTTATTTTTTATTATTTAGAGGTGAAACCAATTTAATTTTAAAGCTTAAGATTTCTAATTTAAATGTTATGTTGGAAAAAATTTCATAATCCTAAAATAAACACATGTGATAATACAAAACATTATAGGTCACTTTGGACCAAAACCATTGAATCTTGAAAATGTCCAACTTCAAGTGCCCATAACTTTCTCATAAATAATCCAAATGATTCAAAATTTAAATCCAAATTGATAATCTTGAAAATATCTACAACTTTGTTGTTTTAGGGTTTTCCATTTGAGGCTTGAATCATTGAAACAGAAGGGCTTGAAGTTGGTTACTTTTGGCAAATTGTTTCAAAGACATGTTTTGTACATCAAACTTCATGACCAGTTTTCATAAATTTCCAAACTCCAAATGGATTTTTTACCAACATAACTTTTGTTCCTTATGTCAAGACCTTTCCAACCATTACTCACAGGCCTATGTTTGGATTTTCCAGGAGTGACTTTCGAAGAGGGGAACATTTATGCCCAATTATGGAATTCACATTGAATCTTCATGCACAAGTAAGTGCAATTAAAATTGCACGTCCATTTCACTTCAGAGTAATATCAGCTTGCATTTCCAATTGGTTTTGGGCCTCACATGCGCCTGTACAGGCCCATGCATGTTGGACCCAATGATCATGCACACGAGTATTTTCCCTCCTTTCAAATTACAAGCACTTGGTTACATGAAAGTTGGCATTGGCCAAGTCCTTTGCATAGGGAGTGTTGCCTAAATTCTTAGTCCAATTGTCTCAGATCAAACCAACAGTCCACACAAGATGTTTTTTAGGGTTTTTGTTCTTATTATGTACATTATTAGCCAAAGACCATACAAAGAAACACAATATACACAAGCAAAATTTATCACAAAATATGGTCCAAATGGACAAACATAAAATGGATTAGCTACCAGACCAGCCACCAAACTTAATGAAGAGGAAGAGAGATCCCTCTAAGAAGAAGAAGAAGACTTTGAAGCTGGGAGAATCTTCAGCAACTCAGAAGCAACCTATGCCTCTGAGCTCTTCAACACCATGTAAGTCCCCCATCTCAAAAGCTCATTTAGTTTATGGTTCTAGGAAAATCCTCTCTTCTCTACCTCAACCACCTCCCATCATCTCTCTCTGAACCAACCCTCCACAAACCCATTACTTATGAACCCCATACTTCTGAACCAAACACATCTTCACCTCCACTACCCAAATTTAATCTCACAACTATTTCAATCCCCGTATTTGAAGCCGTCTTATTGAATGAAGCCATATCACCTCTCTCTTCTACCCCCAGTTCCCCTCCCTACTATGACCTAACCTCTAATTTTGAACACTCAGACGTCCATGACCCAACCTCCCAAACTATTGCAGAATTTCATGCCACAATTGAATCTGAAAAGACTCAGTTTGTACTAGAACCCTCTGAACCAATTCCACCTCCTTTTGAACCCACATCAGAATCCTCTGAAACCATTCCACCTCCTTTTGAACCCACCTCTGAACCTTCTGAACCTATACACAATCCCTTTGAACCCACCTTTCAACCCTCTGAACCTGACCTCACCTTTCCCACTATCGATGAGGTTTTTGCCAAGTTCTCAGAAACTCTACTTCGAGACTCAGGCAATTATCTGAAGAATCCAGGCTCAATGATAATCCTTCTAAAGTAAGAACTCACTAGAACAGATTTCTCAGGTGGATGACATCTGAGGTCTTTAAGCTAAAGGGACTTTTTGAACAAGTTAGAAATGACTACATCAGAGGTGTTGAAGAAAGGCTGGAGGCGCGTCTGGCGCAGGAGGCTGCTGAAAGGACCAAAAAAGAAGTTGAAGAAAGAGCCGCTGCTAAGGAGGAAGTTGAGAAAGTTGTTGTTGCAGAAGTTGAAGCTAAAGAAAAATCTAAAGCTAAAGAAGTTGCTCGCATAGCTGCAGAAGAGGTTGCGAAGTCATCTAAGGTTGCTTTGACTCGAGGTGAATCATTAACATCTGATCTAGCTCCTCTAATTCTCAAGACTCTGGAAGATCTACAAAAAGAACCGCAACTGGTCAGAGCCAAACTCGACACAGTGCTTTACTGTGACATGAATTAACTCATTTATATTTTATTTGGTTTCTTTAAGTATACATAAAATACTAATGGTTCTTTTTTATTCATAATATCTTTTGTTTTTGAAGTTTATAGTTCCATCTCAATCCTACCCTGGACAAAACCAAAAATACAATTATCATTGAATTTCTCTATCCTGTATCGAATAATTTAAGATATAAATGAACTTTCTTAAATGACAAGTTGATGGTGTATGAATTAAGTTCACTATTTAATGTTTGGTTGATTGCAACAAAATTGGCATTATAATTATTTAGTCTTATAGAGGCTCTTTTAGTTAATGTACAAACTACACTATACACCTCTCGACATGTCAATTTTTTTACCACATCTTTCCATACAACCAACTTGTCAAACCTACACCACCACCATCTCTAACCATACCCAATATGACATAACCCCCTCATACCATCATACCTATCCTTCAACAATCACCAATCGAGTCACAAGCTATGCCCCATGAAGATGAGGATCTTTTGACTTCAAATACAATGTCAAGTAATGATACTCATACACCTAATCTTGTTACTACACTTATTGTCACTCCTAGTACCTCTAGAACCCCCACTACTGAAACAAACCAAATCATCACAAGGTCTAAGAATAATATATTCAAGCCAAAAAGGATGTACACTGCATCAAAACATCCCCTACTTGAGAATTTGGAACCTTCAAACTTTCGTGAGGCAATGAAACATGCCCATTAGCGTAAGGCAATTGCCGATGAATTTGAAGCATTAATAAGAAATGGCACATTCTCCCATGTACCACCTAAGGTAGGGCAAAACTTTATTGGATGTAGATACTTATTTCGTATCAAGAGAAATAATGATCGTTCCATAACTCTCTAGAAGGCACGTCTTGTTGCCAAGGGTTTCACACAATGTCTTGGCATTGACTTCAAGGAGACATTCACACCAGTTGTTTGCCCACAAACAATTAAGATTTTTCTTACCCTTGCAATCTTTCATCAGTGGTCAATGCACCAACTTGATATGAACAATGCATTCTTACAAGGAGCTCTTACTGAAGAAGTCTTCATGGACCAACCACCAGGTATGAAAGATGCAACACACCCCGACTATGTATGTAAACTTCACAAGGCCATTTATGGCTTACGTCAAGCACCAAGAGCATGACATGACTCTCTAAAGGATTTTATTATCGCGTATGGATTCGAAACAAACAAAAGTGATCCATCCTTGTTCATTTATCACTCGAGTGACACTAAGGCTTATTTTCTAGTCTATGTAAATGACCTGCTGCTCACCGGTAACAACTCTACATTCCTTCAACGCTTCATCAAGGTACTATCTCAATGATTTTCGTTGAAAAATATGGGACAACCTCACTACTTTTTGGGTATTGAAATAATACCAACAAACTCCGGAATTTTTCTTTCTCAACACCGGTAAATTCGTGACCTCTTACAAAAGTTTGACATGGAGGGGGCGAAACCATCTCCCACACCACTTTCTTCCACATCCGTGCTACAACTTCACAATGGTACATCATCCACCGATGCCACGAAGTTTCATAGAATTATTGGTGGACTTCAGTACCTTAATCTTACTCGTCCAGACTTATCATATTGCATCAATAAAATGTCTCAATTTATGCATAAACCAACCTCCATTCACTTCCAGCACTTGAAACGCATCCTTCGGTATATCAAACAAACCATTAATCATTGTCTCATGCTACGAAAAACTTCCGCAAACAACTTATTAGCATACTCTGATGCAGATTGGGGTGGGAATAATGATGATCGCACATCTACCTCAACTTACATCATTCTCTTTGGAGGCAACCCAATTTCGTGGCTCTCAAGAAAGCAAAGAACTGATGCACGGTCATCTACTGAGGCTGAATATCGTGCAGTTGCTACCGCTACCACTGAGCTCACGTGGCTACAAAACTTACTTCATGAGCTAAGAATACCAATACATGAACCTCCACGACTACTGTGTGACAATGTGGGTGCCACATACCTTTGTTCCAATCCCGTACTTCATTCAAGAATGAAACATATATCATTAGATTATCATTTTGTCAGGGAACAGGTTCAAACCAACAAGCTCATCGTAACACATATGTCTACCAAGGATCAACTAGAAGACTTACTTACTAAACCACTTCCCACAACCAAGTTCATTGAACTCATGTCCAAGATAAAAGTCATTGATGGAACCTTCATCTCGAGGGGGCGTAATGGACCAACAAAATCAAATTGAATAGTCAAGCAATAAAAGAATATTTGAATTGGTAATCAAATATTAAAGAGGATTATTTGATTATTATTAGCATTTAGAGGCATATAACTCTGTCAAACAGTAACAACTGGCTAGCTAAAGTTTAGACTTATTTCAAACATTTCCTATTCAATTCTCACTATATAATATATGTATATATACTGATGTATATATGTGTATTCATTCAGAAATACATTCACTTATATGAGTCTATCATTTTCAAAGATCTAATTAGCTTATTAACCTATTTAAAAAACCTATATCATTTAAGCATATAAATAAACAATTTCATTAATATTTAAATATACTTACTAGAGAATCAAAAGTATAATAAGATTAGAGAATAAAAAATATAATAAGATTAAATATTTATTTACATAGACTTATTTGAACTTACATAAAAACATAAATCATAAGTTTTATGAGATTATTTGTTTAGGAAAAATTATGACATAATTCATACAATTTTTTCATTTTATTTTTATAAATTCTTAAAGATAACTAAACTTTACTTTTGTATTTTAATATAAAATACAAATTAAATATAAAAAATAATATATATATATTTATATTTATTAAAATATTTTTAAAAAAGACTATTTTAATGATCCGTGGCCTGATCTATCTAATTAAATAAACTCATACAAAAAAATTTAAACATTTTTTATTTAAAAAAAATCTTAACTTGTGTAAGATAAGCCATAAGTTCCTATTAGCAGTTATTTTTTTAAGAGATGAGAATTGAGGTTGAGGAGATATTTTTACAGAAAAGTGAGAAACAGCATAAACAATTTTATTTTTTTTAATTTTCAAAAAGTTCGAAAGGAATAGGAAGCAGCTTTGACCATCCCACTCTGAGCGGTAGCAGCAGGTTGAAGCTCACAATCCAACGATCAGCATTAAATACATTGCAAAAAACCACCACCCCTAACCACAAGATGCGATTCAGAATTCAAATCGTCCATCAGAAATGGATTAGAAGAATCCGAAACCCTGGCCCACAAATATTAATTAAAAAAGCCCAATAAATATTTTATGCATATCCAAAAACATTGAATAGCACGAGAATTAATTATAGAAAAAAATCTAAAAGAATAAAGCACAACCGTTGGATCTATCCCAAGGCAATTAACCTAGTAATAGATCGTAGGGTAAATACGCGCCGTTGGGTAATTGTAACTGCGAGTGGTGGATATATAAGAGAACGTTCACTTCACTCTTCGTAGTCTCTTCTAGGGTTAAAGCAGCGCAGCTAGAAAAAAAAAAGGGTTTTGTGAAAGAAATTTGAAATCATGAGTTCTAGGTTATCTGGGAAGGTGAAGTGGTTCAACGATCAGAAGGGGTTTGGATTCATTACCCCTGATGATGGTACCGAGGAGCTTTTCGTTCACCAATCTCAGATCCAGACTGATGGTTTCAGGAGTCTTGCTGAAGGTGAATCTGTCGAGTATCAGGTTGAATCTGATTCCGATGGACGATCCAAGGCTGTTCAGGTGACTGGTCCTGATGGTGCGTCTGTGCAGGGAAGCAAGCGTGGTGGAGGAGGTGGTTATGGAGGCGGTGGTGGTGGTTATGGAGGCGGTGGTGGCTACAACAGTGGCGGTGGAGGTGGTTATGGTGGAAGCAGAGGAGGTGGCGGATACGGTGGAGGAGGTGGCGGATACGGTGGAGGAGGAGGTGGTTATGGTGGAGGAGGTCGAGGAGGAGGACGTGGTGGAGGCGGCGGCGGTGGCGCTTGCTATAACTGTGGTGAATCTGGTCACATGGCGAGGGATTGCAGCCAGGGTGGAAGCGGAGGTGGAGGTGGTGGAAGATACAGTGGAGGAGGTGGTGGAGGCGGCGGTGGCGGTGGAAGCTGCTACAGCTGTGGAGAATCTGGTCATTTTGCGAGAGATTGCCCAACCAGTACCCGTTAGATCTCTGCGGATTACTTTTTATGAGTAATGTGTTGGTGATTTAGTTGGTTTTTTAAGTTTCAGAGTCGCCTTTTTTGGTTTTGATTTTATCTTTATATTTTGCAATAGTTTTAGGGGTTTTTGTGCTGGATCTATCTATTATGCGAACTCTTGGTTTTTATAATGAATGAATGAAATGTCGGGCTTATTTTGTTCAGTTTGTGTTTTTATATTATTGGATCTGGGAAATTTCTGTGATTAAACCTGTGAATTTTTAGGGTTTATGACTTAAATTTTCCAAATTTCGGTTTTTGTTGGTTCGATTTTATGGTTGTGCCTTATGAATCTGATAAGTTATAATTTGATTAAACATCTATTGTGTATGATATCAAATGCAATTTTGTTGTATATTATTGTATTTTGGTAACCCTTGCATGGAAATGCATTAGTTTACACAGTATTATGATATATTACTATTTGAACTATTTTAACTTTTCTTTAGAATCGAAGTTACAAGTATTGGGTAGTTGTTCAGTTTGTGATTTTCAATAACGATTAAAATATTTTAATGGGTTTTATGTTTCTAGATTCTTACTGATATTTAATCAAATGGACCTCATCAAACTAATTTTCGTTCTTTGTCTAATAATTGCGTGTTATTTCCTCATGATATAAACATGGAGATTGTTAAAAGTACCTTCTCTTTGTATTTTAGTTTGCCATTATTTGATAATTGTCCAACTGTAGTCATTGGTAAAACAAGTAATTTATACTGCATTTGGTTAAGTTACCTTGTTTTTTGTTTCATTATGTCTGATTCGTTGCATTTATCTTAATGGAGAATTTTGATAGCTACGAAATTGTAGAAGAAAGCAATTAAACATTGGTGGAGTGTTATTTTTGACCCTAGAGTTTTTGTGTAATACATTGGATATTTTATTGTTTAAGAATTGATACAGCAAGAAGTTCAGTTGTGCTGTTTTGTGATTAAAATGATTTTTCTATTTATACTTGCTAGTTTGTTTTTGTTTTTTAGTGGGTTTTAGTTTACATAATTTTGTAAATTAATTTTATAAACAAACGATGAATTCATTTACGAAGTTCTTTATTTCTCTATTATATATTTTTTGAATATTATTATTTTTAAAAAAATCAATAGAATGAGCAAAATTGTTTATGTTTCTGTTAAAAGTGATTTTTGTTGTTTATCTTGAAGTAAACTTGATATGTTTTTGAAATTGATTTTACTTTAATTAGCGATTTTGTTTTTGAAGTTTATAGTGATTCTTTCTTTGGAAAATTTCATTTTGTCATTTTTACGCTATTTATTTTTGAATAAATTCTTTTTCCTAATATATGTTGATTCGAAGCATAAAAGAATAATTCGTTTCATTGAGTGGTTAACGTCAGAGTGTATGATGAAAAACAGTATAATTTTGATAGTTTATTGTTGATTTGATATATTTTTGTAAATTTTTTATTTTTATTAGTTTAATTTTTATTTAAATAAATTATAATTCAACTTTCAAACCCTCGAATAAATCTTAAGTTGGGGGAAGGAAAATTCAATCTTATAGAATTGAACCAAAATATATTATTTAGAGTAATTTCTAACCAATACTAGAATAAAATCTATTCTAGTCATCCACTTTTGTCATCTATGGAGTTAAAATTGAATATTATCTTATAAATATAAAAGTAACAGATATATCATTTCATACAACATTGTGATATTTTAACTATTTTAATGTTATATTAAAGATATTTGTTAGTATTTTTTATTTATTTAAAAGTTCTAAAAATGCTTTAATAGATTTAAATTGGACCCTATATATTTTAATCTATTGAGACAAAAACTGGATTCAAATTCTGGATTTTCTAATACGAACACATTAACAAAATAATGAGTTAAAACCTAAATCTCAAACTTCAGTTAATTATATAGAAAAAAATATTAAAGCAAAATGAACGACCCTACGAATGTTTATTAACTTGCCTTTGTTTGCCTTTGTTTGGAGGATTTTTGTGGATGTAAACGTGTTTGAGGCCCCAAAGATGTGAATTTTCACATGCAGAGATGGGGAACAAAATCTATTCTAAAATACCCCATCCCACATAGTCCGATTCCATTTAAAATATCATAATACTTTTAATTTAATATACTTTTAAATTTTTATATAGACTTATTTTTATTTAAAACAATAATTTATTTTTTATTTAATATAATTATTTTATAAATAAGTTTGATAGTTTGTTGATCATGATTTTCAAAATTTATTTGGTAATATCAGGTGGTTGGTTTTTAAATTTTTTACTATTGATTTATTAAGTTAGTTAAAAATAAAAAATAAAAAATTTACTTTTATGGATCTTATAAATACTTTGAAGATCTATACAAATCAGTGGGGACTAGGATGGGACAATGACCCTGACGTAACAATTTAAGAAAAATATTTTTATATTTAATTTTTATTGCGCCCGAAAGTAATTGAATTAAAAATGATACTTGTTCATTTAAAATTACATCTGATTAAAGTTAAATCTAAGCTATTTAAAAATTGATTAAAAGAAAATATTTATAATTATTTGATAGAAAAGACAAAATGTTAATCATTGAAGAGTAAAAGATCAAATATAATTCACATCTAACCTAGTAGTAAATTAATCTAAAGAATATGAAATCATAATAATTGAAGTAGAATATACTGAACTTAAAAATACAAGAGAAATTACCTATGGATGTTTGCTTGATGGTATTTGGCGCTAAATTTGATAGTGAGGATTATAGTTTGATCTCTGCAGCTATGATTCGGAAGGGATGAAAACACTTAGGTTAGAAGTGACCCTCAAATCAGATTAATCGGTCAAATGAATCGGGTATTGGTGGTAAAAGAATACAAGAGAAACTATTGTAGATGATGCTTCGATGGAAATTTGGTTTGGAAAATTACCGGAGAAAAGGAGAGTTTATCCAACGAATTGCTGGAAGCCATAGATCTCCGCTAATAGCATATAGTAAACATTGAAAAAGAACAATGAATGATTCTTAATTATATTGTAAGCAATGCAGAAAGAACAATTTTAAAAAGAAAAAACAGGGGAAAGAAGCTTACTAGTGCTTCCGCATCAAAAGATTTGCACTCAATCAGACACTAAAATGGATCAGTCAATTTCCCATTGCAATCTTTCTTTGCATTTGCCCAATCAATTTCAAGCATTGACATCAAAATTAAACAGACAAGCTATGAAAGAAAACACATGAGGTTGGAGAGAAGAGAACAGAGAAAGTGGTTTACAATAGGATGAACAGAAGAGAAACTCAAGTATAAATAAGAGAACTAAATAGGGCGAGTGTTTGGATTGGAAACATGATCGATCCAACGTACGAATGACATGAAATGGTTTAGTGTCGTCATACGCAGGACATAGAGATAAGCGCCATAGTGTCGACATGGTTTCATGACCTCATTTTTCTATGTTACTCTACTAATACTAAATTTAACATTTCCACCTTTATAAGCTGTTTTTCTCTTTATTTTATTATTTTTTATGTGTATCGAAGTTGAGCGACACTCAAAATAGAGTTTATACCTAAGGTGTTATCATTTTGGTGTCATTATAGCATATCTCTAAATTAATATCTCTGTATCTTTGCAAGTGTCTCTTTCTTAATAAAAAAATATTTCTTTTTAATTGTCACTTGCAAATTTTAAGTTATTATTAATTATACTTTTGTCAAAATTACCCCTACATAATTATTACCGAGAGAGAAAATGTAAAATAAAAGTAATAAATAATTAAAAATATTATAGGAAAAAGATGAATTATTATTTAAAAGTAACAATAATGATTAACTTTTTCGATATTTGTAAAAAATAAAAAAATGACACTTAAAAAGAAACGAATATAGTAGTTGATGGGTTTCGGTGTTCATTATTTCACAAACAAATAAAAAGTTTAACTATTTCACACATATTTAAGAATACCATTAAAGAAATATAATATTATTTTTTGTCAAATATTAGCAAATTTTTTATTATATAAACTATAATATATTAATTTATAAGTAATATATTGAGTATGACTCACACTTACTATTCCGTGCTGAAACTAGAATTGATTTGAAAAAATTAATTTGCAGTATGCTACAATAGTTAAGAGTTTTTGACACGGTGGAGAGTATTAGATTTAATTCATATTTAAATTGTGATATTTTCTTAGCCCCTAAGTTTGTTAGAGGGTATTTTAGTATTTTATCCTATTGTAGTAACCCTAGTTTTTAGCTTATAAATAGGGTGTCAATCATTGTAACTTTTAATCCTGTTTGTAGCCGTCATTCTCTGAATAAGAATATTTCCATTCATCATATATTCTACCTTTGCACCAACAATTGGTATCTAGAGCTCCGGTTCGGATTCATTGGGAAACACGGGAAACACGAGTGAACGTGAGGTCTTGTGTGTTTGATTTTGATTCTTAGATTCGTGTTGAATCTTGAACAAAATCTGATCAGAATTTTAATTCTGTGGGTTGGGAAACACTGTGTGAGAAATCTGAGTGTACTGTGCAAGGTAGAAAGATGAACGGAAACGGCAACATGAACACCAAACTTCCAGTATTTGACGGTAAAAACTGGAATCGTTGGATGATCCAAATGCGTGTACTGTTCGGTGCTCAAGATGTTCTAGATCTTGTCACTGATGGTTATGTTCCGGTAGCAGCAGATGCGACGGATGAACAGAAAAACGCGCAGAAGGAAGTAAGGAAGAAGGATCAGAAAGCATTGTTCTTCATTCATCAATGTGTTGATGTAAATGTGTTTGAGAAGATTGCAGATTCAATGACAGCAAAGGCTGCGTGGGACACACTAGTTAGATGTTATGGTGGTGACGCATCAGTGAAGAAGGTGAAGCTTCAGTCCTTGAGAAAGCAATATGAGAATCTCAACATGAAAAATAATGAGAAAGTTTCTGAATACATCTCCAGAGTGATTCTGATCACTAATGAGATGAAAGCGTGTGGAGAAACTCTTTCTGAAGAAACAATCATGGAGAAGGTATTGAGATCCCTTACCTCTCAATTTGATTACATTGTGGTAGCAATAGAACATTCTAAAGATCTGAGCACCATGAGAATTGAAGAGCTGCAGAGCAGTCTAGAAGCGCAAGAGTTGCGTTTGACTGAGAGAACTTCTGAAAGGGAAGTAGAGCAGCAGGCTCTGAAAGCAACTTCTGATAGGAGGTATCAGAAGCAGTCAGAAGCCAGGAGAAGATCTGATGGTGGTCAGAAGTCAGAAAGCTCAACCTCTGATAGACAAAAGAATGCTCAGAAGGGAAAAGAGAAGTATGACAAGAAGAAAATCCAATGTTACTGCTGTAAGAAGTTTGGTCACTTTGCTAGAGACTGTTGGTCAAACAAGGAAAGAAAATCAGAAGAAGCAAATATAGCCAGAAGTTCTGATGACGAATCTGTGCTATTAATGGCCTCTGAATCTGATGATATGGATCTGACAGACTGGTGGTATATGGACACTGGCTGTTCAAATCATCTTACTGGAAACAAGAAATGGCTGGTTGACTTTGACTCTGAAAAGAGGACAAAGATCAGATGTGCTGATGACAAATATCTTAATGCAGAAGGTATGGGAAATGTCAGAGTGACTCTGAGCAATGGGAAAACAGCATTGATTCAGAACGTGTGGTATGTACCTGGCATCAGAAGCAATCTGATGAGTGTGGGACAATTAATTGAGAAAGGTTTTTCAGTTACCATGAAGGACAATCTTCTGAAGCTGTATGACTGCAATCAGAAGTTGATTATGGAGTCAGAACAGGGAATGAATAGAACATTCAAGGTGAATGTCAGAACTGCAGACTCAGAATGTCTTAGTGCAACAAGTGCTGAGAAGGAGAGTGAGCTGTGGCACAGAAGATTTGGTCATTTGAATTTCAGAAGCTTAAAACATCTGAATTCAAAGAAGTTGGTACATGGAATTCCTGCAATTAAGAAGCCTGAAAAGTCATGCAAAGTTTGCATGGAAGGAAAACAACCACGATTGCCATTTGCGTCAGAAACTGCTCCAAGAGCAAAACATGCCTTGGGAGTTGTACATTTTGATGTGTGTGGTCCATTTCCAGTAGCATCGATTGGAGGGAATAAATATTGTGTGTTATTTGTTGATGAATTCACAAGAATGACATGGGTATCCCTTATTAAGTTTAAACACGAGGTGTTTGATGAATTCAAGAAGTTCAGAATGAAGGCTGAAAATCAGAGTGGTCAGAAGTTGAAGATTCTTAGAACTGACGGTGGAGGTGAGTATAACTCCAAAGAGTTCCAGAAGTTTTGTGAGGAGAATGGAATTGAGCATGAGGTTACTGCTCCTTATACTCCTCAACACAATGGTCTTGCTGAAAGAAGAAACCGCACTTTGTTGGATATGGTGAGAAGCATGCTAAAGGAGAAGAAGCTTCCTCAGAAGCTCTGGGGAGAGGCTGTTGCCACCGCAACGTATGTACTCAACCGATGTCCTACGAAGAAGTTGAAGGAAATAGTTCCAATACAGAAGTGGACTGGAGATAAGAAAAGTGTTAGTCATCTGAAGGTGTTTGGTTCTGTTTGCTATAAACATGTTCCAGGAGCCAGAAGACAGAAGCTGGATGATAGAAGCAAAATGATGATTCTGATAGGGTACCACAGTACAGGTGCATACAAGCTCTATTGTCCAGAAACCAATAAAATTGAATTCAGCAGAGATGTGATTGTGAAGGAATCAGAAGTTTGGAATTGGGATAAGTCTCAATCTGATTCTGATGTTAGAACTTCTGAAGAAAGGTCAGAGTTCAGAACTTCTGAGGTTGGAGTAAACTCTGACGTTGATTCTGATTCTGATAGTGATTCTGACTCTAGAGAAGACTCAGAAGATGAAGGTGACTCTGATGATCCAGACTCTGATGATCCAGACTCTGATGGTAATCCAGATTCTGGTGGCAACTCAGACTCTGGAAATATGCCAGACCCTGAAGATGGTCAAAGCTCTGGAGGAAGTCAACCATCTGAAGTTAGAAACTCTGAAGCTCAAGACTCTGAACAAGTTCAGAGACCACAAAGAATCAGAAACATCCCCAGAAGATATGCAGAATTTGACATGCTGCAAGACACTGAAGTAGACTCTGAAGGAGAAGTTATTCAGTGTGCCATGTTAGTAGACTCTGAACCCATAAGTACAGAAGAGGCTCTTAAGCAGAAGCTCTGGCTGAAGGCCATGAAAGAAGAACTTGATGCTATAGAGAGAAACAAGACTTGGAAGCTGACAGAACTTCCAAAAGACAAGAAAGCCATCAGCGTCAGATGGGTTTTCAAGCAGAAGTTAAAGTCAGATGGTTCAATTGGCAAACATAAAGCAAGGTTGGTAGCCAGAGGATTTCTACAGAAACCTGGGCTGGATTACTCTGAAGTGTTTGCACCTGTAGCAAGACATGAAACAATCAGAATGGTGATTGCAATAGCTGCTAACAGGAATTGGCCTCTGATGCATTTAGATGTAAAATCTGCATTTCTGAACGGTCCATTAGAAGAAGAAGTTTACGTGTCACAACCTCCTGGATTTGTGAAAAAGAATTAGGAAGGGATGGTGTACAGATTATACAAAGCTCTATATGGACTGAAACAAGCGCCCAAAGCTTGGAATAAGAAGATTGATTCATTTTTCAAGAAGCAAGGCTTTCAGAAATGTGAGATGGAGTACGGTGTCTATGTTCAGCATACTTCTGAAGGAAATATGACTCTGGTATGTTTATATGTTGATGATATACTGCTGACTGGAAGTTCTGAACAGGAGATAGCCAAGTTCAAGAAAGTTCTGATGAATGAATTCGAAATGACTGATCTAGGCAAAATGACATACTTTCTAGGGATGGAGTTTAGATACTCTGAGAAAGGTATTATTTTGCATCAGCTCAAGTATGAATTAGAACTTCTGAAGAGATTTGAACTAAAGAATTGTAAGATTGCTGTCACACCTTCTGATACAAATCAGAAACTGGATTCTGACTCTGATGGAAAGGATGTGGACGCTACAACCTTCAAACAGTTGGTTGGTTCTCTGAGGTATTTGTGCAATACCAGACCTAATATTTGCTATTCAGTTGGGATGGTTAGTAGGTTCATGAGTAAACCTAAGTGGTCCCATTACCAAGCTGCAGTCAGGATTCTAAGGTATATCAAGGGAACTCTGAAGTATGGAGTATTATTTCCTTCTGGAAGAAAGGATGAGTCAGAACTTCTGAGCTATTCAGATTCTGATTGGTGTGGAGATAGAGTTGACAGAAGAAGTACGTCTGGGTACTTATTCAAATTTCTGGGAGGTCCCATTTCTTGGTGTTCCAAGAAGCAACCTGTTGTGGCGTTGTCAACTTGTGAAGCTGAATACATTGCAGGTGCTGTTACTGCGTGCCAAGCTGTGTGGATTCTGAATCTATTGCAGGATCTGAAGATTAAAGTAAACAAACCTCTGAAGCTGATGATTGACAACAAGTCTGCAATCAATTTTGCCAGAAACCCAGTGTTGCATGGGAGAAGCAAGCACATTGAGACCAAGTATCATTTTCTGAGACATCAAGTTCAGAGGGGAGTGTTAGAAGTTGTACACTGTAGCACTCAGAAGCAGTTGGCAGATGTTCTGACGAAAGCTATCAAGACTGATCAATTTCTCAGATTAAGGGATGGAATTGGTGTTACAAGTTTTGATGGAATATGAATTAAGGGATGGTATTAGATTTAATTCATATTTAAATTGTGATATTTTCTTAGCCCCTAAGTTTGTTAGAGGGTATTTTAGTATTTTATCCTATTGTAGTAACCCTAGTTTTTAGCTTATAAATAGGGTGTCAATCATTGTAACTTTTAATCCTGTTTGTAGCCGTCATTCTCTGAATAAGAATATTTCCATTCATCATATATTCTACCTTTGCACCAACAGAGAGGGAGATGATCTATAAGGTTATTATTCTTGGTTTAAGCCCTAGAGGCCAATACTTTTGGTACTTGTATCGAATTATTTATTAATAATAAAAGTTTTTTTTCTTTATTATATTTGGCTAATAAAGTCCCTAGAATATGTAGTCCGTTTAATATATCATGTGACTTGATCATGAGATCCCATTAAACATAAGGACACTATTCTTAAAGTATCCGTAGTCGAGCTTTGTTGTGAAGTGAGATAACATTAAAACATTAAGACTATTATGTATATAGACTGATGATCACATCTCATGGGTCATGGATAAGGAGTTATCAAGTCTTAAGCATATGTATGAATATTAAGAGTAATAATTATACTGGATTGACCCGCTATGAGAATACTATATAAAATGTTATGCAAAGTGTCATAAGTTATTCTCATGGTGATAATGGTGTATACCACCATTCGGCCTGAAACCACTATGGACCCTAGATGTAGAGTCAAGTGCCTTATTGCTGATCAAACATTGTCCGTAACTGGATGACCATAAAGATAGTTGATGGGTATTCCATGAAGCATGCTGAGGGACATGAGTGACCTAGATGGAATTTGCCCATCCTGCGTAACATGATAAATGTTTATGGGTCCAATATTGAACTGGAAAAGGATGAAATAGTCTATGCCTTGTGTTCAATATAGACATAAGGGCAAAAGGGTAATTGTACACATAAGTATTATCACAAAAGGATTTTTCAGATCACATGACATTTTCGTGTCTTGGGTAATAGTGATGTGTTGCTAGATACCGCTCACTGTTTATTATGTTAAATATGTGATTTAATATAATTACCAATGTCGCGAAAACCTACAAGGTCACACACAAAAGAACGGATTGATGCGAGATAGAGTAAATAAGGAATACCGTAAGGTACGGTTCACTTAAGTGAATTGTAGAACATCGTAAGGTATGGTGCATTTAAGTAGAATACGAAATATGGTAAGGTACCACGCGCTTAAGTGATTTTGATATATCATAAGTATGAGCCGCATACACTTAAGTGGGCTTTTTAGCTTACAACCCACACAAGTGGTTCTTAAATAAAACCCTTGTGTAAGACCCTAATTTTGATCCTAAGATCCCTCATGGCATCATATCACTGCTCAATGCATTGCCTCAAGGATCATAGCATGTTTGACTCCTTAACCCTTGGGTTGAGACTTGTGTGAGTGGTTTGAGACCACCAAGCATGCTTGTATTATATATTATTGCTTTTATTATATTGATTACTAACTAAAAGCACAAAAATATGCCACTAACTCTTTTCGTTTTGAAGCTCAAGTGATCATGTGCTCTCATGCTCATAGGAGGCTCATAAGCTCAATGAAGTGGCTAGATGAAGATGAGAAAAAGCATGCCAATGGTCCACAAAGCTCTTAATCATAATATATGTCTCCCAAGTATCTCAATTTTCCAATTTGATCAAGATAACCCAAAGGGCTTGAGGATTGTTTCTCAAGGAAACCCTAATTCAACTGTGCTTCAACTATGCCTTGCTCATGAAGCAACCTCAACCTATGATCAAATTTAATCAAAGGAAGTTATTTCATTCATAATTTTATGCATATATGAGCCTATGTGAGGCCCCTCAATCATTCATTCATCAAGATTGGAAGTTTGGCCTTGAAAAGTTGACCAGTCAAGTCATCTAACTAAACTGAAGATCACTGAGATACAACTTGTGATGTGTTTGTCAAATGAAGATGACCCCAAGAGAAACAATGTTATTAAAAACCATATGAACAACTTTCATGTTCATCAAAAATCTATTTGAAACTTGAAAGGTCATCATTCATTTCAAAACATTATAGATCATTTTGACTGAAACCCTAATTTTGGGACAACTTCCCAAGGACCTAACTTCCTTAATTTTAATTATTTTGAGGTGATACCAAATTAATTGGAAATCTTAAGATGTATTCTTCAAATGTTATGTTGGACAAAATTTTATAATCCTAAAGGAAACACATGTGATAATACAAAATATTATAGGTCACTTTGGACCTAAGTCATTGAATTTGGAAAATGTCCAACTTCAAGTGCCCATAACTTTCTCATAAAAAATACAAATGATGCAAAATTTGAGTCTAAATTTATAATCTAGAAAATATCTATAACTTTTATGTTGGAGGTTTTTCCATTTGAGGCTTACATCATTGAAACAGAGGGGCTTAAAGATGCTTGCTTTTGGTAAATTTTTTCAAAGGGGAACCTAAACATGTTTTGTACCCAAACCTTCACAGCCAGTTTTCATAAATTTCAATATGCCAAATGAAATTTTTCCCAACATGACTTTTGTTCCTTATTTAAATGGCTTTCCAACCATTACTCACATTAATTTTTTGGACTTTCCATGTGTGAGTTTCGAAGAGCTTTATGTTTATGTTCATTTTTGCATTTCACTTTGTAACTTCATGTGCAAGCTATTTCCATCAGAATTGCACGTCCAATTCACTTCCATGAGGTATCAGCATTGTGTATCACCCATTATTGGGCCTTACATGTGCCTGTACAAGCCCATGCAAGGAGGATTCAAACTTCATGCACACGAGGGAACCATTGCCTTGCATCACATTCCAGGTATAAATAAGTGTGCATTCTCATTCAAATGGCAACCAAGTGGAGATCTGAATTGTTGCTGAATTGAAATCCAAATCCTCACTAAAGGAATTTTCAGTTTTCTTTCTCTTTTTCAAGCTTGAATTTCAACATCATTAGTTGATCTTCAAAGCTCAATTCCTCAACCTAGCATCACCATCACACTTCCAGAGCAAAAGTAGATCAAGAGCTTGAAGGATTCGTGCTGTTTGAAGCTTCATTTCAGAGGTAGAACCTCAAACTTTTTTGATTTAGATCTTGCAATACAATGTGAATTCCTTTGGTTTGTGCTCTTTTCTGAAGTCCTCTCACATGAGGCAGGCCAGTGGTGGTCTTAATTTTGCAAATCGTGCCATTTCAGTTCATGCACCATGATCTTCAAGCTCATGTTTCTCTCTAAATAGGAATTGTGAGGATGATCCATGGTTACAGGGGTGATGTACATCACATCAGCTTCATTTTGATGTCTTCAGTTTTCATTTTCATTGAGATCTATTTTCCTGCGCGTGGTGGCTGGAAATGGTTAGATCGCCGAAGAAGGTGGTGGTTTCCACCACCATCCATACGTGTTGGAGTCCCAGCCATTGGATCTTGCTTCAACGTTTTAATCACGAGCGTCCAATGTGTTTACCTGTTTTAATACCATGTGTTGCGCGCTTGACTTGAGATCACCGTGTATCCGCGCCTTAGAGCCATATGATCATTACCATGTCAATTAATGAGGTGATCTAATGGCGTTGGATTTTTCTATTTTTCTTATTTTCTTTTAATTTCAGATAATTCTTTTTATTTTTAAAAAATCATAAATATTTTATTTGTAGTCATAAAAATATGAGACCAATGCCAAAATTTTTCTTAAAAAATCTAGTTTCATATTTTGATTTTTAATTATTTTTATGACTTCATTTAATATATTTTGTGAATTATTTGATTTTTAATAGTTTTAATTCATTTTTAAATACTTTCTGATATTTGAAAAATCCAAAAATATTTTCATAGCACCTATGGATGATGATAAGTCAATGAAAAATAGTCTCATCAATTTATTATTTGATTTGAGATTTGTTTGAGATTTTAGTTCATATTGTGTTATTTTTATTGTTTTTAATTGTTTTTAAATAGTTTCTGATTTCAAAAATTGTTGAGAAAACTTGTCAAAGTTTGTTTGACCATGTTAGACCTATGAGAATTTAATTGGACTTGTTGAAGTTGATTTGAATTAAATTTAAGGTTTGACCATATTTTGTTTATTTTATTTTGCATTTAATTTTAATTCAAAAATTACCAAAAAAATATGGTTGACTTGTTGACTTGTAATCTTCATTTCTTTTTTGTTTAGCATTGATTCATGATGATTTGATTCATATTTGATCTATTGTATTTGATACTTGAATTCTCTTTTCATCCATTTCATCTTCATCCCTTTCTTTTCATAATTTGGCCAATGAGTTACTGTCTCATGGTTGGTCTTGACAAATGAGAGGTTTAACCTTCTTTGATCCAAATCAAACTCAATTTGATCCAAGATCAAGTGAGTTGCTTTGTGTCCAAGATAGGTTGCTTCTTGGTCAAGCAAAAAACCTAAAGTCCATACAAGACCCTTCCCCTTTTGTTTTGGCATGGCAAGTTTTAGGAGCTTGGCTTACTAGTCATGATCTCTAACTTGTGTTTATTTGCCTATAGTTTTATTGACCGGTCTCAGATAGGTGTGACTACTACATTAGTCCACTTACGATTGCTTAACATAGCGCTACATTGTCTTATGACAAACTAACATGACCATACTAATTACTAACTTTAATTTGAGCATTTAATTTCTTGCAATTTACTTTTAATTCCATTTATTTCTTGCTCATTTATTCATATTGCTTTTCATTTTGCTCACTTGAGCACATATTTTATGTTTATGTCATTTTTTCTTTTGCTCATTGAGCTCATTATTGTATATAAATATATTGCTATCTTGTGTTTTTTTTCGTGTTTGTTTGTGTGAACCAAATGCAAAAGGAGAAAGGACTTAGAATTAGGACTTACCTATGCTTAAAGGAGTTCAAGAGCAACTAGGCCTCATGCCTTTAGAATGCTAAATTGGTTGAAGAGCAACTAGGCCTCATGCCTTTAGATTGCTAAATTTCAAAGTTGACTTCAAATGACTTCCTTTCCAAAACTTATTCTTTGTCCATTCCTCTTATTATGTTGTGAACTTTTTGATGTTTACTCTTGTGTGATAGGGATTCCATCTTGAGATAGTAAAAAGGACCATTGTCATGAGTAGTCAAGTGAAGAGAGACAAGCCAAATGGAAATCCTAGGAGCTTGAATCTAATTTGTTTGATTGCTTGATTGTTTGCTAAGTCCAAAGGAAAAGAGCATCTTGAATCATCTCTATGATTTCAAGAAAAGAAACTCCAAGGGTTTTATATTTTCTCTTATCTTTGTATGCTTTAGGACTATCCCTTCTCTTCTTCTCCTCATTCTAACCCAAGCCAAAAAGATCTTTTCTTGCAAACTTTGACTTTGTTTAAAACTAGAAACCTAGGCCTTATGCCTTTGACTTTTCAAAATCTTTTCATAAATACTCATTGTGAATAAATCTTAAATCCAACTTTGACTTCATTTTTGAAAATACACTTAACTTGTAAATACAACGCACTTCAAGTCGTTTTTGTGGTTCCAATGGCCACCTTATTCAAACCTTTTCATAAACATTAGTCATAGGTTTGAGTTATCATAGTGGTTGATGTAAATCTCACCTCATCCTTAGTGATTGGATTATAAGTCTTCCATGCTTATTATAGGGTTAATCCCTCACTAGTATGTTGAAGCCTACCTCACATGGTGGATTGCTGGTTTAGGTTGAGTTTTCTCCCTTTGATAACAAAAGATCTTAAGGCTTTTGATCAAATCAATTCACCAATCTTTGTGATTTTTACCCCGAACTACAAGGTTTTGATCCTACTTTGTGATGGTACGTAGGCAATGGGTTCATCCATTCAAACAACACAATTTGTAAATATAATCTATTCTCTTCTCATCCCCCCAATCTTTTGTACAAATCTTTTCACAAATACCAACCTATAACACATATTTGCAAAAAGGTTTCCCTTAGAGTACTAAGGATGTTTTGGGTGCGTAAAACCTTCCCATTTCATAACCAACCCCCTTACCCAGATCTTTGACATTTTTATTAGTTTTTGATTTGATAAAACTTCTTACTTGGCTTTTGTTCGCTTTTTAGCCTTTCATTTGGATAAATAAAAGTGCGCTGGCGACTCGAATTGTATGTTGACTTTTGGTTTAGTCAATAAACCTAAAGGTAACGAAAACCCCGCTACAGAAAAGTGGCGACTCTGCCGGGAAGAAAAAACAAATTGCTTCCTAGTGGGTTTAGCCTACTTTTTGCTTGTATGTGTTGTATGTTTATATTTATTTGTGAGATATTTTTTTGTGCCAATTTGGGATGACTGTATTGTTTGTAATGTATGAATTGCTTGATATATTACTTGCTTGTATGCTTGGTGGTTTCTTGTGAGATGAGTTCTATACCCGAACTCGAGTGCACTTATGATAGGAGAATGGCATAATCTTGTTGACTTGTGTGGAGTTATTCCTTAGCAAGTTGACTTGCAAGTCCGTTCACTTGGTGGAGGTCTTGTTGGGATCAATAATGTCACATGAGTAGTCGTGGTTAGGCATTATTCTTTCCAATATAAACCTTAGAAGCCAAGGACCTTAGATACCTAGCCCATCTTGGCCTATTTTAGGACGTAGTGCGAAGGTCGTTCAAGTGTAAGACTTGATACGATTGTTACGCGATACTACACTCATAAGAGTCTCTCTTGAGAATATTTTTGGAGGACGAGTAGTCGTTTTATCCGATAATATCTGAAAGATGAGATGATGACTATGGGGACCTTTTTAGAACATGATTGTCAGGTTTAACCATAGTACACTCCCATTGGGTGGTTCTTAACCGAGACTCCGTGCTCGTGACTTACAACAAACCCGTGATTCGCGGTTGATCTGTTCTCGTATATCCTCAATATCAATGGAACTTGGGTGTTGATAAGGTGTAAACCATAATCCACCAAAATGGATGATTGATATTGATGATGACTTGAGCCATCCCCGTGACCTTTGTATGGTGTGACTTGCTTGATCCTTGAGTGTGATTGTTGCATCCATGCATTCATTCGCATCCATATCATCAACAATGAAATTTTTCAAGGAACTTAAGAGGTCTATTTGCAAATTTTCAAACATGGATAAACAAAGAAGGAATACGAAGAAGTATAGTTTCAGACAACCCGACTTGAAAGAGTTAAGGAGTTTGGCATCTTATGTATTAGAGCCTTTGGAGTTCAAAGCTCTCCATGGGAAGCTCCTGTCTATTCTTTCTACCAAAGTGGATTAAGGTCTGATGAGTGTGTTGGTATAGTTCTACGATCCTTTGTATCGGTGCTTCACTTTTCCGGATTTCCAGCTTTTGCCTACACTAGAGGAGTATGCCTATCATGTGGGTATACCTATCCTAGATCAGTTGCCGTTCAATGGTTTAGAGAAGATTCCGTCTTCTCAAGAGATTGCTGATATGCTTCATGTGTGTAGGTGTTTAATTGGCTGCATTATATGGTAAAACACTAGATGGTTACTAATGTCTTGACTGATGTCATGACATGTAGGTGTGACTACATTGTAGTTACTGCAGGACTAGCTAACACAAGTTTTATTGAATGTCAAACTGGATGCTGTGACATTCATACCTGTCAACAGATACTAAGGAATAGAACAGCAGGAGTTCTGTTAGAACTTAGTATTTATTTCCAGTCTGGTTATCAAGGAAAGACCAGACCTGGCATAAGGCCTACTGACTGAATGTCAAACTGGATGTTATGACTTTCATCATTGACAGCAGCTGCTGAAGATTAGATAGAGTGGTGTTCTGCTATACTTCAGCATGTAACTTAGTTTGTTCTTCAAAAGAATAACAGAACTAACTTAAGGCCAACTGTGTAAATGTTAAGTTGGACACTTTGACATTTATTAATGTAAGCTTTCACTGTAGTATGGTCATTTTGATCATGTACAGGTCAGCAAAATTGTACAGTCTGTTTTCTGGAAAAACAGACTCAGCATATGGACCTTGATGTCAAGCTGAATGTCGTGACATTCATGCCTGACAGCATATGCTATATTGTAGGTTGTTCAGTTTTCTGTTTCAGCTTTTTCTCAGGCTATTCTTCAGGAAGTCAACAGCTTAGAGAAAAACCAGGAAATCAACAACCAATCTACATTCAATGTACCTAACAAATAGCCTATTTGTTAGTAACCTAAATGTTGAATTTATGGGAACTTGTGTGACCTTAAATTCAGGAGAATACAGGTGCAAAAGCCCAGGATACTGCAATATAAAAGGAAGGCGTTCCTTCATTCAGTTTCAGGGATTTTGAGGCGTGAAGATTAAGTGTGTCCATCATACTTCACTGCTGTATTTTTGTGAGTCTTGTATTAGACGTATCTTGTAAGCCAAGTCATTATCAAGTAGATGATAGCTTTGGCATAGGGTGTTCATTGAGTTGTAAGTGTTGTGTCACTCAAAGCTTTTAAGCGTGAGTGCTGTGTATCTTGATTAAAGCTGTGAAGCACAATCAAGAGTTGTTTGAAGTGTGACTTCAACTTGTCTTTAATATTGTTTAAAGATAGTAATCACTGAGGTGATTGAGGGGGAGTGAGTAGGAACTCTGATCTTAGGTTAAGATTGAAATTGCATTGGGTAGGGATTAAGTGATAAGTTGTAAACGGGTGAGTTTAGCTTTGAATTGATACTACTGATAGTGGATTTCCTCCCTGGCTTGGTAGCCCCCAGACGTAGGTCATGTTGGACTGAACTGGGTGAACAATTACTTGTGTTATTTACTACACTTACTGTTAAGTTCTGCATAATCCCTGTCTGTGCAGAATTGGATGTCATAACAACCAGTGTGACATCCAAAGTCTGATAACTAGAATTTCAATGTGGATGTATCTAACATTGTTGCTCATATGACTACCAAAGGTGGAATTCAAGGTCTCCCATCTGATTTTCTTATTGCTCAAACTACTTTGTTTGGGAAGGCCATGAGTGAGCACGCCTTTGAAGCCGTATTTGTACTACTCATCTATGGATTGGTGTTATTTCCCAACATCGACAATTTTGTGGATGTGAACGCTATTAGGATTTTCTCTTCTCTTAATCCTGTTCCGACTCTGTTGGGTAACACTTATTTCTCTTTGCATATGAGGAATGCAAAGGGTGGTAGTTCCATCATATGTTGTTTGCCTCTATTGTACAAGTGGTTTATTTCACACTTGCCTCAGACGCTTGCCTTCAAGGAGAACAAGGGATGTCTACGGTGGTCCACGAGACTCATGTCTCTCACTAATGATGATATCTCTTGGTATAACCGTGTTTATGATGGTGTTCAGATTATTGGCTCTTGGGGTGAATTCTCCAATGAACATCTTCTTGGTACATGTGGTGGAATTAACTACAACCCTGCTTTGGCTCGCCGTCAGCTTGGGTTCCCCTTAAAGGATAAACCTAACAACATTTTGTTGGAAGGCTTGTTCTTTCAAGAGGGTAAATGTAACAACCCAATTTTAGTATTTATTTATTATACTATTATTATTATATTTTATTTTAATTATGTGGAGTGTTAATTAATTAATTGGTTGTTAGGTAGTATAATAATTGATTATATTAATTAATTTTGGTGTGTTAATTAATTATTTAGTTGATATGAGATATAATTAAATAATTGTATTAATTAACTTAGTGTGTATGTGGGGTTAGTTTAATTTAATTGAACTAATTAGAGATATTTAAATATTAGGTCTTATTGGGCCTTTTAATTAAATTAGAAGTATCATGCTTTAAGCCCAAATAGAATACTAGTATATAAGAGGGGAGGAGAGTGAGAATTAGGATTCACTTGATCATTTGACAATAATAGAGAAAGAGAAGAGGAAAAGTGAGGAGAAGAAGGGAAGAACAAGAGAGGAGCTAGGGTTTCCAAAAATTGAAGAGGTAAGGGGGGAATCCTTATTATTTTGGGTTAGTATGATTGGGTCAATGGGTAGATGTATGTTTAGGTTAAAATCCCTAATTTTGTATGGTTGTTTGGAATTGTTAGGTTTTGATGAGTATGCTCGATTGTGGTGATTGATTGTGTTAAAACTGCAAATTAACGTTATATATTTAGAGTATTGTGTGAGTTATAATTTTCTGAACGTGTGGCTTTTTACGGAATCAAAATCGGAGGTCCGGAACATCGAGTACATCGGAGGTCTCTATGGATTTTGTTTCGGGTTTGCCGAGAACATCGAGTAATTGTGAGGCGATTTGGGTCGTTGTGGACAGGTTGACGAAATATGCTCATTTTATTCCGATGAGGATGGATTATTCGATGGAGAGACTTGCTAAGTTGTACATCGAAAGGATTGTGTGTTTGCATGGTATTCCGTCGAGCATTATTTCGGATAGAGATTTGAGGTTCACTTAGAGATTTTGGGAAGGTTTGCAAAGTGCTTTGGGTACGAAGTTGTGTTTGAGTTTGGCATATCATCCGCAAACTGATGGTCAAACGGAGAGGACTATTCAGTCACTTGAAGATCTTTTGAGGTCTTGTGTTTTGGAACAAGGAGGAAATTGGGATAGTTTCTTGCCTTTGATCGAGTTTACGTATAACAACAGTTTCCATTCGAGTATTGGAATGACACCTTTTGAGGCTCTCTATGGCAGAACTCCTTTGTGTTGGTACGAATCGGGAGAGAGTGTTGTGGTTGGACCCGAGTTGATTCAAGAGACTACGGATAAGATTAAGATGATTCAAGAGAAGATGAAGGCTTCTCAGAGTCGTCAAAAGAGTTATCATGATAAGAGGAGGAAAGCTCTTAAGTTTGAGAAAGATGAGCATGTGTTTCTGCGAGTTACGCCAATAACGGGTGTTGGTAGAGCTTTGAAGTCGCGTAAGTTGACGCCGCGTTTCATTGGTCCTTATCAGATTTCCGAGAGGATAGGTGAAGTGGCATATCGGATTGCATTACCACCATCACTTTCTAATCTTCATGATGTGTTCCATGTGTCTCAATTGAGGAAGTATATTGCGGATCCATCGCATGTTGTTCCATTAGATGATGTGCAAGTGCGGGATAATTTGATGGTTGATACATCACCTATGCGAATTGAAGATCGAGAAGTGAAGAAGCTTCATGGTAAGGAGATTGCTTTGGTGAAAGTGATATGGGACGGAGTCACCAATGGCAATATTACTTGGGAACTCGAGGATAAGATGAAGGAATCGTATCCGGAGTTATTCGTTTGAGGTAAATTTTCGAGGCCGAAAATCTTTAAGTGGGGGAGAGTTGTAACAACCCAATTTTAGTATTTATTTATTATACTATTATTATTATATTTTATTTTAATTATGTGGAGTGTTAATTAATTAATTGGTTGTTAGGTAGTATAATAATTGATTATATTAATTAATTTTGGTGTGTTAATTAATTATTTAGTTGATATGAGATATAATTAAATAATTGTATTAATTAACTTAGTGTGTATGTGGGGTTAGTTTAATTTAATTGAACTAATTGGAGATATTAAAATATTAGGTCTTATTGGGCCTATTAATTAAATTAGAAGTATCATGCTTTAAGCCCAAATAGAATACTAGTATATAAGAGGGGAGAAGAGTGAGAATTAGGATTCACTTGATCATTTGACAACAATAGAGAAAGAGAAGAGGAAAAGTGAGGAGAAGAAGGGAAGAACAAGAGAGGAGCTAGGGTTTCCAAAAATTGAAGAGGTAAGGGGGGAATCCTTATTATTTTGGGTTAGTATGATTGGGTCAATGGGTAGATGTATGTTTAGGTTAAAATCCCTAATTTTGTATGGTTGTTTGGAATTGTTAGGTTTTGATGAGTATGCTCGATTGTGGTGATTGATTGTGTTAAAACTGCAAATTAACGTTATATATTTAGAGTATTGTGTGAGTTATAATTTTCTGAACGTGTGACTTTTTACGGAATCAAAATCGGAGGTCCGGAAGTCCTCCAACGATGAAAACCGCAGAAAATTCTGCATGCTGCCCGTCACAATCGCGACCCTTTTTTATGTTTTATTGTCGAAATCGTTTTGGTCATAACTTTTGATCCGTAAGTCCAAATTGAGTGCCGTTTGAAGCGTTGGATAGCTGAAACAGAAGGCTATAACTTTGTTTCAGGAATAAAATAATTTTGGAGATTATTTCATGAATGTTTTTGGGGTTGAAGAAGATGAAAATTATGTTGGAAAATTTAGAAAACAACAACTTTTTAGTAACGCCTTCGTGAAAGGTTTTATTCATAACTTTCAACTCGTGAATCATTTTGGATTGAGGTTTAAAGCATTAGAAAGGTGACTCTAATAGATATTATGTGAATGGTGCATTTGTTATGAATGTGTATATGTACCATTGGTGGATTGTGAATGATATATTGTTATGAATGTGTATATGTACCATTGGTGGATTGTGAGTGATATATTGTTATGAATGTGTGTATGTACCATTGGTGGATTATGAATGATACATTGTTATGAATGTGTATATGTACCATTGGTGGATTGTGAATGATATATTGTTATGAATGTGTATATGTACCATTGGTGGATTGTGAATGATATATTGTTATGAATGTGTGTATGTACCATTGCTGGATTGTGAATGATACATTGTTATGAATGTGTATATGTATCATTGGTGGATTGTGAATGATATATTGTTATGAATGTGTATATGTATCATTGGTGGATTGTGAATGATATATTGTTATGAATGTGTTTATGTACCATTGGTGGATTGTGAATGATATATTGTTATGAATGTGTATATGTACCATTGGTGGATTGTGAATGATATATTGTTATGAATGTGTATATGTACCATTGGTGGATAATTCATAGAGTTGAATTATGGTGATATGTGGAATGTTAAGATGGTAGAGATGATCTTAATTGCATATGTATTGATATTTGTACATTCATTCATGGCATGCATGGTCGACTTCATAGTGGAAGCGGTGAAACTGTGGGTTCACATGGTAGCACACGTTGATCCTTAATTGGAAATAGGCGTGGTAGATAGACGTTGATCCTTAATTGGAAATAGGCGTAGCAGACGTTGATCCTTAATTGGAAATAGACGTGGTGGCTTGGATTCTAGATGTTGAATCGAAAAGCGGTGGAACGTTGGGTCCATATAGACGTTGATCCTTAATTGGAAATAGGCGTAGCAGACGTTGATCCTTAATTGGAAATAGACGTGGTGGCTTGGATTCTAGATGTTGAATCGGAAAGCGGTGGAACATTGGGTCCATATAGACGTTGATCATTAATTGGAAATAGGCGTAGCAGACGTTGATCCTTAATTGGAAATAGACGTGGTGGCTTGGATTCTAGATATTGAATCGGAAAGCGGTGAAACGTTGGGTTCACATTGAGGTACCGCATGCATAGAGTCACATGTCTTGCATTGAGTCACATTAGAGTTATGTGATAATTGAGTGTATGCATTATTGTGATTGTGATGTATGTATGAGATATGGTAATTGAATGTTATGATGTTTGGATACATAACTTGACAACATATGTGATTATGTGATAATTGTAGTTATGTGTATATTTGAGAATATAATATTAGATTTTAATATTGTACTCCTTGAGTTTGATGGATGTTTGAAACATGTGAAATAGATGTTGGTGAATATTGTTTACATGGTTATGTGAAGTGTGATGAATTCCTTTAATTGTTGATTTAATCATTGTGCTTGATTTTACTCCTTCATAATGATTTGAATTCTCACCCTTTCTGTTTGAATGTTACCTTTACATGGGTATCGCGCAGATACTCAGGAGTAGTAGCGCTGAAGTAAGTGGACGGTAGCTCGCTCAAGATTAGCTGGAGAGTTCCCGTATTTTAGTTTCAAGACTAGGTAATGAGTCAATGCTCTGGTCATGTAACACTGGGTAGATTAGTAGTATTGAACTCGTATCCTATTTGGATAAGTATTATGTTATTACTTGCGAACCTGCTTATTTGCAATTGTTGTTGAGAGGCCATAGTGCCAAATATTATGATTATGGTTTCCGTTTATTTTGAAAAGATGATTGAGAGATGATCATGGTATGGGACATGGATCATTTGATGAAATGCATGAGTATTCATTATTTTCCGCTGCGAACGCATATTCTTGAATATTCATGATAAGTGAAATGTGTTATTTTAAATGACCAGGTGTATTGTGTATTGATGATGAATGATGTTGGTTTTTGAAAGCTTTTAGTTTTTGAAAACGTCGATGTGACGCCCTTTTGTTTATATGCGTGCTTATTTACTCTGATTATATGTTAAGTATTTTGGGGTAGAAAAGGGGGTGTTACAGTAAAGATACCCAAAACTTGAAGGATAGGATGGTCCGCGCCTGGCGCAAAGTTCATAGGAAAGGGAGGAATGAGCTTGGTCCGAAGAATTGCATTGCTTTGGAACCTTACACCGCCTGGGTGAGGAAGAGAGCTTTTGAGTACCGCATGCCATATGATTATTCGAGACCTACCCCTATGGTTATGGTTGGGCCTTCAACCCTCCTGAACCAAGGAGTAGAGGAGTTGAGAGATGAAGGCCGATCGCGTGTATGTGTTCGTGAACGAGAGGAACTTCTTCAGCAGCTCAAAGATAAGGATGCAATGATAGAATTTCTAGAGCATAAGGTTATTGATGAGCCTGATGATGTGGTTACTTCTCTTCTTCCTCACTCATCTAGGTTTTGGAAGAGGAAGTATGATCAGCTTGCCAAGGAGAAGGCCGATATGGAAGCAGCTTATGAGAGAGAGGTGAAAAGGTGTCGTGCAACTTATCTTCCGATCTCGAGGGCTTTGGACGATTGTTTCTAGGGCTCCATAGGATGTTCATTCTCCTTTTCTCTTGTATTGTATTTGGTTACAAGAGCTGTATTACTCCTTTGATGTAAATTTTTTTCCAAATATTATTTCTATGAGTATTCTATATATATGTCTTAAAAGCTAAATTTTTTCAAATATTTGCAAATAGATCTCTATGAAGTTCCTCTAATAAAAACAAATCATATGCACAAGCATTGCATGCATCATATGCATAAGCAGGTTTTGTTCCGAGCTCTTGATCAGTGATCTAACTCTTTGCTCTTCATTTATTTTGAAGACAAGCTAACGCACCGGTATAATACCAGAGCCAATCACCCAAAGATAATGGAGCATTTAGAGCAAGAGAACAAGGACTTGAAGGAAGAGATTTCTAGGCTGACTGCCATGATGGAGTCAGTTCTGGCCGCCCAAAGCCAAGCTTCACCAATTCCTGCAACTCCTCCCGTGAGGACTATCATATCTGAGATAGCAAATTCAACTGTGCCTACCACAACAACCCACTTTGCTCCGACTATGCCAGCCGGATTCCCTTGGGGAATGCCTGCTAATTTCGTGCCAGAGGGTTTTACTCCTACTCTCGCCTCCATGCCGGCATCTAGCCCGGTCCTGTCTGTGCCACCTCCCGTTGTGCACACCCTTCCCCGTGTTGAAGACACCATCTATCATTCCAAGCCATTTGAGGGCCCAGGTGTGTATGAAAAGATGGACGAAATGAAAGATCAATTCCTTGAGCTGCGCAAGGAACTGAAGACTCTGAGGGGTAAGGACCTCTTTAGTAAATGTGCTGTTGAGTTGTGCCTAGTGCCCAATGTGAAGATCCCTGTTAAATTCAAAGTGCCTGACTTTGAGAAATACAAGGGAAATACATGCCCGCTCAGCCATCTTGTGATGTATGCTCGCAAGATGTCAACACAAACTGATAATGACCAACTTTTGATCCACTACTTTCAGGATAGCCTGACTGGTGCTGCACTCCAGTGGTATATGGGGCTGGAGAGTGCAAGCATCCGCTCTTTTAACGATCTAGGCGAGGCCTTCGCCAAGCAGTATAAATATAATGTGGATATGGCTCCGGACAGGGACCAGTTGAGGGCGATGTCGTAGAAGGACAAGGAGACCTTCAAGGAGTACGCCCAGAGATGGCGAGAATTGGTAGCTCAGGTAGTGCCGCCCCTGGAAGAGAAGGAGATGACAAAGATCTTCTTGAAGACTTTGAGTTCCTTCTATTACGAAAGAATGATTGCTAGTGCTCCCTCAGACTTCACCGAAATGGTGAATATGGGGATGAGGCTAGATGAAGGGGTCCGTGAAGGACGTTTGTCTAGAGATGACAGTTCCTCAGCAAACAAGTATGGATGCTTTGCTAGGAAGAAGGAGGGAGAGGCCCATGCTGTGTCCTCCCATGTTAAAAGAAGTCCCTTTGTAAGGAGGAAGGATGTGCGTCCTACCATCAGCCAACACCAGGTGGCTCATATAGCACATGCTTTCCGAGAAGTTCATCATCATCAACAACAACAACAACATCATCAACAACAATAAGCCTACCAGCCTCGCAACAATAATAACACCAGCACTAGCAACTACGAGAGGAAGAGGGTAACTTTTGACCCAATTCCGATGACATATGCTGAATTGTATCCTTCCTTGATAGACAGGAAACTGATAACTCCACGAGACCCTCCTGCTGTACCAACCAACCCTCAGTGGTGGTATAAGCCTGAGCTTCACTATGTGTATCATTCCGGTGCTCCCGGACATGACGTAGAGAACTGTTACCCGTTGAAGACCAATGTGCAAGACCTTGTGAGAAGTGGGATATTGTTTTTTGAGGACGTAGATCCAAATGTGAAGAAGAACCCATTGCCCGAGCATGGGAAAGCAGTTGTTAACATGGTCCAGGGATGCCCTGGAAAATACAAAGTCCTTTATGTGAATGACATAAGGTAGTCTTTGGTCGAGATGCATAAGCTGTTGTGTGAACACAACCACTACGAGCATGACCATGATAGGTGCCAGGTGTGCACTATCAATGAGAGAGGATGCCGCCAAGTTAGAAAGGAGATCTAAGAGATGATTAATCATGGGATGATCGAAATACTTCAGAATCGTAATGAGGACGAAGTTGATGTTATCACTCTAGTGTTCAAAATTCTTGAGCCTGTTGTCATCAAGTATGATGGCAGCAAGAAGAAGGTATCACCATCTCTTGTGATCAAGCCAGCGGGCCCCATCCCGTATGTGTCGGACAAAGTTGTTCCATATCGGTATAACGCAGTCATGCTGGAAGATGGAAAGGAGGTGCCGTTGCCCTCAACTTTTGTGGTGAGCATTTCAGATGTCAGTGGTGTGACCCGTAGCGGTCGTGTTTTCTCGGCTCAGCCGAATTCCCATGAAGACATTATGAAGAAAACTGCTGTTAATCCTGTCGGTCCTGTGGGGACTTCTTCAGATAATTCTGTTCCTGTTGTGAAGGGTGTTGACCCTGTTGTTGTCAAGAATAATAGTACTCCTATCCTGGTTGGCTTTACACATATCTATGAACTGTAAGGATGATGCCTTGTCCAATGTGTTGGTGGACACAAGATCATCACTTAATGTGTTACCAAAATCCAGTCTTGCCAAACTTTCGTATCAGGGGCCTCCCATGAGGCAGAGTGGAGTGGTTGTGAAGGCGTTTGATGGATCGTGGAAAACTGTGATCGGTAAATTAGAACTCCCGATCAATATTGTATCTAGTGATTTCCAGATAACTTTCCAGGTCATGGATATTCATCCGTCTTACAGCTGTTTGCTTGGCAGACCATGGATTCACGAGGCAGGCGCCGTGATATCCACCCTACACCAAAAATTAAAGTTCGTGAAGAACAATAAGTTGGTGGTGATATGGGGAGAGAAGGCTCTCTTGGTCAGTCATTTATCTTCCTTTTCCTATATTGATGCTGAGGATGAGGTTGGAACTCCGTTCCAAGCCTTATCAATTGCTGAGCCTTCAAGGAAAGGACTTTCTTCATTTGTCTCCTATAATGATGCAAAGTCGGCCATTGAGCATGGAGCAACTACTGGTTTGGGGAAAATGATCAAGTTGGAAGATAACAAGTCTCGAGATGGCGTAGAGTATTCTTCTGGTGTTTCCAATGAGCGTGGGCTGTTCCGGAGTGGAGGTTTAATCCACACTATTGAAGATCAGGAAGCTTTTGCCATTATTGAAGATGATGATGAGGAAGACCTTGGCAATTTTGTCATACCTGGTGGAATCTTTTGGGTCGCTGTTGATGTTCCAACAGTTATCCATAAGTCAACGTAATGTGTTCATTTTGTTTGAAAACCCTTCTCCCATGCCAAAAGGAGAAGTGAAGACATTGTTGGCATAATTTGATTAATACAATGATATTCATTCAATAATTGCATGTTAAATGTTTGTTTTCTCAAATTATTTTTTTTCCTTTTTGCTTTTTGCATGAAATGGGTGATCACCATAAAACCTAAAAAAGAGAATAAAATCAATCTTTTCATCTGCATAATGATTTGCCTTGTTTGAATTCTGAAATCTCTTTTATACTCGAAATCATTATGCAGGTTAATCAAACCCATTGAACATAATGATCCAACACCATCTCCCAACTTTGAGTCCCCTGTATTTTGAGGCAGAAGAAGATGATGTTGAAGAGATTCCTGATGAGATTACCCGTATGCTTGAGCAAGAGGAGAAGATCATTCAGCCGCATCTTAAGAATCTGGAAATAGTTAACTTGGGGTCTGAGGATTGCATACGTGAGGTGAAGATTGGGGAACTCCTTGAAGAGTCTGTTAAGAAGGGGTTGATTGAGTTTCTACGACAATATGTCGACGTCTTTGCCTGGTTATATGAAGACATGCCTGGTCTGGATACTGATATCGTGCAACATTTCTTGCCGTTGAAGCCTGAGTGTGTGCCTGTGAAGCAAAAGCTCAGAAGAACTCATCCTGATAAGGTAGTGAAGATTAAAGAAGAAGTTCAGAAGCAAATTGATACGGGGTTTATGGTGACTTCTACATATCCTCAATGGGTGGCCAATATTGTGCCCATGCCTAAGAAAGATGGAAAAGTCCGAATGTGCATGGACTACCGTGACTTGAATAAAGCTAGTCCGAAAGATGATTTTCCTCTACCACACATTGATATGTCGGTAGACAATACAGCTAAATTCAATGTCTTCTCATTTATGGACGGATTTTCCGGTTATAATCAGATTAAAATGGCACCCGAGGATATGGAGAAGACAACATTCATCACACCTTAGGGAACATTCTGTTATCGAGTGATGCCCTTCGGTTTGAAGAACGCCGGAGCCACCTATCGACGAGCTATGACTACCTTGTTTCGTGATATGATGCACAAGGAGATTGAGGTGCATGTTGATGATATGATTGCAAAGTCGAAAACGGAAGTTGAACATGTAGAACACTTGTTGAAGCTTTTCCAGCATTTGAGGAAGTACAAACTCTGCCTGAATCCGAACAAGTGTACATTTGGAGTCCGTTCCGGCAAGTTATTGGGCTTTATTGTCCGCGAAAGAGGTATTGAAGTTGATCCTGCCAAGGTTAAAGCAATACAAGAGATGCCTGCGCCTAAAACTGAGAAGCAAGTCCGAGGTTTTCTTGGCCGCTTGAATTACATTTCGAGATTTATATCCCACATGACTGCCACATGTGCGCCTATATTCAAGCTCCTCCGGAAAGATCAGCATCATGATTGGACCGAGGATTGCCAGAAGGCCTTTGACAGTATCAAAGAGTATCTGTCCGAGCCTCCGATTCTGTCTCCTCCTGTTGAAGGGAGACCATTGATTATGTACTTGACCGTGCTTGATGATTCCATGGGTTGTGTATTGGGTCAGCAAGATGAATCAGGGAAGAAAGAATATGCGATATACTACTTGAGTAAGAAGTTCACTGATTGTGAGTCTCGATACTCAATGCTTGAGAAGACATGTTGTGCTTTGGCTTGGGCTGCTAAACGTTTACGCCAGTATATGTTGAATCATACGACTTGGTTGATATCCAAAATGGATCCAATCAAGTATATCTTTAAGAAGTCTGCTTTAACTGGGAGAATCGCCCGTTGGCAGATGTTGTTATCTGAGTATGATATTGAGTATCGAGCTCAAAAAGCTATTAAAGGTAGTATCTTGGCTGACCATTTGGCACATCAACCAATTGAAGATTATACGTCTGTTCAGTATGACTTCCCTGATGAAGAGATTCTGTATTTGAAGATGAAATATTATGATGAGCCTACGCTCGATGGAGGGCCAGAGCCTAGTTCTCGATGGGGTATGATGTTCGATGGTGCTGTTAATCAGTATGGAAATGGTATTGGGGCAGTGATTATTACTCCTTAAGGCACACATTTTCCTTTTACAACAAGGCTAACTTTCAAATGCACGAATAATATGGCAGAGTATGAGGCTTATATTATGGGTTTGGAAGAGTGTATTGATCTTAGGATCAAACATCTTGATGTTTATGGTGATTCAACCCTTGTTGTTAATCAGATTAAGGGTGAACGGGAGACGAATCAGCCTGGCCTCATCCCATATAGAGATTATGCGAGGAGGATTTCAACTTTCTTTACTAAGGTTGACTTCCATCATATTCCTCGAGATGAGAATTGGATGGCAGATGCTCTTGCTACGCTTGCTTCAATGATCGTGGTGAAGTATTGGAATAAAGTCCCCAATATTACTGTGATGCGCTTGGATAGACCAACTCATGTATTTGCAGTTGAAGAAGTGAAAGATGATAAGTCGTGGTACTATGATGTCAAATTCTTTCTCCAAGGTCAGATTTACCCACCTGGGGCATCTGTTAAAGATAAGAAGACTTTGAGGAGATTATCTGGCAGTTTCTACCTTAATGGTGATGTACTGTACAAGAGGAATTTCGGCATGGTTCTGCTCAGATGCGTGGATAGACACGAAGCAGACTTGTTGATGACTGAAGTCCATGAGGGTTCATTTGGTACTCATTCCAATGGACATGCTATGGCTAAGAAGATGTTGAGAGCAGGCTACTATTGGCTGACAATGGAGTCTGATTGCTGCAAATATGTGAAGAAATGCCACAAGTGTCAGATTTATGCGGATAAGATTCATATTCCCCCAACACTTCTGAATGTTATTTCCTCACCATAGCCTTTCTCCATGTGGGGAATTAACATGATTGGCATGATTGAGCCAAAGGCGTCTAACGGTCACCGTTTTATTCTCGTAGCTATTGATTACTTCACCAAGTGGGTTGAAGCAGCGTCGTATGCGAATGTGACCAGGCCGATGGTTGTGAGGTTTATCAAGAATCAACTTATATGCCGATATGGTGTGCCAGACAAGATCATTACTGATAATGGATCTAACTTGAATAATAAAATGATGAAGGAGATGTGTAACGAGTTCAAGATTGCACATCATAGTTCTTCTTCCTATACATCCAAGATGAATGGGGTTGTTGAAGCTGCTAACAAGAATATCAAGAAGATTATTCAGAAGATGGTTGTTACGTACAAAGATTGGCATGAGATGCTGCCATTTTCTTTGCATGGTTATCGTACATCAGTTTGCACTTCAACAGGGGCAACCCCTTAATCTCTTGTATATGGCATGGAGGTTGTGCTCCCCGTGGAGGTTGAGATCCCATCAATGAGAGTCTTGATGGAAGCCAAGTTGACTGAAGCTGAATGGGTTCAGAGTCGTTATGACCAGTTGAATTTGATTGAAGAGAAGAGATTAACTGCCATGTGCCATGATCAGTTATATCAGCAAAGGATGAAGAAAGCCTTTGATAAGAAGGTCAAGCCTCGTATGTTCCGAGAAGGTGGCCTCGTGCTCAAGAAAGTATTTTCTTCCGCGCCCGATTCCAGGGGCAAGTGGACTCCAAACTATGAAGGTCCATATGTTGTTAAGAGAGCCTTTTCAAGCGGTGCTTTGTTACTTACAACTATGGATGGGGAGGATTTCATTCGTCCCGTGAATTCAGATGCAGTCAAGAAATACTTCGCCTAAAAATAAAAACAGAATAACTCGCTAAGTTGAAAACCCGAAAGGTCGGCTTAGGCAAAAATGAGCGTCTCGGTGGATCGAAAACCCAAAAGGGCGGTCCAGGAAAAAGTTAGAGACATGAAAAAAATGAATATATATGTCCCGCTAGATTGAGTACCTCACCCTGGGGCAATCTAGGTAAAAATTAGGGATTTGGCAAGTAACTGCATCCTGACAAGACTTTGTCCTACAAGTGTCTTCTGTCAAAGATTCTCGCTCAGTCATCATCAACTGAAGCTTCGAATACAGTGAATTCAGAGTTGGTGGAGAAACGGTCATTATGTTCAATGTAGCCCTTTTTCCATGAATATCACCAATTTCAAATTTGTAAAGATCCATGGAGTCTCGCCATCTGCGGACTACCATTCCATCAAATAAATTTGAGCCTTTATCCAATTCTCTGCACTCTTATTTGTTTCTGTCTGACAAACGTTTGCATGTTTTAATTAATGAATATCATTTGTTTTAAGCAAACAAAGTTTTTATAAACCATTTTAAACAAAGTGAACATTCATAATGACTGAAAGGATAAATGGAATGTCTTCAGTGCTCTCCCAAGGATAGTACGATTTCCAAGAGGTAAGACATTTGTTCATATTCTGGCATGTTTATGACCTATTCATCAACTTTCAGTTGTTTCCTCAGTGAGAAGTTATATAGAGCAGTTGGTGGAGGGCTTGAGTCCCTTTTCATCCCCAGCATGGCACGTGTTGACGAAGGATTCGTTTCCGATCCCCTCAGCAGAGGCAGTTTCCTTTAAGGGTTGCCTACAATTTATCCCCCGCAGATTTTCTTGACCCGAGTTTGATAATTTGTATCCCCTCCATGTCTGAAGATTTCTCTTGAGTATTGAGAGATGATGAGGAAGATCTGTTGTTTCCTTCCCCAGCGGAGGAAATTGGTCTTTCTCCCCTTAGCAGAGATGTCTCTCCAGCGGTTAGAAGGGAGGTGTTTTGATTGATGGGTATCTGTTTGGAGGTTGTTCCCCACGGAATCTCACATCATTCCTTGATAAGTTCCCCAGTAGAGTTTCTTCTACGGCAGATCTTATTGATTTTCAATAATTTGTCCCCGAGAATTGTTGGAAAATCCCCGACAGTCGGAAGCTGTGACTTTGCATATACCCAACTATGATTGGTGTTTTCCAGTATTTGATGCATCCCCACCAGAGCTGAGTTCTCTTGTAGGCCTTGCCCTTCTTTGTGAGGATGTTGTGCCGGATGTCCGTTCATGATTCTTGGGCCTGTTTGTGTTAGATACGTCTGTTTGTCAGCATTAATCATACACAAATCACGCATATACATGCATAATCATAGCATTTAGATATTCATGATGCATTATTTGCCATATATCTTTGCTTGTTATCTCCTGCTATTGGTGAAATATTCTTCCCTAAGCAGATATTCGCGTCTGATCTCTTCATATAAAGTTAACCCCATAAGAAGAAAGTGTCCATCTTTTCTTTTTTATTCCCCACTGAGTTATGTCCTCATGGATGATTATTGTTTCAGTTTCCACCCCAATTATGTATCGAGATGGAATTACTCCCCTGAGTTATATCCTCATTGGGTTGAGTCTTGTTTAATTGTGTCTTTCTAGCTTGTTCCTAGATTGACTCCTTTCTTGTTATTCCCCTGCAGTTTCCATGTGGTTTAGTTGTTCAATTGCTAAGTAACCAGTAATTATCCATCCTTTTCCCCAGTGGCTCTTGTGGCCTTCTACCCAGTAATCGGTAGTTGTAAGTTCTATTTCTGTGGTTTTCTACCCAGTACCGGTAGATGTAATTCTTTCTTTATTGGTTATCTTTACCCAGTAACCGGTATTGATATTCTTTCGTTTTTGAGTATACCATCCAATAACCGATGAAATATCTCTTGGATAATTTCTCTTGACAATGTATCCCTAACGAGTCATTTTTCATTTACCCTTGTTTGGTAATGATTGTTTCTCCTTCTGATTGGTCATCATTTTATACCCAGTATCGGTATCCCGATGTCCTTTCTTTTCGGTCGATTTATCCTTTATTAACCCAGTAACCAGTTGTGGATAATCTTTCATGCGAGTATGTTATCTACATTATGACGGTAATAGATAATATGTCTCATGCGCTCTTCGGTTGAAGTCTTTTTCTTCCCCAGTCGAGTAATATTCGCATTTCCTCATGGAATCGAATGCCCATCCTGTAAGTCGAGTTTGCTTTTTTAGCCCTCCTTTCGGATGATGAGTGTCTTGGATATGTTCCCAATTCACGCATGATAGGTCACCTATTATATGCCCAGTAACCGGCATCCCTGGTGTTCCTTCCTTCTGCTCCATATTATGACTTTTTGTCCCCTGTGGAGTCAGATTTTCCTGAGTTGAGATGTGCCTTTTGGGTCCTCCTCAGATGTTTTGGATGATCGATATCTTTCACCCTTATACCGGTCTTAGATATTCTTTCTCCCTGAGCGTGTTGTTCTCTCACCCAATAACCGGTGTTTTGATAACATGTCTCTCTTTGAGTTTATTACCCAGTAACCGGTAATATCTCGTCATTTCTTCCTCAGCTGAGTCCTTTGTGGACATCCTCGTCTGAGTCCGGATTTTTATCCGAAGTATCCTTTGCGGATAGTTTTGCTGTATTGACATATTCCCCAATACATGCATCTTTGTGTCAGCTTGAGTCTTTCCATTGATTTATTTTCGTGGAATCCCTTCGTGTCTCCCATCAAGTTTTCAAGTCGTGACCTGCTCACGCATTTTTACTTTTCCCCAGAGTCTTTGTTTCCTTAGTGAGTGCGTTACTCCTATGGATTTTTCGGTTTCTCCCGATTTCTTTTTCTTTATGGCAATTATTCACCATGAAGATTTATTTTGCATGCATACATTTGCATCATGAGGTCTCTTAGGGACCAAAATTCGTCTCTTTGTTATTATTTAAGCCCATTCTACCTCGTCGAGATGGAGATTTTAACCTTCATATCTCCGGCTAGAATGACCTTAAATAGGGGCATCTGTAAGACCCTAATTTTGACCCTAAGATCCCTCAGGGCATCATATCATTGCTCAATGCATTGCCTCAAGGATCAGAGCATGTTTAGCTCCTTAACCCTAGGGTTAGGACTTGTGTGAGTGGTTTGAGACCACCAAGCATGCTTGTATTATATATTATTTCTTTTCTTATTTTGATTACTAACCAAAAGCACAAAAATATGTCACTAACTCTTTTTGTTTTGAAGCTCAAGTGATCATGTGCTCTCATGCTCCTAGAAGGCTCCTAAGCTCAATGAAATAGCTAGATGAAGATGAGAACAAGATTGAAAATGGTCCACAAAGCTCTTAATCATCATATATGTATCCCAAGTATCTCAATTTTCTAATTTGATCAAGATAACCCAAAGGGCTTGGGGATTGTTTTCCAAGGAAACCCTAATTCAACTGTGCTACAACTGTGCCTTGTTCATGAAACAACCTCAACCTATGATCAAATTTAATCAAGGGAAGTTCTTTAATTCATCATTTTATGCATATGTGAGCCTATTTGAGGCCCCTCAATCATTCATTCATCAAGATTAGAAGTTTGGCCTTGAAAAGTTGACCAATCAAGTCATCTGACTAAACTGAAGATCACTGAGATACAAATTATGATGTGTTTGTGAAATGAAGATGACCCTAATAGAAACAATATTCTTAAGAACCATATGAACAACTTTCATGTTCATCAAAAATCCATTTGAAACTTGGATGGTCATCATTCATTTCAAAACAGTATAGATCCTTTTGACTGAAACCCTAATTTTGGGTCAACTTCCCAAGGACCTAACTTCCTTAATTTTTATGATTTTGAGTTGAGACCAAATGCATTAAAAATAGGAATATGTATAATTCAAATGTTATGTTTGACAAAATTTCATAATCCTAAAGGAAACACATGTGATAATACAAAACATTATAGGTCACTTTGGACCTAAGTCATTGAATTTGAAAAATGTCCAACTTCAAGTGCCCATAACCTTATCATAAAAAATCAAAATGATGCAAAATTTGAGTCTAGATTGATCATATTGAAAATATCTATAACTTTGATGTTGGAGGTTTTTCCATTTGAGGCTTGCATCATTGAAACAGAAGGGCTTGAAGATGCTTGCTTTTGGTAAATTTTTTCAAAGGGGAACCTAGACATGTTTTGTACCCAAACCTTCACAGCAAGTTTTCATAAATTTCCAATTGCCAAATGAATTTTTCCCAACATTTTTGTCCCTTATTTCAAGGGCTTTCCAACCATTACTCACATTAATTTTTTGGACTTTCCATGTGTGAGTTTTGAAGAGATTTATGTTTATGTTCATTTTTGCATTTCACTTTGTAACTTCATGTGTAAGCTATTTCCATCATAATTGCACGTCCAATTCACTTCCATGAGGTATCAGCATTGTGTATCACCCATTATTGGGCCTTACATGTGCCTGTACAGGCCCATGCAAGGAGGATTCAAACTTCATGCACACGAGGGAACCATTGCCTTGCATCACATTCCAGGTATAAATAAGTGTGCATTCTCATTCAAATGGCAACCAAGTGGAGATCTGAATTGCTGCTGAATTGAAATCCAAACCCTCACTAAAGGAATTTTCAATTTTCTTTATCTTTTTCAAGCTTGAATTTCAACATCATTAGTTGATCTTCAAAGCTCAATTCCTTAACCTAGCATCACCATCACACTTCCAGAGCAAAAGTAGATCAAGAGCTTGAAGGATTCGTGCTGTTTGAAGCTTCATTTCAGAGGTAGAACCTCAAACTTTTTTGATTTAGATCTTGCAATACAATGTGAATTCCTTTGGTTTGTGCTGTTTTCTGAAGTCCTCTCACATGAGGCAGGCCAGTGGTGGTCTTAATTTTGCAAATCGTGCCATTTCAGTTCATGCATCATGATCTTCAAGCTCATGTTTCTCTCTAAATAGGAATTGTAAGGATGATCCATGGTTACAGGGGTGATGTACATCACCTCAACTTCATTTTGATGTCTTCATTTTTCATTTTCATTGAGATCTATTTTCCTGCGCGTGGTGGCCGGAAACGGTTAGATCGCCGGAGAAGTTGGTGGTTTCCACCACCATCCATATGTGTTGGAGTCCCAGCCATTGGATCATGCTTCAACGTTTTAATCACGAGCGTCCAATGTGTTTACCTGTTTTAATACCATGTGTTGCGCGCTTGACTTGAGATCACCGTGTATCCGCGCCTTAGAGCCATATGATCATTGCCACGTCAATTAATGAGATGATCTGATGGCGCTGGATTTTTCTATTTTTCTTATTTTCTTTTAATTTCAGATAATTCCTTTTATTTTCAAAAATTCATAAATATTTTATTTGAAGTCACAAAAATATGAGACCAATGCCAAAAATTTTCTTGAAAAATCTAGTTTCATATTTTGATTTTTAATTATTTTTGTGACTTCATTTAATATTTTTTGTGAATTATTTGATTTTTAATAGTTTTAATTCATTTTTAAATACTTTCTGATATTTGAAAAATCCAAAAATATTTTCATAGCACCTATGGATGATGATAAGTCAATGAAAAACAGTCTCATCAATTTATTATTTGATTTGAGATTTATTTGAGATTTTAGTTCATATTGTGTTATTTTTATTGTTTTTAATTGTTTTTAAATAGTTTCTGTTTCCAAAAATTGTTGAGAAAATTTGTAAAAGTTTGTTTGACCATGCTAGACCTATGAGAATTTAATTGGACTTGTTGAAGTTGATTTGAATTAAATTTGAGGTTTGACCATATTTTGTTTATTTTATTTTGCATTTAATTTTAATTCAAAAATTACCAAAAAAATGTGGTTGACTTGTTGACTTGTAATCTTCACTTCTTTTCTGTTTAGCATTGATTGATGATGATTTGATTCACATTTGATCTATTGTGTTTGATACTTGAATTCTCTTTTCATCCATTTCATCTTCATCCCTTTCTTTTCATAATTTGGCCAATGAGTTAATGTCTTATGGTTGGTTTTGACAAATGAGAGGTTTAACCTTCTTTGATCCAAATCAAACTCAACTTGATCCAAGATCAAGTGAGTTGCTTTGTGTCCAAGATAGGTTGCTTCTTGGTCAAGCAAAAAACCTAAAGTCCATACAAGGCCCTTCCCCTTTTGTTTTGGCATGACAAGTTTTAGGAGCTTGACTTACTAGTCATGATCTCTAACTTGTGTTTATTTGCATATAGTTTTATTGACCGGCCTCAGATAGGTGTGACTACTACATTAGTCCACTTACGATTGCTTAACATAGCGCTACAGTGTCTTTTGACAAACTAACATGACCATACTAATTACTAACTTTAATTTGAGCATTTAATTTCTTGCAATTTACTTTTAATGCCATTTATTTCTTGCTCATTTATTCATATTGCTTTTCATTTTGCTCACTTGAGCATATATTTTATGTTTATGTCATTTTTTTCTTTTATTCATATTGCTTTTCATTTTGCTCACTTGAGCATATATTTTATGTTTATGTTCAAGAGCAACTAGGCCTCATGCCTTTAGAATGCCAAATTGGTTGAAGAGCAACTAGGCCTCATGCCTTTAGAATGCTAAATTTCAAAGTTGACTTCAAAGGACTTCCTTTCCAAAACTTATTCTTTGTCCATTCCTCTTATTGTGTTGTGAACTTTTTGATGTTTGCTCTTGTGTGATAGGGATTCCATCTTGAGATAGTAAAAAGGACCATTGTCATGAGTAGCCAAGTGAAGAGAGACAAGCCAAATGGAGATCCTAGGAGCTTGAATCTAATTTGTTTGATTGCTTGATTATTTGCTAAGTCCAAGGGAAAGGAGCATCTTGAATCATCTCTATGATTTCAAGAAAAGAAACTTCAAGGGTTTTATCTGTTCTCTTATCTTTCTATGCTTTAGGACTAACCCTTCTCTTCTTCTCCTCATTCTAACCCAAGCCAAAAAGATCTTTTCTTGCAAACTATGACTTTGTTTAAAACTAGAAACCTAGACGTTATGCCTTTGACTTTTCAAAATCTTTTCATAAATACTCATTGTGAATAAATCTTAAATCCAACTTTGACTTCATTTTTGAAAATACACTTAACTTGTAAATAAAACTCACTTCAAGTCGTTTTTGTGGTTCCAATGGCCACCTTATTAAAACCTTTTCATAAACATTAGTCATAGGTTTGAGTTATCATAGTGGTTGATGTAAATCTCACCTCATCCTTAGTGATTGGATTATAAGTCTTCCATTCTTATTATAGGGTTAATCCCTCACTAATATGTTGAAGCCTACCTCACATGGTAGATTGTTGGTTTAGGTTGAGTTTTCTCCCTTTGATAAGAAAACACCTTAAGGCTTTTGATCAAATCAATTCACCAATGTTTGTGATTTTTACCCCGAACTACGAGGTTTTGATCCTACCTTTGTGATGGTACGTAGGCAATGGGTTCATCCATTCAAACAACAAAATTTGTAAATATAATCTATTCTTTTCTCATCCCCCCAATCTTTTGTACAAATCTTTTCACAAATACCAACCTACAACACATATTTGCAAAAAGGGTTCCCTTAGAGTACTAAGGATGTTTTGGGTGCGTAAAACCTTCCCATTTCATAACCAACCCCCTTACCCAGATCTCTGACATTTTTATTAGTTTTTGATTTGATAAAACTTCTTATATGGCTTTTGTTCGCTTTTTAGACTTTCCTTTGGATAAATAAAAGTGCGTTGGCGACTCAAATTGTATGTTGACTTTTGGTTTAGTCAATAAACCTAAAGGTAACAAAAACCCTGCTACACCTTGTGCAGAAGCATTTGACCAGACGAAATTTCATCTCTCTCTCTCTCTCTCTCTCTCTCTCTCTTACTCAAAGCCTTCATTCGTAGCAGCTAGCACTGAGATTGAAAGAATCCGTTCGTGTGGACTGAGTAGAGGTGTTGTCACCATTCAACGTTCGTGATTGCTCCTTAGATTTACATCAAAGGTTTCAATCGCCACAAGAGGTAACGATTCTATCACTGATCATGCCCATTCGTAAGGATCACTAAAGGAGTTTTTTTTTTAATTTCCATTGTGTTTTGGATCACTATTCTCCTTCAATTACTGCAACGCTCAAGTCAATAAGAAAGTGAGAATGAGAGTTTAAATAACAAATGATTTGAATACATGTGAAGTGACACACTTTTCTCTTTAAATATGAAAAATGGTTAGGAACTGAATGAGCGTGGTGAGACGTGATGGAGTCAACCGTTAGATTAATCGAGAGACAGAGAGAGAGAGAGAGAGAGAGAGAGAATGTATGTGTGCTAATGTGAGAGATTACCTACTCCTTCAAAGAAAAAAGACCACATGTTCTACGTTAAACCCTGCCTCAGATCATTATTAGGCCTTAGCGTGGTGAGGTGTGCAGGCGGTTTAAAATAGTTGCCTCTCAAGTCCCTGTTTATGCTTTGTAGAGCAAGGGTTTGCGACATGTATCTTTATATGACCACAAAATTCGTTAACGCGTAAGTCCTTGACGAAACGTCGTCACTCTTAAGAACAAGCACATTAAATGTTTCTCTTGTAAGACATGATGTAGTGTTGGGCATAGTTGACATATCTTCTTATGCTAGTTAGTAATGGTGTTTCTCCTTCTCTATGGTACTCGAGTTCTTTTTGAACCGTTTTCGAGAAAATATATGAAATTGCTTAGTTGATATCATATTTATTTTGATGTTCTACTCAATTTGAGTTATTAGTAATTTGATTTATTACTATTCATAATTTATGTGTTATTTCTATTGTGTTTTTTATTTGATGGGGATTGTATTTTGAGTTACCCTCTCATTCAATAAATTAGATTTGAACTCACGTAAATGTATTTTTTTAAGCTTGAGCAAGTTGGTCAAAGTCAATATCTTGTGTGTGTCTTAAATCATAAGTAAAAAAGCTTAAAATAAGGTTTTTAAAGTTTGATTCAATCAAGCATATGCCTGATTTGAACCACACATCAATTTGAAATATGAATTTTTTCCAATGACTATTTGGTTCGAATCAAGGATATGTCTGACTCAAATTACATCATTCCTTTTGACTCAAATCATGAAAATCAAATATTTTTAAAAACAACCATGTTTCGAATCATACTTTTGTTTGACTCGGATCATGAGTACAAACCATGATTCAAATCAAAATGACATCCTCTATATTTTACTACCTTGATTTAAGCTATTCTTTTTGTTGATTCAAATCATAACCTCATGATTTGACTCAAACGGTTTGTTCTTTTCTTCACCTTTTTGTGCCTAACCTATAACACCTATATAAATAATTTTTCTGGCAATTTTCCAAAGTGACGCGAGATGTGTCTTAACAATGTAACATGAGATGATGTTTATGTTGATATCCAAAAGATATGACGTTCTTCTAGAAAGAGATCAAATCCATATTTTTTTACGAGTCTTGAGAAAAAAACATGAGATTTTTTTTACAAACACATCACCTCCTTATTTCAACCTTGTGAAAAACTTCATAGAATGATGATATTGTGAGATCTAAGTTGTGTTGTGTGAGATTATTTAGATAAACTTCATCAACTTCAACATTGAAAGAAGAAATCATTATTCTAGTGCTCAACTCTAAAGATTGAGTTTCAGTGGTAGATCCAAGGTACATTAAGAATCACTTTATGTCTATTGTATATGTAATTTGACATCCAGCAAGAGAAGAGTTTCTCTTTACTCCATTGAATACTTAGATATAACTGTGTAAAGGTTGTTGTAGAAAGAAGTTAGGAATTGTTCAATTATTCTTGAGTATAACAAACACTCAGACAAGGAACTGGTAGGACTGAGTAAAGGTCGCTACGGAATGAAAGCTTAGAGCCGAATTTTTGTGTCTAACAAGACTATTGTATTAAGATCTATGAAGATCTTGAAAGTTTGTAGTTTCATTGTTCTACTACAATAGAAGGGAAAAATTTAGATCTGTCTTGGCTAAAGAAATTGGCTTATAGTGTTCAAAATTGTTAATCATCCGTTGTACCAAAAAACTCTCTTGTGTACTAAATTTACAAATAGAAGAAGACAAGAAAATTTTCAATGGTGAAATCCTTAAATAGTGGATTAAGCTCTAGTGAAGACAAATGAGTTGAACCTCTACAAATATGATTTACGTTTTCCTTCTCCTTACCTCTTTTACATTTTTGCATAGTACTGTATGTTTTTTTAATCTTGTTTGTCTTTTAGATTATCACACTATTAGATATTTACCTTAGTTACAACAATTTATTGTATAATATTCGGTATGTGATTGATCTAGTCAATTGTTTATTCCATTTTTCGATTATGATTGTAGAGACTCTTAATTTTAGATTGGACAACCAATTGATATGAATCAATTTTGATCCAAGTGCGAAAGTTAAGCTATGATCATTGTTCTATTTCTTGTTAAAGCAACTTTATATATCTCGGCTGTGTTGATTTCTGAGTGTCTTCTGTAATTTTGTTTGAGATTGGAACATATATTTCTCTAAACAATCCACTACTGAAAAAATTGAGATATAAAATACCACAGAAAACAAAATTTTTCTTAAGTCTATCCTTAAGAATGACGCATGATCAATGATATAAACAATTACCTCTTGTGGTGATTAACCTCTTTGATGTAGAATCAGAAGAACGATCACAAGTGCTGGATAAAGAACAATACCCCACTAAGTCTACACTGTAGAACCATGTTTGACTACAGTTTATTAATAAAGGAATATCTATTGAAAAAGAACATGCTTTTGATGATAACAACTAGTCCTTGATGACAACAACTAAAGTCAAGAATAAATCAGTTAAACATACAACTAGAGCAATAGGATTTGATAAGTATGATTCTCCGATGATGGACCACAAATGAAATATAACTCAAGCCTCTATAAAGCAAGTGCCTATAATATTGAAGATGATAAGATTGAAATATCTGACAAATACTTGAAGTATAAAAGCTCGCCTTAATGCGTCTGAGTGAACAATGTAAAAGCATAAGGGCTTTCTCATAAGTTTATACAAATAATCGCACACAAACTAAATCATATTTTTAAACTTATTTTTCTCAAGAAAATATTTCTAAAAATGTCTTGAAGTTGTGTTAGTGATTTGTGAATTGTCAGAAAAGCTATGGGTGATTTTTTGTTCTTGCCAATCAATTGTCACTCCACCCAATTGATTGAGTTAGTGCAAAAATATGCCATAAACGTTTAGCAAAACATCTCAATGATTGTCAAAGGGTATATATCTTTTCTTTCCTTTTACATTTTTTTAAACGATTAATTTTAGGCCAACCAATCGATTGGTGCATTATGCCAACAGACATACTCTTAAACATTAGCCACAAAAATTTTCCTTTTTTGTGCCAACCTCTAGCCTATAAATAGATGTCCATTCCCACATATTTTCACATACAAAAACGGGAGTTCTCATACGTCACTCATCACTCTCTCTCTAAAATAATTTTTCTTTACTTACTCTTACTAAAATTTAGCCGTAGTGCTTTCGAGAAAGTTGTTTTGCAAGTGAGGAAATTGTGTAATTCTGGAAGGGTATTTGTTTTACCCTGGTTGAATAATTAATCCATTTAAGGATTATTTGTTTGGGTTAAAAGCTAAACCTATTAAAAGCTTGACTTCGTGGATTTGGTTACTAAGTCACTGGTTCAGTTTGAAGATTCAACCCGTTCAAAATCCCTCACTGGTTCAAGATCAACCCGACATTAAAATCTCACAAGGTTTTTGGTTAGTCCGGTGTTAAAAGCTTGATTCGGTTCAAGATCTGCCAAGTGTTAAAATCTGATAGGTTCTTGGTTATCCTGGTATAAACCAAGGTTTCGTTTGCGAGCTCAGCCCGATATTAAAAGCTCTCTCAAGTTCTAGATCAACCAGTGTAAAATGTTGGTTTGAAGCTTGAAGACTAACCCTTCTATCAATCATTTGGAAGGAAGACTCATTGCCTCTTTCCATGTTTGCTGTTTGGTTGTAAGTTAGCCACAAAATTTATTTTCCATGTATAAGGGGGTTCTAGAGTTTAACATACTAAAAACTCTTAAGAATTATTGGATAATTTCAAGAAAAAGTCACGGGGGGAGGATTAGGTGTTTTACATTTGACCAAACTTATATAACTTATGGTGTTATTTCTCTATCCCTTAACTCTTTACTTTTTGCATTTTATTTTTCCATTGCGCATTTTTTAAATCTTTTCTAAAATTGTTTTTAAAATCTGAACTTGATCCAAAAGGTTTTTAAAACTCAAGTTTTTATGAAACACACAATTTACCCCCCTCTTGTGTATAAAGACACATGTTCAATAATTGGCATTAGAGCCTAACTCCTATTTAAGGACAAATAGTCTCAAGAGAAAGATGACTTCCAACAAGAGATATTTTATAAATACACCTCAACCTTTTAATAATATTAATTTGTGGAAAGCTAGGTTTAGGATATTTATTCAAATTATCAACTGTGAATTATGGGAAACTATAATGAATGGTCCTTTTATTCATGCTTACCAAGTAAATGGAGAAGTAGTGAATAAACCCGATTTCCTTTGGGCTGAAGAAGAAAAGAGAAAATTTGAAATAAATTTCAAAACAAAAAGTTTTATAATAATTTCCTTAGATGGTAATAAACTTTTCCGTGTTAACCATTGCAAAATTGCCAAAGAAAAGTGGAATACTCTTGAAATGATATATAGAGTTTCTTCAAGCATAGAACAAGAGGAGATGGACACACAAGGAGAAGAAAATGAAGATATTATTCATTAATGTTTTTCAAAGTTTAGAAGTGTTAGAAATAATATTGGAACATTTGTTACTAACTAATATCTAAGATTTAAGAATTGGAAGTTTTATCCAATTCTTAAATCGAAAGATAGGAGCTTTCAAGAATTTCAGGAAAAATCAAAGAAGAAGGAAATCATAGAGAAGTTGAGAAAACTAATTAAATTTATCAAAGATGAAGAAGAAAGAACCGAAGAATCATTAACTTCATCAAACTCTTATCAAACTCCTCCAATGGAATCCTTCGAAAGAACATACTCAGTAGTTGAACGATCTTCAGAAGATTCAACATCTAATGAAGGAACCTCATGTGTAAGAAAATGTGAAGAAAAAGCATCTTCCAGTGGAATCTTCGAAATAAGAAAAGGAGAAAAGACATCAACCTCAGGAGAGCTATAAAATAATCTTATTCCAACAAAGAAGATGAAGTTTTCTTAAAGGCATCCTATGAGGAAGATGATGTTGAGGTAACTAAACCATCTTATAAGTACTTTTGTAGAATAATGCTAGGTTGGTTGTAGATAATGGTAAACTTAGAAAATGCAACCTATACCTTAAGAAGTATTTAGGATTTCTTGAAGAAAGCAAAAAATCACTTAAATTAGAAATAACCAAGATTATAAACTCAAGTGAAACATGTGAGACACACGTCTCTTTGAAAAAGGAAGTAATTGAACTACATGAAACTTTAAGTAAGTTTACCCAAGGGAAAGGAAAGCTTGACCTGATCCTATTAAGTAAAAGAATCTCCTTAAATAAAAATTGACGAGGATTAAAAAAAGATAGAAAACCTAGAAAGGACTTAAATTATAAGAAAACGAATCGTCCAGTTTATAAATGCACACACTACAAAAGATTGGGCCATTTAGAGCCGTTCTAGTATGATAAATTAAAAAGGCCTAACGGTAATAACCCTAGAACTTTTGGAAAAACTAACACACCTGAACCAAAGAAAACTTTGGTACCAAAGGTGAAACCCTAGTGTTTTATGGGTACACTTTGCTACTCGAAGTTTTAAAGATTATCAGGGGACCTGTGCAAAGCAAGATGTATACTTCCAAGTATACAATATGTATAAAGTCTCTAATCCAATAATATACGATGATGGTGAATATCAATGATAGTGATCAAATAAAGTGTTTTTTTTGAATATCTCAAGGTTTATGATCCTCAGTCATCAGTTCACTACTAAAAAATAGACCTTTCTTAACACCATATTACACCAGTCTTCCTGTTAACCATGGTAATAACTCTTTTTTGGATGTTTTTTTATTACTATTTACTAAAGGACATTTTACTACAGTCATAGTTAACAACTGTTGTTAAATTCACCTGGAGTGTTAGGGTTAGAATCCCAACACCAACAATTTTCTATTTTTAGTTACAAAATGGGCTTGTCCTTGTATATCATCATGGTTCATATTATCAACCATGGTGTAAGGTGTTATCATTTCATCACGGTTCTTATTATCAATCATGGTCAAATGTTTTACATATTTATATATAAGCGAAACCATCTCTCGCTTCAATACATAACAACAATATATCTCAAAATAAAACTGTAACATCTCTATCACTCTTCTTTCTTATATATTCTAACCTCCTTTAACGTTTCAACAACCTTTCTTCATAAACATACAAAATAGAAACCTAAACTCATGCAAAGAACCCGCCTTCTTCGAAGGGTTACCTTTGTTGTATCAAATATTAGGGAATGACTACGTTATATGATTAGAAGTTAACTTAATATGACTGAATGTATAACCTAAGAAGTGAACTATGTTGTTTATGTATCATTTTTTACGTTTCAATAGCTTGTTTCATAATGTTTGTAGGACAATATGACGTGTATAACTTAAGATGAGTGAACTTTTTGCTAGTTTTGACTTGTAGGTAGGAACTGTGAATGGAAAATATTAACGAGGATAAATATAAAGTGAGCGCTGCAAACATGTGTGAAATACCCAAAATGACATCCATTCAAATTTAACACAAGTTTTAAGCTCTCACTTCAGCTTCATCCTCCTTTCATTATGAATACCATTATGGGACAAGTACGTTTTTGAAACATTTTAACATTTGATATATTGTTGTATTTAGTTTATGCTATGTTATTGATAATTTTGATGTTGTGAATGAAATTCTGGTATGCAGATATCATATGTCCTAAGAGATGTTGAGACACTGATATCTAATCAATAACAAGATAAGTTACATATAAAGGAACATAAAATAATAGAACACACAAAGTTGTTAACCCAGTTTGGTGTACAATAACACCTACATCTGGGGGCTACCAAGCCAGGGAATAAATTCACTAAATAGTATTAATTTGTAGACCTTCTACAAACTATCTCCAATTTACAATTTACACCCTAATCACTACCTGTGCTTAAATTCTACCTAAGACACTCCTAGGTGTGAGACCCTTCTCACCTCCCTTTCAATCACAACAGTGATACTCCAATCTATTACAAGAAATTCTGAAGTCACACTTCACAGACACACAATCACCCAATGCTTAAAAGCTTATCAGTGCTTGACAATCCTTACAACCAGTTAACCCAATCCTACTCATATATCAAGATGATATTTGAGAGGCTCATAAATAACTCGTACACTCAAACCCTAATACCACACAACTATCTTCTTTTCTTCGTACTACAATTAGGTTTTGAGACACTCTATATATAGCCATAGAATGAACTGGATTTGGATCTTGTACACGAAGTGAACCAGCTGCACAACATTAGGTTATCAATCAAAAGTTTCCTAAAATGTATCAACATTTAGAAAACTGAATCCGTTAAAATCAATTAGAATCTCTGATTCCTCAATCACGAATGTCACATGGGATTACTTAATCTTCTTAGGATATTCTGAAACCAGTTAAACAATCAAACCTTACCAAGAGTAAACCTGTTTCAGACAAGATGTCGAATCCACATGTTTGGACATCTTGTTCAAAACGTTGCAGCTAAGTTAGTTTTACCAAAATTATTGCCAATAAAATATACAAGGAATTGACAATCTCCCCATTTGGCAAATTTTGGCTAAAATAACCAAGTACACCTCGCACACCTGCACCACAGTCCATGATAACAACATAGGACTGAAAACAAACAGATTAATATCAAACACACATATTACAGGGGTACTCAAGCAATCACCCAGTTAGAGTCAATACTCCCTCTGTTTCACATAACCAAGACTCCCCCTCAAGGGTTCCTCCATAGCAAACACGGTCTGTCTTACATTACATATCAGAGGTGTATGCAGCGGGAAAAAACTTCAAGAACATCACTCAAAACACTTCCTTAGTCAAGTTGATGTCAAAACACCAGGTTTGACATCACAACACAACAACCTAGAAAGTTCCAAACCTACATCTCCTTTCTCTTTAAGCACAACCACGTAGTAATTGAGGTTAGTGGTTAGTGGTTAGCACACACAGACAATACTCCCTCTTTTTAGCCATAATTTGACAAAGGTAAGCATCTAACTAAAAACAGATAAAACCATATTCAAAATGTTAATGATCACACACAATGGGGCACCTAAGGGTGCAAAACATCCTGGTCACAAACCATAAAACATAATCAAAAACAGAATAAAACAAGACTGCAATCAAATATCTTCTTAACTATCTGAGCCAGCTATTGCACACTCTTCTCCTTTATCTTCTTTCTCTTCATCAACATCATCCTCACCAGCATAGTCTTCATCATCAGTTCCTTCATTACCATCACCATCCTGTACAACTTCCTTATTCTATTCTTCCATCATAGCTTTCATCAATGTCTCAAGTTTAATCTTTGTTGCAGTACTAGATCTGATGGAGTCCTCTAGCTCTTTACAAGTTTCCTTCAGCTGAGCAATGACACACTTCTTGGAGGTGGCAGGGCCAGGTTCCTGGGAGGATGTCATAACAATGTCTGGGACATGTGTTCCTGCAAAGAGTTTGTAGTGGAATGATAAGGGAGAATCCCTTTTCTTCACAATGTCAATGGGCAGCAAAATACCAGGATATTAATTTAGAATGATTCCACAGATGAGGGATGGAAAGCAGATGGACATTTTTCGAGCAATAGAGAAGGCTTGTTTCAACACTTATTCAAAGATGTACTTTCCAAAGTCAAACACTCTTCTTGTTCCAACAACATAAATAAATTTCCCAAGACCAGTAGAGATTGTTGAGGTATGATTAGTGGGCACCCAATTGGCAGTCCCAATCCTATGAAGGATGCCATATTTTACACTTAACTTACCAGCAGACAACTTCCCTTTGTTTGGACAATGTCTAACCTTCTTGGTCGTGATCTCTTTGCACACCTGATCATCAGTAACTTCCAGCTCATCCTGATGTACTTCTGTTCTTCCTAGAAATTTATTGATCATAGTTGGGGAGAATGTTACAACATTTCCTCTCACATATACCTTTCCATAGTCAGCACTCTTCGTATCATCACATCCATTAGGGATAGTCACCACAAACTCCTCGACTAAGCTTTCATAGCAAGGGCCAAAATGCGTGACAATCTTCATCAATCTAACAACTTCTATAAGTTCCATGACCTCCTTACACTTAAGGGAATCCTTCCCCAATTCCCTTTCCAGGGCTACCCTCCTCTGAATGACATACTTCCACCTTTATGCATTCTTCACATAATGTAAAGAAGCATTATCCAATGGTGCTTTGGGCATAACATCATGAGGTTTATTGTTAGCAGATCTTTTTATAGGGGTGATGTCCTGGACATCCTTTTCAACATCAAACTCAGATTCACTAGAAGAGACAACTTTCCTCTTTCTAGTAGGTGTAACAACTTTACTCCATGATCTAGTAGGTCCAATAAGAGATTTTCTTATGGAGCTTCTAGAAGGAGTACCTTTCAAACCACCAATTTTTCTCTTCACTTCCCTGGAAGGAGAATCTCCAAACACAACTGTCTTTCCTTTATGTCTCTGCAGTCTCTTGGAAATACTAGAAGTAATAATATTTGTAAGGGGTTCTTCATCACAAGTTAGTTCTTCAACATTGACAACAAGATCAACTTTCTTTTTTACTTCTTCTCTCACGAGCAACATGTTCATGAACGCTTTCCTCAACTTTTTCACTAGAGTCATTGTTAGGGCTTGGTTCTTTTGCCAAAGATATTTGTACATTTAGCAAAACATCTGAATTTACTTCCTTCAAAACAGATGCAACAAACTTTCTAAGTTCCTTATTAGTTGCACTTCTTTCTGCTTCTGTGGGATTTTCGGTGCCGTCAACATGCATACTAGGGTTTCTTATTTCAGACCCTTTAGACCTAGATTCTTCTTCAACAACATTTTTATCTTTACTGAGGATTATAGGTTCAGAAGACTTACCAGAAGTATTGACATTTTTTTGACACAGAAGGCACAACTTTCTTCTTTTGAGGAGGATGAACTGTGGATAAAGGGGCAACATCCAAGACCAGATCTGCCAGGTTGATCATTTGGAACGGTTCGTTTTCCCTAGATGTTGGGGAGGAAGATCCACTAGTTTCAACTAGGACATGCATGTCAGTGGGTGAAGATTGTTGAGACATGTTAGTTGACACTTGAAGCAGATGGAATAGGGAAAGGTTTTTGAGAGAGAGAGAGCACATATTTCTGGAAGAGAATGAGACGTTTGAGTGGAAAAAGTAGTGTAGTTTTCTCCAAAAGGATACACAATGAGGTAAGGGGTTTAGGTAAGCGTGTCCAGTGTAATGATGGGAGATATACTCTTGTCTGACACACTTAATTAGTTGTAATTGCTATAAATGCTCATTAACATAAATCCCAAGTTTTCCTCTTAATTTTTCAAATTGACTTGCATCCAAGGCTTTGGTAAAAATATCTGCAAGCTGATTCTCCATGCTAACATGCCTAAGTGTTATGACTTTGTCTTCAACAAGTTCTCTAATAAAATGATGCCTGATGTCAATATGTTTAGTTCTACTGTGATGAATAGGATTTTTTGATATATTAATAGCACTCAAGTTGTCATAGAATAATGTCATGACATCTTGTGTGACATTGTATTCTATCAACATTTGTTTCATCCATATTAGTTGAGAATAGTTGCTGCCTGCTGCTATATACTCAACTTCAATAGTGAATAAGGATACACAATTTTGTTTCTTATTGAACCATGAAATTAAATTGTTTCCCTAGAAGAAACATCCTCTAGAGGTACTCTTCCTATCATCAGCACTACCAGTCCAATCAGCATCACAATATCCTACTAACATTGAGTTTGAATCATCGGAGTACAACATTCCATACTTACTTGTGCCATTCACGTACTTTAGAATCCTCTTTACTTGATTGATGTGAGTCACTTTGGGTTCTGCTTGATACCTAGCACATACACCAACAACAAAAGTTATATTTGATCTGCTTGCTGTAAGGTATAGAAGGCTGCCAATCATGCTTCTATATAAACTTAGGTCAACACTTAAGCCTTTTTCATCTTTAGATAACTTTAAGTGAGTAGGTGCATGAATTCTTTTGTGACTAGCATTCTCCATCCAAATTTCTTCACAATACTCTTAGCATATTTTCTTTGACACAAAAAGATGGAGTCTTCCATCTATTTGACTTAAAGCCCAAGGAAGTACGCCAGTTCTCCTACCAAACTCATTTTAAACTCATATTGCATTTGCTTGACAAAATGTTGGACCATATCATATGACATCCCTCCAAACATAATGTCATCCACATAGATCAAAGCTATCATAAGTTTTCCATCCTTTTCTTTGACAAAGAGAGTTTTATCAATTCCACCCTTTCTATATCCATGATTGATGAGAAACTCAGTCAACCTTTCATACCAAGCTCTTGGGGCTTGTTTTAAACCATACAATGCCTTCTTTAATTTGTACACATGATTTGGGAATGTAGGATCAATAAACCCTTTTAGCTGTTCAACATACACATCTTCATATAGATAGCCATTTAGGAAGGCACTTTTAACATCCATTTGGAACAACTTGAACTTTAAAAGACATGTAATTCCAAGTAACAACCTGATATACTCCAGGCGAGCTACTGGAGAAAAGGTTTCATCAAAGTCTACTCCTTCCATTTGGGTATATCCTTGAGCAACAAGTCTGGATTTGTTTCTGGTAACAACCCCTTGTTCATCAGACTTGTTTTTGTACAACCATCTAGTGGCAATAACATTTATTCCTACAGGTATTGGAACCAAATCCCAAACCTCATTTCTTTTGAGTTGACCAAGTTCATCTTGCATAACATTAATCCAGAACTCATCAGTCAAGGCCTCCTTAATATTCTTGGGTTCAAATTTAGACACAAAATAGGCATTTGACACAACTTCCCTTGATCTGGTGATTATTCCTTCATTTAGATTTCCTATAATAAGTTCCTTAGGACGATCTTTCTAAATTCTGATGGAAGGCCCTTTTTTAGTTGAATCATTCTCTCTAGGTTATTAGCATCTGTGTCTGCAACATCTTCTAGAATATCATTCATTGATGTTTCAACATCATTTGTGACATCAGCTTCACTAGTTGAGTCCTCCACAACAATGTTTATGGATTCCATCATTACCTTGGTCCTGGAGTTGAAGACTCTGTATGCTCTGCTATTTGTAGAGTACCCTAGAAAAATTCCCTCATCACTTTTAGGATCTATTTTTCTCCTCTGCTCATGATCTGCCAAAATATAACATTTACTTCCATATACATGGAAATATTTCACAATTGGCTTTCTTCCTTTCCATAGTTCATACAATGTGGCCGATGTGCCATATCTGATAGTCACTCTATTAAGAATATAGCAGACAGTGTTCATGTCTTCAGCCAAAAAATGATATGGTAGTTTTTTAGCATGAAGCATGACCCTGACACATTCTTGAATGGTTATATTCTTGCATTCAACCATACCATTCTGTTGTGGGGTGATGTGTGAAGAGAACTCATGACTAATTCCCTTAGAGGTGCAGATTTCCTCAAACTTGCTGTTCTCAAATTCCTTCCCATGGTCACTGCTAATCCTGACAATGCCACAATCCTTCTCTCTTTGAATCTTTTGACAGAGTTCTTTAAACACTTCAAACACTTATGACTTTTATTTAATGAAGTTCACCCATGTGAACCTAGAGAAGTCATCAACAACAACATAGGCATACCTCTTTCCTCATAGACTTTCAACTTGCATAGGTCCCATCAATTCCATATGAAGTAGCTCCAGAATTTTTGAAGTGATCATATGTTGAAGCTTCTTGTGGGACATCTTTGTTTACTTCCTGATTTGACATTCACCATAGATTCTTCCTTCATCAATTTTCAGTTTGGGAATTCCTATGTCTGCTTCCTTTGGCATAACCTTCTTCATACCTTTCAGATGTAAGTGACCAAGATTTTGATTCCATAACTTAGTCTCTTCCTCTTTTGACATTAGGCAAGTGGGGAGACAATCTGTTTCTTGAGGAGTCCACAGATAGCAGTTATCTTTTGATATGTGTCCCTTCATGATAGCTTCATCCTTCTAATTTGTTACCATACATTCAGATTTATTGAAGTTTAATTTGAGACCTTGGTCACAGAGTTGGCTAATACTTATAAGATTAGCAGTCAGTCCTTTAACAAATAGAACATCATTTAGACTAGGCAATCCTGGATAGTCCAACTTTCCAATCCCCTTTATTTCTCCTTTTGATCCATCTCTAAAGGTGACATAGCTAGTGGAATATGACTTAATATTCACCAAAAATTTCTTGACACCAGTCATATGTCTAAAGAAGCCACTATCAAAATACTAGTCCTCTCTAGCAAATGCTCTGAGGGAGGTGTGAGCTATGAGTCCTGACATACCATTTTTGGGAACCCATCTCTTCTTTTGCTTCACCATGGTTTGCTTTCTGCTGAGTTGTGAAGTAATTTTAGGATAGCCATACAATTTGTAGCAATAAGGTTTTATATGACCAAACTTCCCACAATGATGACACTTCCATCTTTGGGTCTTGCTTCCTGAGTAAACCTCTTGATACCCTTGCTGATGTTGGGACATTTGATTTGACATATGTCATTCCTGTTGTCTTTTAGGTGGAACAAAGTTCATTACAAACCCTTTTACTTTGTTCATTACTCCTTGATTGTCATAGCCTAGACCTTGAATCTTTCCAGCATTCTTACCAGTTTGAATAATTTCATCTAGTACATCAGAACTACCGTTAAGCATTCTTACAGATTTAGTCATATTGTCAATTTTTGAATTGAGCAGTACAACTTCCTCCTTCGGATCAGAGATGATAGAAAGATTCTCCACTTTCTCTGCCTGTAGTTGAGCAATAGTTTTCTTTTGATCTTCTTTCCTAGTTTATAGACTTCTTCACTTCTGAGGCACAATTCCTTGTAGGATTTGGCAAGTTCTTCGAAGGTTAGTTCCTCACAATCAGAGTCTTCATCAGAGTCACAAGTTCCAGTCAGGGAAGTAACCTATTTCACAGGTCCCACTTCAGGATCACTTTCAGAATCATCTTCTGACCAAGAGAAACATAGACTCTTCTTCTGTTTCTTGAGAAATGTGGGGCACTCAACCCTTATTTGACCAAACCCTTCACATCCATGGCATTGTATTCCTTTTCCTTGGTTAGTCTTTTCTTCTGTTTTGGGCCTTCTGCCAAAATCCTTATTTTTGGTGATGTCAAATGACTTATTCTTGACATTAGCTCTTGTCTTCCAGTACATCTTCTTCATTACTTTGTTGAATTGTCTCCCAAGTAAAACAATAACATTAGATATCCCTTCATCTGTATCCATGTCACATTCATCTTCGAGGTCTTCAATATTAGAAACAAAGGCTATGCTTTTCTTCTTTTCTGACATTTCAATGATCCCTAACTCAAAGGTTTGAAGAGATCCCATCAGTTCATCAACTTTTATGTTGTTGATATCTTGAGCTTCTTCAATGGCAGTAACCTTCATGTCAAATCTCTTGGGAAGAAACCTAAGGATTTTTCTGACCAACTTAGCTTTTGACATCTTCTCCCCTAGAGAACTTGAGGCATTGGCTATCTCAATGATATTCATGTGAAAGTCATGAATGCTCTCATCCTCCTTCATTCTTAAGTTCTCAAACTTTGTGGTTAGAAGTTAAAGTCTTGACATCTTTACCTTAGAGGTTCCTTCATGAGCAGTCTTCAAGATATCCCACACATCTTTAGCAACAATGCAATTGTTTATTCGTCTAAAGATGTTCTTGCCCACTCCATTGAATAGAGCATTCAATGCTTTGGAGTTTCCCTAAGCTAATTTGTCATCTCCATCATCTCAGTCTTCCTCAGCCTTCAACACATCAGTAATCTTGCCATCTTTGCCTCTAATCATTGGTGGACCCCATCCCTTGACCATAAATTTCCAAGCCTTGTTGTTCATGGATTTGATAAAAGCCACCATACGTGCTTTCCAGTAGTCATAGTTGGTTCCATCAAGAATGGGTGGTATGTTCACAAATCCTTCTTCCTTGTCAATTGTACCAGAAAGTATCTCCTATGAATCTCACCCAGAAATAGAGCAGATGCCTGCTCTGATACCAATTGGAATTTTGGTATGCAGATATTAGATATCCGAAGAGATGTTGAGACACTGATATCTCATCAATAACAAGATAACTTACATATAGAGAAACATAAAATAACAGAATACACAAAGTTATTAACCCAGTTCCGTGTATAACAACACCTACATCTGGGGGCTACCAAGCCAGGGAGGAAATTCACTAAATAGTATTAGTTTGTAGACCTTCTACAAACTATCTCCAATTTACAATTTACACCCTAATCACTACCCATGCTTAACTTCTATCAAAGACACTCCTAGGTGTGAGACCCTTCTCACCTCCCTTTCAATCACAACAGTGATACTTCAAACTATTATAAGAAATTCTGAAGTCACACTTCACAAACACACAATCACTTAATTCTTAAAAGCTTATGAGTGCTTGCCAATCCTTATAACCGGTTAACACAATCCTACTCATATATCAAGATGATATTTGAGAGACTCACAAACAACTCGTACACTCAAACCCTAATACCATACAACTATCTTCTTTTCTTCGTACTACAATTAGGTTTTGAGACATTCTATATATAGCCATATAATGAACTAGATTTGGGCCTTGTACACGAAGTGAACCAGTTGCACAACATTAGGTTATCAATCAAAAGTTTCCTAAAATGTCTCAACATTTAGAAAACTGAATCCATTAAAATCAATTAAAATCTCGCATTCCTCAATCATGAACGTCACATGGCATTATTTAATATTCTTAGGATATTCTGAAAACAGTTAAACAATCAAACATTACCAAGATTAAACCTATTTCAGACAAGATGTCGAACCCACATGTTAGGACATCTTGTTCAAAATATTGCAACTAAGTTAGTTTTACCAAAATTACTGCCAATAAAAAATACAAGGAATTAGTAGTTAATAAGAGTTGTTTGTTTTATCTTGTATGTTGTTCAAGGTTTGTTGTTGATGAATATTATTGTTAAGGTTTGTTTAGAAGATGAGTTTATTATATCTTATGTGGTTTGAGTTTTTTTCCAACCCCTTACCGAATATATAACTTTTCAGATTGCATTAGAAAATTATAATAGATATATAAGTTATATTAGAAAACAAGTAACCCCGTTCAATGCTAGACAAGAATTCTTCAGTCCATTTTCTGCATTTTTCTTTTTAATGGTAATGACTTGGTTTAACGCTTCTAGTTCTTCAACTTAACTTTTCCCCACCTCTAATTTTGTTTGTAAAGTAAATAATTTTTTGAAAAAATGAACTAGATATGAAGGAAGGGGAGGTTAAAAAACTAGGAGCATTGAAACAAAATCTAACCCTTAAAGAGAAAAGTGAGGATAATGAGATGAAGTATTCTTGTCTAGAATTGAACGATATAAATTGTTCTTCTAATATAGCTTAATTTTTCATAATGTTCTAGATCAGTTTGAAAGGTTATATGTTTAGTGAGCATTGAAGAAATAAGAATTCCACATAATTAATAATAAACTCAATGTATATATCACAACAGTTGTTTATCACAATCGTTGTTAAATGTTATGCATTAAGATTATCACAACGGTAGTTTAAAGTAACCTTGTAATAGGTAGCGTGATTCCTATTTTACAATAACGGTCGCACGACCGTGGTGGAAAGCATCATAGTTACAACCACCCCTAACCCCTACCTCACAACGGTTGGTCAGGCGTGATGGTATCCCTTTTCCAACCATTGTAAAATGACTTTTACTTAGTAGTGGTTGAGTAAATATGTCCGTGATGGATATATTTACGTCTTTGTTTAACCAACTCTCATATCCAACAATGTGTATAGAAATACACACTGTAATGTGATTGGTGTTCCCTTCAACGAGAAGTTTTATAGAGACTTCTTGATAATCAGAGGCAATACACTATTTTAAGGTTGAAATGATCGGAAAACTCCAATTAGTCCTTGAAAGTAGTGGTTTTAATTTTGCACATCTCGATAAATTATGTTTGCTAACCCAAATAGACGAGTTTCCAAGTGTTTTAAAGAAATGAGGTGAAAATAAGACTGAACAGAGGTGCAACACAAAAGCCCAAAATCAAACATGCTGAAAATGGGCCAACCGATTGATTGTCACTATGATCCAATCAATTAGATCATCTTAAAACTCAGAAATTTAAATTTTGGAACATACCACAATAGCGAGTTAGATGAGACATAAATGCAATAGCTATTTGCAGCGGCTAATTCACAAAATTTAACGTTTCAAATCGATTGGAATAACCTTCCAATCGATTGGACAAAGGCTATAATAAAGGTATCTTTCTCATTATTCTCATCTCATCCTACTTTCTCTTTCTCATTGCATTAAAAATTTTTTAGCTCTCTTAATCATCCATCACCACATTCTTACTTCTCCGAATATTTCTCCATTAAAGCTCAAGATAACAATTTCAATTAGCACTATGCCGATAGAGAATTTCACATCTCTCACTACTTGTATGAAGAACTCTTAAATGATTGCTCCTTCATGGAAGCCTTCAACTTTTTCATCCTAAGAAACTTCGTTTTTGAAAAAACTCAAGCGAGATGATCTAAATTGGTAAGAATGTTATATGCAAATCTCACTTACAAATATGATATTATTAATTCCGAAGTCAAGAAACACCCTATTACTCCATCTCTTGAAGTTTTTGCACAAGTTTGCGACCTACTGTTACCTTGAACTTTTGACACAAGCTTTTACCAAGATTTAATAATTTTGAAGATTGTTTAATGACTTGTTTTTAATTTGGGTCGAAATGGTCATTCGACCATGAAGTTAGAATAAATTTTCTTCTTCTTCTTTTACGAGACATCTCCTACAAATGATATTGGTAACCTTGGTCGTGATTCCATTCAGTTAGTTAAAGATCAAGGATTTTGTTAGTTTTGGGACTTAGTAAGATTTAAAGTACCCAAAATGTTTATTCTCTATATGGTCAAATGAGGTGTAAGTGGATAAGATCAGACAGTTATATGAGAACACACGGAAGTCTGTCAAAGATGAAGGTTGCATGGAGACAAAGACGTGGTATAATTTGCTTAGTCGACCCTTACAGACGGATAATTTAGGACTAGTATATAAGTAACACTTACTTGTGTTTTTAGGCGTCCGTAATTGTGTTCAAATTCTGAAAACTCAAAGTATCAAAGTGTTAAGGAGAAAAGAGTTCTATAAGAATGTATGTACATGCATTCCATTTTATTAATTAATGTCTTTTCTTTCAAGTTATTTATTTCTTTTTTGAAGTTTACTTTCAAACCCTTTATTTTCGACTTTAAATGTTCATGTTATAAACCCAATTTTTGCACAATGTCCTAGGCTATTTTAGAGTTTAATCCCTTAAGTTAAATCAAACTTGTTCTTGTTTACTAAAATCCACAGTAAACGAATTGGTACGCCAAGTGGGACCATTTGTGCGAAAATTTACTTTTTCTTTTAAATTTGTATAAGTTCTTCATTTGTGAAAATTCTAAAATTTGTGAGTATGCATGAGATTGAGGAGTGGTAGGATAACCAAAAAAGACGTTAGAAGACCAATTACGAGATACATTAGAAGAATGGAGAATTCCAAAAATAACAAAAATGGAGAACGACCATCCAATAATACAGGGGAAGGCACAGTCGCTGCAAATTCGACTGAAGTAAATAACACCGAGTGACTTTAGGTCTTTTGCCACCAATTTCACAATGCCCATTCCCGGTTTGGAAAACTTTTTGGCATGCCAACGTCAATGATGGCAAGATTAAATACAAATGCTTCAACATTTGCTGATAATGCAACAACTACATATTTTCCGCAGTTAGCATCAAGACCAAATATTGATAACCTTGGTCGGACCATGCAACCCCAATTGGGGATGTGATTCGGTTCCCAAGCAATGTTGACTTTCACTATAAACTCCATAATGGCGACGAGACAACAAATGGAGTAAAGTAACCATGATGTGGTTAATTTGTTGACCTGGCAAATAGGTATTATATTTAACCCGTTGATTCAAAATACGAATCATAATTATCAACAGTTGCAAAATCAAATAACTCGAATTGTCGATTTATGGCGCTCCTCAAACTCAAATATGACCAATAGTATAACCCCAGGTGGTTGAGCCGATTCAAAATGATGGAATACCCCTTGAAGAAAATATCGTTAATCAGGGCCAACAATTTGTGCTCGAAGTAGTCGAACAAGGAAGGACTAGAAAAGTTAACCACCCACCAATATTAATGGTTAATCGAAACTAGGACGTCGACCAAGTGGTCCACGGGGTCCAACGAGAGAACTTGTTAGGAGAAAATAATCTGGCAGCGATAGTCTAAAGAATAATGGTGCAGAATGGTATGAATCAGGGCCTGCAGAGGCCAAATTATACATCACCATTGTCGGAGTATGTGTTACATACGGAAATCCCAAGGGGTTAGAAAGTCCCTAAGTTCACCAAATTTACTGGTGATACTAACGAATATACAGTCGAACACATCACTCGATATTTGACCAAAGCAGGGGACATAACGAATAACAAGAATTTAATGATGAGATATTTCCATATTTCTCTTACAAAGAATGCGTTTACAAGGTTTACAAAGCTCCCTGATCATTCCATCAATGATCAGGCTCATTAGAAAGTTTGTTCCATGAATAATTCTATATGGGGCAGTCTAAAATCAGCCGAAAAGAATTATTGAGCGTGAATGGAAAGTTTGCTGAATCGATTGATGATTACTTGGATAGGTTCCGACTTTTGAAATTAAGATGCATTACTCAAGTGCCCGAACAGGAACTAGTCGATATGGCGGCTAGGGGCTCAGACTATTCCATAAGAAAGAAATTGGATACACAATATCTAAGGGATATGGCCCAACTGGAAGATAGAGTTCAATACGTCAAACGATTGAAGGCCGAGAAATCCAGACATGGTAGAAACAAAAAAGAAAGAGTGGCTTATGTCGATGCAGGTGATAATGACCTTCAGTTTGATGTCAAATATCATCATGTCAAAGAGAACAAGGTCAACTTGGATGAATTAAAGCCATGACCCCCATATGTGTGTAAGCTTCTTAAACCATCAATAGGAAGAATCATACTGAGATTGAAAAGAGTACCAAATTCCCCAAGAAGACCTATGCTTTCAATGTGACCAAATGTGATGAGATCTTCGATCTATTGGTTGCAGATAGCCAAATCTTAATGCCTCAGGGTGCAAAAGTGCTACCGTTAGAACAAAGAAAGAAAAGAGGTTTATGCAAATACCACAATTATTTGAGGTATAAAACTTCACATTGTTTTCTTTTCAGGGATCTTGTCCAAAATGCTTTGAATGATGGGAGGTTGAAGTTTGCTGGCAAGAGTAAGGCACCGATGAAGATTGATTCTGACTTGCTATAGGTCAGGGAAACCCACCATGTCAAACCTGTGGAGATTAACATGGTCGAAATTACTGAAGATTTTGACATGGAGGCTGAAGAAGAGGCTATTGAAAGCCGTGAAAACCAGATGCAATCTTTCTACTCCAAAATTGAGGAAGTTCTGGTCGACTTCCTTCATTGCTGCCAGACTAAGGAGTCAGAGGTGATGCTCTTCCTAAGATGTAGTTTGGTCTTCAACAAAAAGGTTACTAAGGAGGCAGGGAATTCTCGACAGGCCCAACATAAAGGAAAATGGAAGAACAACAAACCTCAGTTCTACTTTGACAAAAGGGGAGTCCCCCATAAGAGACAATAGTTCCCTACACATTAAAGGAACAAGCCCAACACCTATGTTCTGACATCCAATGCTCCCCAGGGGACGTGGGTTCAACCTGCAGGCAAAGAGGGATTTGGCCACCATAAATGGAAGAAGTTTGAGATGGGTATGGGTGTCTTATTGACTTATCGAGAGAAATTTTAGGTGTAGGAGAAAGGTTCCTATGGGCCCACAATTTCAAGGGGAAAAACCCCATGTCGAGGACCCAATGAAGGGGGTTTCAAAGGAAGAAAAAGGAAGAAAGGGAGGTTGCTGAGTTAAGTAGAAACAAACCATATCAAAAACAGGTTGATGATCAAGTTAAGAAACGAGTAGGAAGGCAATTGTTTTCCCTAAAGGAAATCAAGGAGAAAGGGAAAGCAAAGGAGGAGACGCCACTCAAGGACGATGAAATGGAAACTGATAATTTTGATTCAGGGTCAGAGGATGACTTCGAAATTATATGTAATGTAGTTTCAGTAATTCCAAGGGAATATGACTGTGTCACAGAGGTGACAGAACCAGTGGACTGTGACGAAGAAGAGATGGCAAAGCACAAACATGAGTGCTACTTTGTGATGAACAATGGCTGCATCAAAGAACAAAATGCGTTTTATGAAAGACTAGTTGAGGGGATGAAAAATCACTCGAAACCACTATTTATTAGGGCCAAAGTGGAGAATACCATAATGAATAAGATTCTGATTGATGAAGAGGTTGCAGTCAATTTGATGCCCCATTTCCTGCTAAGAAAAATATGATACTGATATGAGGCCACACAACATGGTGTTATCGAATTATGAAGGTAAAATGGGACATACTTTGGGTGAGATCCAGGTCGATGTGAGTGTCAGATCAATAACCAGGCCCACCGTATTCATGGTGATATCATCAAAGGCAAGTTATAATTTACTCCTAGGTCGGGAATGGATTCATGGCGTAGAAGTTGTACCATCATCACTCCATTAGAGGGTTGTAATATGGAGGAATGATGGAATTATGGAAAACATAGTGACCGACCAGGGCTATTTCATGGCAGAGGAGAATCACGTTGATAAAAAGAATTTCGACAAAAACATAGCCAATATTGCACCTTGCACTCCACAGGATTTGCGTACATGCCTATAGAGGAGGCATTTTATTCTCTCAGGCTTCATTCGTCCATTTGATTTACGTGGTATAGGTAAATTATCGTGAGAGAAGCTATGAAGCCATTCAACCAACTTGTTAAGGTGATGAATTCGACGATGATGTATGAGTTCGACGCTTTGGAGCGAATTTCGACTTATGTAGTCGAGAATAGATTAAAAGAAGCTTTGGAAGCCAAAGTACAACATATGGCTATCGAAGCCAAAAAATTAGAAATATTTGACATGGGGAAAAGAATAAGTATTGAACCAAAGTCGCCCGTCAAGCCATATTTAACAGGCATGGAAAACAATGGTGCGGGAGGCCAGAGGCTCGACTGCATCTATGATGATGCACCTTTAGGTTTTGAGAAGGATATCATGGCATCAAAAACAAATATGCAGCCCCAGGATCCATTATAGGAAGTCGACTTGGGTGATGGAACTAATAAGAGACCAACGTACATCAACACCAACATCGACCCGAGTTTGAGAATAAAGGTAATTAATATAATTCGAGAATTTAAATATTGTTTTGCTTGGGATTATAATGAAATGAAAAGTTTAAGAAGAGATTTGGTGGAACTAAAACTGCCAATAAAGCTTAGAAAAAGCGTATCAGGAAATTGCCGAGACGGTTTGCACCAGAGGTTATGTCAAAAATAAAAGAGGAGATCGAAAGACTCCTAAAAGCAAGTTCATAAGGACATCAAGGTATGTCGAATGGCTTGCAAATATTGTGCCATTATTAAAGAAAAATGGGAAATTGATTGTTTGCATATATTCTAGAGATCTAAATGTTGTAACCCCAAATGACGAATACCTAATGCCAGTCGTAGAAATATTGGTCGACTCGGAAGCAGGTTTCAGCTATCTTAGTATGCTTGATGGTTACTCTGGTTATAACAAAATATTTATCGCAGATGAAATTGTGCCGAAGACGACATTTTGATGTCCAGGAGCCTTAGGCACCTATGAATGGGTGGTGATGCCATTTGGCTTAAAGAAAGTTGGGGCAACATATCAAAGGGTAATGAATTCGATTTTCCACGACAATATCAAATTTTTTATGCAAATATACATTGATGATATAGTTATTAAGTCTGTATCAGGAAATGGTCATCTAGACCACCTTTGACAATCATTTGAAATAATGAGAAAATATGGACTAAAAGTGAACCCTATTAAGTGCGTTTTTTGTGTGCAGGCTGGAGATTTTCTTGGTTTTGTTATCCACAAGAAGGGAATTGAGATAAACCAAAATAAAACTTAAGCCATCATGGAGACAAGTTCATCCATGAAAAAGGTCCAATATTTATTGAGGAAGATTAATTTTTTGAGGAGGTTTATTTCAACCTTAGTAGCAAGAATCGAGCATTCTCAGTGTTACTTCGCCTAAAAAAGGAGGAATTTTGATGGCAACAAGAACATCAAAAGGTGTTTGATGAAATAAAGGAGTATTTGATGCCCTCTCTAATATTGTCTCCGCCTATTAGAAATAAGTGCACGAGGTTGTATATTTCTGCCTCAAACTTGACCATAGGAAGCATGTTATCACAAAAGGAGGATAATGGCGTCGAAAGGGCCATTTATTACCTCAATAGAGTCTTGAATGATGCATAAACTAGGTATAGTCTAATAGGAAAGATGTGCCTTTGCTTGTATTTCTCCTGTATGAAGTTAAAGGCATTATATAAAACCCATTGATGTTTACAATCTATTCGCATTTTGATATCATTAAGCATATGTTATCTAAGCCAATTTTGCATAGTCGAATTGGAAAATGGACACTTACCTTGACTGAATATTCCCTAACATATATGCCTTTAAAGGAAATGAAGGGGCAGGTGGTCGCCGACTTTATCATAGATCATTCGATGGTCGAGTCGCCTCAAAATCATTTGGAATTAGAACCTTAGAGATTGTACTTGAATGGTTTTATCCATAAAAATGGGGGTGACATTGGAATCTTAATCACTTCTCCTAATAAGATTCTGATGAAGTTTAAATACAAAATTGGCGACTCTTGTTCGAATAACGAGGCCGAATATGAAGCTTTGATAGTTGGCCTTGAAATTTTGTTGGATTTGGGGGCAAGAAGAGTCGTAGTCAGAGGAGATTCTGAGTTGGTTGTTAAGCAAATAACAAAAGAGTACATGTGTAATAAGGAGAATTTGATAATGTACTTTGTTATAATGAACTAACTTATTAAGCATTTCGATTATGTTGACATTTAACATGTCCCTCGATTTGAAAGTCATGAGGCAAATGATCTAGATCATATTACCTCAGGATACAGAGTATCAAAAGGAAAGTTAGAAGAATTAATCGAAGTCTGAGGAAGATTAAAAGCGACGAGGCTATCTCCGTCGGATTTGTCAATGACGAAGTTGGGATATTTAGATCTTGAGAACTTTGAGATTTTTTCCATTGACGATTTGACAGATACTGATTAGCAAAAGCCAATTGTATAATGTCTAGACAATCCAACGGGGTCGACCGATCAAAAAGTCAAATAAAAGTATTTAAGCTATGTTATCACATAGAACAATTTGTTCAAGAAGACACATGAAGGTATCTTGCTAAAGTGTCTTAGTGAAGGTGAGGTATACATGGCAGTACCGAATGCCATAGTGGAGCGCGTGGTGCCCATCAAGTCGATCATAAAATGAAATGGCTATCATTTCGACAAGGTGTGTATTGGCCGACAATGTTAAAGGATTATATTAAATTCTCCAAGGGATGTCATGAATGTCAAATACATATAGGCTTTCAACATGTTCCTGCAAGCGAGTTACATGCAATCATGAAACCATGGCCATTCAGAGGTTGGGATTTGGATTTAGTTGGAGAGATTCGACCAACATCGTCTAAAAGTCAGAAGTATATCGTAGTTGATATTAATTACTTTACTAAATAGAGAAAAGCATTTCCCCTAGTCAATGTCGGCCAATATGCAGTAATATATTTTATCCAAAGGCATATTATTTATAGATTCAGAATTACTAAGACCATTACTGTAACACCCCGATGAAATTAAGATAATTGTTTAAATTAAGTTAATATTTTATTTATTAATTTAATTAAATAATTAGAAAATTATTGGATTATTAATATTATTATTGGGATAATATTATTGGGTTTTATTATTTGAGTATATAAGTTGGAATAATAAAAAGTCCTAATTTTTGGGGAAAAGGGTTTTCACGTGAAAAGGAACAGAGAAGCGGCTGAAAGTGGAAAAAGGCAAAGAGACAGAGCAAGAGAAGAGGAAAAGCTTGAAGCTAACGGAAGTGCCGGATTAACTCAGGTAAGGGGGGTTTATCATCGATTAACGGGTATTATGGGATAGTATGTGATGGGTAGTGAGAAACCATTGAAATTGCCTCTGATTGAATGATATATGTGATGAACTTGTGACTTATTGATGAACGAATTTGGGTGATGATTGATGAGGAATTCGTAGGAATTAGAGGTAGAAAGGTTAACAATTTGTGAAATCGAAAATGTATGATTCGTGTTAGATGTTATGTGTAATATTATGTGAAATTTGGACTGTGGAAGGGTAAATTGGATAGATCTCGTAGCAGAGAAAGCCATTGCAGATCTGAGAGTTCTGGTTTCTGGTCATACGCGTATGGCACTAGGCAATACGCGTATGAGATGGCTGGTACGCGTATGGCACTAGGCAATACGCGTATGGATGAGGAAGATGATGTTTTGAACGTGTTTTGGTCTCTGTTGGTACGCGTATGGGAATGTGATACGCGTAGCATACGCGTATGGGCGTGGGCATTACGCGTATGGATTTGGTCAGGCGTGGGCAATACGCGTATGGGCATAGGCAATACGCGTATGGGCAGAATTGTGATTTTCTGTGCTGTTGTTGTGCAGTTTTTGGTTGTTTAGGCTGAGTGATGTACTTAGCTGATGTATGATGTAGCAGGGATCATTTCCCGTTGTTTTGAGTAGTATAGGTATTAGTAGAATGTGCTAATACTGTATTTGATTATGTGGCATGATGTGATATGCTTTTGTGATAAAATGTATTAATGATGTGTGATGATAAGCATGATGCTGTGAATGTATCAGTTATGTATGCATTTGTGAATAGACTGTTTTATGGCTTAGAGTGTGAGCTTATATCTATTCTTGAATTGTTGCTGTTGTTGTTGTATTGCTAGGTGACTAGCATGCTTATTCTAGCCTTTGGGGCTGTAGCTAATTCCCATGGTGAGGAATTAGTGAGTGAACCATGGTGGGTTTGTTGTTGATGTTTGCATGCTAGATGATTAGTGTGCATAGTCTAGCCTTCGGGGCTGTAGCTAATTCCCATGGTGAGGAATTGGTGAGTGAGTCATTAGAATCTCAAATGAGTGGGACTAGTGAGCTTAGTAGCCGTATCTGGATTTGATCGGTGAGCTTGAACTGTATGTTCAAGAATAGTCGGTACCGCATGTGTGGAGTCTCATTTCATAATGAATGTATGGCATATAATATGAATGGATGTATTCCAGTATTATATGTGTGTTATGTGTTGTGTTGTTGATGTTGAGTATGGTTGAGATTATACATATGCTATATGTTACTGTTGAATATGATGTTTGAACGGATATTGCCGTTGCTGAGTGCGTAGTCTGATTAGGGTGAATTGATGTGTTATTTACTTAGCATTACATGTTGTTCTATAATACTTATTATATTGATTGAGGAACTCACCCTTACATCTATTTTCCAGGTAACGAGCAGTGAGTTGAGTAGAAGCTAGTGCTATGGAGTCTAGTGTCGTCCTTAGTGGGTCATGCTCTGGTAGATGTAACATCGGGAGGGAATGTTTGACTATGTTTTAATTTAGTTGTTGATTCAACTTTACATGTAATGTAGTACATGATTTGAATGTCGATGTTTTGTACCCGCTGCGAATTATGCAAAAGAGTCTTATTTTGATTTAATAAATGAGCATGACAGGATATTTTGATAATTGTTGTGAAATGATTGTGTGACACCCTTCGGGGCATAATTACTCTGATTGATATGTTATTATTTTAATTAAATATTTTGGGGTATTTTAGAAGGGTGTTACAATTACGACTGATCAAGGGTCGGTGTTTACTGGTCGAAAGATCCAATAGTTTGCTTCTAAGACGGGAATCAAGTTGTTAACATCCACACCTTATTATAGACATGGTGATGTCTTACTTGTTGAAATATATCTACAATCGACTAAGATTCAAAGACAAAATGAGATACCATATGAACATTATTGGAATGTGATGTTAGATGAATTGGTTGATTTAAATAAGGAAGTATTGGCTACCTTAGACGTTTTGGTAAGGCAAAAAGAGCAAGTAGCCAAGGCCTACAATAAAAAGGTTAAAGTTTAAACATTCTTGAGTGGAGATTGTGTGTGGAAAGTTATTTTTCTTATGGATCGAAAATATAAGTTTTTGGACAAATGGTACCCTCATTAGGAAGGTCCTTTTCGGGTCATTCAAGTATTCTCCAACAATGCTATGAGATCGAGAAGTTAGCACTTGACTGAAAAGATAAGTCTTTGGGAAAATGGTACCCTTATTGGGAAGATCCTTTTCAGGTCATTCAAGTATTCTCCAACAATGCTTATGAGATCGAGGAGTTAGCACTTGAACATCGAATCCTTAGAGTAAATGGTAAGTATTTGAAAAGATACAAACCTATGCTACACGAAATTCGAATTGCAATAGAATAATTTGCATAAAGAAAAAAAACCAAAATGGTATTCAAAAAGTTCCAAAATGGCAAGTCATTACAAAACATCACAAATAAATACAAAATGTAAAGTACACATTTAAGCGGGAAATTTAGATTTGAAGTCTTCGAGCTTGGTTTTGGAGAATGCAAGTCATGTGTTCAAACGGTCGATAGCCTCTTTTAAGAAATCGACTTCAGTTCCTAATCGAAGAGCAGCTTCACCGTGTTCGACACCCTTGGTCGCTTCTTGATCAATGATCTCTCTAGTAGGCAGCGTTTTGTCCCACTCGAGCTCAACCTTTTACTTTTCCAAGACTTCAATTTCTTTGGTTAATTCAGAAATCTGGGCGTGACAACTTGAGATTTGATCATCAAATGAGGCCTTCTTGTCTAGGTATTCTTGAAGTTTATTTTCAAGCTTGTCGACCTCCTGTTCAAAAGAACCGCTTAAGTTCCACGATATACCCATAACTTCTCTTGTTTGCTGGAGTCGGGCGTTGTAGGTCTTTTTGAGGTTGATATCTCAGTAAAATCGATCGTAATAAGCTTCGAACTCAAACAAGAATTAGACCATATAATTTGGAACCTTTTATTTATTAAGTTTATCCAATAACTTTAGAATATCATTGCCAAGGTAAGCCCCTCCTTCGTGGGCATTAAGGAGGTCAGTTTCGAAAATGTAGGCTTTCACTTGTTGCATTAAGAGGTTTACTGAGCCTTCGTTTGCATCAGACAACTACGCAGTTTTTAAAGTCTCCTCAAATCCTCTGCAGGATTCTTTTGTTTGATGGCTAGGATTTCTTCTTACCTCAGCGAAACGTTGGATCACGAAACTTGAATGGTGGGCCGAGTTTGGTTCCCTTATACAACGGTAAGTTGTCCCCTTTCTTCTGTCGGAATGGTGTCGACATCTAAAGTGGCATGTTCTTCACCCATTTGTTCAAGACTCTTTGTAGTTTTTGGAACACCATGGGATAAGTTGTCGTGAACGGAAGCTAGGGTGTCGTAAAATTCTTCAGTTTGCTGGGGAGATGGTGGGTCGATGCCAGGTTATGCTTTGGGATTCAACTTTATAGAAGCACCTGCATCTTCACCAATTGGTTTGTTCTTTGGGTGAACATACAAAAGAATGGAATCAATAAAATTCGACCATTGGATGTGAGAGTAAGTTTCAGTAGGGGTCGAACGTTGGATACCTATCGGTTTGTTTAGTATATCATTCCTTAACTGTGGTGGTCCCTGAAGAAGAGAAATCAAGAAATGTTTAGTCAGAGTTAAAATAATAAGAAATCATTGTTTGGTCATCTCATGCAAAGAAATACCTCAGGTTCTTTTGTTTCTTTTTCTTTGACTAAAAAGTCTTTTGGTTGTTCGTCCCGAGCTTTGTCATCGAAATCAGCCAAAATTTTGCCTTCTTTATCAAAAGGACCAATAGTCGAGGTTGTTGTCTTTTTGGAGGGATTTGTTTTTGGAATTGGGCATTTTGTTTTGTTTTCGCTTGGTTTGGGAGAAGGCTTAGGTTTTGGGTTCAAAAAGATTTGAGTTTTCTCGCTATCCTCCGAACTTAGATCCTCAGCTAAGTTCTCTACCATTTCCGGCACAACCTGAAAAGCTGTTTGGCTAGTTTTCACTGAATCATTAAAACCATAAGAAGAAAATCAGACGCGTACATGTGTTGAAGCAATCTTTGTGGATTTCTTATTTTCTTTGGTTTTTTGGTTGAGGGGGAACCTGGTTCCCATTTTCGACTCTGAAATGAAGACAGCGTATAAGAAATCATCTTAAAATCAACCTACTTAAAAGAAAAAAAATTTACCTTTTTCTTTTGAGCTTCTTCTTCTTTCTTGACCTTAGGTGCATTGAATGGACCTTCGATATCAATCTCGTATTTTATTTCTATTTCACCTGTAAAGGAAGTGTGTATAAGGTCGAAGTGATAGAGGAAGGGGAAATAGAAAATAGTAATTGATTGACATGTACCTGCTTTTTTCTCAAGATTTTCTTGCAAGTTGAAGAAGGCGATCGACAGTCTCTTTCAAAAGTTTTCTCCAAAGAAGATACTTTTAAGGTATTTCGACCACCAATTGTCAAACTCCACTGGGGAGTAAAAGGAAGGTTAGAATTGGAAGGTAGGCAACTCAAGAGATTGTTGACGAATGAACGCTATGCAGTCTCTGTAGTCTTGAGTGGAAAACTTCCTCTCCGACCAACAAATGTCGTCCTCCCAAGTATAGAGAGACTTTGGCAGCATTTGGCTGAAACCAAATTGCCTAGCCATTAAATTGGGATGATAGCCAGTGAAGCCAAAGCCAACAACTCCTGTCTCGATGCGAGTGGATAAGAGTGTTGGAGTTAAGAAGGTTGCTCAAACGGAGTTCGACATTGCAGTAATAGAAGGAGTCACGCCAGTAAATCTGTTTCGAAATCAGGTAAGGACAATGCACCTATTTACAAAGGGGGCCAAGGTCAAAATGAAGGTCGTTGATTCGAGGAATAGGTTAATATACTCTATGAAGGTTATTAATGAGTATCATATGGAGTGGTTAGGGAAAGTCTAGTACCTTCGATGCTCCTACAATCATCCTCCTCCATCAAAGCTTTATACATGGTTATCTATAGCTTTAGTTTGAATATGGCATTCAACCAAAGCTGTAAAAGCCACAAGGGGCACGAGAGAAGGTATTTTTGTTGGTTTCGGGGAAGGTGTTTCAATTTGTAAGAAGAACTACCTATTGATTGGTATAAGTTAGCTAAGAGTAACTTACTAATAGAGACTCTTCGACCTTCATAGAGTTGGATTGCTAAAGGGACATATTTTTTGGCTATTCGTAAGGAACTTGAACAAAAGAAAAAAATAAGACAACCAAAGATTCAAAAAATCTATATGTTCTTGGTTGGAGACCTCTTCGGTCTTTTTCTTATGATGGTTGGTGATGTAGTTTTTAAAGCTAAGACGTTCGAAGACGAACTCGTTTACAGTTTCTATTGTGGGGGTGAAAGTTTCGCCTATAGGGTTAAACCCCGTGATAGTTGCTATGTCAAACAAGGCCGGCATGAGCATTCCACAGGGAAATTAAAATGTATTGGTCGAACCTTCCCAAAAGAAGATCGATGCGAGTAAAATGGCAGGGTTATACCTAGGGCCGGTTCTAGATAATTGGATGACATCGAAGATATCTAGGTCTTCCCATTGTTTTTATCTTTTGTTTTAGACTCTGTTGAGCCAAGCAATATACTCTTTATTTTGAGCAGGGGGAGCAGATCAGAAGACACATATAGGTGTTTCCATGAAAGATATGTCAAGGGAGCGTTCTTCAAATGCAAAAGGCATAACGACAGTGAAGTAAGGGAAAAAGTTTGTCACTTTCCCAGGTTGTGACTTCACCGTCGGAAACAGACCTAAGAATGCCAAAAGTTTACCAAAAATGGAGGAAGAGATGAGTACCTGCTTAGCCCAGATTGCAATTTTCTCTTTGGCCAATGATGGTTCAGGTACAAAATCTCATCCATTGTCATCCTCTGATGCTAGAATCATGAACGCCAAATGGCTTTTTTAAGTATCCATTTTGAGGGTTGAAGTGGAGGTTGCCATTGTTAAGTTTTAAAAAGCTTGTTATGAGAGAGAGGATTTTTTCTGCGTGAAATGTTATGACTGAAGCAAGAGTGGAGAAGATTGAAAGAGAGTACGAGGGAAGTATTTATAGAGGTACTTATCCTTCCAATGACATACACATGAGATGAACTGGTTGAGGTAAGACATTTCATTTCTCAGGAAGTGGGAGAGTTGATAGAAGTTGATGAAATCATGCAAACCCATGATCTCCTAGAAAATATGAGTAATGATGAAATTTTGAGGAAATATTTTGGAAAATCACAATCTGCATTAAAGTTGTAATAATGACGTTGACGTTAGCAAAAAGATTTGAATAGTGTTGAAAATAATATAAAAAATGCCACTTTTTTCCTTTTTGAATAAAAGGAAAGTTGAAACATGGCATTTTGGTGGGAAATTTGTTACCTCGAATTTTCAACACAAGCTTTAACCAAGATTTAATGATTTTGAAGACTGTTTAATGACTTATTTTTAATTTGGGTCGAAATGGTCTGAAATTCTGGTATCAGATATGAGATGTCGAAGGTAATGTCACGACACTAATATCTGAACAACAGATGAAATATGAACAAAATAAAAATCATTAAACAATTGAAAAACGACACAAGCAATTGTTAACCCAGTTCGGTGCAAACACACCTACGTCTGGGGGCGACCAAGCCAGTAAGGAAATCCACTAAACAAAATTAGTTCAAAGACTCTCAGCAAACAACTTCAAGTTACATTCTTTTCACCTAATCTCTACCCGTGTGATTTCTATCTAAGAACTCTTAGACAAGAGACCCTACTCACCCCCCCTCAATCACAATAGTGATACTAGAACAAATACCAAAAAGAAAGAAGACACACTTCAATGACACACACTTGATCTTGCTTAAAAGCTTCAATCAAGTAAACAAATACACTCGTACTTCAAAGTTTAGAGTGAACAAATTACAACTCAAACACTCAGTCCAATTCACACATCAACAAGATGGATGAATGGCTCATAATTCACAAACTCACACAAGACTAAAACCCTAATCCTCACTCACTTCACGTTCGTATGTTCTTGTATGTAAAACAGGGTTTACAAAGTCTTTAAATAGAAGCTTTCTAAATGGGCCTGGGCAGCATGAAACCCTAATTCTATTTATTGTATATTCCCTAAGAAATAGCAACTAATCATTCCTTTTAGGGAGACAAAATATTCTGGCTATAAATAGAGTTACTCCTTGAATAACGCATGCAATCTCCACATAAGCACACAAAGACTTGCATGAAAAGCGCAAAAAGAAAATACATAACATTCAGACTGAATGTTCTGTATGCACATGTCGTAACATCGGGTCTGACATCTTGAATAAATCCTGCACAACCATATTAAACAACCTGCAGAAAGCTGATATCACATGTCAAGACTACAAGCGTGACATCTTGCAATAACACTAAGTTTTACCAAAATTGATGCCAATCCATAGAACTAACAAACTCCCCCTTTGGCAAATTTTGGCTAAAACAAACAATAGATCACACGTTCACAAGAAATCAATCAGAGCATCAGTTCAGCAGCAAAAGTAAACATACACACATTACTAGCAAAAATAACAACTAGTAAACACACAAGCACTTGTACTCTCCCTCAAGTCCATGCAACATTCTAGAACACAACAGCTCCCCCAACAACAACACTGCTTCACACAAACAGACCATAGAGAATTCGCCCCCTGTGCCAAACAAACAAACACCAGAATTCTCCCTCTGTAACAGACAAACAGAGCAGCAACAATAGCTAAGCAAAGATACTCAGCTACATCTACAACTACTTTTCCCCCTTTTTAGCCAAAAGAGACCAAAGAGACAAAATAAATGTCTATCTAGTCATTAACCGAAATACCAGAAGTTAAAGAGTTACATCACCAAGTACATACACAACTGAAGAATGCTGAGAAACAAACAAAAAACACACAAAGAAATCCACCAAAACAACAACATAAAACCATCAAAACAAGAGGGACCAAAGCCAACAAAGCTACTCAGTAGAGCTTGAGTTTGCAGCTTCTTCATCAGCACCTGAAGCAGAATTGCCACTTGCATCATCATTGTTAGCAGACCTCTCACTAGAGGTTTGAGCTTCAGCTTCTTCTTCATGGCTGACATTAACATGTTCAACATTTTCACTCTCAACCTGCTCCAAGCTTCCAACAAGGCTTCCAAGGATTGTTTTCTAGCTGTGGCTACCCCTATCCCTTCACCTAGTTCTTTTCATGTCTCCTTACGCTCATCAATTGCTCCAACTTTTGAGGCTGGCCTTTTCATGGTAGATGTCATGACAATATCCTCGACATGTCTGCCTTCAAAGAGTTTGTAGTGCACACACAGAGTTGGGTTTCTTCTACTAGGTAAGTCATTTGAGCACAGAATACCAGGATGTTAATTCAAGATAATTCAACAGATCATAGAGGGAAAAGCAATTGGCAGCTTAACTGCATTAGTAGTTGCATGCTTGATGATTTGATCAAACATAAATCTACCATAATCAATTTTCACTTTTGTCCCAATAGCAAAAATAAACCTTCCAAGAGTATTAGCAATGGCGGAGATATGGTTGGTAGGGACCTAGTTGGCAGCTCTTATTTTATGCAGGATAGCATACTTGAAAGTCAACTTCCCAGCAGGAAGATGCTTTTTAACAGGCCAAACTTTCACCTGCCCAACTGTAATCTCCCTACAGACCTGATTGTCTGTAACTTCTAATTCTCTTGCACCCTCATTTTTTCTGCCTAGAAAATTATTAATAATAGTAGGAGAGAAAATGTTATACACTTACCCCTCACATACACCTTGCAGAACTCCTTGTTGTTCTTATCAGAAAAATCCTCAGGAATTTTAACAATAAATTCCTTAACTAAACCTTCATAGCATTGAGAGAACCCATCAACAGTCTTCAACAGTCCATCAGCTTTTATCAGGTCCATGACCTCCTTGACATCAACATCATCTTTTCCTAACTCCCTATCCACAGCTACCCTTCTCTGAATCACACATTTCCACTTAGTAGCTCCATCCTCAAGATGGAAGGAGATGTTATCCAAATGAGCAACATGAACTTTAATAGGAGACTTTCTAACAGTAGTTTTCTTTGCAGGAGAGATGTCAGGGACATCTTCCTCAACATCCTCTTCAGGCTCAGAATCATCTCTGACCTTCCTCTTCTTTACTTCAACCTTGCTCCATGGTTTGGAGGGACCAATACCAATAGTCTTCTTGGCTTTTCTAGCTGACATAAGTTCAACCATAGATTTTCCTTTGCGAGTCTTCATGCGTTTAGCCACACTTGGCTTCATGTGACGAGTCAAGCTTTCCTCTTGATCATCATAGCTACCATCCTCTAGATCAATCACAACATTTGCATCATCATGCTTCTTAGAGTGGGAAGCATTAGCAGTGTGAGAAGCCACATATTTACCTTTTTTAGACATGGTCTTCCCTAGAGAGCGCAACCCTTAAGCCTCCAAGTCCTTTTCAGAACTGGAGGAATCTTCATCCTTACCACTATGTTGTTCAACCTCAAGAGAGGGGTACATTTGAGAAAGGGGAGTAGAAACTCCCTTCACAGAGTGGCCTTCATTAAGAATTCTAGTGACTAGGTCTCTTATAACACGATCAGTATAGTGTGTTCCTTCCTTAGAGTTAGTGGCAGGAGTTGAACCAGAAGGAATACTAGAGGGATTACCTTGATTGGAACATGCAGAAGCAGAGGCATCAATGGAGATGGGTTGGTTCAAATCAATGTCCGCGCCGGGAATAACAAAGAGAGGAGCAACATATTAATTGCTACAAATTTTCATAAATGCAAATCCCTAATTTCCCTCTCAGGAATTCAAATTGATTTGCATCCAAGGCCTTTGTAAAAATATCATCTAACTGCATCTCAGTAGCAACATGTTCTAAGACTACAGTCTTATCCTCCACAAGTTCTCTAATAAAATGGTGACGAATATTAATATGTTTGGTCCTGCTGTAATGAATAGGGTTCTTTGAGATGTTTATAGCACTCAGGTTGTCACAGTACAATGTCATGACATCTTGTGTGACATTGTATTTAGTCAACATTTGTTTCATCCATACCAGTTGAGAATAACTACTTCCAGCTGCTATTTATTCAGCTTCAACAGTAGACAGACAAACACAATTTTGCTTCTTACTAAACCATGATATTAAATTGTTCCCCAAGAAGAAACATCCTCCTGATGTGCTTTTCCTATCATCAACACTTCCAGCCCAATCAGCATCACAATATCCAGACAACACAGGTTCAGATCCATGAGTGTATAGCATCCCATAGTCACAAGTGCCATTGACATATTTCAGGATCCTTTTCCCTTGGTTTATATGGCTCACCTTTGGTTCAGCTTGATATCTAGCACATACACCTAAAACAAAAGCAATGTGAGGTCTGCTTGCTGTAAGATATATCAGACTCTCTATCATGCTTCTGTAGAGACTTTGATCCACACTGACACCATTTTCATCTTTAGACAACTTTAGATGAGTAGGAGCAGGTGTCCTCTTATGGCTAGCATTCTCCATGCCAAACTTCTTAACAATATTCTTGGCATATTTACTTTGAGATAGAAAGATAGAATCTTCCATCTGCTTGACTTGCAGGCCAAGAAAATAGGTTAGTTCTCCAACAAGGCTCATTTCAAATTCAGACTGCATTTGCTCAACAAAATGTTGAACCATCTTACTTCACATCCCACCAAACATAATATCATCCACATATATCTGAGCAATCATGAGCTTTCCTCCTTCATCTTTGACAAATAAAGTCTTATCAATGCCTCCCTTTCTGTATCCATTGTCAATGAGAAACACTGTGAGTCTCTCATACCAAGTGTAGCGGTGTATTCGTCACTTTATGATTTATTGATTAAATCAAAAGCAAAGCATACAAAGAATCGAGTCGCCACCGCACTTTTATTTATCCCAAGGATTGGCTAAAAAGCGAACAAAAGCCTAAGAAGTTTTACACATAGAAAACTAATGAAAAGATCAGAGAGTCTGGGTAAGGGGTTAATTACGCAATGGGAAGGTGTTAGGCACCCAAAACGTCCTAGGTACTCCTAGGGAGCCCTTTTCACACTTGTTGTATAAAATGTTTATTTGTTTATGACATATTGTGCAAACAATGATGGAAGGGATAAGAAAAGAATATACAAGTTATTATTTTTGTGTTTGAACGGATGAACCCGTTGCCTACGTACCTTCCATGAAAGGTAAGGATCAAAACGCCATAGTTCGGCTAAAAGATTTCCAAAATGTAGGTGAATTGATTTTAAAACAAGAGCACTAAGGCTTTTCATTATCAACGGGAGAAAACTCAACCAAGACCAACAATCCACCATGCAAGGATGGCTTCAACATACTAGTGAGGGGTTAACCCTATAATAAGTATGGAAGACTTACGATCAACTCACTAAGGATGTGGTGAGATTTATATCAACCACTATGATAATTGAAACCTATGGCTGATGTATGAAAACATATCAACAAGGGACAAAGCCACAAAACAATTGAATGGGTGTGATTAACCAATTATGAGTATTTACAAAATATGGTCAAAGTATGATTAGAATTCAATTCAAAGAAGTGTTATGAAATGGAGTTTGAAAAATCAAAGGCCTAAAGCCTAGGTTTCTAATTTGAAAAGAGATGAGAATGTTTGCACAATATGTATTTACAAGTTTTAAAAGTCAACAAGTGAAAAGGGGTTTTGAAACCAAAAGGATGTGGATGAAGGAGTGTAAAACTTCCTAGAAGTTCACCTCTTGAGATCATATGGAAGATGATTCAAGTGTGTCCTTTGGAATAGGCAATAAAGCAAGTAAGCAAATGCAAAGCAAGGTGATACCGGATGCCAATCAATGGACTTATACCAATCTCACAAACAAAGGTGGATACCGGATACCAATCAATGGATTTACCCCAATCTCCTAAAATAAAACAATGATACCGGATGCCAATAAATGGACTTATACCAATCTCACAAAACAAACACGGATACTGGATACCAATAAATGGATTTACACCAATCTCCTAAAACAAAACAATGATACTGGATGCCAATCAATGGACTTATACCGGTCTCACAAGGCAAAACAAAACATGGATATCAGATGCCAATCTATCTGGGCTTATACCAATCTCCAAAGGATGATCATAGGAGTACAAATGCCAACAACATGGACTTACAATTGCATCCTCACATACAACAAACAAACAAAAGCAATAAGCAGAGAGGACATAAGTGGCCAATGAAATGGTCTTACACTCAATCCCTTCCAAATCATAGGAACAATGGCCAATGAATGGACTTACAGTTGATTCCTCAATGGACAAACAAAGATGTGTCACAAAGATGTGTCACAAAGATATGAAATGATGATCATGCAATAATGAACAATTAATGATGATAAATGCACAAAGGCAAACAAGCAAACATGCACAGATGGATCAAGCGATCAATCAAACAAAGTCAATTAGCACTCACTATTTGCAAGCAATTTGGCTCAAGCAAAGGTTAGACTGTAAAGTCAACTGGAATGGGGTAAGTGGTGCTCTTAACCTTAACATTGAGGGTTAAGGTGAAGCAGATGAAATGGAGATGAGGGGTGTGCCTCATTGCTCTTATCCCTGGCCTAGGAGAGCTTTGAATAATAGAAGGTGTGGGAGTTCAGAAAGTAGGAACTCTTCTCCACAAGTTAGACTCTATAGATCTTGGGCTTTTACTCACTATGCATCAACACATGTGGTGTGAGTAAGGTGAGTGACACACTGAGTAGCAGGAGATGGATTACACATCTCTTTTGTCTGCCAATTGCCTTATCAAAGGACTTTTCCCGCTTAGCACAAAAATAAACACACAAAGCCATTGCCTCTTAAGGAGGACTTCGGACAGGTGCCTGGCCACATAACAGGCCAGGTCTTCCAGACTACATGAAGAAGAGAGGTTATACCTAATTGGTTAAGCAACCAAGCAAAAGCAAGTTCAAAGTGAACTTAAGCAACTTAATGTACCTGTGGAAACATCACACAAATCAGTACACAGTTTAGACAAACCAACAACAGTTAATATCAGTCAAACCCAATAAGCAAAGGCATAAGCCACAAATCAAGCTCAAATGAGTTAACAGCCCTACAAAACACACAACGTTAGTAGACAATGGTAAACATCAAGTGCTCAAATGATGGAGCATCAACAACTATTTAGCTTGAGTGATCAACCTGAAAACAAAGCTCAAAGATGAGAAGCAAACCCTTAGGCCAAAGCCTAGGGTCAATGATGAGGAAAAAATTTAAAACAGAAGCTCAAATTTGATATGATGAAACTTCAAACAATTATTGACACATAGCAAAAAGTCTCACATCCATATCATTTACCAAATGCATTTTATGATCATTCTAAGTTCAAGACAATTCTAAAGTCCACATGTGATCAAACAGAAAGATAAATCTCAATTAAATCAGAAATGATTCACAAAAATCTGGAAAAATCCATACATGTTCAAGACATCTCATATGATCAGCATGCAAAAAATCAGAACAGTTGAGCATCATTTGATAGGGTAAACACATGGCAGAAGATGAATATGCAAAGGTGTGACACAAATTGTCACACCTACTTAGAAAATTCACAAACCAGAAACCACAAATGATAAAATTGCAAAATCAACACCAAAATGTCAATTAGAGTGTCTAGTTTCATCATGCAAATTTCCAGAAGCATTGGATCAATCATCATTATTTCACAAAGGAAATGGCAAGCAATGTCAAAATGGCATACATGTACAAAAACACTAGACAAAATTAAATCCAGGCCAGGAACAACTTTTATTTTCATGCTGATAAAAAAGTAGAGAGAAAAAGGAGATCATAGCAAAAATTCTTATGCAAATTGGATTAAAATTGAATTAGTTATGAATTTTCAAAGATTGCAAAAAAAATGAAATAAAAATTGAATTAGGAATTGATTTAATGGAATTAAATGAAATAGAATTTGAAAATGGAAATGGCGCCATCCACAAAACGGTGCGTTTTGACTAAAGAAGCGCTCCAGCCAATCAGCAAGCGCTCATGGCGCGCACATGCAAACCCTAGTACGATATGGCAACGGTTTTCAGCGAACAAAGGAAACAGAACAACGTTGCGTAAAACTAGTGCAAAACCGTGGCCAAAACGCCTGAATCATCTTCTCCAAATTTCCAGAAAAACGCAGTAATGAACATGAACACGTGATGATCAAATTTTCCAGAAATCAAAACTAAACATATATTCATGAAGATCTAACATCACACAACACGAATCAACATGCCTTTTATCCAAAATCAACATCATACGCATGGATCGAGCAAAGTAAGTTTTGACATGAAACTTTAAATCCACGAAACTTCATGAATAATGCACAGAATCAAGAAATTTTTAGCTCAGAAACATCACACAAGCAAGCTCTACAAATATCACATAATGAATTTAAGAAAAGAGAGGATTGATTTGAACACCTCTTGAAGAGAAGCTTTCGAATTCAAGAGTTCCTGGCCTTGTAGTGCTTGGATCTTCCTCTTGCAAGCTTATGGAGTGGATTGGAGGAGTTCTTGATGCTCAATTGGTCACGAATCAACAGTTTGCAGAATCCACCATTGTTGATGTTCTTGCTTGGAGCAGCTTCAATATGCACGGATTCAAATGATTCTTGCTTGAATAATGATCAATGATGATGCTAGATGAAGAATCAAGCACGAATTTATGGAATTGCTTTGAAGAAATGAGAGAAAAATTTTGAGATCTGAAAAAATGAATTGTGGTTGTGATTTTCTGTTATGATTTCACTTATATACTCCTAATTAACCAAACTTAATCATGATTAATCAATTGGTAATTGCAATTAGTGAAAACAAGGTGTTTGGACAAATTGGCAAAATCACCCTTATGCATGTGCATGGCAATGAACAGTGCACGAATTTGGTGGAAATTCACTTAAAATGTGATTTTGAATCAAATGCCAATGGTGGGAAGTGAAGGCAATGCACAATTTTTGAATTTAAAAGTTCCCTCCAAAATTCAAATGAAAATGCCAATATTTTTGTGATGGAAATGCATGATATGTGATGCATGTTTTGGATAGTACATATTAGGAGAAAAATGTTCCAAAAAGAACCACTCCAATTGGCCTTTTGGTTCAAAAGTTATGCAAGCTTGAAGTTCAAATTCACTTGGCCATGTTTGATCCATATCTTCTCAACCACACATGAGAAATTGATGTTCTTGGACTTTTTGGAAATGGGATAGAAAGATCTACAACTTTCATGTTGGACAAAATTTCATTTGAAGCATGTTTGGTCATGTAATCTTGAGGAGAAAATATTTCCATTTTTGGCAATTCCAAATTACAGGTCACTTACTATTTTTGGAAAGTTTTCATCCGACCTCAAATTCCTCAATGTTGATGTTTGAAATGTCAAATGAGACTTGTATGGACATGAATGAGGCCTCTCTAACCATCTCCCACCTTCAAATCCATGATTGAATGCACAGTTGACTTGTGTTGACTTTTCTAGGGTTTCAGTTGACCTGGCTATGCTCAGATGAAATCCAAGCCTCTACCACTTGAAATATTGATTCAAAATGATATCACAACTCATATGAACTCTTGTGAATGATCATGGTGCCCAAATTCTTCAGAATAGCCACCATCTATTGCTCAATGGCTGCCTTTGACTGTCTTGACCTAATGTTGCTTCATCTGCAAGTAACAAGGTTAGATGACATATTTTTGTACTTTTGGGTTAGTAACCATATGAAAAGCAATAATATACAAATGCAAAACATGCTTGGTGATCAAGAATCACACTCAAAAAGATAACCCACCCACAGGGAAGGCAAGCAAGGTGCACAATGATCCTTGAGGCAATGCTATGAAATGATATGATGCCAGGAGGGATCTTAGGGACAAAATTGGGGTCTTACACCAAGCTCCAAGAGCTTATTTCAACCTATAAAGAGCTTTCCTCAACTTATACACATGCTTTGGAAGATTTTGGTCTGTGAATCCCTTTGGTTGTTCATCATATACTGATAACACTGAAATTTACCGTATTTTCGACTCCGATTCCACATGCATTCTAGTTGTTTTATTGTTATTTTGTTGTGTTATTGCTATGTTTTCCTTTGTTTTCAGGTTTTTACTTTAATCGGAGCCCCGATCGAGAAAAGGAGTGAAAAAGAGCTAAAAACCCTAAAATTCAGCATTTTGTACTTGTGGCTTACCCCATGGCTGGCGCCATAGTCCCTGCCATGACGTGTCCAAGCTCAACTTCCCTCAACTGCCATGTTCCCCACTACTTCCACTAAGGCGCCTCAGATTGGCCTTGTGGCGGGCGCCATGGCCTTGTGGCTGGCGCCACAAGAGGAAAAGTTTTCCCTCCCATTTTCAAGTTGAAGGGCATCCTTGTCATTTCCATCTTTTTACTTACTTATAAATAGAAACTCGAAATCACTTTTACAATCATCCAAACTTAGAACAGAGGCAAACTCAGAGCAACTTTGTTTCACATAGGCATATATTCAGTATTTTAAAGTGGTAATCGCTTCGCATTGGAGTGTTACCACAATTGTGTAATCAAGTCTGTGATAGAGTCTGTAATCGAGTTTGGAGCACTTTGGAAGGAAGTTAATCCTGCCGCCATTTTTATTTCCGCTTTGCAATTTACTCAACCCTCCGATTGGAGCAGGTTTTTATTACTTGTCTTTATCTTATTTATTTCCTCGCACTCACTTTAAATTATTTATTTCCTCGCACTCACTTTAAATTATTTATTTCCTCGCACTCGCTTTAAATTATTTATTTCCTCGCACTCGCTTTACTTTTGTTTATTTTCTCGCACTCGCTTTAAATTATTTATTTCCTCGCACTCGCTTTACTTTTGTTTATTTTCTCGCACTCGCTTTAAATTATTTATTTCCTCGCACTCACTTTACTTTTATTTACTTTCCGCACTCGCACTACTTTTATTTAAATTAATGCACTTTTACTTTACCATGTCTAACTAAATTTATAAGGTTAGAATGTAAGGATCGTAATTGAACTGATAATCCGTACAATTGTTCGTAGAAACACTTAAGGACTATTTTAACTTTCAACTTAAGTTTTCCCGCACTTCAATTCCGTTGGATAAGATCGAAAGTCGTCCAACGTCTATCTAAACTTAATTGTTTTTAACTATTTCAAAAATAGCGAAAGCGCTTTGTTTAGTTCATCAGGAGTTTTTAATTTAAGAAGAAAAGAGATTTTAAACTATTTTCGAACGTGTTTATAAGTTTAGAGTCTGGTTCATAAGAACCTCTTTTGGTTAAGAAATCCAGGTTATAATACTTTTCAACTTGGTCAAGATACTATATTTCTTAAAAATAGGTTTACTACTCTAACGCAATGCGCGCCTTTTTATAAGTGACAATAAGAGGGTTTGATTAGGGAGTACAACTCGGTTCTGAATACGCGAAAGCGACAATTCCTGTTAAATTAGTTCTTTTCAAAGTAGAAAACATTGCCCATAAGTAGTTCTATTAGCAAGTACTTGGATTATTAATTGATTACGTGAATTACATTCGACCCTGTCTTTATTAATTAATCTTTATTCAACACTTTACTTTTCATTGCACACTCCAAAAACACCTATTTTGATTGCCTTTGATAAACACCATAAAGACAGATAACAATAGATTGACACTTGGTCTCTGTGGATTCGACAATCTTTTATATTACTCTGATGCTTTCGTATACTTGCGAAAGCACACGCATCAAGTTTTTGGCGCCGTTGCCGGGGACCAATTTCATCAAATTTGATTTCCCTGTTGTTATATCATCTAGACTTAGGCTATTTCCCGTCGGTCAATGCGAAGAACTCACATCACCAGAAGTTTAAGCTTAGTATACCCTCTGGCGGAACCTGAACGTTACGCTCACGCACGTTTATTCTTTCATAGAATTAAGAGAGCTATGGCCGAAGATCAAAACCAAAGACCTCTTAAGGATTTCGCTCAACCATCAAATGAAGAACCTAGTTCTAGAATAGTAAACCCAACCATCCCAGCTAATGATTTTGAACTTAAACCATCCCTGTTGCAACTAGTGCAACAGAGACAATTCACAGGTCTCGCTACTGAGAACCCAAACCAACATTTAAAAATATTTATTCAATTAGCAGACACTTTTAAAACCAATGGAGCTTCTCCTGAGGCAATATGTTTAAGATTATTCCCTTTTTCCCTCAGAGATAAAGCCCTATCTTGGTTAGATTCCCTTCCACCCAATTCCATTACGACTTGGGATAACCTTAGAAGAGTATTTCTTGCTAGATATTTTCCCCAGAGTAAGACCGCTGTTCTTCGAAACCATATAACTAGATTTACCCAAAACCAAGGAGAATCGTTGTTCGATGCTTGGGAGAGATATAAAGAGTTGTTACGAGCATGCCCACATCATGGTTTAGAAAATTGGTTAATCATTTAAACCTTCTATAATGGACTTCACTATAACACAAAGATGACCATCGACGCTGCCGCAAGCGGTGCTCTGATGAACAAACCTTATCCTGAAGCTAGTGCCCTCATCGAAGATATGGCTCAAAACCACCAATCATGGGGAGTCGAACGAGCGACAGTTGAGAAGAAGGAAACCGAAGGAGGAGTGAATGAACTAAGCTCTATAGACATGATTCAAGCTAAAATGGACGCATTAGCCCTTAAGGTCGAGCATATGTGCATAAACCCGAATACTGTAGCCGCAGTTTCATCGGATTGTGAGATATATGGAACCAAAGGTCACCAATCCGCAGAATGCAGTCTATTAAACAAAACCCACTCTGAGCAAGTGAACTACACCCAAGGGAACCCATATTAGAATACCTATAACCCTGGATGGAGAAATCACCCGAACTTCTCCTATAAAAACAATAACCCTATCCAAAATAATGCACCTTCGAGACCTAGTTATCAAGCCCCTAGATCAAATAAACCTATGCAACCTGTGCCACCAAAGCCGGGCCTTGAGAAAATTATGGAAATTTTTATCACCGCTCAAACCCAACAAAACAAGGAGTTCATGAACCAAAACATTCATGTTAACGATTTGATTACCCAGTTAGGAACCAAGGTTGACCAAATAGTTACTCATACCAAGATGCTTGAAACCCAGATCTCTCAGGTAGCTTTAAACCAAGCCCCTCAGACCACACCTGGAGGACAATTCCCTGGAAAACCTCAACAAAATCCGAGAGGACAAGCCAATGCCATTACCCTACAAAGTGGGAACGCTTATGATGAGCCACCAAACCCTAGATTGAGTGAACCCGAAACTTCTAAGGAATGTACCAAACCCACGGACGAGGTAAAGGAACCAGAGGAATCTGAAAACCAGGAAGGTCGAGAAAAAGGAGAAGAACCTAAAGACAAAACTTACGTACCACCCCCGCCATATAAACCACCTATACCATATCCGCAAAGACTCAAAGAAACCCAGATCAATAAACAGTATCAAAAATTTATTAAAGTTATAGAAAAACTTCATGTAGAAATCCCTTTCACAGAAGCCATCACCCAAATACCTTCTTATGCAAAGTTTCTCAAAGACATCCTTACCAACAAACGTAGACTTGACGATCCGAAGCCTTTGGAATGTAATGCTATTTCCGAGGACAAATTAGCAAAGAAAGATAAAGACCCTGGAAATTTCTCCATTCCTTTCCTTTTGGGTAATCATGTCATCGAAAAAGCTTTTCTAGACTTAGGAGCTAGTGTGAGCTTAATGCCTTTAGCAGTTTGTGAGAGGTTAAACTTAGGAGAATTACAGCCCACTAAGATGTCGCTTCAGTTAGCCGATAGATCTGTTAAATATCCGATAGGCATTTTAGAAGATGTCCCTGTTAGGATAGGTCAGTTGTTTATCCTTACTGATTTTGTTGTCATAGACATCAAAGAGGACAATGATATACCAATCCTTCTAGGTAGACCATTCTTATCGACTGCAGGAGCCATAATAGATGTCAAGAAAGGAAAGTTGACATTTGAGGTAGGTGACGAGAAAATAGAATTTATACTTTCGAAATTTCTTATGGCACCTGTGATGGGAGACTCGTGTTATGCCTTAGATATCATTAATGAATGTGTTAGAGAATTAGAACAAAAAGAAATTATAAAAACAATTAAGTTACCATCAACTCTCATAAGGGAAGATGATGACTTTAAGAAACCCTACATCGATGATAACCTTTACGAATGTTTATCCCTTACCCCAGATCCTATGCCATGCCCTAAGAAACCAACCTTAGAACTTAAGGAACTGCCTAAGAACCTGAGATATGAGTTCCTCGATGAAAAGATGAACCGTCCAGTTATAGTCAGTGCTACCTTGAGCCAAGAGGAAACAAACAAACTTTTAAACGTTTTACGAAGATATCCCTCATCCTTAGGATATAATATCTCTGACCTGAAAGGTATAAACCCATCCGTATGCATGCATCGGATTTCGCTCGAAGAAGATTCAAAACCCTCTAGGGAACATCAGAGAAGAATAAACCCTATAATGAGTGATGTTGTTAAAATGGAAGTTCTTAAGTTACTTGAGGCAGGTATAATCTACCAGATCTCGGATAGTAAGTGGGTGAGCCCTGTGCATGTAACACCTAAAAAGGAAGGCATCATAGTCGTGCAAAACGATAAAGGCGAACATGTAGCAAAATGTTTAGAAGGAGGATGACGGATGTGTATAGATTATAGAAAATTAAATAAAGCAACTAGGAAGGATCATTTCCCTTTACCATTTATAGACCAAATGTTGGAGCGCCTAGCCAAACACTCCTACTTCTGTTATCTAGATGGATACTCTGGATTCTTCCAAATACCTATCCACCCCGAAGATCAAGAAAAAACTACCTTTACATGCCCTTATGGAACTTTTGCCTACAGACGAATGCCATTCGGCCTCTGTAATGCCCCAGCTACTTTTCAACGCTGCATGATGTCAATCTTTGCAGATTACCTTGATGATATCATGGAAGTGTTTATGGATGATTTCTCGGTTTGCAGATTTGATTTCCACAATTGTCTTGCTAACCTTGAGAAAATCCTGGAGAGATGCGTGGAGGTGAACCTCGTGCTAAACTGGGAAAAATGTCATTTCATGGTAACTGAAAGAATAGTTTTAGGACATATAGTTTCCGAAAAAGGTATAGAGGTAGATAAAGCTAAAATAGAAGTTATAGAAAACCTAGAACCACCAAAAACCATCAGAGAAGTCCGAAGCTTTCTTGGACACGCTGGATTCTACCGGCGTTTTATTAAGGACTTCTCCAAAATAACCAAACCTTTAACTGGACTTTTAATGAAAGATGCTGAATTCATTTTTGATGAAAAATGTAATGACGCATTCAATCTTTTAAAGCAAGCGTTAATCTCAGCACCCATTATGAAACCACCTGATTGGTCAGAACCTTTTGAGATAATGTGCGATGCTAGTGATTATGCAGTTGGAGCCGTTCTAGGACAAAGGAAAGATAAAAAATTACATGCCATTTGCTATGCCAGTAGAACCCTAGATGCTGCCCAACTTAACTATGCCACAACTGAAAAAGAATTACTTGCTGTAGTTTTCGCTATAGACAAATTTAGATCTTATCTAGTAGGAGCAAAAATTATAGTTTACACCGATCATGCTGCCATTCGTTACCTATTAAGTAAAAAAGATGCCAAGCCCAGGTTACTCCGATGGATTCTATTACTACAAGAGTTTGATTTAGACATAAGAGATAAAAAAGGCACTGAAAACATAGTAGCCGATCACCTTTCTAGGCTAGAACATCTAAAACCTGAACTAGTACCCATAAATGATGATTTCGCCTATGATAGACTGATAGCTAGAGTAGAAACCATTGAAGATAATAACCTAGATCCTTATGAGCACTCCCAAAATTCCTTAGCAATAAGTAACGTACCCTGGTATGCAGACTTCGTTAATTACCTAGTTGCTGATATAGTACCCCCTGATCTTGACTACCACCGCAAGAAGAAATTCTTCCACGATGTGAGAAGCTTCTATTGGGACGAACCGCTCCTTTTCAAAAGGGGTAAAGATGGAATTTTTCGCTGTTGCGTTCCAGAAGAAGAGGTAAATAGTATTATCGAGCATTGTCATTCTGCACCGTATGATGGACATGTGAACACCTCTAAGACATACACCAAGATTCTTCAAGCTGGCCTATTGTGGCCTACAATGTGGCGAGATGTCTATGCTTGCATTGTCAAATGTGATAGATGCCAACGCACTGGAAACATTTCAAGGCGTGATGAAATGCCTCTAAGAAACATTCAGGAAGTAGAACTCTTTGACGTATGGGGTATAGATTTCATGGGACCTTTCCCACCATCCTTAGGGAATAAGTATATCTTGGTAGCTGTAGATTATGTGTCTAAGTGGATTGAAGCTATAGCTGCACCCACAAACGACACTAGGATAGTAATCAAACTATTTAAAAACTATATATTCCCTAGATCTGGAACACCACGTTTAGTCATAAGCGATGGAGGATCACACTTTATATCGAGAATATTTGACAAACTTTTAAGAAAATATGGAGTTAGGCATAGAGTAGCAACACCATACCACCCACAGACTAGTGGCCAAGTAGAAATATCTAATAGGGAGATAAAACAAATCCTAGAGAAAACTGTTTCTATTTCTAGGAGAGACTGGTCTCCGAAGCTTCAAGAAGCATTATGCGCCTATAGAACCGCTTTTAAAACCCCTATAGGAACTACTCCTTACCAACTAGTCTATGGAAAATCATGTCACTTACCGTTCGAATTAGAGCATAAGGCCTATTGGGCCATTAAAACTTTGAATTTAGACTACCTAGCCGCTGGAGAAAAGCGTACCCTAGACATTCATAAACTAGAAGAACTTAGGCAATCTGCCTACGAGAATGCAAAAATATACAAAGAGAGAACAAAAGCCTATCACGACAAAAGAATAGTAAAGAAAAACTTCAATATAGGCGGTCCTGTTCTCCTTTTCAACTCTAGGTTACGACTCTTCCCCGGAAAGCTACGCTCAAGATGGACTGACCCATTCGAAGTATCCAAGATTCTAAGATCTGGAGCCGTGGAAATCAAGAATGAAACTTGTAGTCCATTCATTGTAAATGGGCAAAGACTGAAGCTCTGCGAAGGAGGAGACATTCCGGTATACTACTCAAGCCACACTCTGATTGATCCACCGATTCCTACTACTACTACAGGTGTATAAATTCTAATCGTCAAGCTAATGACGTTAAACAAGCGCTGCGTGGGAGGCAACCCATGGTTTTTCTTTCATTTTACTTTTTCGCATTTATTTAATTTTATTTTTATTTTATTTTATCGTATTTTGCATCGAGACTAAAAATTTGAATGGTTTGCATTTTTTAGGATCACTTTCTTAACTTTTACAGGATGCAGGATTTCGATGATATGCACGTGGCCTATAGAGATAATTCTCAGAGAGAGCGCTACATCGCTCTGTATCAGCGCCCTATGGCACCCACACGTTATCCTTATCAGCACTGTATGGAGGCACTGGGTATCGAGCCGAGTATCCGATTCCTTAGCCACCAGCTTCACTGGGACGAGTTTGCCGACGACTTGAGTAACACCTACAGGAACCTGACATTGGAGTTCCTGAGTTCATTCGACTATGACCCGTACTCTGGACCAGATGGGTATGCTGCTTTCAGGCTCTTTGGAGTTGAATACTCTTTCAGCCAGAAAGAGTTCGGCGACCTATTGGGTTTCCAGACCACTCCTAATGCTATCCCGGAGACATCTATGGGATATTTTCTGGGTAAGGAGGTGGAGAAGTTTTGGAGTGATATATCAGGTGGCGGAAGCCAGGATCCATCTACGCAGCTGTCTCATGTTATATATAACCCCGCCTTTAGATACTTTCAGATGATATTAGCACATTCCTTCCTGGGAAGACCGGATGCAGAGACACTACTGAGTGAAGAGGAGATCTTCCTATTATTTTGTGCATCCCAGTCTCGCCCAGTAGCATGTGGGAACTTTTTATTATACAGTCTCAGCGGTGTCTCCAGATCTACCGAAGGAGTCATCCATGTGGGCGAAATCATCACGCAGATTGCTGTCGCTTTAGGTCTGTCTCGCAAGCTGTCACATCTCTGGATCTACTATGGGTACACTACCATGGACATCGACTTCTGTTTGACCAGAGGGTTGATGAGGAGAGCCTCTTTCCACCCATGTCAGTTCCGATTGCTGGTCGACAGCGAGGCTATCCATTATTTCACACTGCCAGATCCTATGATGACTAGTGTGCATGATCCAGCGAATTGGAGTTATGCTCTAGAGGGCCAGGGAGAGACCGTCGAGGAGCCAAGATCACCACCTATTGCTGAATACACGCCTACACCACCATCTCCCAGGATCACTGTTTTCTCTAATAATCTTTCATTGCAGATCCCCGATATCAGCACCCAGATTGTTGAGTGTCGTAGAGAGATTGCAGAGCTTAGACAGGAGGTGGCTGACCTCACTTTACAGATGGGAGTGTCTGATCTCACCCATGCTACTAAAGCCGACTGTCTATATCAGGATATCGCAGAGCTCAGGCAGGAGGTAACCATGCTCCATGGATCCTCTCAGGAAGACGACATCCCTACTATATGATCTTACCATTTCATCTTATTTTATATATTTTTTATATTTCTCGTATTTACATAACTCATTTTATATTATCGCATTTGGAATATTATATAAACTATGTCTATACATTGATATTTCTACTTTTATCTATATATGTCTTATGTTTGTTTTATTTTCATTTTTATTTTTCAGTTATTTATTTATTAGTCTAATATTTAATTTTTGTTTCATTTTCATTTTTATTTTTACTTTTATAAAATTATGCAAGTCAATGATGCTAGGAAAAAGGTCGGGGCAGAACCCCTTTCTTCACCATTTTCATACCTTACAACCTTCCAAACCCATTTTTTCACCTTGGAAAAACATCCTTGAACTCACAAAAGCTCATACCTTTCTACTCACCACACCGTACAAATCATTTTTCCGATTTCCATTTTCATTTTCATCCGTCGGATTTCGTAAAAATCCAACCTTTTCACATTCCACTTCATATTCTTAGTCACTTTTCAAGAACTACACAAATGGAGTTTAATGGATTCATTCTTCGAGGAGGGAAACCGGGGGATAGACAAAGAAAAATTATCGAACGGTTGCAAAATCGGGAGATCCTCCCGACAAGGTATGTTGACGAAAACTGTCTCTACACTTTAGGTATCTATCATAGCATATTTCATTTATTAAATAACTTAGGTTTGCATAATTTCTTTTCCAACAAAGAACCCACCTATGAGCGATTGACAATTGAATTTTTGAGTTCCTTAATCTATATTGTCAACCCTAACACTGCTAGCACAGTTGGTACTGTCAGATTTAGAATGTTTGCTGTTGAATATGAATTCAGTACCGACGAACTAGCCAGCTTGTTAGGAATCCCTCATGGGGACGGTGCTATTTGTGAGGCCCCTTTGGATTTAGAGTGGTCAGTTGAGATATTTTCCTTCTGGGAGCGATTATCAAACACTTCCATAAACTCTTTTGAAGGAGTTCTTGCCTCAACTATCCACAACTCGACCATCAGAGTTTTTAGATATCTGTTGGCATGTACTATTTTTGGCCGGGAGAATCTAAATAAGGTTAATGCTAGAGAGCTTCTATTTTTACAAGGAAGCCTCACAAATAGACGAATTAATTCGGTCCCGTTCATGCTTGCTCATATGACTTTAATCTTGAATAAAGCGAGACCGATTTCTTATGGTGGATTGATTACGTCTATTGCTCGGGCGCTTAACCTGAACAATGAGATGGCTACCCTAGACCGCTTACCTCCTCGCACAATTAACCTAAAATTTCTGAGAGACATGAAATTGTGCCGTTTGAGGAGAGAAGGAGGCTATATGCTTATGGTTCATGGTGTAGCCATCCCATCTGTTGTTTTGTCGTGCACTAGACGTACAGACGTACGAGATGAAAGGAATTGGACCCACGCTTTAGATGCTCCACCTGTTTTGGGTCCTCTTCCTCCTAACATTCCTGATGAGGCGGGACATGACACTGATGATGAATATGATCGGAGAGAGAAATCTCCCGTACCCCATATGTCCCCCCATCATCCTTCACTACCACACGCCGCACCATCTTCTTCTTCTTCTGCAGGTACCACTCATGGCTTCTATATCACGGAGGAGATGTGGCGTGACCACATGGCTAGAGAGCAGAGGCGTGACGACCTACTCTCCACCATCCAACAACAGCTGGAGAATAACATGAGCTTCATGCAAGAGTCGCAACGGAGGACAGACAGGTCCTACGACACTGTTCTACAGTCCCTGCAAACGATCACAAATACACAAGCCCGTCAGCAACACCACCACCGTCAACATATTGCACTCATAGAAAACACTCAAGGTTCCATTATGGGTAACCTTCGAGAGGTGAGGACCGCTCAGGATGCCCTGCAGGCGAGGATGGATCAAAGAGACCATCGTCGTTCCCGATCCCGTCGTCCACCTCAGGATGGCGAGGGCACCAGTGGTCAGCAATAGGTTGTCAGGTAACTCTTTCCTTATCTTATTTCGAAACATTGGGGACAATGTTCGATTTAAGTGTGGGAGGAGACTCTATCATCTTTTCTTTATTGTTTTTCTCGTTTTTCCTTTATCGCTTTTCTTTGCTGTTTTTAGATAGCTTGTTTATTTTTACTTTCCTTTTAGTTGTTAATTTTGCTTTTTAGTATAATGCATGAGTCTGACGAGTCACCAAATATAGTATATCTTTAGTACAATCTAATCTCCCCATACCTTTAGCCCCACCGAATTTTTTTTGCAAAAGAAAACAGTGTTATTCCGAAAGTTTTCAGGTTTTAAAGACATGTTTTGAGTAAGGATGCGGTGACTTGGGAGGACTTTGCGAAACATCAGTATCTGTTTTAGCACCATAGACTTCGTAAATATAGGAACCACTCCCGAAACCCCATATACCATGGCCTTAATCATCATTTCCGTATAAGTCCTCAGTAGTTTATCTCAGCGGTCAGCTCCGGCCTACACATCCTCTACGTAGGGGACCGATGCAAATAAGTGAATGATCCTGCAAAAAAAAAAAAAAAAGCAAAAAGGAAACTCCGGTATAGGTGACCCTCACAAAGTCATTTAAACCAAAGAATTGTAAAAATTTGCTACAAAAACAAAAAAAAAAGAAAAAGAAAAAGAAAAACTTACCCACTGTTAGTTGGTTCAGAGGTATCTGGCACTGAACTCGGTAGGGCGGATTACGATCCGATCCCCCACAACTACAGTTGGGTCCAATAAAAGGGTTTACACATATTTATGTGCCAGAAACCCCATGCTCAGATCATAATCACTAACAGGCCACTCTACTATGAAGCATGTACGGATAACGGGCTTAATGTGATTGCGCCTGAATGAAAAGGACACAAAAAGAGATGAAGAGGCAGGCCTAGGTATTATGGGATAATATGGGTTGGTTAATATAGGAATGAAGTTTATGTTCGTATTTGCGGATTAGTGTCATCATGATACCCTTAGTTCACTCAGTTAGTACCTACCACTGCATCCCAACTTGAACTTAGAATTTTTACCTGAAGCACTCGTTTGCACCAGTTTTTCTTTTATGAGCTTTTTAATATTTTGCTTGAGGACAAGCAAAGGTTTAAGTGTGGGAGAGTTTGATAACACTGAAATTTACCATATTTTCGACTCCGATTCCACATGCATTCTAGTTATTTTATTGTTATTTTGTTGTGTTATTGCTATGTTTTCCTTTGTTTTCAGGTTTTTACTTTAATCGGAGTCCCAATCGAGAAAAGGAGTGAAAAAGAGCTAAAAACCCTAAAATTCAGCATTTTATACTTGTGGCTTACCCCATGGCTGGCGCCATAGACCCTGCCATGATGTGTCCAAGCTCAACTTTCCTCAAATGCCACGTTCCCCACTACTTCCACTAAGGCGCCTCAGATTGGCCTTGTGGCGGGCGCCATGGCCTTGTGGCGGGTGCCACAAGAGGAAAAGTTTTCCCTCCCATTTTCAAGTTGAAGGGCATCCTTGTCATTTCCATCTTTTTACTTGCTTATAAATAGAAACTCGAAATCACTTTTACAATCATCCAAACTTAGAACAGAGGCAAACTCAGAGCAACTTTGTTTCACTTAGGCATATATTCAATATTTTAAAGTGGTAATCGCTTCGCATTGGAGTGTTACCACAATTGTGTAATCAAGTCTGTGATAAAGTCTGTAATCGAGTTTGGAGCACTTTGGAAGGAAGTTAATCCTGCCGCCATTTTTATTTCCGCTTTGCAATTTACTCAACCCTCCGATTGGAGCAGGTTTTTATTACTTGTCTTTATCTTATTTATTTCCTCGCACTCGCTTTAAATTATTTATTTCCTCGCACTCGCTTTAAATTATTTATTTCCTCGCACTCGCTTTACTTTTGTTTATTTTCTCGCATTCGCTTTAAATTATTTATTTCCTCGCACTCGCTTTACTTTTGTTTATTTTCTCGCACTCGCTTTAATTTATTTATTTCCTCGCACTTGCTTTACTTTTGTTTACTTTCCGCACTCGCACTACTTTTATTTAAATTAATGCATTTTTACTTTACCATGTCTAACTAAATTTATAAGGTTAGAATGTAAGGATCGTAATTGAACCGATAATCCGTATAATTGTTCGTAGAAACACTTAAGGGCTATTTTAACTTTCAACTTAAGTTTTCCCGCACTTCAATTCCGTTGGGTAAGATCGAAAGCCGTCCAACGTCTATCTAAACTTAATTGTTTTTAACTATTTCAAAAACAGCGAAAGCGCTTTGTTTAGTTCATCAGGAGTTTTTAATTTAAGAAGAAAAGAGATTTTAAACTATTTTCGGACGCGTTTATAAGTTTAGAGTCTGGTTCATAAGAACCTCTTTTGGTTAAGAAATCCAGGTTATAATACTTTTCAACTTGGTCAAGATACTATATTTCTTAAAAATAGGTTTACTACTCTAACGCAATGCGCGCCTTTTTATAAGTGACAATAAGAGGGTTTGATTAGGGAGTACAACTCGGTTCTGAATACGCGAAAGCGACAGTTCCTATTAAATTAGTTCTTTTCAAAGTAGAAAACATTGCCCATAAGTAGTTCTATTAGCAAGTACTTGGATTATTAATTGATTACATGAATTACATTTGACCCTGTCTTTATTAATTAATCTTTATTCAACACTTTACTTTTCATTGCACACTCCAAAAACACCTATTTTGATTGCCTTTGATAAACACCATAACGACAGATAACGATAGATTGACACTTGGTCTCTGTGGATTCGACAATCTTTTATATTACTCTGACGCGTTCGTATACTTGCGAAAGCACACGTATCATATACTTCCTCATTTAAGTAGCCATTTAAGAAGGCACTTTTCACATCCATTTGGAACAGTTTAAACTTCAGAATACATGCCACTCATAGCAATAATCTAATGGACTCCAGGCGAGCTACAAGAGAAAATGTTTCATCAAAGTCAACTCCTTCAACTTGAGTGTATCCTTGTGCTACTAATCTTGCTTTATTTCTAGTAACCACACCTTTTTCATCAGGTTTATTCTTGTATACCCACTTTGTTCTAATAACATTTATTCCTTCAGGTCTTGGAACCAATTCCCATACTTCATTTCTCTTGAATTGGCCTAACTCTTCCTGCATGGCAATGATCCAAAATTCATCAGTTAAGGCTTCTTTAACATTCTTAGGCTCAATCTTTGACACAAAACAGGCATGTGAGATCACTTTCTTTGATCTAGTGGTGACCCCTTTATTTAGATCTCCTATAATGAAATCTTTAGGATGATCCTTCTGAATTATGATAGAGGGCCCCTTATTTACTTGATCAACTTTAGGTTTAGCTTGAGTGGACTCACTCTCACTACTTTTATCAGAAGGTTCAGCTGGGGCATCATTCAGAAATGTTTCAACATCGTCTGTGACATCAGTCTCTTGATCATCAAAAACAACATTGATAAATTCTATCATAACTTTAGTTCTGGAGTTAAAGACTCTAAAGGCTCTGCTGTTTGTTGAGTAGCCCAGAAATATTCCTTCATCACTCTTGGGGTCCATTTTCCTTCTTTGTTCACGATCATCCAGGATATAGCATTTACTACCAAACACATGGAAGTATTTGACAGTAGGTCTTCTTCCCTTCCAGACTTCATATAAAGTGGTTGAGGTCCCTTTTCTCAGGGTAACTCTGTTGTGAACATAGCAAGCAGTGTTCATAGCTTCAGCCCAAAAGTGGTAAGGCAACTTATTAGCATGAATCATAGCTCTAGCAGATTCTTGGAGAGTTCTATTTTTCCTTTCCACCACACCATTTTGCTGAGGGGTAATGGGAGAAGAGAAGTCATGTCCAATCCCTTCAGATGAGCAGAAATCAGCAAACTTACTGTTTTCAAATTCTTTCCCATGATCACTTCTGATTCTGATAACATGACTCTCTCTTTCTCTTTGAAGTCTTTGGCAAAGGTCTTTGAACACATCAAACACATCATATTTTTCTCTTATAAAATTCACCCAGGTATATCTGGAGAAGTCATCCACCACAACATAAGCATACCTTTTTCCATGAAGACTTTCCACCTGCATAGGTCCTATCAAGTCCATGTGGAGAAGTTCCAGCACTTTAGATGTGGTGTCATGTTTGATCTTCTGATGTGACATCTTTGTCTACTTTCCAATCTCACATTCACCATATACTCTTCCTTCTTCAATTTTTAATTTTGGGATTCCTCTGACAACTTCAACAGATATGATCCTCTTCATCCCTTTAACATGCAGATGACCCAGTTATTGATGCCATAGTTTCACTTCTTCTTCTTTAGCTAGAGCACATATTGATGAATAGCTAGTTCCTTGAGGAATCCACATGTAACAGTTATCCTTAGATCTGACTCCTCTCATGATCACTTCATTTTTTTATTAGTAACCAAGCATTCAGTTTTTGTGAAGTTCACATTGAGACCTTGATCACATAGTTGACTGATGCTGATCAGGTTTGCAGTCAATCCTTTAACAAGCAAAACATTATCAAGGTTAGGAACTCCAGAGAAGTTTAGCTTTCCAATCCCCTTGATTTCACCCTTTGCTCCATTACCAAAAGTTACATAGTTGGTGACATGAGATTGAAGGTCAACCAACAGATTTTTGCTTCCAGTCATGTGTCTGGAGCATCCACTATCAAAGTACCAATCTTCTTTAGCTGAGACTCTGAAGGAAGTGTGAGTTATCAAGATAATAGCACCAACCCTAGGAGCCCACTGTTTGAGTCTAGGTTGATGAGTAGGGCTGGGATAACCATACAACCTAAAATAGAGTGGTTTTATGTGACCAAATTTCCCACAGTAATGGCATCTCCATCTTTGCTATTTTCCTTCTGAGTGCTTATGTTGTCTTCCCTTGTGATGTTATGACACCTGATGTGACATCTTTAGTTTGCTATCAGGAAAATATTCATTGAACCCAAGGCCAGTCATGTCTCCTGTCATCTTTCTAGCCTGAAGGATTTTGTCTAAGGTATCAGATCCACTGTTTAGCATTCTGACAGACTTAGTCATCTCAACCAATTAGGAATTTAGAAACACGGCTTCAATCTTCAAATTAGAAATGGTTTCTAAGTGTTCTGTCTTCTTAGCCTCTAGTTGGGTTATTAGTTTCTTCTGCTTCTCCACTTGTTGACACACTTCTTCACTTGTGAAACACAACTTCCTGTAAGAAGTAGCTAATTCATCAAAGGTTAATTCATCATCACTGGAATCTTCATCAGGATCACATCTCCCACTCAAGGTAATCACAAGATTGGCAGATTCTCCTTCTATTTCACTTTGCAGAGTCATCATCAGACCAAGTAGCAATAAGACTCTTCTTCTGTTTCTTGAGATAGGTCCCACATTCAGCTCTAATGTGACCATACTCTTCACATTCATGGCACTGAATTCCTTTGCTCTGTTTGAATTTTTCTTCAGATCTTGTCCTTCTTCCAGCATCATTGGACCTACTGATGTCAAATGAGTTGTTCTTAACATTAGACTTTGACTTTACATCCATTCTCTTCAGGATTTTGTTGAATTGTCTTCCAAGTAGCACTAAGTCATTTGACATACCTTAATCAGTATCCTGACAACTTTCTTCCTTTTTATCTTCAGTGCTGGACACAAAGGCTATGCTTTTGACTTTCTTTTCAGATCCATCACTCATTCCCAACTCGAATGTTTGGAGGGATCCAATTAGCTCATCCACTCTCATCTTGCAGATATCTTGAGATTCTTCTATGGCTGTCACTATCATGGCAAATCTTTTGGGAAGTGACCTGAGAATTTTCCTCACAAGCTTCTCATCTGACATCTTCTTTCCCAGGGCACCTGAAGAATTAGCAATCTCAAGAATATTCATATGGAAATCATGAATACTCTCATCTTCTTTCATCCTCAAATTTTCAAACTTGGTAGTAAGCAGTTGCAATCTAGACATCTTCACTCTAGAGGTACCTTCATGAGTGGTTTTGAGAATATCCCAAGCATCTTTAGCCACCTCACAACTGTTCACCAGTCTGAAGATGTTCTTATCAATCCCATTGAATATAGAATTCAACACTTTAGAGTTTCCAAGAGCTAGTTCATCCTCCTCCTTGGTCCATTCTTCCTCAGGCTTCTTATCAGTTGTAACTTTTCCATCATCAGTAGTGAAAGGATGTTCCTAGCCTGTTAGAAAAGCTTTCCAAGCCTTATTGTCCAAAGATTTCAAGAAGACTACCATCTGAGGTTTCCAGTAATCATAGTTGGATCCATCCAGAATTGGTGGTTTGTTTATAGATCCTCCGTCTCTGTCCATAGTACCAGAAAGTAACGTCCCAAGATCTCACCCAGAACCAGAGCAGGATGCCTGCTCTGATACCAATTGAAATTCCGGTATCAGATATGAGATGTCGAAGGTAATGTCACGACACTAATATCTGAACAACAAATGAAATATGAACAGAATAAAAATCATTAAATCCTGCACAACCATATTAAACAACCTGCAGAAAGCTGATATCACAAGTCAAGACTACAAGCGTGACATCTTGCAATAACATTAAGTTTTACCAAAATTTTCGCCAATCCATAGAACCAACATGGTCATTCAACCATGAAGTTAGAATAAGTTTTTTTCCTCTTTCAACGAGACATCTCCTATAAATGATATTGATTACCTTGGCCGAGATTCCAGTTAGTTAGTTAAAGATTAAGGATTTTGTTAGTTTTGGGACTTAGTTAGATTTAGAGTACCCATAATGTTTATTCTCTATATGGTCGAATGAGGTGTAAGTGGATAAGATCAGATAGTTATCTGAGAACACATGAAATTCTGTTGAAGATGAAGGTTACACGAGACGAAGACGTGGCATAATTTATTTAATAGACTATTGCAGACAATTAATTTAGGACTAGTATATAAGTAACATTTAGTTATATTTTAGGCGAACATAATTATGTACAAATTCTGAAAACTCAAAGTATCCAAGTATTAGCGAGAAAAGAATGCTTTAAGAATGTATGTACATGTGTTCCTTCTTATGAATTAATGTCTTTGCTTTCAAGTTATTATTTCTTTTCTTGAAGTTTAATTTCAAAACCTTTATTTTTGCATTTAAATGTTCATGTTTCAAACCCGATTTTTGCACAATATGTTATGGGATCTTTTCGAGTTTAATATCTTAAGTTAAACCAAAATTGTCCTTGTTTACTAAAATCCACGGTAAACACCTACCCTTAATCGAATAGCATTATGATCAAACTGATCTTGAAGGTAACAAATTTAACTTTGATATTTATTCTCACACTCTACTGATTGACCTTTCTTATAGAATCCCATCCTATTTCAATGTTGGCCTTATATGCCCAGATAATAGGTTGATTCATTATACAATGAATCATGTTATGTTTCCAAGGATTTTTTTAGAACCATAAAAAAATTGAACGTTCATGCAGTTTGGTTTTTGGAAAATCAAATTGAGAAAAATTGGGTAGACGACATTCTTCATCACATGTTGGATAACAAAAAGAAAAACTCCGCTCTACCATATGGATAATTAATCACAACTTTTTTAGCCTAAACCGGTTATGACTTTGATTACAAATATAGGAAAAGGGATTATAAGAAAAATGAGATATTCCATTCAAGGAAGAGAAATTGATCCACTACCGCCAAGAAGGGCAAGACAACAAAGACGCAATGACGTCTGTCCACCCTTCTCAAACACCATCAATGCCACTCGTGATAATAGAATGTAAATGATTTCAAAGATTAACAAACTCATTGAAAGAATGGAGAGAAGAAACCTCATATCTCCAATAACGTTAAGCAAGGATGATGATGAGATGAATGAATTGTTTCTTATTTTATTTTGTTGTTTATTTTTAATTCTTGCAATTTCCCTTCCTGTGTATGTTTCCCTTAAATATAATAAAATATTTTTTCTTTCCTAAATGTTTATTTGCAAAAATGTTTCCATATCTAAATTATAGCATTGCTTCTTTACGTGCCTTTGGATTCCGACATAGGGGGAGAAGTATACTCTCAGACAGAGTAGAGTATACTATCTACTTAATTAAGGGGGTGTTTAATCACTCTAAAGGTAATATCTGTTATTTATTTTACCACCTCCCAGTGAGGTGCGGGGTCTTCATAAAAAAGGGGAGAATGTGGAATCATGTTTTGTAGGTTATTAATAAAAAAAGCTCTATTGAAGATGAATATGCTTTTGATTATGACAACTAGTCCTTGATGACAACAACTAAAGTTAAGCATAAAGCAGTTAAAGATGCGACCAAAGTAATAGGGTTTGATAAGTATGATTCTTTGATAATGGAAACTAAATCACATATAAATTAAGCCTCATCTCAAAGTAAAGATCAAGAAAGTGACTATACGATTGAAAGTGATAAGATTAAAGTATTTGAAAAAGCCTTGAAGTATAAAATTTCACCCTAATGCGTCTAAGTGAACAATGTAAAAGCATAAGGGCTTTCTCGTAAAGTTATATGACTAATTATAGACACACACACATACACACACACACACACACACACACACAAAACATATACATACACAAACATTCTTCTTTGAGAGTTCCCTTATTCAAGTGTTGAATCAAGTTACTACAACTTTGTTGGCTTTGCATATTGGCCGTCCTTTCTTATGGGTTCTAAATTTCAACATTCTTCTTTCTCTTGTTCCCCTTTACTAGGGATTCCACGATATTGAGTATCCTATATTTCTTTATGGCCATTTTGTACCTACATTTGTTTTCTATTAAAACATATTTAATCATGGTTATCATATCAAATTCGACCAAGAAGGTCAATAAGGATATTTCATGGGACTGGGTGAATTTAGAGGTATTGAAGAATATTTTCGATTTTGTCTACGAAGATGTTTTTGACCAAGTTGTGACTGACGTGGGTCCCGTGGATAACTTGGGTTTGTTTCCCCTAGATGAAGATAAAAGGATGTATAGTCAATACGAAGGGTGCATTATCCATTTTCACAAATGCACGTTCTCTTTCATAGGCTATCAGGTTCCCTTCAATGAATTTGAAGTAAGCATATTTAACCATTTGTGTATTTCCCCTTCACAGTTACACCAAGTGAGCTGGGCATTTTTCAAAATTTTCCAACAACGGTGTGAGTATAAGGGGAGCAAGCTGATTGTGACGTTGTTCTTCCATCTTTTCAAAATTTAAAACAACCCAACTATTCGAATGACTATGGTCTACTTTCTTTAAGGAAAAGTATCAAACATTTCGAGGCTTATTCCTATAGTGAGAAACATTTAAAGGATGACTTTTTCCTGGCCATTCCTCTTAGTGAGAAGGCACATTCAAATATCTGTCATTTAGAGTCTAGTCCTTCGCCCACACATACAAACATCTTTGGAAAATATTAGACTCAAAGCTACTCTTTAGAATAAATGTATCACTAAAGAGAGAATGACCTGTCCAAAGAGGAGTTATACTTGAAGAACTAGTTGATGTATTTCTCTTAGGAGTATGGCTATGTTGGTGGAGTCATTCCATCCGATGTGGCGTCTAGAAAGTGGTTGAAAAGGTGTATACATACCCGTTTGCTGGTGAATGCCAAATCCAAGGAGGAAAGGAAGATAAATTTTGGTAAGCGGTGCGAGAGCATTATTCCTACTTCATTTCTTGAATCTCTTCTTACACCTCTTTTCTTGATCGTGTAGATGCAATAAACAGTGAAAATGTTGTGTGACAATTAAGGATGGAGAGTCGCACAGTTTCCGCTTTAGTCAGAATTCCGAGTACATCGTCTGTTGGGGGAACTTCTACCTCGAGTATGCTTACTGGGGTAACTTATGCTCTACTTTCATACCCTAATTTTTAACCCTAATATCCCATATACCATTGGCATCCTTGCACACAAACAAGGTCACCTCTTGGTCCCTCCCCTTCTCATCTTTGGGTTTTTCTTTGGCAGGGATCATCAAGCACCTTTTTGTTGGTATTTTACCTTTGTGTTTATATATTAATTTCTTATCTAACCACTAATCAAAATAGAAAAATATGTTTTGTTTTCTTTAAGTTTATTGTGAAAGGTAGGGCTTTTCATAAAGAGTATCAAGCATGATTCCTCAGTTATGTTCTCTTTGATTCCTCAGCATAATTGTGGCCAACCATTGATTCTCAAGGGGGGATATCTTTCAATGCATGATGTCAAAGGCTTTAAATCACCTTTTAATCTCATTTTGAGCAAGAGTGCATCAAAGTTTTGTTACTTACATCTCAAGGAAAGTTAAAGGTTCATATGTTTATTTCCATGCCTTCTTCAACAAGTTACCTCAAGATTTAAGCATTTTAATCAAGATAAATTCAAGGACACATTATTTTAAGTTCCTATGATCATCCATGTGCTTTTAAATGCAAGAAAAGTCCAAGTACACAAGTTGGTTCCAAGTGGTTTGACTAAAAAGTTAACATTTGAAGTCAAAGTTCCAAAGATCACAACTTCTTCAATTCTCAAAAATTTTGAATGCTTCTTTTTCCATATGACTCTTCTCAATATCCTATAAAACTTATATTTATATGAAAAGATCCAATTATGTTTGGAGTACCATCAAATGTTTGGAGACATTATAGGTCATTTGTGGACTTAGTGAAATTGAACCTATTTTTAAGTGACCTTTTTTCAACAAGTTTGCTTCAATGATCAAGGTCAAATTATGCTTGGAAGACCATGGAATTTATTGAGACACTACAGGTTATTTTCAACCATTCGACACTTGAATTTTTCTAAGTTACGTAACCAGTTTTTCATGCCAACTTCAACAAGCCATAACTTTGTACTCAAGCATCCAAATGAAACCTTTCTTGGCACATTATAGTCTTTTTTATAATGTCAACACATTGCAAAAAGAATGGGACCAAAAAGCCTCCTTAGTAGGATACCCCATTGGGTTGAACATGGTGACTTGGAACTGAAGAAATTGCCATTACCCAAAATTTGAACTTCACTAATCTCAATTTCAATCCAAATTAGCATGTGTTTTGGACCTAAACATGTTTAACCAAGTCTCCAGAAGTTAACTAACCTTTGAAACGCATCATTTGGATGAGTTTTGATGAGTTGTAAGTCACACTTTTCTCACATTAGGATCAAATTCGTTTTGCACGAATTCAACATCATTCTACATGTATTTGGATCCAAACACTTTCCGTATAAATAGAGGAAACTACCGCATTCATTTCTAAGCTTTTGAGAGCCAAGAAACCCCAGGTGCAACTTGAAAATTTCCATAAAAACTCAACTATCGTGTTTTAAATTCCAGTTTATTTCAACCCAATTTCTTGATTCCATTAGCATCTTTGGCATCTTCTGAAGCTTTTGCAACAATTCCCAAGCTATGAGACCTTCTGAAGTGCTCTAACAAGATTGAGCTTCATCAGCTTCTGATCACCATTTGGACAAGGTAGTTATGAGCGTCATTTGAACTCAAACAAGTTACCAAAATGTAGTCCTTCACTCTCTGATGCTTTCCCCTAACTTATCTCATGTTCATCATTTAATTTTATTTTTCGTGGCTTGCTTGCCTTTAAAACTTCTCTGAAATTCTCTGTGCTCGATTTAGATAAATGAATTTGGAGCATAAGGTTGAATTCAAGATGAGAAGAGGACCACAATGGTTGTAATCTCATGTTCTGAATTTACCAAACGATGAAACTCCGGTGAGAGGCCACCGGAGAAGATGACCGTAGTGTTCCAGGTCGTCTGAGTTTGGCCAGACACGTTGGACAAATGAAATGTTTTCATTGGTTCATTTTGAATTGGATCCCGTGTGTTGTTTGCATGGTAATTCATAGTGCACCCTAACTTGAGGAGTGTTGGATTTGCCACGTCAATTAATGAGGCATGATCCAACGCTCCTTGTTTTTGTGATTTATAATTCTTTTTCTTTTTTTCTTTTTAATTATTTTTTCTTTTAAAATTCATAGTAATTCCATTTTTCATCCAAAAAATATCAAAATAATTTCTGAAATTCTCTTCTATTTTTCTTCATCTGATTTTTATGTTTTCACATTTTATTTCAATGATTTTCTATTTTTCATGAATTATATCTTTTCTCCTTTGTTTTAATTGGTTTAAAAATACTTTTATACATTTTAAAATTCTGAAAAAATTATTACATGTTTCTTATTTTATTTCCAGCCTTCCATAATTTTCTTGGCCATTTATTTGGTATTTTGAAGGACTTTATGGATTTTTCATTTTATTTCTATTTTAAAATTCATTTAAAAATACTTTTGGTTCATTTTTATTTCATTTAATTGCAATTTATATTTGTGTAACCTTTGTGAAGTTCTGTTGGTCTTGGATCATGATGGTGTGGATCATGAGTCTTATCAAACTCAATGGATCTTGGGTGTTGATGGGGTGAAAACCCTAATCCACTAAAATGGATGATTGATTTTGATGATGAATTGATAAAAATATTTGGTCCAATTTGGGTGTGATTTCTCTTGTCCCCTTCTTCTTCATCTCTCTCTTTTTCCCTTTGATCAATTGGATAACTAGTGTCCATCTTGTTCATGATGTGTCGATTGGTGCTTGATGAACTTTCATCATTTTAAGTCTACCTCCTAATTTATCATGAATCATTTAAGGTACTTTGGATTGATGCATATGTTTGTCCTAAGTGTCATGAAGTATGGATTAAAGTAACGAACCATCCTCCTAGCCTTTGTGCTTGATCATTTCTTTTTTATTTTGGTGTGGCATGACTTTAGGAGAATGATTTACATATCATCTCTCTAGCATGTATTAACACTAACATTATTATTGATCGGTCTTAGATAGTTGTGACTTCTACATAATCCAATTACGATTTCTTAACATAACGCTAAATTTGTCCCGAAAGCAAATGCATTCTTATAAGTGAGATTGTAAGCCTCATACTCCTCATGGTATTGTGTGAAAATATTGCTCCCTTTTCATTAATGAGAGCTATTAGCATACTTGTTGATTTTAGTCCAAGTTGGAGCCCTTCTCACAATGATGCATGGGTTAATGTTTTCATGCTTGTGGGTGAATAGTTGTGTGTTCTCCAAAGAATGACCAAGCCATCTTTAATTTTTGATTATTAACATCATTTACTAACATTTTATTGTATTAACTTTTACTTCAATGTCATTTGATTTATGCTCTTTATTTTATGCCATTTACTTTATACTTTATGTTTAGCATCCCATATCATTTTATTTGTGATTATGTTACTTGTTCTTTGTCCATTTGGACTTTTCTTTCATTCCTTGTAAAAACCATTAATAAAGGAAAACACCCTAAAAAATGGTACTCCTGATTGATAGACTTATGGTTACTATCCTTAGCATTGTTGTGGAGTTATGGAATTAGAGCTAGGACTTTGACCTTGGGATTCATCTGATGCCTTTGACTTTCGACTTCTCTGTGAAGACTTGGTTTGGTTATTTTGGTTTCATCTAATACATGGATTATTCTTTACTTATTTGGTTTGCTTGAGGCTTTAATCCAAAGGAGGGAATTCTTGCTTGACTTATGTCATAAAGTCTGCTATCTCTTGGTTAGATCTTTTCTCCGTAACTTTTAATTTATGCTCTAGGATAATCTCTTCTTCTCCTCTCTTTCTTTAATTTTCAAAATATCCTCTCTCTTTTTCAAAACATTCTTGTTTTCTAACTTGCACCATTTCTTAACAAACCTTGTCTTTTTGTCATGTGATTTTCAAAACCTTTTTCCAATAAATTCTAATCCATCTTAAGCATATTCAAACCAATTAAAAAAATGCATAACTCATTTAAATCATTTTGTGCACTTTTTTTTAAAACTTTTCTCAAAGTTTAGACATGAGTCATTTCATAGTTGAGATATAATTCTCCTATCCCCATAACATTGATTATAATTCTTTTCCATCTGTGAGAGCTAGTGTCATAGTTGTTGATCCTTATCCAAGTTGGAGCCCTTCTCATGATGATGCAAAGTTCTCATACTTGCGGGTGACTAGTTGAGTATTCTCCTTAAAATTACAAAATGTCTCTTCATTAAAAAATAAATCAAAATAAACATCTTTGTTATTTTTACCATGAACTACGAGGTTTTGACCCTTCATTGCACTTTGTTGGTACGTAGGCATGAGACTTCAAAGAGTCTTGGCAAACACAAAAATTGAAAAAAAACATTTATTTTCCCATTTCTCTAATCTTTTGCATACAACACCCTTTTTCAAACTAAAATGTACATATTTTCAAAGAGGTTCCCATGGATTACCATGGATGTTTAGGGTGCTAACACCTTCCCCTTGCATAACTGACCCCTAGGCCCTTATCTCCTTTTATTAGTTTTGTTTTAAAAGTTCTTCGGGTTTTGTTCGTACTTTTCCCTTTTCCTTTGGAAATAATAAAAGCGCGGTGGCAAATCTTGCTTTATGATTTAAGTTAATCAATATCCTAATCTCAAAAATTTTACCGTTACAGAAAATTGGTGACTCTGCTAGGGACTAGTCCCTAGTGGGTTAAGCCCATCTTTGTTTATATGTATGTATTATGTTTGCTGTTGTGTGTTATTGTTTATTTTGCTTGGTGCTTGGTAATCTCTGTGTGGTAAGATAAGTCCAATACCAGGACTTGAGTGCTCTTATGATAAGAGGATGGTATAGTCATGTTTGGCTTACGTGGAGTTAATCCTTAATAAGCTGACTTGTGACCCCCCACTCAGTGGAGGCCCCTTAGGGATTATTGATGTCACACGAGTAGTTGTAGTTGGCATTACCTTTTTCGACCTGGGAGCCCGCGAAGCTGAGGACCTTAGAACCATAAACCCATCTTGGCCTTTTAGGATGTAGTGTAGTGACTATTCAGGTGTAGACTTGAATTAGTTGTTACATGATACTAAACTCGTACAAGTTTCTCTTAAGAAAGGAGGTTTGAATTATTTTGGAAATAAAAACTTTTTCAGGAATCAGACACACACATAATAAAAAAGAGATGACACATAATTTTATACTGGTTTGCTTGAAATTCAAAGCTACTCCAGTCCACCTGGCCAAGGTGATTTCGCCTTCAAAAAGGACTTAATCCACTAATCTTGAAAGAGTACACAACCAATCGTCAAAGAGAATAATCTCTCAGCCCTCTCAAGTATTCAGACTACACAGAGTCACTTGAGGAAGTTTTTTAAGCAAGAGTATAAATTGTAATGTAATGTGCTTCTAATAACCAAGCAAGAATTATAGAATTGTAAGAACAATAACTTTTCACGTAAGAGCAGCAACTCGTGAAAGATAAGAAGGAAATTTGAGAGTTTTCGTATTCTTGTGTGTCTCAGGTGTGTTTTCTTGTGAAGTATTCCGTCCTTTATATAGTCGTTGTGAAGGACCGTTGGAGTGATAACAGGATCTTGGTCATTGAAGAATGTTTAATGTCATTACTCTCCTTGTTTCTTTCTAAAACAGTTTTGCACGCCTCATTATTTCCTTCTCGAAATACTTTATTTCCAAATTAAGATTTCTTTTCCGTTACGTGTTCTGAACTTGTGAGTCTGCATCAGATTCTTGATAAATCAGAGTTTATCTTCAGAGGTTGATTATGTCTGACCATATCAGAGTTTCTCAATGCTCTAGACTTCTTCAGATTCAGAGTCTGGATTCAATATTCTTTTATCAGAGTCTGACTTCTTTATGTTGCGCTGGTATCTGCGTTGATCATAATCAGAGCCTTCTGGACACATTCTTTCTGAGTAGCATCTAATAATCAAATATTTTGTATCTGATGTAATTTTCTATCTGAAGTTTGATTAGAGTCCTGCACACAATGAAACAATCTCGTTAGAGTACTATTTTTGTTTCATCCTTTGTTATCATCAAAATCTTAGAGATATATTGTAGAACAAACTTTGATCTTACAATGTCCCCCTTTTTGATGATGACAAAACAATACAGAGTAAAGGTGAAACATTTAAAGAAAATCTTAGATTAGATAGGAAAGTGGGGCCCCCCTGAGTTAGATCCTTGGATAACTCAGAAGTTCTTACCGAACCTTCCTTGGTTTAGTGCTTTAGCTACTTTCCTGCATACCTTTAGTCATTGATTTAGTAATAATTTATTAATGATGTTTGCAATGCTTGAGAAGATTTAGTTATGTTTCCATCAGAGCTGTTTTTGTTCTCCCCCTTTTTGTCAGAATCAAAAAGACATAGCAAAAAAAGTTGATATTGATAAAAGGCATTTACAAATAAGCAGCACATATGTCAGAAAGCAGAAAGCAAAGAGAAAAACAACAAAATAGAGAAAGTAACACACAAATAGCCTAGGTTCCTAAGGGTTTGGAGGCGGAGGCATCCTTTGGAGCAGCTGGGACAACATGTTCTGAATGTTGACGTTGATTGAGTCCTGTTGATCCAGCCTGGCCCGAACTACCTGTTGTTCTTTTTGAGTTCCTCTAGAGTCTTCAAGACCAGAGGGACGAACCCAGAGTTGGAGTGCTCCCCCTGATTCAGCGTCGACTTTAGCTTTTGCCTCAGCCTCAGCAGCAGCCGCAACATCAACAGCAGCCGCCGCAGTAGCAACCTTTGCTTCAGCTTCTCTGATTCTTTGAAGTTCTTCTTAGCGTGTTTTCTCTCCAGCTTCCTTCCTTTCCTGTTCCTCAGCTTCTCTGGCTAAGCGCTCTTGAATTCTAATACCAGCGTCTCTGATGAAGTTATTATGGACTTGTTCAGATAGGCCTTTCAGCTTAAAGGCTTCAGAGGTCATCCAATTAATCACTCTGTTCTAGTGGATCCTTACAGCAGAGGGATCATCACTGATACTAGAATTAATGGTCAGAGACTTGACCTTCTCAACTGAAGACTCTGCAAAAACCTGGATTGCTTCTTCAAGGGTAGGAAACGTAGTTTCTGGTTCAGTGGCAGAGGCTAGGGAGGGTGAGTTTGGGGCACTTAGATTAAGTGTGGGAGTTGTGGGGTCAGGCGGAAATGATGGGTGGTGGAATGTTAGAGCGTGACTGTGAGGATAGATCAGGTTGTGGGGTTTGTTCAGATGGTGGTTGGGTTGGTTGTGGTTCAGAGTGAATTGGTTGTCGTGTAGGTGGTGGTGTTTGTTCAGATGTGGTGCGATTTAGATGTATAGGAGGTGGGAAAGGAGAGTCTGGTGCAGGTTCAGAGAGTGATTTCTGTTGAGAGGCCAGAGCATGGGCTTGGAGATGAGCCAAAGTGGGGGATTGGGGGTCAGATGGTTCGGTGTCAGAGGAGAGTATGTAGTAAGGTGGGGATTAAGGAGATGGTGATGATGATGGTGAAGTGGTTTCATTCAGCATTTCTGCTTCTGAAACGGGTAATGTGGTGGTAGCGAGGTTGAATTTGAGAGAGGTGGGTTAAAGGATCTGGTGGTTGAGGGAGGAGTTTCAGAGGAGGTGTATATGGGAGTTGTTTGGGGAAGAGAAGAAGAAATTGGTTTAATTTTGACAAAGCGAGGGAGAGGTACAAACTTACTTGGAGAGCCAACCAGAGGAACTGGGGGTCTTGATCCAGAGGATTCTCCCAGCTTAGCTTTATTCGCCTTCTTGGACCTCTCAGAGGGCTCTCACATCCTCTTCATGAAGTTAGGTGGATGCTTAAGAAGCCAATCCACTATGAAGTCAGAGATATCCACCTCTTGATTGGCAAGGTCTTGTAGATAGTAGGCTACTACCTCTAGAGGGTCAATCTTGGAGAACAGGTAGAGTCCGTTGGGAATCTCCCTCTGATCTCTGAGGGCTTCCCAAGAGGTATCAAGTGTTGGTTTGGCTCTGACTTGATCAATGATTCCCATGCTCTTCAGATTCCGACCATTCAACGGTCTTCCAATGTCAATGGTGACATCTTCCATGAGTTTGAGCTGAATCAGGTGATCCACTAGGCCGCTCTCAATCAAGACACCTGATATGAGTCTCCCCAGAGGGATGTAGTTCCTTGTCTTCATGTTGTTTCTGGTGTCTTTGACTGAATCTCTGAGGTACTTGAAGAGAAGTGCAGGTAGACACAGTTTCAGACCCTTGTGAATGCAGTACAAGATACACTTCTTATCTGTGTTGATGTAGTCAGAAGAGTTTGAAGCATGGCGATGATTAATGGTACCTAAGATGATCTTCAACCAGACCTGGAGGTTCTGATGTATCTCCTTGTTCTTGGAATGCTTGCCTTTAGCACTCTGTTGGAAGATGGTAGGGTTGATTTCCTAGGACAAGTATTTTGCCCTAAGGTTTATGTTGTATATGCGTCTTCCTCCTGTCTTCTCCATGTTCAGAAGGGAGGCGATTGATTTCTCGATGATGACTATCTTGACTCCCAGAACGTAGAAGACAATGTAGTGATCATCTGAGTCTGCGAAATGCCAGAACTCCTTCACCATATTCGTGTACACGGGGCCATAGAGGCGTTGAAAGTAGGTTTCCCACCCTTGCATTTTCAATTCTTCAATAAGGTCTACACCATTTTGCTTCATGTTTTCGAAATCAACCAAAGATTCACATAGAACTTCAAGCTTCTCAAAAGGAGTTACTAGATGAATGTGGGGCTCAAGATCGTGGATGTTGGGTTCCCTGTAGACTGGGGTTGAGACAACGCCAGTGGTTGCAAGAGTTTGTTGACTTGAGCTGGGTGCTTGCTCCGTTGAGTTCATTTGTTGGGAGAAGTTGTAAATGGATTATTACTGAGAATCCATGAAGAATAGTTGAAGATGATGATGAATGTTTGAAGAGCTTGATGAAGACTGCAGAAATTCTTTAAAGGAGATGAAGAACAGAGAGAGAGGGGGTTTTGTGAGGTCGTGGGTGTAAAGTGTGCAAGTGTAGTTTATGAAATGAATATATACACAATTAGGGTGCATGCAAAACGATAATAGAAGGTGAGTTTAACAGTTAAGAAATTGAATGCAGGACGTTAACCAAGTAAGCACATTTGGAGGAGAATGATTACAACCCATGATGGAGGTCTAATCCCCAAATCAACACACTGCTCGAGGAGATATCAAGAGTCTATCTCTTGATTTCTGCTAGACAATTGTCTAGAAGTTCCAAGGTCAGACGCAAGACATACCACATGTTACTTTATCTGATCTTCAGGAATACCAAAGGGTTGGATCCTGAGGATTTCTGACACAAATGACTTCTAACTGGTAGTAGCATCAGAGTCAGATACAGATTTCAGATGTTTACTTTAGAGTCTTATTTTGCTATTTCCGAGGCACATTTTATTCTGGACAATTTTGAATGTTTAGATTTTTCAAGATAAAAAAGAATCTATCTTCAGCCAGGGGTTTGGTAAAAATGTCAGGCCATTGATGATCTGTATCAATAAATTTTAAAGTGATTACCCCTTTCTGAACATAGTCTCTAATGAAATGATGTTTTATTTCTATGTGCTTAGCTCTGGAATGCAAAATAAGATTCTTACTTAAACAAATAGCAACAGTATTGTCACAGAAAATAGGAACGTTACTCTCAAAAATCAGAAGGTCTTCAAGTTGATTCTTCATCCAGAGCATCTGAGTAGTGCATAATGATGCTGATATATATTCTACTTCTGCAGTGGGCAGAGCTATGGTTGATTGCCTTTTGCTGTCCCAGGATATCAGATTCTTTCCCAAGAACTGATAGTTCCCAGATGTATTCTTACGTTCCATTCTGTCCCCTGCGTAATCTACATCACAATAACCAGAAAGTCTATACTCTGATGTTTTCTCATACATCAGGCCCAAGTTAGGGGTTCCTTTCAGATGCATGAGTATTCTTTTAACAACTGTTAAATGAGATTCTCTAGGATCTGATTGGAATCTAGCACAGAGACATACACTAAACAGAATATCAAGACGTGTAGCAGTCAAATAGAGAAGAGATCCTATCATACCACGATAGAGCTTTTGACCAACCTTCTGGCTAATTTCTTCTTTTTCCAGAATGTAGGTTGAATGCATATGTGTCTTAGCAGGTTTGCATTAAGCCATTTCGAATTTCTTCAGAATGTCTTTTATGTATTTACTTTGATAAACGTAGGTAGCTTCTGAAGCTTGATTGATTTGAATCCCTAGAAAGAACTTTAGTTCTTGCATTAAGCTCATTTCAAATCCTGCCTGCATTAGCTCAGAGAATTCTTGACATACAAAAGGGTTAGCTGAACCAAAAATAATGTCATCAACATATATTTGGCATATCATGAGATCATTTCTAATGTTTTTACAGAAGAGTGTAGAGTCAACCTTTCCTATAATAAAGTCATGTTCCAGCAGGAAGTTACTTAATCTATCATACGAAGCTCTAGGAGCTTGTTTTAAATCGTACAATGATTTCTTGAGTTTAAAAACGTGTTCTGGAGTTTTCAAAACCTGGAGGTTGATTGACATAAACTTTTTCTAATATATAACCATTATGAAATGCACTCTTGACATCCATTTGATATAGTTTGATAGAATGATTTACAGAAAATGAAACAAGTAAACAAATAGATTCTAACCTGGCAACTGGGGAAAAGGTTTTGTTGTAGTCAATGCCTTCTTGTTGACTGTACCCTTGTGCCACCGGTCGAGCTTTATTTCTGACAACTTCTCCTTTTTCGTTTAGTTTGTTTCTAAACACCCATCAGGTTCCAATAATGTGAGTTCCTTTAGGCTTTGGAACAAGATCCCAGACATCATTCTTTGAGAATTGATCTAGCTCTTCTTTCATAGCTAGAACCCAGTCTTTGTCTTTAAGCGCCTCATCACAGGAAGTAGGCTCAATCATAGATACTAGTCCTAGAGGGATTTCTTCAGATACTTTGACTGTTGACCTATTTCTGACAGATTCATCCTTGTTTCCCAGAACCAAATCTTCATAGATGTTGGGGCGGCTTCTTGATTTCTTCTGTATAGTTGAGGCTTCAGTTGCATCTGGACTTTGTTTATCAGATACTTCTGGTGCTTTGGTCTTTTTGTTAGAACCTGCAAGAGTAATCTCCAGATCTGCAAGTTTCTCAACTAGCTTTAACTTTTCAGGGTCAAGCTTATCATCAAATCTAACATGGATGGATTCTTCCATAATTTTGGTTTCTGTGTTGTATACTCTGTAGCCTTTAGAGCGTTCTGAGTATCCTAACATAATACCTCTTTGTACTTTTGAATCAAACTTGTTCAGATGTTCTTTAGTATTCAGAATAAAGCAAGAGCATCCAAAAGGATGGAAATAAGAAATGTTGGGTTTTCTTCCCTTGCACAGTTCATAGGGAGTCTTTTCCAGAATAGGTCTTATGGATATTTTATTCTGAATATAACACGTTGTATTTACTACTTCAGCCCAAAAGTGCTTAGCCACATTTGTTTCATTGATCATGGTTCTGGCCATCTCTTGGAGTGTCCTATTCTTCCTTTCTACAACTCCATATTATTGTGGAGTTCTAGGACAGGAGAAATGATGGGATATTCCATTAGAATCGAATAGTTCTTCAAAAAATTTATTTTTAAATTCTCCACAATGATCACTTCTGACTCTGATGATTTTAGAGTCAAATTCATTCTGCACTTTGGAACAGAAGCTAGTGAATACAGAGTGAGACTCACTCTTGTGCTTTAGGAGTTTTACCCATGTCCATCGACTAAAATCATCAATAATAACTAGTCCATATTTCTTTCCATTGACTGATGATGTTTTAACAGGCCCAAACATGTCAATGTGAAGAAGTTCCAGAGGCTTAGAGGTGGAAACAATATTTTTCTTTTTAAAAGATGTTTTAGAAAATTTCCCTTTCTGACATGCCTCACACAGAGCATCTAAAGAATACTTCAGCTTGGGTAGATTTATGACTAACTCGAGTTTGTTTAGCTGAGAAATTTTTCTCATGCTAATGTGGCCCAAGCGTCTATGCCATACCCCTTGCTCTTCGTGAACAGACAGAAGGAATTTTACATTTTGTTCTTTTAGGTCTGAAAGATTTATCTTGTAAATATTGTTTTTCCTCCTGCCAGTGAATAAGACTGTTCCATTGTTCTGATTAATTGCTTTACATGTTTTTTGATTGAAGATTACATCATAGCCGTTATCACTTAATTGACTTATTGATAACAGGTTGTGCATTAATCCTTCTACATAGAGAACATCAGATATAGAGGGAAGAGTTCCATTACCAATAGTTCCGGAGCCTCTGATCCTTCCTTTCTGATTTCCTCCGAAACCTACGAAGCCAACATCTTTAAGTTCCAGGCTTTGGAACATATGCTTTCTTCCCATCATGTGTCGCGAGCATCCAGAGTCCAGGTACCATGATTGGTGTCTTAACTCTGCTGCATAAGACATCTGCAACATAAACAATCTTATCCTTTGGTACCCAGAATCTTTTGGGTCCTTTATGATTAGTTTTCCCAGAGTTTCTTAGAACTTTGGGTTTTCTAGCATTATCAAAACGTTGTGCCTGTGTATGTGTGTAGTGATAAGAAAAAGGATATTTAGGTTTGTCATCTGTGGAAGATTCATCTTCACTGGGGACATACTCTATTCCTTTTTTATTATTCTGACTTACTCCATAAACCATGGATGCCATTCTGCTCCTTTCTATCCCATTTCTCAGAAACTTTTGAAAAGATTTTTCATATTCATATATCATTATGTTAGATGTTTGTGGGGCTTGAGATAGTGCTTCTTCAAGTTTTAAACATTTTTTATTTGTGGAGTCTCTTTCTTTTATCAAAGTTTGATTTTCATTTTTTAGTTCTGAAGCAGTTATCTCAAGCTTGTCACATTCTTTGATTGTTCTTTCAAGAACTCCTTTTGAAGCCTTAAATTTTTGTTTAAGTTTCTAATATGAGGTTAGAGTTTCAGAAAGGCACGATTCAAGGTCAGAGCGAGAAAGTTCAGAAAATATCTCTTCAGAGTCAGATTCTCCATCTGATGTATTTTCGGAAGTGATAGCCATGAGTGCGACATTTGCCTGTTCTTCAGAGTCTGATTCAGATGAATCAAATCCACTGTCATCCTAGGTGGCCATTAGTCCCTTTTTAGTTCTGAATGAAGTTTTCTTGAAATTCTCTATTCTAGAGCTTTCTTTCTTCAACTTGGGACATTCATTTCTGTAATGACCTGTTTCCTTACATTCATAGCATGTTATATCTTTGTTTGACTTACCTCTGGAAGTTGATTCTGAGCGATCCCCCTCGGGTCTTGGTCTTTTGAAGTTATTATTCCTTTTTCTCCAGAGTTGTTTTACTCTTCTGGTTAAAAGGGATAATTCTTCTTCGTCGTCAGAGTCTTCCTTTTTAGAGTTGTCATTGTCTTCCTCTTCAGCCTGGAAGGCTTTGTTTCTATCTGGTTTGCGTCTTTCGGATCTGGACTTTAGTGCTACAGACTTGCTCTTCTTTTGAGTTTCATCTTCCTCCAGTTCTATCTCGTGGCTTTTGAGTGAACTGACGAGTTCCTCAAGGCTGATATTATTCAGATCTTTTGACAACTTTAAAGCTGTGACCATGGGTCTCCATTTATTTGGCAAGCTTCTAACAATATTTTTGACATGATCCGTAGTTGTGTAGCCTTTATCCAGCACTTTGAGTCCTGCAATAAAAGTTTGAAATCTAGAAAACATTACCTCTACAGCTTCATCGTCTTCCATTTTAAAGGCTTCATATTTCTGAATTAGAGCCAGAGCCTTTGTTTCTTTGACTTGAGAGTTTCCTTCGCGAGTCATCCTCAGGGAGTCAAGTATTTCTTTAGTTGTTTCCCTGTTGGTGATCTTTTCATATTCATTGTAGGAAATGACATTGAGTAGTATCGTTCTGGCTTTATGATGGTTTTTGGATTCACGCTTCTGATCATCTGACATTCTGCTTATGGGAATAGCAACGCCAACGTCTGCCACAGGTGGTGTGTACCCAATGGTGACAATATCCCATAGATCAGCGTCGTAGCCCAGAAAGAAACTTTCAATTTTGTCTTTCTAATAATCAAATTTTTTTCCATCAAAGATTGAAGGTTTAGCATGGTAACCATCTCTTTCATTGGTATTGGCCATAGTTTTTCTCACGCTGGATCTCTCTACATTAAATGTTTGATTAGCAAATCAATAACAGAGCCGTAGCTCTGATACCAATTGAAGGTTGAGAAAAATAAGAAAGGGGGTTTGAATTGTTTTGGAAATAAAAACTTTTTCAAAAATCAGACACACACAAAATAAAAAAGAGATGACACTAAATTTTATACTGGTTCGCTTGAAATTCAAGCTACTCCAGTCCACCCGGCCAAGGTGATTTCACCTTCAAAAAGGACTTAATCCACTAATCTTGAAAGATTACACAACAAATCGTTTAAGAGAATAATCTCTCATCCCTCTCAAGTATTCAGACTACACAAAGTCACTTGAGGAAGTTTTTTAAGCAAGAGTATAAATTGTAATGTAATGTGCTTCTAACAACCAAGCAAGAATTACAGAATTGTAAGAACAATAGCTTTTCACGTAAGAGCTGCAGCTCATGAAAGATAAGAAGGAAATTTGATAGTTTTCGTATTCTTGTGTGTCTCAGGTGTGTTTTCTTGTGAAGTATTTCGTACTTTATATAGTCGTTGTGAAGGACCGTTGGAGTGATAACAGGATCTTGGTCATTGAAGAATGTTTAATGTCATTACTCTCATTGTTTCTTTCTAAAACAGTTTTGCACGCCTCATTATTTCCTTCTCGAAATACTTTCTTTCCAAATTAAGATTTCTTTTCGGTTACGCGTTCTGAACTTGTGAGTCTGCATCAGAGTCTTGATAAATTAGAGTTTGTCTTCAAAGGTTGATTATGTCTGACCATATCAAAGTTTCTTAATGCTCTATACTTCTTCAGATTCAGAGTATGGATTCAGTATTCTTTTATCAGAGTCTGACTTCTTTATGTTGCGCTGGTATCTGCGTTGATCAAAATCAGAGCCTTCTGGACACATTCTTTCTGAGTAGCATCTGATAATCGAATATTTTGTATCTGATGTAATTTTCTATCTGAAGTTCGATCAGAGTCCTGCACACTAAGAAACAATCTCGTTAGAGTACTATTTTTGTTTCATCCGTTGTTATCATCAAAATCTTAGAGATATATTGTAGAACCAACTTTGTTCTTACACCTACCATAGAGGAGTATGCTTATCTTTTGGGTATACCGATTTCTAATAGAGTTCCTTTTAGTGGGGTGGAAGGAATTCTCGAGTCTCGAGTTATTGCTGAAGTCATTCACTTGAGAAAATCTGACGTATATGCTAATCTTGCCGTTAAAGGAGGTATCAGAGGGTTCCCTTCTAATTTTCTGATTGAGAAAGCTTTTTCTCTTGCCAATGCCGGTAGCATGGTGGCCTTTGAAGTTATTCTTGCCTTACTCATCTATGGTTTCGTCCTATTTCTCCACATTGACAACTTTGTTGATGTTATTGCTATTAGGATCTTTTTGGTTGGGAATCCTGTTCCAACTTTTCTTGGTGACACCTATTTCTCCATTCATTATAGGACTTCTTAGGGAGGTGGAACTATTGTCTGTTGTGCATATTTACTGTACAAGTGGTTTATTTTGCACTTGCCGCAATCTCGTATATTCAAAGCAAACAAGGGTTGTTTAAGATGGTCTCAAAGACTTATGTCTCTCACCAATGATGACATAGCTTGGTATTCTTCTGTTTACGATGATGTCGAGATTATTGATAGTTGTGGGGAGTTCTCTAATGTGCCTCTTCTTGGTACACAAGGCGGAATCATTTACAATCCGACTTTGGCAAGACGTCAACTTGGGTTCTCTATGAAGGACAAACCTAATAACATTGTGTTAGAATGTTTATTTTTCCAAGAAAGGAAAGAAACTCAAGGATTGAAATCTAGGATGATACGTTCTTGGCACAATATCCATAGGAAAGGAAAAATTGAGCTTGGATTGAAGAGTTGTATAGCTTTGGAGCCTTATACTAGTTGGGTGAAGAAGAGAGCAAAAGAATTCAAGATGCCATACGCTTATGAAAGACCTATGTCCCTAGTAATGGTCAAATCGCCCTCTATTAAAGGCATAAAGAAGTTGCAAGAGGCTTTGGATAAGATGAAGCAAGAGAGGGATGATTGGAAGACAAATTTCACACCTCACACCTTGAGAAAGTAGAATTGCAGAAGCAACTGAAGGAAAAGGACAACTTGATAGAGTTACTTAAGCAACATGTCGTGAAGAGATCAAGGAACCAAGAAGATTTATTTTCTTCTAGCATTTCATCTATTCACATTCCTAATTTTGGTGTTTGGAAAGGCATTATAGACTAGCTCGTGATAGAGAAGGATGCTATGAAAAGCAACAATGAAAGGTAGATCAAAAGGCTTCGCAAGAAGTATTAGCTTGGAGTCGGGTCGTCACCGGATATGATTCCATAGTGAAATTCTGGCGTAGTCAGAGTTCAGATGTTCTATTCCAAGTCATGACATCTGATCCAACATTGCAACTAATACAGCAAGACAGTTATACAAATTAAACCCTGTACTAATATGCTCACGTTCACAGATGTCACGACATCTGCTTCTATATCACCCTAGAATGGAGGAACACCTAGTTTTGTGCATCTGGTAGAAAGACTCAGCAGAACTCAACCATAGCACTAACTTCTGTTGTTTTCCTAAACAGTAATCAGCAAGATGTCTCAATAGTGATTTGAACATCATCTGTTACATTATTCCAGTCTGCTGGCCTTGTACTTGTATTTCCTAAAATAAAGGTTAAACAAGTTAATCTAATTTCCACTTAGTAGGGTGCTAACAAATAGGCTATTTGTTAGGATCATTTAATGTAGTACAGTTGTTAGTTTCCTGGATTTTAGCTCAGCTGTTGGATTCCTGAAGAATAGCCGAAAAAATGCTGAAACAGAAAAACTAACCATCCTACAATTTAGCACATGCTGTCAGGAATGAATGTCACGACATTCCGTTTGACAGTCAGAACATATACCTCATGCTGATTCAGTTATGTTCCTGAAAAACAGTCTGTGCTAAATTTGCTATACTGTAAAAGACTAACCAGTCTCTACTTCAGTATCAGCATACATGACTAACTATCAAGGCATCCAGTTTGACAGTTCCACAATGATCCTTTGGGCAGGTCTGTTATCCTCTTGGAGACCAGACTGAAATACTGAACTGAAGCAGAAAAACCAACTTGCCTATTATTTAGTATGTGTTGTTAATGATGAATGTCTAAACATTCTGATTGACATTCAAACAGAAGGCTATGTACCAGGTCTGATATCTTGATAAGCAGACTGAAATACAAGCTAAGTTAAGGCAGACAGGATTATAACATGCAGAAGGAAAACAAACACAGGAAATTGTTAACCCAGATCGGTGCAACATCACCTACTCTGGGGGCATACCAAGCCAGGAAGAAGATCCACTATCAGCAGTATTAATTCAGAGTTAAACTCCCCCGTTTACAACTCTTCACTTAATCCCTACCCAATGCAATCTATACCTAGGAACTCCTAGATAGAAACCTCCAGTTTCCATTCCTATCACTACAAAAACAATGTAATGTTAAACAACTTGAACTTGCTTCACAGCTTCGTTCAAGACCATAACAACTCTTGCCTACAGGCTTTGAGTTACAAATACTCTCAGCTTTGAACACTGAGAAACACATGGTAACCTTCCCACAGGTTGGGAGGTTTACCTCACACACACCCCTAATTTTTCATTCTAAGAGGCTTACAAAACCTAGGTTACACTATGCTATTTATAACCTAAGCACCCAACTGGATTTGGGCCTTCAGAAATCGCAACAAACTTCTCCTTTGCTGTTACAAAGTCAGCAACAAACTTCTGCTACAATCAAGGTCTTCAATCTTTTAGTTCCTAAAATATCTCCATATAAATCTCCATATTTAGAACCTATATATTCTGATTGATTCTTTAAGACCTCCACATGGAAGTTAGGATATTCACCAAATATCCTCACTAATCCCAGAATATATACTGAATTAATTAATTTAGTTTTCTACACATGTACGATGTCACAAGCATGATGTCGTGACATCGTACATGACATGTTGGTCCAGATGTTGAACTTCTTCAACCCAACATATTAAAACAACAGAGATGATTACATTATTTGTTTTACAAAATTAATGCCAATCCTAAGGTATTAACACATAGGTCTAGTTTCTTTCCGTTTATGATCATTAAAATTGTATTTATGATTGTAATCCTTCACAATATTAATAAAATGAGATTTTCAGTACTTCAAAACACGTTATTCCCTTTATGATGTTTGCAATTTGTTTTATGTCTTAAAGTTCCTTGAAAAATAATATTCACATTTGCATTTGCATATCATGCATCATGTTGGTCTTGCTTCGAGTAAGTTTGCCAGGGGTCTTATTTCTTCCTTTCATACTCTTCGTTCAGACAAGATGTCTCACCAGTATAATACTCGTGCTAATCAGCTGAAGAAGATGGATCGTCTAGAGCAAAAGAGTCATGAACTCAGTGAAGAGGTGACTACTTTTGGGACAGTTATTAAAGGCTCATTTCTATGATGGAAACTCTGGTGGCTGCTCAGAATCAGCCACCACCTCCTCCTCCTCAGACTCCACTTCAGAGGACTGTGATTTACGAAATTGTCTCTACGCCCATTTCTGTGGCTCCTATCAGTGCTCTGCAGCACCATATGCCTCCTGGTTTCCCTTGGAGCATGCCTCCTAACTTTGTGCCTGAGGGGTATCATCCTTATATTAAAGTTCCTATGACTCAACCGGTTATGTCAGTACCAACTCCCGTGGTTCATGGTGTTCCTTATGTCGAAGAACCTGTTTTCCATGCTGACCAGAGTGAAACTGTTGGTATCTACGAAAGGATGGATGAGTTTCAAGATTAGTTTCAAGGTATGCAGAAAGAGATTCAGGCTTTGAGGGGGAAATATCTATTTGGGAAGAATGCTCATGATCTTTGCTTAGTCTCTAATGTGAAGATTCCTACCAAGTTCAAGGTACCATATTTCGAGAAGTATAAGGGCAACTCTTGTCCTCTAAGTCATTTAGTGATGTGCGCTCGTAAAATGTTGACTGAAACTGATAATCATCAATTATTGATCCACTACTTTCAAGACTGTTTGATCGATGCTGCTTTGAAATGGTACATGGGATTTGATAGCACCCAGATCCAAACTTTCAATGACCTAGGTGAGCCTTTTGTTCGTTAGTACAAGTATAATACCAACATGGCACCAGACAGAGATCAAGTCCGTGCTATGTCCCAAAAGGATAAAGAAGCTTTCAAAGAGTACGCGTATAGATGGCGTGAGATTGTTGCGCGAGTCAGTCCTCCGTTAGTAGAGAAGGAAATGACAAAGCTATTTTTGAAGACTCTGAGTCCGTTCTATCATGATAGGATGGTTGCAAGCACTTCTATGATTTTACCGAGATGGTAAACATGGGATTAAGATTAGAATAAGCTGTCCGTGAGGGACGATTGAAAGAAGGTGGTTTATCTGACAGTTCTAGAAGATATGTGAATGGTTTTCCCAAGAAGAAGGAACATGATGCTAACTCTATTTCGCAAGAGAAGCGTAGGAGATCTCCAAGAAACAGTCAACGTTACCAGCATGTGGCATCAGTTGCTCTGAGTATTAATCCTGCTATAGTTGTTCAAGTAGCACCAAGTTATCAACCATGTTTTCCACAACGTACGAATCAACAAAATCAACAACATCAACAGAACCGTGTTCAGAGACCCGCACAATTTAATCCAATTCCAATGTCCTATACAAAATTATTTCCTGCTTTAATACAAAAGAATTTGGTAGAAACAAGAACTTCACCAACTGTTCCGAAAGAGCTTTCGTGGTGGTATAAACCTAATCATCATTGTGCATTCCATCAAGGAGCACCCGATCATGATGTTGAAAATTGTTTCACTTTGAAAGATGAGGTGAGAAGATTAATGCAAAGTGGTATTTTGTATTTTGAAGACTCTGGTCCTAATGTACAAGCCAATCTGTTGCCTAAACATTATGGTGAAATTGTGAATATGGTCGAAGGATGTCCTGGAAAATACCTAGTTTATGATGTCAATCTGATTAGAAGATCCTTGGTCGAAATGCATGCAACTTTATGCGAGTTCAACTATTATGAGTATGACCATGCTTCTGGTCACATTTCATCCAGAAACCCTCGAGGGTATGATGTGGTGAAAATAGACTTACAAGAGATGCTGGATCAAAATCTTATCCAGATTAGGAGGGATAGAGATCAAGATGAGCATGAGGTAAACGTCATAGTTCCCCGTTTCAATATCCCAGAACCAGTTGTGATTGAATTAAATGGCCAGAAGTCTATTGTTTCTTCGTTTGTAATTTTTTTGGCGGGTCCTACGCCCTATGAGTCAGCTAAAGTTGTTCCTTACAAGTATAATGCTACCATGTTGGAAGATGGTAAAGAGGTGTCTATTCCTTATTTTTCATCTATTGTGAACATTACCTATGTAAGTGGTGTGACCAGAAGTGGTCGAGTATTTGCTGCTGCAACTCCTAAGAGAACTGAAGATGTTGTGATAGAGAAACTAGCTCAAGAGAAAACTCCTGTTATACAGTCCGACCAATCCAGCAGTGTGAATCAGAGTTCTGATCAAGATGAAGTGCTAAAATTAATTAGGAAGAGTGGTTTAAATGTGGTGGATCAGTTGTTGCACACCCCATCCAAGATATATGTGTTATCTTTACTGAAGAGTTTAGAGGCTCACAAGGAGGTTTTGCATAAGGTCATGGAGCCAGCCTATATGGATCACGATGTAACGATTGGTCAATTTGGTGGCATTATGGCCAATATTACCGCATGCAACAATCTAAGCTTCAGTGATGAAGAGTTGCTCGAGCAGGGAAGGAATCATAACTTGGCTTTGCATATTTCCATGAACTGTCAAGAAGATGCCATGTCCAATGTGATGGTGGAAACTGGCTCTTCTATGAATGTTTTGCCCAAGGCCACTATATCCAAGCTTTATTACCAAGGTGCTCTGATGTTAGTGGGGTTATTGTGAAAGCCTTCAATGGCTCAAGGAAGGTCGTAATTGGATAAGTTGCTCTCCAAATGAAGATATGTATGTGCTTATTTCAGATCACCTTTCAAGTGATTGATATTCATCCAACCTACAGTTGTCTCTTAGGACGTCCATGGATTCATGAGGCTAGGGCAATGACATAGACTCTCCATCAAAAGTTGAAGTTTGTGAAGAATGTGAAGTTAGTGATCATGGGTGGCGAGCATGCCATGTTGGTGAGCCATCTCTCTTCATTTTCATACATTGATGCTGACGAAGTTGTGGGAACTCCGTTTCAAGCTCTTTCTGTTGATGATATTGCTGCTAGGAAGAATGGGGAATCCATGATATCTTTGAAAGATGCACAACGAGTGATGGAGAGTGGTCAACCTTCTAGATGGGGACAAGTTGTTGAACTTGCCAAGAACAAGAACAAAGCTGGCTTGGGCTTTTCACCTAGTTCAACCCGAAGAGATTTGAAGCGAATTCAGGACGTATTTTATAGTGTTGGCTTTATTCATTCTAAAGATCAGTCTACTGCCGCAATCTTGGAAGATGATGAAGAGCAAGAAGCACCAAACTTTGTGACGCATGGATCGATGTGCCATAACTGGACTACTCTTGATGTTCCTTCGGTTGTTCACTTGTCAAAGTAATATATTTTTTTGTTATTTTCAAAAATACTTTCACTAAGCCCAAGTTGAAAGTGAATCTATGTGGGCTTTGTTTTAGATTTTTATCATCATTAACAAAATGTTATTTCGTTTATCCATATTATGTTTTCTCTTTTCTTTTTTTGAAAAAATGGTAACATAAAAAACCAAGATAATAATCACTTCTATATCTGCGTCACAATGTGTGTTTATTTGTTCATATTCTAAAATCAAGCATAAAATCATTGTGCAGATTAATTGTTAAACCCATTGAAAACAATTACCTTATGCCCTATCCCAACTTTCAATTCCCTGTGTTTGAAATGGAAGAAGAGGATGTTGAAGAGATTCCTGATGAGATTTCTCGTTTGCTTAAGCACGAGGAAAAGACCATTTATCCTCATAAAGAGCCATTGGAAGTGATTAATTTGGGTTCCGAAGATAACAAGAAAGAGGTCAAGATTGGGGCACTGCTTTGTCCAGATGTTAAGAAGGGGATGGTAAAGCACTTATAGAATATGTGGATGTGTTTGCTTGGTCTTATCAAGATATGCCAGATCTGGATATTGATATTGTGGAGCATAGATTACCATTGAAGCCAGAATGTCCTTCGGTTAAACAGAAGTTGAGAAGAACTCATCCTGTTATGGCCGTCGAGATCAAAAAGGAGGTGCAAAAGAAGATTGATGTTGAGCTCCTTGTTGCTTATGAGTATCCTCAATGGGTGGCAAACATTGTGACTGTTCCAAAGAAAGATGGAAAAGTTCGAATGTGTGTTGATTATAGAGATTTGAACAAAGCTAGCCCGAAAGATGATTTTCCTCTACCACACATTGACATGTTGGTAGATAATAAGGCTAAGTTCAATGTCTTCTCCTTTATGGATGGTTTCTCTGATTATAATTAGATCAAGATGGTGCCCGAAGACATGGATAAGACAACATTTATTACACCTTGGGGAACATTCTGCTATAGAGTGATACCTTCCGGTTTAAAGAATGTTGGTGCAACGTACCAAAGAGCCATGACCATATTCTTCCATGACATGATGCACAAGAGATAGAAGTCTATGTTGATGATATGATTGCTAAGTCAAAGATTGAAGAAGATCATGGTGAGTATTTGTTGAAGCCGTTTCAGTGGTTGGGAAGGTTTAAACTCCGTTTGAACCCTATTAAGTGTACTTTCGGTGTCCGTTCTGGAAAGTTGTTGGGTTTCATTGTTAGCCAAAAATGTATTGAAGTATATCCTGATAAAGTCAAAGCTATTTGAGAGATTCCTGCACCAAAGGCAGAAAAGCAAGTAAGAGGGTTCCTCGAGCGTCTGAATTACATATCCAGATTTATATCTCACATAACTGCCATGTGCAGGCCAATTTTCAAGCTTCTCCATAAAGATCAAAGTTGTGTTACTTCACCAATGGTTATAAAAATAAATAAAAATGTTATGATTGAACAAAAGCTTCGAACGAACATCGTTTCATTCTGGTAGCCATTGATTACTTTACCAAATGGGTCGAAGAAGCATCTTTTGCTAATGTGACGAAGCAGGTCGTAGTCAGATTTATCAAGAACCAGATTATTTTTCAATATGGTGTTCCAAGTAAGATCATTATTGATAATGGGTCGAACTTGAATAATAAGATGATGAAATATCTTTGTGACGACTTCAAGATTGAACACCATAACTCTTCTCCTTACAAACTCAAGATGAATGGGGCTGTTGAAGTCGCGAATAAGAATATTAAGAAGATTATCCAGAATATGGTCGTGACATATAAGGATTGGCATGAGATGTTCCCTTTTTATTTGCATGGGTATCGTACATCCGTCCGCACTTCAACAGGGGCAACCCCTTTCTCTCTTGTGTATGGAATGGAAGCAGTGCTCCTTGTAGAGGTTGAGATCCCATCAATGCGAGTCTTGATGGAAGCCAATTTGTCTGAGTCTTGATGGAAGCCAATTTGTCTGAGGCTGATGGATCAAAACATATGTAATCAGTTGAAATTGATTGAAGAGAAAAGAATGACGACTTTGTGTCATGGCCAATTATATCAAAAGAGAATGAAGAAAACGTTTGACAAGAAGGTTCGACCTCGTGAATTCAGAGAAGGTGACCTTGTGCTCAAGAAGTTCTTGTCTTTCAACACTGATTCTAGGGGAAAATGGACTCCTAATTATGAAGGCACGTATGTTGTTAAGAGAGATTTCTCTGGTGGTGCAATGATTCTCACAACTATGGATGGTGAGGAGCTCCCTCTTCCTATGAATGTCGATGCAGTCAAGAAATGCTTCGCCAAAAAATAAATAAAAGAACAACTCGCTAATTTGAAAACCCGAAAGGGAAGCTTAGGCAAAAATGAGCGTCTCGGTGGATTGAAAACCCGAAAGGGCGGTCCAGGAAAAAATTAGAGACATAAATAGAAAGTAATCATCCCGGTAGATTGAACCCGAAAGGGAAACCTAGGACAGATTTAGGGATTATGAAAAGTAACTGCATCAGGCCAGACTCGACCATTCGAAGCAACAACGCCTACCAAAGATTATTATTTAGTCGTCCTTGACCAAACTTCAAAGCATAACAGAATTCAAAGTTGTTAGGGAGAATAGTGGTCATTGTATTTCAATGTAGCCCTTTCCATGTATTTACCAATTTTCAACTTTGTAATAATCCAAGGAGTCATGTCATTTACAGACTACCATTTTATCAATAAAATTTGAGCATTTTGCCCATTTGTTTTCTATTCTTATTTTGTTTCAGTTCGCGAAATTCCATTTATTTTTTATAATAATTTTTGAAACAAAAGATATCTAAACAATCATGTTTTGGAAATTTACAAAAAAGATATTCTTCCTTAACTTGTGAATACGAAAGAGGAATGTTAATAGCAATCTCAAGGATGGTAAGATCCTGAAGAATGGAATTCATTGGCTTCCCCAAACAAAATTTCCCTTTGTTGCATGTACTCAAGAATAACAGTTTCCCCAACATACTATTGCAGGAATGGTAGAATCCCTAGCGAGATCTCTGCCAACATATCTACTTTGTTGAGATTAGCCAAGTATCCGATTATATTATCTTATCAGTCTAACCCCTTTTTGCGCCTGTTTTGTCAGCATATTCATACACATATGCATAACATCATGATGTTTAGTTGCACATTTTGCATCTTCTTGGTGTTTCCCCGCTCTTTGGTGTTTTTCTCCCTGCAGAGTGTGTGTGTCCTCTCTCCAATAGAGTGTCGACCTTAAGCAGAAAGTAGTTATCCTTTCTAACTCCCTGTCGAATTTGATCCTTGTGGGAGGCTTTGTTTCAGTTTTCCTTTCTAGTTCATTATCTGGATGGAATTAATCCCAATTGAGTTCATTTCCTCATTGGATTGAGTCTTATTTGACCGTTTCACTCCAGTTCATTCCTGGGTTGAACTTTGGTCCTTTTTGAGCTTATTATTTTTGTTAAGCTATCATTTTGTTGATGTTAGGTAATATCTTCTTTGACCTTTCGTTGGTTACCTTTGTTAAGTTATCACTTGACTGGTAGTTGGTAATCTTTCCTTTTGAGCTTATTATCATTGTTAAGCTATCACTCGACTGATAGTAGGTAATAGTTCCTTTTACCTTTGGTTGGCTACCTTTGTTAAGCTATCACTTGGCTGATAGTTGGTAATTTTTCCTTTTGAGCTTGTTACCTTTGTTAAGCTATCACTCGACTGATAGTAGGTAATAGTTCCTTTTATCTTTGGTTGGTCACCTTTGTTAAGCTATCACTTGGCTGGTAGTTGGTAATATTTCCTTTTGAGCTTATTGCCTTTGTTAAGCTATCACTCGACTGATAATAGGTAATAGTTCCTTGTACCTTTGGTTGATTACCTTTGTTAAGCTATCACTTGGTTGGTAGTTGCTAATTTTTCCTTTTGAGCTTATTACCTTTGTTAAGCTATCACTCGATTGATAGTAGGTAATAATTCCTCTTAACCGTGGTTGGTTGCCTTTGTTTAGCTATCACTAAGATGGTAGTTGGTAATCTTTCCTTTTGAGCTTATTACCTTTATTAATCTATCACTTGGCTGATGGTTAGGTAATATTCCTCCCCTGGTGGAGTTGGGTTTTCCCCTTTGATGATTTTATTTCCCCGGTGGAGTCTTGCCATGTTATGTTTTCCCCCATTGGGTCTTTGTTTGTTCATTCTCCAACTATACATTGGTTTTTTTCTAAATAATAGTTATTCCCGAGTCGAGTCGTTTCCTCTGTAGAAATTTTGGTTGTCCCCATTTGGACATCCCTTTGGAATCTGTCATTCCCCCGCGGAATTTTAGTCTTTTCTTTCCTCCAGCATTTTTGCAGTATCTTAGGGCCAAAAATTGGGTCTTTTGTATTTAAGTCTCTTCAATCTTGTCAAGACAAAGATGTCAACCTTCATATCTCCAAATTGAATAAACTTAAATAGGGGCGTATATCATACCCTAATTTTTAACCCTAAGATCCCACATACCATTGGCACCCTTGCACATAAACAAGATCACCTCTTGGTCCCTCCTCTTCTCATCGTTGGGTTTTGCTTTTGTAGGGATCATCAAACACCTTTTTGTTGGTGTTTTACCTTTAGGTTCATATGTTCATTTCTTATCTAACCACTAATCAAAATAGCAAAATATTTTTTGTTTTCTTTAAGTTTATTGTGAAAGGTAGGCCTTTTCATCAAGTGTATCAAGCATGATTCCTCAGCTATGTTCTCTTTGATTCCTCAGCATAAGTGTGGCCAACCATTGATTCTCAAGGGGGGGGGGGGGTATCTTTGAATGCATGATCTCAAAGGCTTTAAAGCATATTTCAATCTCATTTTGAGCAAGAGTACATCAAAGTTTTGTTGCTTACATCTCAAGGAAAGTCAAAGGTTCATGTGTTTATTTCCACGCCTTCTTCAACAAGTTATCTCAAGCTTTGAGCATTTTAATCAAGAGAAATTAAAGGACACCTTATTTTAAGTTCCTATGATCATCCATTTGCTTTGAAATGCAAGAAAAGTCCAAGTACACAAGTTGGTTCCAAGTGGTTTGACCAAAAAGTCAACATTTGAAGTCAAAGTTCCAAAGATCACAACTTCTTCAATTCTCAAAATTTTTGAATGCTTCTTTTTGAATACCGTTGCCCGAAATTTAAACTTAACTAATCTCAATTACAAGCCAAATTAGCATGTATTTTGGACCTAAACATGTTTAACCAAGTCTCCAGAAGTTAATTGACCTTTGAAACACATCATTTGGCTGAGTTTTGATGAGTTGTAAGTCATACTTTTCTCTATTCGGATCAAATTTGTTTTGCAAGAATTCAACATCATTCCAGACGTATTTGGATCCAAACACTTTCCCTATAAATAGAGGAAGCCACTGAATTCATTTCCAAGCTTTTGAGAGCCAAGAAACCCCTGTTGTAACTTGAAATTTTCCGTAAAAACTCAATTATTGTGTTTGAATTCCAGCTTATTTCAACCTAATTTCTTTATTCCATTAGCATCTTCGGCATCTTCTGAAGCTTTTGCAATAATTCCCAAGCTCTGAGACCTTCTGAAATGCTCTAACCAGATTGAGCTTCATCAACTTCTGATCACCATTTGGACAAGGTAGTTCTGAGCATCATTTGAACTCAAATAAGTTACCATTATGTAGTCCTTCACTCTCTGATGCTTTCCCCTAACTTATCAAGTGTTTATTGATCGTGTTGATCATTTAATTTTATTTTTCGTGGCTTGCTTGCTTTTGAAACTTCTCTGAAATTCTCTGTGCTCGATTTAGATAAATTAATTTGGAGCATAAGATTGAATTCAGGATGAGAAGAGGATCAGAATGGTGGTGGTCTCGTGTTCTGAATTTACCAAACGATGAAATTTCGGTGAGAGACCACCAGAGAAGATGATCGGAGTGTTTCAGGTCGTCTGAGTTTGACCAGACACGTTGTACAAATGAAATGTTTTCATTGGTTCATTTTGAAATGGATCCAATGTGTTATTTGCATTGTAATTCATCGTGCACCCTAACTTGAGGAGTGTTGGATCTCACACGTTAATTAATGAAGCGTGATCCAACGGTTTGTGTTTTTCTGATTTTTAATTCTTTTTCTTTTATTATTTTTAATTGTTTTTTCTTTAAAATTCATAGTAATTTCATTTTTCATCCAAAAAATCCCAAAATAATTTCTAAAATTCTCTTTTATTTTTGTTCATCTGGTTTTTAGGTTTTCGCATTTTATTTAACCGATTTTCTATTTTTCATGAATTTTCTCTTTTCTCATTTGTTTTAATTAGTTTAAAAATACTTTTCTGCATTTTTAAATTCTGAAAAAATTATAACATGTTTCTTATTTTATTTTCAACCTTCTATAATTTGCTTAGCCATTTCTTTAGTGTTTTGAAGGACTTTATGGATTTTTCATTTTATTTCTATTTTAAATTTCATTTAAAAATACTTTTGGTGCATTTTTATTTCATTTAGTTTCATTTTATATTTATGTAACCTTTATGAACTCATGTTGACCTTGGATCATGATGGTGTGGATCATGAGTCTCATCAAACTTAATGGATCTTGGTTGTTGATGGGGTGAAAACCCTAATCCACCAAAATGGGTGATTGATTTTGATGATGAGTTAATCAAACCTTTGGTCCAATTTGGGTGTGATTTCTCTTGTCCCTTTCTTCTTCATCTCTCTCTTTTTCCATTTAATCAATTGGATAGCTTGTGTCCATCTTGTTCATTATGTGTGGATTGGTGCTTGATGAACTTTCATCATTTTAAATCTACCTCCTAATTGATCATGGATCATTTAAGGTACTTTGGATTGATGCATAAGTTTGTCCTAAGTGTCATGAAGTATGGGTTGAAGTAATGAACCATCCTCATAGCCTTTATGCTTGATCATTTCTTTTTTCTTTTTGTGTGGCATGACTTTAGGAGAATGGTTTACATATCATCTCTCTAGCATGTATTAGCACTAACATTATTATTGACCGACCTCAGATAGTTGTGACTTCTACATAAGTCCAATTACAATTGCTTAATATAACGCTAAATTTATCCCAAAAGCAAAGTCATTCTTATAAGTGAGATTCTAAGTCTGCTACTCCTCATGGTATTGTGTGAAAATATTGCTCCCTTTTCATTAATGAGAGCTAGTGACATACTTGTTGATTTTAATCCAAGTTGGAGCCCTTCTCATAATTATGTATGAGTTTATGTTTTCATGCTTGTGGGTGAATAATTGAGAGTTTTTCCAAAGAATGACAAATCCATCTTTCATTTTTGATTACTAACATCATTTACTAACATTTTATAGTATTAAGTTTTACTTAAATGTCATTTACTTTATGCTCTTTATTTTATGTCATCTACTTTATACTTTATGTTTAGCATCCCATATCATTTTATTTGTGATTATGTTACTTGTTCTTTGTCCATTTGGACTTTTCTTTCATTCCTTGTAAAAAACATCAATAAAGGAAAAAAGCCTAAAAAATGGTTCTCCTGATTGATTGACTTATGGTTACTATCCTTAGCATTGTTGTGGAGTTCTGAACTTAGATCTAGGACTTTGACCTTTGCTTTGGGAGGTTGTGACTTGAGACCTTGGGATGCACCTGATGCCTTTGACTTTGGACTTCTCTGTGAAGACTTGGTTTGATTATTTTGGTTTCATCTGATGCATGGATTATTCTTTGCTTATTTGGTTTGCTTGAGGCTTTAATCCAAAGGAGAGAATTCTTGCTTGACTTATGTCATAAAGCCTGCCATCTCTTGGTTAGATCTTTCCTCCCTAGCTTTTACTTTATGCTCTATGATAGTCTCTTCTTCTCCTCTCTTTCTTTAATTTTCAAAATCCCCCCTCCTTTTCAAAACATTCTTGTTTTCTAACTTGCACCATTTTCTTAACAAACCTTGACTTTTTGTCAAGTGATTTTCAAAACCTTTTTCCCTATAAATGCTAATCCATCTTAAGCATATTCAGATCAATTTAAAAAAAACTAAAAAATGCATAACTCATTTAAATCATTTTGTGCCTTTTGCGCACCTTTGCTTTTAAAACTTTTCTCAAAGTTTAGACATGAGTCATTTCATAGTTGAGATATAATTCTCCTATCCTCATAACATTGATGATGATTCTTTTCCATCTGTGAGAGCTAGTGGCATACTTGTTGATCCTTATCCAAGTTGGAGCCCTTTTCATGATGATATAAAATTCTCATACTTGTTGGTGACTAGTTGAGTATTCTCCTTAAAATGATAAAATGTCTCTTCATTAAAAAATGAATCAAAACAAACATCTTTGTTATTTTTAGCACGAACTACGAGGTTTTAATCCTCCATTGCACTTTATTAGTCCGTAGGCATGAGACATCGAAGAGTCTTGGCAAACACAAAAATTAAAAAAAAAATTATATTTCTTTTCCCATCTCTCAAATCTTTTGTAAACAATATCCTTTTTCAAATTGAAAAGTACATATTTTCAAAGAGGTTTCCATGGAGTACCATGGATATTTAGGGCGTTAACACCTTCCCTTTGTATAACTAACCCCCAAACCCTTATCTCTTTTTATTAGTTATGTTTTAAAACTTCTTCGGGTTTTGTTCGTACTTTTTCCCTTTTCCTTTGGAAATAATAAAAGCACGGTGGCGACTCTTGCTTTATGAGTTAAGTTAATCAATAGCTTAATCTTAAATTTTTTACCGTTGCATCTAGTTACCGGGCATATCCTCCATACTACTATTCCTTCTATTCCAAATGAGGTTCGAAGTTCCCCTAATCAAGTAGTGACAAATGAAGTCTTATTGTCCCACGACAGGAAGGTGAGGAAAGATTGACTTCCATCCCAAAGTTAGAAGATATTTAGGCTAAGACACCTCTTCACAAGCTTCCCCGTCTTAGGTATATAAGAGGGCAAACTTCTGTCTGGGTAGCGTCAAACCTCGTGTTTCTAGCTCACCTTGGCTTAATGACCGGCAGGGAGTTTCTGTCTTCAATTTCTGATGAGGATTATACTTACTTCTCGAGTCATTACGAGGAAGCTCGACAAAGGGAGTTAGCTAAATTGGCTTATCATGCTCGCCAAACGTCATATGTTCTGCATTTAGGGTTGTTGGCCGAGAGGTTTTCTTACTTGACCATCTCATGCAAAAGAGGGAGAGGCTCAAAGAATGGGTCGACGACCTTACAGTTGAGCTAAAACGTGGGAAACGATGCATCCATACTTAATAACAACATGAAAGACAATCAAAGAATACATTCTCCAGAAGAATTAAGGAATAATCACCCATTCCCCACACTCCGGAGAGATATTAGTGCTATTACTTGAAACCTAAGATTCAGGCCCAAGAATATCCTACAATACCTCAATCTTAAGGTTGAGGGGGATATTCAATTCTCTCAAAAACACCACATATATATATTTTCTCAACATCGATGCATGAATTGGCTCTAACACAACAATAAATTAAAAACCTTTGATATAGTCCTACACTATTATGGATTATCACATATTATATTCTTAATAAGTATGGTGAGAAATGATAACTGATCATATTCCCAAGGATTTTCTAGCACGTGAATCAAGAAGATTTGTTGTTGGATTAGATTATCCTAGAAAATAGTTTAAGAAATTATATGCAATATTTGTAATCTAAAACGCAGTAGAAAAAGTAATTTTGGCATGGAAGGTGCAAACCCTCAAAATTCTCTTTGTTGTCTTTATTTGTCAATGCACTTAAATTTAACATCTATGTATGCATCAGGTTTTGATCTTGGAATTAATTAATTAAATGGCAGCAGTTGAATATCTTGATGAGCTCCACCAATTCTACAAGCTAACAGAAGAAAAATATGATAATTTTAAAATTTATGTTTTTGATTAGTCTTTTATGAGAGAATAACATTAAAATCACCAACTCAAATTCTAGTTGTGGCAAAATTTTAGATGCAAGAAGGGATAAAAAGTAGATTAATACATTTTGTTCGTTGAAAAGAATTCTAATAGAATTTATAATGCAAAAAGAAAATAGAGTTTTAGACTAAATGGAATCACATAAGTAAATTTTATTCTCCCCTCTAAAGATTGCTGCAGCATTTGTTTACTGTACTCGTTGTATCCTTAATAGGATTTCAAATTGGAGTCTAACAGAGATTGTTGTTATTATTTCTAACAGAGATTGTGCCACAAAATTGAAAACAATAATCCCATAGAGTCATTTAGACATTCGAAAACAAAATCTAAACAATAATAAATCAACAAATTTGCAAATTGAAGTTTAACCAAAATTTAAATTTGCGAATAAATGAAACATATCTTCCAAACTCAAGTCGAGGAGGATGAATCAAAAGTTTCTTCAGTAAGTGGTTCGTCGGAGCCAATTTTCAAGTGATTTTTTCTGAATTTTCTTGCTGTTTGCGATCCGGTGGGCTTGCGAACAATTTTCCTTGGTGACCAAAAGTTGATAAGGATTGATTTGAAGAATTTGCGATCACCTTTTTTGGATCGCGATAACCTCTTTCTAACTGCTTGTGTATCGGTAGGCTTGTGAACCATTTCTTTTGGTGGCGCTAAACTCATTCTAGCTGCTCGTGTTTCCCTTGGTGGCGATAAACTCATCCTCGCTGCTCGTGTTTCCCTTGGTGGCGATAAACTCATCCTCGCTGCTTCCGTTTCTGTGGTTATATGTGGCAGAATTCTCATTCTCGGTGCTTGTGTTTTCAGGAACGGTGGCGATAAGCTCATTGTAGCTGCTTCTGTTACCGTGGATTCGTCAACAATTTGATTACTCATAATTTCTATGAATCTCTAAATTTAAATGAATAGATATCACTTTTTGTTTATAGTTTTGAAAAGTATATTTGGAAATTTGAAATCAATTAGGATACTTATCTTATATAACATACATTTCTCAATCAACTACACGTATTACTTTGATTCTATCTGTTACATATATTAAATATATTATTTTCTTAAATATAATTTTTATTTGAAATAAATACCTTAATAAATTTTATATATATATATATATTATATATAATATATATATATATATATATATATATATATATATATATATATATATATGATAACATAAATAATTTAATACATTATTGTTTACACAGAAATTTGATAGATAACCGTTATTCTCTTATTAAAAGTTACTCGAAGAATCAACTAAAGAATCTTAGGACATAATGTTAAAGATTTTATTTTATAATTTCGGTAGAAAGTGACAATGCAGTTAAAGTAAAGATGAAAGTAACTGGGCAGAAATCATAAAATGAATTGAAAACTTTATATTGAAATAAAAGTGTTTTTTCAAGATTCATACATTCTCTTAGTGAAATTCTTTTCTCTAACACCGGTACTTTGAGTATATGTGAGATTTTGTAAGGAAATCAAATGAACCACCCGAATCCTAACACTAGAAATTCTTTTTATACTAGTATAGAATAACTACTTCCTAACGCTCAATTATTCATCTTTAGCCACGTAGACTTTTGCACACACTTCATTTCTGCATTCCCTCCATTTGTCTTTCAGGATGAAACTAAGAAGTAGTTGTTTATTTTGAACAAAACACATATGCCTGCCCAAATAACCGCCAATTCGACGCGACTGATGCTGTGGAAAATGTTGATTTCAAATGTCTTCCAAATACATTCCTAGAAAAATACTAAGTCCCATTTTTCTCCACTTCAGACTTCAACAATGTACACGTCATCAAATGTCCAACTACCTTAACTTTGACTTATAATGAGATTTTTTGCCTACGTCGAAAATTCTAGCTAAAAAATTTCCCCCCAAAAGGCATCTTTCGACGAATAGGAGATATGAACATTTGTTACCTTCTCAAATACTATTTAGCTAGTGGGCTGACGTCACGACCTTTCTATCAATCGTCACCTCGAAAACGTGGATCTCACATTACCTCATAACTTTCTTCATAATGGTCCGGCCTTCGTAGGCTGGAGTGGTTAAGTGTATCGGATCGTTTTGATCTCGCTTCTAAGGAAATGACATGTGCCAACCCATTTCGCACCATTTGTTAAGCACAAGAACTGAAGAGTATTTTCTTCTTCATAACAGGAACAATACTAGCTAACCATTCCACATACCTGACCGTTCTTATGAATTTACTCTTGAGCAACCTTTCGATCTCCTCTTTGATCTTAGACATAATCTCTAGTGTGAACCTTCATGACAGTTGTTTCACTGACTTCTTGCCAGGTCGAATTGACAGTTTTAACTTCACCATATCTCGACTGCCGCTACCGGTTTTTTAATCAGATAGACAAAATTGGACGTACTAAATAAAAGAATGCCTCCTCAAAAAGAAGAAGGAAAAACAGAAGAGTCGCCACCAAATTTTATTGGATTTCCTCTATGGGAGAGGAGAGGGAAAATAGTCGATAAAATCCTAGAGAAAAGAAAGGATATGCACACATGAAGTGCAAAAGGGTACGGATAAAGAATCGGTTTCGCAACCGAGATCGGGTTTAGAAGTTGGATACGCAAGGGAAAGGTATTAACGCCCCTCACGTCCATGGTACTCCATGGGAACCATTCAAGTTGTCTTCTTGCGTGGGTATTTGTCTTGTTTATTTCCGTTTTATTTTCTAAAAGAGTGTGAAAGAATGAGATTTTTGGATTTTTATTATTGTGCTCGCCAAGGATTGTCACCATTGTGCCTCCATATCATTCATCTGCTGATGAAGTATCAGAGCTCCGTAGTTCAGGGTAGAAAATGTTTATGGGTTGATTGATTTTACCTTTGAGAAAAGGGTTTTCGGTGTGAAGCCCTAAGGCAAAAAAATGAGGTTTAATGGGTTGTATTGATTTTACCTTGAATAAGTGTTAGTGATTAGATTGCGCTAAAGTCTATGGGCGGAGGAGAATATTCTAGACAAATAAGCCAAGCATCTTGTGTCCAAAATAATTAGAGTAAGGGTAGGAAAACTCCATTGTTACTAATTTTCTACCACTTAAGGCTCGTGACGCACAATACTAATCGTAGTTTTATTGTATTTTGAATTTGATTATGAAAATGCCGTTTGACGTTGAATCAAGGGCTTGTTTATTTTATTGTGAAACCAGGTGATGGATGTGATATATACAAAGTAACCAAACAAGAAAGTAAAAGGTCTCATTGTAAGGTAGCCCAAGAGAAAGCCTTGTGTGTGCAAAGGTGATCTAAGCTAACAAAAGATGATGGTCTTACAGTCATGTCTCCCTAGGATAGTTCCATGATGTCATTCTTACAATAGGTATGTAAGTTACAAATTAAATCCAAAGTGAAAACAAAGTATACAAGATAAGGAAAAGGTCTTACAAGCAAAGGTCTTAAGATGAGATCCTATAAGTTGTATGATTGGTTACAAGTTGAACGAATCTTTTTGGTCTTATCATTTTATCATGTTTTGGTTGTTTTTAATTATATGATGACAATAAGTAAATACAATACTAAACATGCATGATGAGCATATAAAATGGTGATTAGTACTTAAATGTAAATTACAAGGAAAAGACATAAAAGTAAATCACAAGGTAATAATGATAAAGGGTTAGTGATAATGGATGACATGAAATAAACCATAACACAATGGTAACAAGATCACAATAATGGTTATTGATAAACAAAGTTAGTAAAATATAGTTAATGGTTAGTAAAAATGTATAAGTTAGACACTTGAGGATTATATATCCTTAGGTCAAAAGATTTAAAATATGGCGCATTAGGGGATAACTTATCACTGATGCAAAGTATTGAAGATGAACAATGATCAACTAACAATAGATTTATAACAATTAAAGTTATACAACCCCAAGTCCATCTATCAATAGCTTGACAAAAGGAAGATTGTATCACTAAATGGTTAAAGATTAACAAGTTGATTAATGGTTAGGTTAGAAAAGTTATACAATGATTAATCCACAAAGTAAACAAGGAAGCATAATGGTTAGAGGGTTAGTAAACAATGGAAACATAATAAGTTAAATGAAGTCACAACAAGTCAAATGGAACCATAAGTTAGTATATACAAGCACATGATTCATCTATGTGTCAAATAATTTAAGTTTGGTTGATATAGAGGCAACCTATATATGCCTCAAAGTATCATGAATGATCCATTGATGATTCATTGATATATTTTAAACATAGAAGGTTTTATCAACCCTATTCAATCCATAACCATGACCAATTAGATCTCACTAGCCATCAATGTTCAAGGCATGAGCCATTAATTGACTATGAGTGTGGAGCATTTCTCAAAAGTTCATAAATAAATATTGGCCTAGAATAAAAAGTAAATGCTTGATAGTGGATAATTAAGACTCAAACGATAAGGTTAAGCTTCAACAAGTGATTTCGAGTAGAATGGTAATTCATTTGAGTGAAGGGGATGAGTGTAGCCACCTGATCAAAATCAGTTTCAGAATGGAACTCCAATGAGTATGAGTAGCTCAAGTGAGGTGTTAGGAAGGTGAGTTTGTGTTTGGTAAAGCTTGAGTGATTGTAAGTGATGGATTATGGGAACTTGGTTTGGATGAAAATGGTTTAGAACTTGAAAATGGGAACTCTGTTTTCAATGGTGAAACACGGTTTTATAGCAGGGTGTCTTTGGCTCTTCAAGCTTGGTTTTAAGATGGAAAACCTTCCCCTATTTATAGGGAAGGTGTTAGGATTCATAAGTGAGAGAATGAGAGGGATTCCTTCAGAAAGTGGTTAAGCTCGAAAGTGACAAAATGGGAGGCTTGTGGAGGAATCATTGTTGAGGTTTTGACCTGGTTTGCCTTCCCATTTGGTTTGTCTGCACTCTAGCATGAAAATTGAGGGACAAGGGTGGTTCAAACATGGTTGTGGTCCCTTTTACTTTTGGCCATTTTGGGGAAAATAAAATTTTGCACATGGCTCGGGATCCTTCATTTGTGACCTCTTTGCACTCTAGTTGAATTCCAAACATACAACATTATCATATAAAATGTGTTAGAGGTCAAATGGAATAAGATTAATTTGGTTTAGGTACTTATAGAACCAATATGCAAAATTTGGCGGGTTGTGGTTGGGCTTGTGCATCATGATAAATCCCAAACTTTGAACTAGGGCCAAATGAAATTGGATTGTGAATTTTACATGAAATTTGTTCCAAATGTTATTTGCCATGTCCTTGATCTAATGAAAAACTAGCCAAGTAAAAAATAGTTGTAGTTTGGAAATAGAAATGTGGTAAAGTGGTGGTCTTGCCCATGATTCTAGGTCTTGCTAGGCCATTTGACCAACTTGGCCAATGCAAAATTTGAGGTCCTTTCTCAATGAACTAGGTCTTGGACCTTGAAATAAAGTTAAAAAGGGAGTCAATTAGGAAATTTGACTCAAAGAAGATCTTGAAAATATTGAAAGGTGAAAAAGTTATGGACTTTTGACCAAATGATAGGCCATTTTTTTTCCAAAATGTGATCAACCAACATGACCTAGAAATGTCATTTTGTGATTTCTTGATTTTTAAGGTACAACGATGGATGTTTGAAGCTCATATGATCATATAATGATGTAAAATGATTCTTGGAGCTTTGTGACGTGATTTTAGCTCAAGCCCATAGGTGAATTTAAGGCATTGAAAGTTCAAAGTCCATCACCAAACCCAATACTTGTAACATGAATTGAATGGGTGTTTGATTGATGAATTATGGTTGGAATTGACTTGAATTGAAGGTGAATGAAGTGTGTCATGATGGAATGATTAAGTTAGTCAAGGCATAGAATCAAAAGGTGCACAAATTAGCGTTTCTTGGACGACAAGTTTCATCAAGAACCAAAGCCAGTCAAATTAGGGTTTTGAGGTGCAAGGGATGTATTGAGATGATTCCAAAGGTTATGGAATGAACAATGTTTATATATTAGGGGTCCTCAAATGGTATGGTAAAGACTCAAGATGAACCATGACTTAGACAATCCAAAGAGG